>NW_028318576.1:1070000-1739055 GCF_062004578.1 Staurois parvus | reverse complement strand
AATGCAAATCATGTATATACGTGATTTTGTGCAGCCATGCCACCCTGTAGCAGTACTTCGGCTATAGGGCAGATGGCAAGTGGTTAAAACCCTTCCACGCACTGGCCAAAAATAACTGGTGCACTCTGCAAAAAAGCAACACAATACTTTTGGAAGCAGTTGTGAAAATACACCTTTTTCCACCTCCTCCAAGCTGATATCAGGTAGAAGCACTTCTGTCACAGTCTTAAATAGTCCTGGAACAGAAGACAACTTTTTAAGTCTAAATAGTTAAGCTAAAGTATACATATTTTTGGAGTAGAGAGTAGTTTTAGTCAACTTATGAATCCTCTCCTCCCAGCTATCTGAACCCTGAAACATGGTGTGGGATTAAATTAAGGAAAGACTGCACACTGTATATTTTGTCATTTTTATACAGTACATTGTATTAACACATATTTTCAAACACTACGCAGAAATAACCTCACCCATCCCCATTCAGAATCTTGGAGGAAAAAAAGGTCCAATAACCGTTATATGACAATTTCCCACACCAATGTGTTATGCTAAAAAACGCTGTGAGATTAATGCTACTTTAAGGCCTTATTCGCCCGGCTATATTGATTTACAGAAGAACTCCTCATAAAGATGACCTGTCACTACCCAAGCTAACACAAGGGATGCTGTTCATCCCTTGTGATAGCAATAAATATAAATGAAAAAAAAAAAAAAAAAAAAAAGTGTGTTAAAAAAAAATTATTTAAATCAATAGAAAATTAAAAAAAACAAAAACAAACTGTAAGCACCCTCTGCAATTGCAAACACACATGTAAATCCCACAGGAATACATGAACAGTGATTGCACCGTACAGGTAAGATCTGGTTAAAAAAAAGACAAAAGTCCATCCAGTTCAACCTTTAAAAAAAAAAATTATTATATATACAGTTGCAAGAAAAAGTATGTGAACCCCTTGGGATTACATGGCGCTTTGCATGAATTGGGCATAAAATGTGCTCTGAAAGTCATCTAAGTCACAACAATAGAAGAACACAGTCTGCTGAACATAATACTACACAAACATTAGATGTTGTCATGGTTTAATTGCACATAACATGTAAACATTCACAGTGCAGGGAGGAAAAAGTATGTGAGGCCCTAGCTTAATGACTTCTCCCAGAGCTAATTGGAACCAGGAGTGAGCCAACCTTGACTCCAATCAGTGTGATGATATTGGATGTGTTGCTGACAGCTGTCCTGCCCTTAAAAAACACACACCTGTTTTGGGTTTACTGGTTTTAAGAAGCACTGTCTGATGTGAACCATGCCTCGCAGAAAAGAGCTCTCACAAGACCTACGATCAAGAATTGTTGACTTGCATGAAGCTGGAAAAGGTTACAAAAGTATCTCCAAAAGCCTTGATGTTCATGTGTCCACGGTAAGACAGACTGTCTACAAATGGAGAAAGTTTAGCACTGTTGCTACTCTCCCTAGGCTTGGTCGTCCTGTAAAAATGACTGCAAGAGCACAGCGCAGAATGCTGCATGAGGTAAAGAAGAGTCCCAGAGTGTCAGCTAAAGACCTACAGAAATCTCTGGCACATGCTAACATTTTTGTTGACACATCTACAATAAGGAAAACATTAAACAAGAATGGAGTACATGGGAGGACACCACAGAGGAAGCCATTGCTGTCCAAAAAGAATATTGCAGCACGTTTGAAGTTTGCAAAAGAGCACCTGGATGTTCCACAGCACTACTGGCAAAATATACTGTAGACAGATGAAACCAAGATTGAGTTGTTTGGGAAGAACACACAACACTATGTGTGGAGAAAAAAAGGCAAAGCACACCAACATCAAAACCTCATCCCCACTGTAAAACATGGCGGAGGGAGCATCATGGTTTGGGGCTGCTTTGCTGCCTCAGGGCCTGGGCGGATTGTTGTCATTGATGGGAAAATGAATTCCAGAGTTTATCAAGACATTTTGTAGGAAAACGTACGACCCTCTGTCCGCCAACTGAAGCTCCGCAGAGGATGGGTGATGCAACAGGACAATGACCCAAAGCATACAAGTAATTCAACAAAACAATGGCTGCAACAGCACAGAATACGCCTTCTGGAGTGGCCCAGTCAGAGTCCTGACCTCAACCCGATTGAAATGCTGTGGCATGACCATAAGAGAGCGATTCACACCAGACATCCCAAGAATATTGCTACACTGAAACAGTTTTGTGAACAGGAGTGGTCCAAAATTACTCCAGATCGTTGTGCAGGTCTGATCTGCAGCTACAGGAAACGTTTGGTTGAGGTTATTGCTGCCAAAGGAGGGTCAACCAGTTATAAAGTCCAAAGGTTCACATACTTTTTCCTCCCTGCACTGTGAATGTTTACATGTTATGTGCAACTAAACCATGGCAACATCTAATGTTTGTGTGGTATTATGTTCAGCAAACTGTGTTCTTCTATTGTTGTGACTTAGATGACGTTCAGAGCATATTTTATGCCCAATTCATGCAAAACTCCACATAATCCCAAGGGGTTCACATACCTTTTCTTGCAACTGTATATACACACACACAAACATATATATATACTGTGACAGTGTGGCGATCTGTCACCCTGGATTCTCAACAAGGCAGGTTGAGGGGCTCCAGGGTAAGTGTTTGATACGGAGGAAAGTGGCTTTTCACTTTCCTCCTTTGTTTGTAAGGTCTGTTTTGGGATCTGGAGCCTGGAGATTTCAAAGAGATCTGGGAGGGATGAAATCTCCAATCCTGGGACCAGGTTTTGGGATAGGCCAGGAGACTGATTGCACAGGTGTGTGCAGGCCTTTAGAGAGAGTCAGGACCAGGGTTCTGGGCTCCACCCCGGCAGCTAGGAGTCAGCAGGGCTTCACCTAGGAGAGGTGGAAGCCAAAAGCAGCAAGGGGCTGCTAGAGACTAGCTGTGTGCTAGAGGCCAGCGGTGTGCAAGTGCCATATTTTTGAGAAGAAGTCTGCAGGAGACAGACAGCAAGCTGAGTGTAAGCCAGGAGGCTGAACCGTTGTTTTGTGGATGATCGATACCCCTGTGTGGGAAACTTCTGTTTGAACTTTCATTTAAATAAAAGTGGGCTAAAAAGGCCCTGAAAAAGAAAGCGAGTAGCTGTTTGCATTTAAAAGCTCTACCACGTTGAAGCGAGTTCCCACAATACACACATATATATATATATATATATATATACACACACACACATATACACACATACACACACCCAAAGTTTATCCTGAGGAAGGCAAAAAAAACCCCAGCAAAGCATGATCCAATTTGCTCCTGCTGGGAAAAAAATTCCTTCCTGATCCCCCGAGAGGCAATCGGATATTCCCTGGATCAACTTTACCTATAAATGTTAGTATCCAGTTATATTCTGTGTATCTAGGAAAGAATCCAGGTCTTTTTTAAACAATCCACTGAGCTGGCCAGAACCAACTCTTGAGGGAGTCTATTCCACAGCTCTCACTGTGAAGAAATCTTTCCGTGTTTGGAGATTACATTTCTTTTCCTCCAGATGTAAAGAGTCCTTTGTGATGACCTCAGGGTGAATAACTCTATGAATCACTGATGTTTTTATACATGTTGATCATATCCCTCTTAACCTCCTCCTCTCAACAGAGAATAAATTCAATTCCTCTAATCTTTACTCATAGCTGATCTCCTCCATGCCTCTTATCAGTTTGGTTGCCCTTCTCTGAACTTTCTCCAGTTCCCCAATTTTCTATTTGTGAATTGGTGTCCAAAACTGAACTGCATATTCCAGATGAGGTGTTACTAATGATTTGTACAGGGGTAATATGATATCTCTCTGTGGAGTCTATACCTCTTAATACAAGAGAGGATTTTGCTCGCTTTAGAAACAGCGGCTTACGCATTGCATGCCATTATTAGGCGTGTGATCTACCAGAACCCCCAGATCCTTCATCAGTGATTCCCCCAGTTGTACCCCCCCCCCCCCGTATGTATGATGCATGCATATTCTTCGCAAAGTGCATAACCTTACATTTATCAACATTAAAGCTCATTTGCCACATAGTTGCCCAATTAAACAGTGCATTGAGGTCAGCTTGTAAATTGGAGACACCCTGTAAGGACATTATTCCACTGCACAGCTTGGTGTCATCTGCAAAGACTGAAATGGGATTTGTAATCTCAGACCCTATATCGTTTATAAATATATTAAAAAGTAAGGGTCCCAACACTGAACCTTGGGGTACACCACTTACAACCCTAGACCATGCAGAGTATGAATCATTAACTACTCTCTGAATATGATCTTTTAGCCAGTTTTCTATCCATTTACATACAGATTTTTCCAAGCCTGTAGACTTTACCAGTTCTGGGTGGGCGTCATATGACGTCCTCCCAGAACGCACTCTCCTGCGCGCCCCACGGGGACTCGCACCCGGCGATCTCCATGATCGCTGTGTCCTATGGACACAGCTGATCACGTGATGTGGTAAAAGGCCAATCACAGCGGCCTTTTACCATGTGATCAGCCGTGTCCAATGACACGCTGATCACCGGGAAATGCAATTGCCGGTTCTCGGTTGCACTTTCCTCACGCTGTTAGATCGTGAGGAAAGTACTGCCGAGAACCGGCAGTTGTCAGAGCAGGGATTGGCACCGATCATCAGGGCACTGATGATCGGTGCCCAGCAGTGCCACCCACAAGCTCCGCCCACCTGTGCCCAGCAGTGCGCCCACTAGCTCTGCCCGCCTGTGCCCAGCAGTGCGCCCACTAGCTCTGCCCGCCTGTGCCCAGCAGTGCACCCACCTGTGCCACCCAGCAGTGTCACCCACCTGTGCCACCCAGCAGTGCCACACACCAGTGCCCAGCGGTTGTGCCAGTCAGTGCCCAGCAGTGCCGCCAGTCAGAGCCCAGCAGTGCCGCCAGTCAGTGCCCAGCAGTGCCGCCAGTCAGTGCCACCTATCAGTGCTATCAGTACCCATCATCAGTGTCGCCTATCCGTGACACCTATCAGTGCCGCCTATCCGTGACACCTCATCAGTGCCGCCTATCCGTGACACCTCATCAGTGCCGCCTATCCGTGACACCTCATCAGTGCTGCCTATCCGTGACACCTCATCAGTGCTGCCTATCCGTGACACCTCATCAGTGCTGCCTATCCGTGACACCTCATCAGTGCTGCCTATCCGTGACACCTCATCAGTGCTGCCTATCCGTGACACCTCATCAGTGCTGCCTATCCGTGACACCTCATCAGTGCTGCCTATCAGTGCCCATCAGTGCTGCCTCATCAACGCACATCAGTGAAGGAGAAAAATTACCTGTTTGAAAAATTTTATAATAGAAACAAAGAAACTTTTTGCACTTTTTTTGTTTATAGCGCAAAAAGTAAAGTGCCCAGCGGCGATTAAATACCACCAAAATAAAGCTCTATTTGTGAGAAAAAAAATGATAAAAATTTTATATGGGTACAATCTTGCATAACCGCGCAATTGACAATCAAAGTGTGACAGCGCTGAAAGCTGAAAATTGGCCTGGTAAAGAAGGGGGTATAAGTGCCCAGTAGGCAAGTGGTTAAACAAGTCTATAATTACTTGGTAAAGATTTTGACCCCTTTCTAAATATTGGCACCACATCGGCCTTACACCAATCCAGTGGTACTATGCCAGTCATTAAAGAGTCCCTAAAAATTACAAACAATGGCTTTTAAATGACAGAGTTCAATTCTTTAGCCCCTTGATGCCGAGCGGCCGCATATTTGCGTGCAATTAGAAATTACATACAGTATGTGCTGAGAGCACGCGCCCTGCGCTCTCCCAGCACATATGTCCGCAGCTCCCGGAAAGGTCCCGATCTCCCCTTTCGATCAAGACCTTTTCCGATTATTGACCACCGTGGCGGCAAATCATGGCGGTCACATGACCCTAAAGCCCCAGCTCCTGAAATTCTTAAAGGGCCGGGAGGCGCAGGCGCCAAGAGGTTAAGGACCCGTGGGTGTATGCCATCTGGTCCAGGTCCTTTATTCACCTTTATTCTAGCTAAATATTTTTAGATAATATCAATTGTGAGCCAATGTGGATCATCTGGAGCTGTGTCAATACCATGCCCATTATGGACAAGAGCTCCCCCATGCTCCTTTGTATACACAGAGCTGAAGAAGATATTAAATATATTTGCCTTCTCTTTGTCCCCAGTCACCCATTCTAGATTATTTTGTAAAGGGCCTACATGCTCGGACCGGACCTTTTTACTATTAATATATTTGAAGAATTTTTGGGGTTGATCTTTCTATCTTTTGCAATCGGTCGATCGTTTTCCATTTTTGCAGCCTTTATTTCCTTTTTGCATATTCTGTTATAGTCTTTGTAATGTTGAAATGATGATAGCGTTTCTTCATTTTTATATTGAATAAAATCTCTATTATCTGTGAGGTAGTGCCACAAATGGCAGAGTAAGAGCAATAATTCTAGTGCCAGAGCTCACAATTAAACTCTAAACTGGTTACCTGTAAAGGATTTTAGTGTGTTATCTATGGACATAATGACATTTTTGGAATTTGTTTACTCAACGCAACATAACCTTTTAAATTTTACCAAAAAGTTGGGTAATAATATTGTGTTTGCATTCACTGAAATTCATTTAAATGTATTTTTCCTGTAAATTTGGATTAAAGATTTTGCACTAGCATGACTTGAGACCATACATCATGGGTGCTTAACCTGTGGCCCTCCAGCAGAACAACAAGTTCCATGAGGCTCTGCAAGGCAGACAGTTACATGACTCCCAAAGGGCAGAGGCATGATGGGACTTTTAGTTCCACAACAGCTGGAAGGCCACTGGTTGAGCACCCATGCCATACATGGTAATAACATCCCAAAATAAACATACAGAATAACCACTGGTGGAACGGACTTTTAAGGTAACATTAACCAACCCAATATATAAAATGAAACACTTCCCAACCGCCCTGTACAGAACTACTACGGCAGGGCTGCGCAAAATTATATATATGTGATTTTGCATTTCCAGGTAGGGGGCGCGTGCTGCCCTACCCATGCCGCAATAGGCGGCTACAGATGTCAATCACCAGGTCCCAGCCAGAGATTCCCCGCCGACACCCGGCAATCGCCGAGGAACAGTGACAGGGGAGAGACCTGTGTGTAAACAACACAGGTCTCTTTCCTGCCAGCAGTAACAGACTGCTGTGCAGGTCTCTGCATGTTTCCCTAGTAAAGTACACAGTAAAACACAGCACAGTTAACCCTTCGATCCCCCCAGATGTTAACCCCTTCCTGCCCAGTGTCATTTGTACAGTATCAGTGCTTTTTATTAGCACTGATCACTGTATTAATGTCATTGAGATGTTGGTGGCAGTTAGTCAGTTCCCCCCCCCCCACGTGTTAGAATGCCTGCCGCAGTCCCACTATAAGTTGCTGATCACCGCCATTACAAGTGTGGATAGGTTTGTAGCAAAAAGTCAAAAACATTTTTTTCTTCAAAATTGTCAGTCTTTTGTTTATAGTGCACCCCCCCCCAAAAAAAACAACAAAAAAAAAAAACGCAGAGGCGATCAAATAACACTGAAAGAAAGCTCTGTTTGTGGGAAAAAAATGGGCATTAATTTAATTTGGGTGCAGCATTGCATGACTGCGCAATTGTCAGTTAAAGTAATGCAGCGCTGTAATGCAAAAAATGGCCTGGTCAGGAAGGGGAGGGGGGTAAATCCTCTGAAGGTCAAGTAGTTAAAGCGTTATTACTGTTACATTAAAAACATGAGATAGAAAAATCATAAAGAGGCTGCAGACATGTTATACAACATGTAATGCTCACATTACTGGAACTGTAAGTCTTTATATATGAAATATTATATCCCAACATATTCATTCCACGTAGAGTATACTGTACGATATATGAAGCCAAATGCGTTTTGACACTCTTCCTCACAGGCAACATACTGGACCATCATACAAAGATAAAATTAAATTGACAGTACGACGTCTTTGCACAAGAAAAGAACTTTTGTCTGTGCATGCCCATTAACACTAAAGATTGCCATAATTGCAATACTACTTACAGAATTGTTGAATAGATAACACATACAAATTGATGAAAAGACAACTTATGAAAACTGGTTAAAAACATGAAACTGTGTGTTCCCATTAGAGCCACAAGGAAAGGGGAACTGCCTACAGCTGCAGAGAAAAGAAACAAAGGCTGGCATCGGTGACAGCCATGCCGCTGAAGAGGCCCCAGAGGTGCTGGAGAAACCGGGCAACCATGAAGTGGTGGTCTGCTAGTATAAACAGCCTAAATGTAAAGAAAAAAGAAAAAAAAAAAGCCCAACAAACAGGACCAGCGCCCACTAATGGATTCCCCATTGTGCATGCACATAATGCCCAATATGGCCAAAATGGGTGCGGCAGCACGGTTCAGCCATACTGGAATGCACAAATGAGCTGCAGATGGCCAGAAGCAGACCGGCACAATGAGTCTGCTCGAAATGAAGACCCCCGTCCCCCCACAGCAGTGGCAGGGATGCAGATCCGTCCACTGCAAGGCCACAACCCCCATGTATACCTGCCATAGGTCCTCCACCCTCCAAACGGCAGCCCCAGTGCCGAGTGGTACATGCTGCCTCTACCCAAGAGCCCCCAACTGCAACCCCAAGGGGAAGCCAAAGGCAGCATATATTGTGTATACAAATATAAAATGCACAAAATAACAGCCATAGAAGATACACCATAAACAAATGCCACAACTAAAAATAGACACAGAAACATTATAGACAAAACAAGCAATTAACCTATACAGAGCAGGAACAGCCTCACTGTAACAGATCATTTTAAACTTTTCTTGGAGTTCCGCTTTAACATCCCAACAACCAGAGAAGCATTAAGGCACGTTCACTCTGAACGCATCCGCTGGGGTGTGCTGTGAAGGAAACTGTGAGCCTGAACTGATTACAACACGTCACAGGCCGCATTCACCCTTCGTGATTTTGGTTTGTGTGCAGAAACACTGCGATTCTGCCTGCAATTCCGAATCACACTGCAATCATGGCAAACGCACCACACGTTTGGGGCCATTCATTCTTAATGGAACCTCAAGCGCAGTGTGATTTTTCCATGATTGTCATTTGAAAGAACCGTGCAGCAAAACGCAAAGCTTATCGCCCAGAAAGAAGCAGGAACAGGATTGCACCCGTGATTCCATCACTTCGCAAAATCAGTGTTTGAGGTGCCATTACGAATGAATGGCACGGCCCCCAAACAGATATGGTGCGTTTTGCCATAATTTCAGTACAATATTGAATTCTGGGCAGAATTGCGATTCTGCCAGCAATTAAAAAATCACCAAGTGTGGATGCAGCCTTACTGTTCTTTCTTTTGTAACTTTATAGAAACATCACAAACGTCATTCATCTTTAGGGATCGTCGCACATTGTGATGCAGTGAAGTGCTTTCCAACACAATACGCAAAAATGCAGCATGTCCAACTTCTCTCAGCACACACCACAGGACAGCCTTGTGAATGGAACACGGAGGACACAAACGGGGTTATTTACTTAATCACTTCCCGTCCGGCCCATGTATATAAGCGGCCAGATGGAAGCAGTGCAGGGGAGGGTGGTCGTTTATAAACGTCCTCCCCGCTCCCTGCTTGTGCCTGCTCCCTGGGAGTGCGCAGCACAGATCATTGTATGGGACCTCTGTGTGAGGTCCTGATCATGTGATCACTGATTGACCAATCAGTGGTCACATGAAGAGTAGTAAACAAGATGTCACTTCTGACATCATTGCTTACTATGTGTGAAATCTGTGAATGATCATAGAGGTCACATGGTACAAGGCTATTCACAACAGCCTTGTACCATGTGACAAGCTGTGACCAATCACAGCTCACACAGTATTTCTCAAAGGCTGCAGGAATGCAGCCAAAGAGAAGGAGAAATTATTGCTTTTACAGCCTTTATGGGTGTAAAAGCAATTAGTGTAAAAACATTTTTTTTAAAATATTCATCACCCCCCAAGTAGTACAGTGTCACTATGGTGACACTGATAGCACTGAAAGCTGGCCTGGACAGTAAGGGGGAGAAAGTATCCGGGCTGGAAGTGGTTAAATGGGCCAGTGCAGAATCTGCTGCAGCTCTACATTACAACCAATCAGCTTCTAGGTTTGATTGTCAAAGCTTGATTGCACATGCTGAAACTAGAAGCTGATTGGCTACCATTCACAGCTACCCCAGATTCTGAGTGCTCCAGTTTTAGTAAATCTCCCCGTGTCCCATCTATGCCAGTGGCTGTCCGGTAAACAGTTGGTGGGCCCCTAGGCTGCCCTGTCCTGTACATAGTGAGTGGGCCCCTGGGCTGCCCTGTACATAGTGGGCAGGCCCCTAGGCTGCCCTGTCCATAGTGAGTGGGCCCTTGGGCTGCTCTGTCCTGTACATAGTGGGCCCCTGGGCTGCCCTGTACATAGTGAGTGGGCCCCTGGGCTGCCCTGTACATAGTGGGTGGGCCCCTGGGCTGCCCTGTCCTGTACATAGTAGGTGGGCCCCTGGGCTGCCCTGTACATAGTAGGTGGGCCCCTGGGCTGCCCTGTCCATAGTGAGTGGGCCCCTGGGCTGCCCTGTCCATAGTGAGTGGGCCCCTGGGCTGCCCTGTACATAGTGGGTGGGCCCCTGGGCTGCCCTGTCCTGTACATAGTGGGTGGGCCCCTAGGCTGCCCACATTTCCCATCATTCCCTGAGGTAACAGTGGCGGATGAGTAGTGTAGGTCTGGGTTGAGTATAGCGCTTCTTCTACAGAAGAGAATGTTGGATGGAACAAGCGGCATGTAAACAGAACGTGTTGTACAGAGGAGGATATGAGAAGTTTGGGGAGAGCTCCGTGTAACTCCCTCCGGCACGTCTCCTGGCTGAAGCTCCTGTCTGTGACATGGTGCCGACGAGGTGAGCCCCGCACTGCAAACTTCTCCGTATGAATGAAATGGCGCCAAATCCCAGCAGTTAGTGCGCCGTGTCCGGAGCCGTCACCTCAGCACGGGGAAGTCCTGCAGCTCGTACTGACATGGACTCCGGACCAGGGGCGGACTGACCATTTGGAAACTCGGGCACTGCCCGGGGTCAGTAGGGGGCCCCATGAGATGCCCCTGGTGGCTTTTTTGAGTTTGGGCAAGGACCCAGGGGCCCCATGATCCCCTATTGCCCGGGGGCCCCATGAGTTGTCAGTCCGCCCCTGCTCCGGACGGTCACAACAGAGATCCAAGCTTCAGAGTCTGATGGCGGGAACACGAAGTCCCCTCGCCTAATCCTTTGCGCAGCATGTGACGTATGAGGGAAGAAGGCTCGTGTAGTCACTGCAGTCTCCTAGCACTGCCTATGGAGGTCATACCTGAGCTGCTCTCGGATATCAGAGACTTGTGTCCATAGATCTTCCTCATCAATCTGTGAACGCCAACAGCCTGTCAGGTGCTGGGCGGAGGTTTACCATGTCACGGGGGGGCCGTGAGAGCCCCCCCCCCTTCTCTCTGATCTGTCTGCTTTAGGGACATAATGACACAATGGAACGTCCATAGACTTGAACGGGGCGGTGGAATGCCAATAGATAGGAAGGGATCAGAAGGGAATGCCCCGTTCATGCCGAGTATAATACATATATAAAACTATTTTTTTAATTTTTTCTTTTACGATTTTTAAAAGTAAAATCACTGTGACAAGAGTAATATGTTACCGTAGTAACATTGTACTTAGTCCAGGGAAGTGATAGTTTTGTTTTTTAGCAGGTGACACCCACCCAGATCAACTATAGTCCTGCTCAACTGTCATTTTTTTTATAGGCAATGTGGGAACTGGTTAAATTGAGATTAAGAGGATTATTGCTTTCTATGGAATGACTATGAATATGTGTTTTGACTCCAGGACACATCTTGCTTTTATGGTCATTCCCTTCTGTCATGCCATAAAGAGAAATGACAGTTGGAAAATGACAGTTGGAAAATGACAGTTGGAAAATGACAGTTGGAAAATGACAGTTGGAAAATGACAGTTGGAAAATGACAGTTGGAAAATGACAGTTGGAAAATGACAGTTGGAAAATGACAGTTGGAAAATGACAGTTGGAAAATGACAGTTGGAAAATGACAGTTGGAAAATGACAGTTGGAAAATGACAGTTGGAAAATGACAGTTGGAAAATGACAGTTGGAAAATGACAGTTGGAAAATGACAGTTGGAAAATGACAGTTGGAAAATGACAGTTGGAAAATGACAGTTGGAAAATGACAGTTGGAAAATGACAGTTGGAAAATGACAGTTGGAAAATGACAGTTGGAAAATGACAGTTGGAAAATGACAGTTGGAAAATGACAGTTGGAAAATGACAGTTGGAAAATGACAGTTGGAAAATGACAGTTGGAAAATGACAGTTGGAAAATGACAGTTGGAAAATGACAGTTGGAAAATGACAGTTGGAAAATGACAGTTGGAAAATGACAGTTGGAAAATGACAGTTGGAAAATGACAGTTGGAAAATGACAGTTGGAAAATGACAGTTGGAAAATGACAGTTGGAAAATGACAGTTGGAAAATGACAGTTGGAAAATGACAGTTGGAAAATGACAGTTGGAAAATGACAGTTGGAAAATGACAGTTGGAAAATGACAGTTGGAAAATGACAGTTGGAAAATGACAGTTGGAAAATGACAGTTGGAAAATGACAGTTGGAAAATGACAGTTGGAAAATGACAGTTGGAAAATGACAGTTGGAAAATGACAGTTGGAAAATGACAGTTGGAAAATGACAGTTGGAAAATGACAGTTGGAAAATGACAGTTGGAAAATGACAGTTGGAAAATGACAGTTGGAAAATGACAGTTGGAAAATGACAGTTGGAAAATGACAGTTGGAAAATGACAGTTGGAAAATGACAGTTGGAAAATGACAGTTGGAAAATGACAGTTGGAAAATGACAGTTGGAAAATGACAGTTGGAAAATGACAGTTGGAAAATGACAGTTGGAAAATGACAGTTGGAAAATGACAGTTGGAAAATGACAGTTGGAAAATGACAGTTGGAAAATGACAGTTGGAAAATGACAGTTGGAAAATGACAGTTGGAAAATGACAGTTGGAAAATGACAGTTGGAAAATGACAGTTGGAAAATGACAGTTGGAAAATGACAGTTGGAAAATGACAGTTGGAAAATGACAGTTGGAAAATGACAGTTGGAAAATGACAGTTGGAAAATGACAGTTGGAAAATGACAGTTGGAAAATGACAGTTGGAAAATGACAGTTGGAAAATGACAGTTGGAAAATGACAGTTGGAAAATGACAGTTGGAAAATGACAGTTGGAAAATGACAGTTGGAAAATGACAGTTGGAAAATGACAGTTGGAAAATGACAGTTGGAAAATGACAGTTGGAAAATGACAGTTGGAAAATGACAGTTGGAAAATGACAGTTGGAAAATGACAGTTGGAAAATGACAGTTGGAAAATGACAGTTGGAAAATGACAGTTGGAAAATGACAGTTGGAAAATGACAGTTGGAAAATGACAGTTGGAAAATGACAGTTGGAAAATGACAGTTGGAAAATGACAGTTGGAAAATGACAGTTGGAAAATGACAGTTGGAAAATGACAGTTGGAAAATGACAGTTGGAAAATGACAGTTGGAAAATGACAGTTGGAAAATGACAGTTGGAAAATGACAGTTGGAAAATGACAGTTGGAAAATGACAGTTGGAAAATGACAGTTGGAAAATGACAGTTGGAAAATGACAGTTGGAAAATGACAGTTGGAAAATGACAGTTGGAAAATGACAGTTGGAAAATGACAGTTGGAAAATGACAGTTGGAAAATGACAGTTGGAAAATGACAGTTGGAAAATGACAGTTGGAAAATGACAGTTGGAAAATGACAGTTGGAAAATGACAGTTGGAAAATGACAGTTGGAAAATGACAGTTGGAAAATGACAGTTGGAAAATGACAGTTGGAAAATGACAGTTGGAAAATGACAGTTGGAAAATGACAGTTGGAAAATGACAGTTGGAAAATGACAGTTGGAAAATGACAGTTGGAAAATGACAGTTGGAAAATGACAGTTGGAAAATGACAGTTGGAAAATGACAGTTGGAAAATGACAGTTGGAAAATGACAGTTGGAAAATGACAGTTGGAAAATGACAGTTGGAAAATGACAGTTGGAAAATGACAGTTGGAAAATGACAGTTGGAAAATGACAGTTGGAAAATGACAGTTGGAAAATGACAGTTGGAAAATGACAGTTGGAAAATGACAGTTGGAAAATGACAGTTGGAAAATGACAGTTGGAAAATGACAGTTGGAAAATGACAGTTGGAAAATGACAGTTGGAAAATGACAGTTGGAAAATGACAGTTGGAAAATGACAGTTGGAAAATGACAGTTGGAAAATGACAGTTGGAAAATGACAGTTGGAAAATGACAGTTGGAAAATGACAGTTGGAAAATGACAGTTGGAAAATGACAGTTGGAAAATGACAGTTGGAAAATGACAGTTGGAAAATGACAGTTGGAAAATGACAGTTGGAAAATGACAGTTGGAAAATGACAGTTGGAAAATGACAGTTGGAAAATGACAGTTGGAAAATGACAGTTGGAAAATGACAGTTGGAAAATGACAGTTGGAAAATGACAGTTGGAAAATGACAGTTGGAAAATGACAGTTGGAAAATGACAGTTGGAAAATGACAGTTGGAAAATGACAGTTGGAAAATGACAGTTGGAAAATGACAGTTGGAAAATGACAGTTGGAAAATGACAGTTGGAAAATGACAGTTGGAAAATGACAGTTGGAAAATGACAGTTGGAAAATGACAGTTGGAAAATGACAGTTGGAAAATGACAGTTGGAAAATGACAGTTGGAAAATGACAGTTGGAAAATGACAGTTGGAAAATGACAGTTGGAAAATGACAGTTGGAAAATGACAGTTGGAAAATGACAGTTGGAAAATGACAGTTGGAAAATGACAGTTGGAAAATGACAGTTGGAAAATGACAGTTGGAAAATGACAGTTGGAAAATGACAGTTGGAAAATGACAGTTGGAAAATGACAGTTGGAAAATGACAGTTGGAAAATGACAGTTGGAAAATGACAGTTGGAAAATGACAGTTGGAAAATGACAGTTGGAAAATGACAGTTGGAAAATGACAGTTGGAAAATGACAGTTGGAAAATGACAGTTGGAAAATGACAGTTGGAAAATGACAGTTGGAAAATGACAGTTGGAAAATGACAGTTGGAAAATGACAGTTGGAAAATGACAGTTGGAAAATGACAGTTGGAAAATGACAGTTGGAAAATGACAGTTGGAAAATGACCTATAAACAAAAAAAAACACTGAAAATTTAAGAAAAAACTTTTTTACTTTTGGCTATAAAAAAATATATAGTCAACTCAAAAGTTAGTTATAAATTTAGGCCAAAATGTATTCTGCTACATGTTTTTGGGAAAGAAAAAAAATCCCAATAAGTGTATATTGATTGCTTTGTGAGAAAGTTATAGCGTCTACAAACTATGGTATAGATACTGCTATTTCCGCCATTTTTTGCTATACAGCGCAGCACTAGTTTAACGGACAATTGCGCGGTCATGCAATACTGTACATAAATGTAATTTATGTCCTTTTCTTTTTACACAGAGGTTTCTTTTGGTGGCATATGATTAGCTGTGCGCTTTTTATTTTTGGCGCTATAAACAAAACATTTTGCAATTTTTTTTTTTACTCATTTCTGTCATAAAAAATATCCACAAACACTAAAATTTCGTCATAAATTTAGGCCAAAATGTATTCTACTACATGTTTTTGGTTAAAAAAAAAAAATCCCAGTAAGTATATATTGTGTATATTTATTGCTTTGTGTGAAAACTAAACTATGGTATAGATAATGGAATTTACACAGCTTTTACTTTGACTGCTTATCACATTTCTTGAGGTGCTAAAATACCTGGATAGTACAAACACCCTCAAATGACCCCTTTTTGGAAAGTAGACACCCTAAGCTATCTGCTGAGAGGTATATTGAGTCCATGGAAGATTTAATTTTTTTTTTCACAAATTTCTGGAAAATGACAAAGTTGTTTTTTTTTTTTTTTTTAACACAAAGTTGTCATTTAAATTATATATTTCTCGCACAAGCCATGGGTATATGTGGAATTACACCCCGAAATACATTCTGCTACTTTTACGGAGTATGGGGATACCACATGTGTGAGATGTTTTGGGAGCCTAGCCACATACAGGAGCGTGAAATCCAATGACCAGTTTGAAAGCCTGAAGGTGCATAACTTCCTCATTTCACTACCTATCACAGTTTCGGAGGCCCTGAAATGCCAGGATAGCACCAACCCCCCCCCGTTACCCCTTTTTGGAATGTAGACACCCCAAGGAATTTAAAAAGAACCATGGTGAGTATTTTGCAGATCTCATTTTTTCCTCACAAGGTTTTGAAATATAAAAAAAGAAAAGAAAAATGTTTTTGGTTTTCTTCATTTTCCAAAAACTTGTGGCAACAAATGAGATCTGCAAAATACTCACCATGCTTCTTATCAAATTCCTTGGGGTGTCTACTTTCTAAAAAGGGATCATTTGAGGGGGGTGTGGCGCTATCCTGGCATTTCAGGGCCTCCAACACTGGTAGGTAGTCAGGAAGTGTAATGAGGAAATAAAGCCCTTTAAAAGCCTGAAGGTGCTTATTGGATTTTCAGGTCCTGTACTTGGCTAGACTGCCAAAATGTCTCTCACATGTGGTACCCCCATACTCGGGAGAAGTAGCAGGATGTATTTGGGGAGCAATTCCACATATACCCATGGCATTTGTGAGCAATCAATTGTGACAATTTTGTGTATAAAAAAAATATATAACTCATTTTCCAAAAACGTTAAATTCTATTGATTCAACATGCCTCTCAGCAAATAGTTTGGGGTGTCTACTTTCCAAAAAGGTATTTTTGGGGGGTGGGGGCATTTTATACCCAGCATTAGAAGTTTATGCCACACATCACTCACTCTAACTACCTGAAGATCAAGCCTTTCCTGACACATTTTGTTCACATGAAAAAAGTCAGTATGTTTTGCTAGGAAATTTAAACCCCCAAACATTATATATATTATTATATTTTTTTTTTTAAACAAACACCCTAGTGAATAAAAATGGTGGGTGCTGCAATTTTTGATGTCACTCACCCAGCGATTTTGCAAACAATTTTTGAAAAAAAAAAAAATACACTTGTTACTTTTAATGCACAAAAACATAATATATTGACCAATTATTTGGTAAAATATAAAAGATTGTATGCCGAGTAAATAGATACCAAACATGACATGCTTTAAAAAAAACTGCATGCCCCGTGCAAGGGCGACAAACTGCATACATTTTTAATATCCATAGGTAACGCTTTAAAAGCCTTTACAAGCTACCATTTTAGATTTACAGAGGAGGTCTAGTGTTAGAATTACTGCCCTTGATCTGATGTTCATGGCGATACCTCGCATGCATGGTGCAACCGCTGTTTACATACCGGCACAGGGTCAACGCTTGTGCACGCAGGTGTGCGGGGGGGAAGGTGTTTTTTTTTTATATATATTTTAATTTTTTTATTTTTACATTGTCCCTTTTCATTTTTTTGCACTGCACTTATGGGACTTGCCACGTCATCAAGTGATACTGCAGTGCTGCTATGTTAAAGACCAGGATGTACTAGGCCGCTGGTGCTCACCAGTTCACCAAAAGGTAGCTTGGCACTAGTACTGGCACTCTGCTGCATATGAGAGTCATCAAAATTTACCTGCAAGTGCTAACAGAGGCCTGAGTGTGCGAACACTGCGGTTTTGTGTGCAATGTATCAAGTGACAGTGACCTACTGACACTACACTTTCTGGGAGAGAAGGGGGGTAAGCGTAGGGGCTAAACGCAGGTGCTGATCCTGCTAACGCTGCGTTTTTGGGGATGCTATACTAATGTGAGTGTTGGTATAGTGCTGATCTCATCAAAGATATTGATCCGTTCAGATACTGTACTAGCAATGGAGGTTTATTGTGTGAGCGTGTTCCTGGCAATCAAGGGGTTAAATGAGATTACTGGTGTACTGAAGGGCAATCTGACACCATCTGGGAGGGGTGTGAAAACCATGGGAGTGCGAATCACATAATATATATATACAAGCACACACAGGTGATTTTGCACACCCTTGCCACCCTGTAGCAGTATTTCTGCTATAGAGCAGTCAGGAAGCAGTTACAGAAGCGCTTTGTGTTAATGCACTGCGTTACTGACAATTGCATGGTCCTGTAATGCTGCACCAAAATGAAATTTACATCTTTTTTTACCCTACGAATTGAGCTTTTTGTGTGTTACTTGATCGCCTGTGTGTTTTTTATTTTTTGCGCCATTAAAAAGACAATTGGGAAAAAAAAAATATTTGACTTGATATTTGCTATAAAACATGTCCAGTAAAAAAAAAAATGTAAAAATCAAATTTCTTCAAATTTAGGCCAAAATGTATTCTGCTACATGTCTTTGCTAAAAAAAAATCCCAATACGTGTAAATTAATTGGTTTACGTGAAAGTTATAGCATCTACAAATGGTATATATACTGTCATTTTTGATTTTTTTTTTTTAATACTAATAATGGTGACTTATGGTGGGACTGCGGCGGACATTCTGACACTAGGGGGGAACTGACTTGGGGTCACTGACATCCCCAGTGACACCAATACAGTGATCAGTGCAAAAGAAAAAACAAACAGTAATAATGGCACTGGGGAGAAAGTGGTTAACAATAGAAGGCAATCAAAGGGTTAACTTTGAGGGGAGTGTTTAACTAGGGGACAGGGGTGTGTGTTTGCTGGTAATCGCCAGACGGGACTCGGTTATTGACACCCGCAGGCGCAATCTGCTGCGCTGGTAGGGCGGGCGCATACCCCCTACCTGGAAATGCAGGATCACATTTATATACATGATCTTGCGCACAGTAACTTTTTCGCAGTATATTTACTGTGGGTGGTCCCCTAGTGGTTAATCTCAATTTTAAACCACCACTGAACTTGGAAAGTATGTCTGCTAAGGATTTGGAATGTTGAATGGTTCTGACTCCAGGTCAAAGTTTGCTTCCCATTATACTCTATGGGCATTCCTTTGTGTTATTCATCTGTCATTCCCTAGAAAACAGCTATAATGCCAAATAATTGTATTCTTACAATCTGCTACTCATTTTGGGGAACACCTCTGAAAGGTTAAATTGCTATGTTTCTCAAATTAGTTAATATTTTGCCTCACATTATATTCTATGGGCGTTCCCATCTATCATTCACCTTTGTCATTCCATAGAAAGCAATAATCCCACTTAATCTCAATTTTTAACATCACCACTGAATTTGGAGAGTGTCTAAGGATTTATGGGATATGTCTAATGATCCTGACTCCATTATTCTCTATGGACATTCCCTTCTGTTACATTGTCTATGAGCCTTCCATTCTGTCATTCCTTTTAGTATGCACTCTGCTTTTACCTTCATCAACAGGACAGGCTGACTGGGGGTCCAGAAGGCAAAGATGGGTAGGAGGTAGGTACTAGGCATCAAACACACCTACCCACTGACAGGGACTGGGGTCTCTCACCCCCTCTTCTTGTCCCCCCACTCCCCCCTCTCTCAACCCCCCCTTGCATGCAGGCAGGGGTAGCTGACTGACAGGTGACAACATGTTACTGATTCCCCCACCCAGCATTGCCACTGATCCCCATCAACCCCTGAGCACTGCCATTTATTACACCCTCCTCCACAGTTTGCCAGCACTGCCACAGATTCCACCCCCACTGCTGCCACTGATTACACCCCTCCCCAGCAACCAATGGATGAGTGACAATGATATGCACTAACCAAAAACAATGTGTTGTATCCTCTAGCAACTAATCAGTTTGCTGTAACCTCTAGCAACCAGTCAATGAGTGGCCAGGGTGTGTGGTAACCCTTGGCAAGCAATTGCCTGCTCTGCTGCAGTAAACTGGTTTTGAGTCTAGCTGCTATTTACTGTATGTTGCAGAGCAGGTGGAGAGTGAAGTTGCATGCGAGCAGGGGGTGGGGGCCCAAGAAAATGTTTGCTTAGGGTCCAATCAATATTAAAGATGGAAATATATTTGTCACTGGTCAGTCATAATAGAAGAATTATGGTTCTTATATCCCAATAGTCAGAGCATTGAAAAGCACACTTTTTTTGTAAATAGGGACTTTCCAATCACCATAATTGAAGAATAAAACAACATTTTATTGAATACAGTCTTAAAAAAAAAACAAGGTTCTTTCTACAAAATTTGACAATATGGTACCAGTAAGTAAAATTGACAGACAGGAAAGCCTGAGCTGTATTCAAGAAAGTAGTGTAACCCCGACATTTCAATTCCTGTAATTCATACTTTAAATCTTCAGGGGGAGCAACAATACAGCAAACTTCTATAAAACAAGAAAAAATTAAAACATATATTGCCATTTTCTCATATGTCATTCATTTCCTTTGTCAAATCCATACTTTACTTAACCATATCTCAGTTAAAAGCAAAGGCTTTACTGATAATCCTCTGATGTACTGTGAGCAAAAGGAGCCCTTGGTGATTCCTCTGAGCAGGTGGAGGCTAAGTTTTTTAAATTTATAAAAACACTAGTTATTTTCAGTGTGTATATAGACTGAGACTTAAATACATTTATCCATATATATCAAACACCTACATTTAAATAGGTAGTAGCAATCATGGGCCATGATGAACTGAAAATTGGAAATAAGATACAGCAAAATATTTCCACCTGATATCTGAAAAATAATGAAAATATACACCATCACAAAAAAAAAAAAAATTATATATAGAATCAAACATAAATTGCCAAAAAAAGTTTTTTTATACTACAGTGGATATAAAAAGTCTACACACCCCTGTTAAAATGTCAGGTTTCTGTGATTTAAAAAAGATATTAATCATGTCTCTTCAGAACTTTTTCCACCTTTTTAATGTGACCTATAAACTGTACAACTCAATTGAAAAACAAACAATTTTAGGAGGAGGAAGTAAACATAAAAAAACTAACGTGGTTGCATAGGTGTGCACACCCTCTTATAACTGGGGATGTAGTTGTGTTCAGAATTAAGCAATCACATTCAAAACCATGTTAAATAGGAGTCAGTGCACACCTGCTATCATTTAAAGTGCCTCTGATTAACCCCAAATAAAGTTCAGCTGTTCCAGTAGGTCTTTCCTGACATTTTCTTAGTCGCATCCTACAGCAAAAGTCATGGTCCTTAGAGAGCTTCCAAAGCATCAGAGGGATTTTATTGTTAAAAAAGGTATCAGTCAGGAGAAGGGTACAAAAGAATTTTGAAGGCATTAGATATACCATGGAACACAGTGAAGACAGTCATTATCAAGTGGAGAAAATATGGCACTTGAGTGACATTACCAAGAACTGGATGTCCCTCCAAAATGTATAAAAAGACAAGAAGAAAACTGGTCTGGGAGGTTGCCAAGAGGCCTACAGCAACATTAAATGAGCTGCAGGAATATCTGGCAAGTACTGGCTGTGTGGTACACATGACAATAATCTCCCGTATTCTTCATATGTCTGGGCTATGGGGTAGAGTGGCAAGATGGAAGCCTTTTCTTATTAAGAAAAACATCAAAGCCCGGCTAAATTTTGCAAAAACACCTGAAGTCTCCCAAAAGCATGGTCTGATGAAACCAAGGTTGAACTTTTTGGCCATAATTTCAAAATTTATGTTTGGTGCAAAAACAAAACTGCACCTCATCAAAAGAACACTTACCCACAGTGAAGCATGGTGGTGGCAGCATCATGCTTTGGGGCTGTTTTTCTTGAGCTGGAACTGGGGCCTTAATCAAGGTAGAAGGAATTATGAACAGTTCCAAATACCCATCAATATTGGCACAAAACCTTCAGGCTTCTGCTCTAGCAGAATAGGAAAACTGAACATGAAAAGGAACTTCATCTTTCAGAATGACAACAACCCAAAGCATACATCAAAATCAACAAAGGAATGGCTTCACCAGAAGATAAAAGTTTTGGAATGGCCCAGACCTGAATCCGATGGAAAATCTGTTGGGTGATGTGAAGAGGGCTGTGCACAGGAGATGCCCTCGCAATCTGACAGATTTGGAATGTTTTTTCAAGAAAGAGTGGGCAAATATTGCCAAGTCAAGATGTGCCATGCTGATATACTCATACCCAAAAAGAGTGCTGGAATCAAATGGCGATTCAACAAAGTATAAGTTTAAGGGTGTGCACACTTATGCAACCTTATTTTAGTTTTTTATTTTTACCCCCTCCCAAAAGATTTCAGTTTGTTGTTCAGCTGAGTTGTACAGTTTATATGTCACATTAAAAAAGTGGAAACATTTCTGAAATTGTTTTATCTTTGTGTCATTTGTTTACATCACAGAAACCTGACATTTAAACAGGTGTGTGTAGACTTTATCTCCACTGAATATGACCAAGCTAATACAAAAATGGTATAGAATAAAGTACAACGCTGTCTGAAAGACAGGCAGCTAATCTAAGACTTGGGAGTTACATATCAAAAGGATATGCTAGATGATATCCAAAACACCTATTCAAATAACAAGAACCATTATGCATATGTAGCACTAGCTACTCCAAACAAAAAAAATCATGTATATATATATAGCACTAACTACTCCAAAAGCCATTATGCATGTATAGTATTAGCTGCTCCAAAGCATCCCCCCAAGGGTATAAGCCACTAATATACAAGTAAAAAATAAACCTAAAAAAATGCTAAGAACAAAATCAAACACATATATATATATATATATATATATATATATATATATATATATATCTCTCTCTGAAATCCGTAAAAAGGACCTCTAGCACTGACTACTCCAAAAGCCATTATGCATGTATAGTATTAGCTGCTCCAAAGCATCCCCCCAAAGGGTATAAGCCACTAATATACAAGTAAAAAATAAACTTCAAAAAATGCTAAGAACAAAATCAACGTGTGTGTGTCAGTCAGTCAGTAAAAAGGACCTCTAATTAAATTTCTAACACACCAGATAATTACAAATAAATACATTCAGTGTGTCAAAACATGCAAATCCACAATTATAAAGCAATGTCAGACAGGGAACCCTTTTCTTTACATATACCTACATGAGCTGCAGAGTAACAACATGTCAGTTCACCATGGCCAGATCATCCAAATGAGCACGCCTCCTCTCTATATATCTGAGTTTAAACACTAACCACACCTTGATCAAATTGAGTTCCCATTAATGTGAGTAGTTTTTCATTAGCCCAGCACCTGACAGGGAGGGAAAATCCCACCCCATCAAAGATGTCCTCCACTGAACTTCCGGGATGTAGTGTCATCACAGCGTCACCTAGAGGACATACAGAAAAACATGTATCACAATGTACAAAACAATTCCACAATAACAAGTTTTTTTTTTTTCTTAGAATGTAAGTAAGAGTGGTTGGGACTATTTGAAAATGGGGAGGCACAGGGAATCAACCTGACTTCACGAGCCTCACCAAGAACTATACAAGCACAATCCATATTGCTACAAATTACAATTATGTATAAATCACACAAAATACCCTTCAAGACATATGAACAGCATGCCCATCATAAATATTGTTCCGAGATGAAACCCTCCAAAAACAGTTTAAAACTTACTTTTTTCATTTAAACCCGGATATATATATTCGCTTTCAGGAAATGAAGCCATTTAAATCTCTTCCTCTGTTATTTAAATTTTCTATAAAGCCCCAAATTTTGACTCTTCTATACTAACATTCTATATCCATGCGTTTTAGCAATATGCCTGCCAACTAGCAGCAGTTTGAGAGTGTTCATAAATTCTATACCAAAATTCATGCATTGCTTTGCCTAGATAGAAGGCTCCACGTGGGCAAGATAGTATATAAACTACCCCTTTAGTAACAGTCCACATAATGTCTTGGAACAAATTTATTTCCATTTGGTAGCATTGAATGCTTTTCCAGGCGGATAAACTGGTAGTAATTACATGCCCCGCAAGGAAAGGTACCCTTTTCCAATTTACTGTTCTAGCAAATCAGATAGATGATGGACATGCTGTTGATATAATGTCTTGAAGGGTATTTTGTGTGAATTATACATAATTGTAATTTGTAGCAATATGGATTGTTTTTGTAATGGTTCTTCCATAACTTTGTTGGGATTTTTTTGATTGGCGAGGTTCGGGAAGTCAGGCTGATTCCCTGTGCCTCCCCTTGTTTTCAAACCACGCTTATGTAAATTGTAAGAAAAAACTTGTTATTGTGGAATTGTTTTGTATATTGCTGATACGTTTTTCCACATGTCCTCTAAGTGTCGCTGTGATGCATCCGGCACGTGTAGCCCCCACACGCGGGTTCACCGTGGATTTGGGGTCTTTTTCGGTCCCTCTGTCCCTTCGAGATGATCTGAGTTTCTATCATCTTTTATTCAGACATTGGGTCATTGTTTTCCATTCTTAGGTCCGCTTTTTGGATGGTGACTCTGTTGCCAGGCAACAATGGGACATATACATGTGTCGGTGCTGACCACTTCTGACCAGAAGTGACACAGCGATATGGCACAATACGCCAGAAGTGACGTCACATTGGACCAGAAGTTCAGCGGATGACATCTTTGATGAGGTGGGAGTTTCCCTCCCTTTGTCAGGCGATGGGCTAATGAAAAACTACCCACATTAATGGGAAAGTCAGTTTGATCAAGGTGTGGTTGGTGTTTAAACTCAGATATATAGAGTTGAGGCTGCTCATTTTGGTCTCTCATTTGGATGATCTGGCCATGGTGAACTGCCATGTTGGTGCTCTGCAGCTAATGTAGGTGTATTCAAAGAAAAGGGTTCCCCATCTGACATTACCTTATAATAATGAATTTGGATGTTTTGACACACTCAATGTATCTGGTATGTTGGAAGTTTAGTTGGAGGTCCTTTTTAATGACCTCTGATATATACAGTTGCAAGAAAAAGTATGTGAACCCCTTGGGGTTACGTGGCGTTTTGCATGAATTGGGCATAAAATGTGCTCTGAACGTCATCTAAGTCACAACAATAGAAGAACACAGTCTGCTGAACATAATACTACACAAACATTAGATGTTGCCATGGTTTAATTGCACATAACGTGAACATTCACAGTGCAGGGAGGAAAAAGTATGTGAACCTTTGGACTTAATAACTGGTTGACCCTCCTTGGGCAGCAATAACCTCAACCAAACGTTTCCTGTAGTTGCAGATCAGACCTGCACAATGATCTGGAGTCATTTTGGACCACTCCTCTTCACAAAACTGTTTCAGTGTAGCAATATTCTTGGGATGTCTGGTGTGAATCGCTCTCTTAAGGTCATGCCACAGCATTTCAATCGGGTTGAGGTCAGGACTCTGACTGGGCCACTCCAGAAGGCGTATTCTGTGCTGTTGCAGCCATTGTTTTGTTGAATGACTTGTATGCTTTGGGTCATTGTCCTGTTGCATCACCCATCCTCTGCGGAGCTTCAGTTGGCGGACAGATGGTCCTACGTTTTCCTGCAAAATGTCTTGATAAACTCTGGAATTCATTTTCCCATCAATGACAACAATCTGTCCAGGCCCTGAGGCAGCAAAGCAGCCCCAAACCATGATGCTCCCTCCGCCATGTTTCACAGTGGGGATGAGGTTTTGATGTTGGTGTGCTGTGCCTTTTTTTTCTCCACACATAGTGTTGTGTGTTCTTCCCAAACAACTCAATCTTGGTTTCATCTGTCCACAGTATATTTTGCCAGTAGTGCTGTGGAACTTCCAGGTGCTCTTTTGCAAACTTCAAACGTGCTGCAATATTCTTTTTGGACAGCAATGGCTTCCTCCGTGGTGTCCTCCCATGTACTCCATTCTTGTTTAATGTTTTCCTTATTGTAGATGTGTCAACAAAATGTTAGCATGTGCCAGAGATTTCTGTAGGTCTTTAGCTGACACTCTGGGATTCTTCTTTACCTAATGCAGCATTGTGCGCTGTGCTCTTGCAGTCATTTTTACAGGATGACCACACCTAGGGAGAGTAGCAACGGTGCTAAACTTTCTCCATTTGTAGACAGTCTGTCTTACCGTGGACACATGAACATCAAGGCTTTTGGAGATACTTTTGTAACCCTTTCCAGCGTCATGCAAGTCAACAATTCTTGATCGTAGGTCTTCTGAGAGCTCTTTTCTGCGAGGCATGGTTCACATCAGACAGTGCTTCTTGAAACCAGTAAACCCAAAACAGGTGTGTGTTTTTTAAGGGCAGGACAGCTGTCAGCAACACATCCAATATCATCACACTGATTGGAGTCAAGGTTGGCTCACTCCTGGCTCCAATTAGCTCTGGGAGAAGTCATTAAGCTAGGGCCTCACATACTTTTTCCTCCCTGCACTGTGAATGTTTACATGTTATGTGCAATTAAACCATGGCAACATCTAATGTTTGTGTAGTATTATGTTCAGCAGAATGTGTTCTTCTATTGTTGTGACTTAGATGACGTTCAGAGCACATTTTATGCCCAATTCATGCAAAACTCCACGTAATCCCAAGGGGTTCACATACTTTTTCTTGCAACTGTATATAATTGCGTTGGTTTTGTTCTTAGCATTTTTTGAGGTTTATTTTTTACTTATATATTAGTGGCTTATACCCATGGGGGAGGCTTTGGAACAGCTAATGCTATAAATATTAGCTTGGTCATATAGTAAAAGAGGAACTTCCTTTTTTTTGGCAATTATGATGTTTTGATGTTATTTTTTTTGCAATGGTGTATATTTTCATTATTTTTCAGATATCAGGTGGAAATATTTTGCTGTATCTTATATGTACAATTATTTCCAGTTCATCATGGCCCATGATTGCTACTACCTATTTAAATGTAGGTGTTTGATATATGGATAAATGTACACTGCTCAAAACAATTAAAGGAACACTTTGAAAACACATCAGATCTCAATGGGGAAAAATATCATGCTGGATATCTATACTGGTATGGACTGGATAATGTGTTAGGAACGTAAGGATGCCTCATCGTTTGATGGAAATTAAAATATGGACCGAAACATGCAATCCCAGAGGTGTTCTATTGGATTTAGGTCAGTCGAACATGGGGGCCATTCAATGGTATCAATTCCTTCATCCTCCAGGAACTGCCTGCATACTTTTGCCACATGAGGCCAGGTATTGTCATGCACCAGGAGTAACCCAGGACCCACTGCACCAGTGCAGGGTCTGACAATGGGTCCAAGGATTTCATCTCAATACCTAATGGCAGTCAGGGTGCCATTGTCTAGCCTGTAGAGGTCTGTGCGTCCCTTCATGGATATGCCTCCCCAGGCCATCACTGATTCACCACCAAATGGTCATGCTGAATGATAATGTTCTCCACAGCTTCTCCAGACCCTTTCATGTCTGTCAGGTGCTCAGGGTGAACCTCCTGTCATCTGTGAAAAGCGCAGGGTGCCAGTGGCTGACCTGCCAATTCTGGTGTTAAATGGCACATGCCTATCAATATGGTGTCGGGCAGTGAGCACAGGGCTCACTAGAGGACATCTGGCTCTGAGGCCACCCTCATGAAGTCTGTTTCTAATTGTTTGGTCAGAGACATTCACACCAGTGACTTGCTGGAGGTCATTTTGTATGGCTCTGGCAGTGCTCATCCTGTTCTTCCTTGAACAAAGGAGCAGATACCAGTCTTGCTCATCAGCAGGTTAGGTTAGGGACCTTCCACGGCCCTGTCCAGCTCTCCTAGAATAACTGCTTGTCACCTAGAATCTCCTCCATGCTCTTTAGACTGTGCTGGGAGACACAGCAAACCTTCTGGCAATGGCACATATTGATGTGCCATCCTGGAGGAGCTGGACTGCCTGTGCAACCTCTATAGGATCAAGGTATCACCTCATTCTACCAGTAGTGACACTGACCCTAGCCAAAAACAAAACTAATGAAAAACTGTCAGAAAAGATGATTAGGTAAAAAAAAAAATGTACATGTCCTCCCACCTGTAAAGCTATTCCTGTTTTGGGATTTGTCTCATTGTTGCCCATCTAGTGCACCTGTTGTTAATTTGATTAACAACAAAGCAGCTGAAACTGATGAACAACCCCCTCTGCTGCTTAACTGGCCAGATCAATATCCCAGGAGTTTAATTGACTTGGTGCTATACTATTATTAAAAAAGTGTTCCTTTAACCGGTTGCCGACCAGCCACAGTACATATACTGCGGTAGGGCGGCACCACTGTGTAATATCACGTTTATAAACGTCATTTTGCATATCAGGTAGGGGGCGAGCGCGACCGTCCTACCCGCGCCGGCGATCGTGGCCACGGGTGTCAATCACCGGGTCCCGGCTGGTCATTACCCGCCGGCAAACCGTGATACAGAGCACAGCTGCATTGTTTTCAATGCAGCTCTGCTCCCTGTCAGTTCCCAGCTCACTGTCCTGGAGAGCAGAGATTAGCTTTCCAGGACAGTGCAACAGTGAAGTACACACTCCCCGCCCAGTAGTAAAACACTCCCCTCACACAGTTAACCCTTTGATTGCCTAAAGAATTAACCCCTTCCTCCCCAATGCCATTAGTACAGTTTGGAGAGGTTCATTTTAAGGTAGTGGAGCGACATCCAGTCTGATATGTCGCTCAGTAGGAGTGTGATTCGGGCGGAGACCGAGGGGGTGAGGTGGGGGGTTGAGAGATAGATTTGTGTGCCGTCGGCATAGAGGTGGTAGTTGAAGCCGTGATAGTGTATGAGTTGGCCAAGGGAGGAGGTGTAGATGGAGAAGAGAAGGGGCCCGAGGACAGAGCCTTGAGGGACCCCAACAGAGAGGGGGAGTGAGGGGGAGGTGGTAGCATTATAGGTAACGCTGAAAGAGCGTTGTGACAGGTAGGATGAGAGCCAGGAGAGAGCAGAATCTCTTAGGCCGAGAGAGTGTAGTGTCAGTGGTGTCACTGGGGATGTCAGTGACCCCAAGTCAGTTCCCCCCCAGTGTCAGAATGTCTGCCACAGTCCCGCCATATGTCGCTGATCACCGCCATGAGTCGCTGATCGCCGCCATTATTAGTATAAAAAAAAATTAAAAATCCAGTGTCTATACCGCCGTAGCATTGTAAATGCTATAACTTTCACGTAAGCCAATTAATTTACACGTATTGGGATTTTTTTTTAGCAAAGACATGTCACATAATACATTTTGACCAAAATTTATGACAAAATTTGATTTTTACATTTTTTTAATGGACATGTTTTATAGCAAAAAGTCCGAAATATTGTTTTTTTTTCTCAAAATTGTCAGCCTTTTGTTTTCATAGCGCAAAAAATAAAAACCGCACAGGTGATAAAATACCACCGAAAGAAAGCTCAATTTGTGGAAAAAAAAGGACGTAAATTTAATTTGGGTGCAGTTTTGCATGACCGCACAATTGTCAGTTAAAGTAACGCAGCAACGTAACACAAACCGTTTCTGTAACCGCTTCCTGACCTGCCTTATAGCAGAAATACTGCTACAGGGCGGCATAGGTGCACAAAATCACATATATACGTGATTCGCGCTCCTGCGGTGTTCACCCCCCCTCCCAGATAGCGTCAGATTGCCCGTCCGTACACCAGTCATCACATTTAACCCCTTGATTGCCAGGAACACGCTCATGCACAAACCTCCATTGCTAGTATAGTGTCTTAACGGATCAATATCTTTGATCAGATCAGCACTATACCAGCGTTCACATTAGTATAGCGTCCCCAAAAACGCAGCATTAGTGGGATCAGCCCTGGCACCTGCGTTTATCCCCTACGCTTACCCCCCCCCCCTTCTCCCCAAACAAGTGCAGTGTTAGTAGGTCACTGTCATTTGATACATTACACACAAAACCGCAGTGTTGGCAGAATCAGGCCTGATCTCTGTTAGCACTTGTCAGTAAATTTTGATGACTCTCATATGCAGCAGAGTGCCAGTACTAGTGCCACGCTACCTTTTGGTGAACTGGCAAGTACTAGTGGCCTAGTACATCCTGGTCTTTCACATATCTCTTAGATTGTAAGCTCCCAGGATCAGGGCCCTCCTAACTCTTTTGTATTGAACTGTATTGTTGCTGTATTGTCTCTCGTTATACTGTAAAGCACTGAGCAAACTGTTGGCGCTATATAAATCCTGTATTATAATATTAATAATAATACCAGCACTGCAGTATGATTTGGTGACGTGGCGAGTCCCATAACTCCAGTACAAGCTAGTGCGGTGGCAAGCACAAGTAATGTCCTGCAGCCACCAAGAATTCGCACACAGGCCCATAGAGCTCCTAGAATCCTTCCAGATGTGCTTGCAAATCCCGATTGACAGCCCACAAATTCTGCAGCACCCATACTTCTCCCATTCACTGACCAACCCAGAATTCAGGTGGAAATAGCAAATTTAACTCCTCCCCTTGATTTTTGGAGCTGTTTTTCACGGAATATCTGTATGCATTGATTGTGGATCAAAGCAATTTATATGCACAACAATTTATCGCTGCCAACCCAAATTCAAACCTTGCCAGACCAGTCGCATGGAAACTCATTACGGTTTCCGAATTTAAATTTTTTTGGGGCCTAACCCTCAACATGGGCATTACTAAAAAAAATTAATTGTGGTTGTATTGGTCCACAGACCCGATTCATCATATGCCGTGTTCTCTGCTGCCATGGCCAGGCATAGATATGAGAGTATGTGTTTTATGCATTTCAACGACAATACACTCTGTCATCCTTGGGGTGACCCTGAATTTGACTGGCTCCACAAAATTCAGCCCCTCTCAAATCACCTTAACCAAAAATTTGCAGATGTCTATACTCCCCAGCAAAACATCTGCGTTGATGAGTCCCTGATTAATTTTTCTGCCCGCCCTGCATTCAAACAATTTCTCCCCTGCAAGCGTGCCAGATATGGGGTCAAGATGTAGAAGATCTGTGAGAGGACAACAGGCTATACTTATAAGTTTTGGATTTACAAGGTAAAAGATAGTCGCGTGGAGCCCCCCGGATGCCCAGACTACATGGGGAGCAGTGACAAGATAGTTTGGGACTTGGCATCATCCTTTCCATATGGGGTATCACTTATACGTGGACAATTTTTATTCAAGCGTGCCACTATTTAGACATTTGTACAATCTTGGAACTGGCGCATGTGGCAAAGTGTGACCTAATGTGTGCCCACCATTAGAAGTGGGTGGATGCAGGGCGGTATATTCTAATGGTGGGCATACCACATACTTTTTCTGGCAGATATTTCTTCTCTTTTTTTCATTCAGCCCACAGGCTGCATACAAAAAAAAAAAAAGAACATAGCATATATAACCAACAAGGATCAGCGATGTACTGGTACATCCATGGACTTTGAATGGTTATACCAGGATGATGCCTACAGCTGCAGGCATCATCCTGGTATCATTTTTTTCAGCCAGCGATCGGCTTTCATGTAAAAGCAATCCTAGTGGCTGATTAGCTGCAGGATTGCTTTTACAAACAGTGGGAGATGATGCCCCCCCTTCCCCCGCTGACTTCCATGGCCTTCTCGGGCAATCCCGTGCCATCGGAGGAACCTGAGAATGCAGCCGGTGTTTCTGCCAGCTGACCATAGAGCTGATTGGAGACCAGAGTGGTGCCCATCATCTCTATAGTCTAAGAATTCGGAAGCTATGAGCATTTCATCACTTGTTTCGCAGGATATAAACAGCGCCATTTGTAAATTGGGAAAGCATCTGATCACACCGATTTTGGTTTGATTAGATAATGTAAGGGCAGAGGAGATATCCAGAGTCTGATAGACCCCAGATTTCTCAAAAAAGATAATATGACAATGCCCATTGAAGTTATAGGGGATATTTGCATTCCCTGTGATAGCATTAAATGTGATTTTAAAAAAATGAAAGGTACAGTGTAAAAATAATTTAAAAAATCAATAACTTTGAAAAAAAAATAAAAAACTCACCACTCCCATGCGTGCACACCTGCGTGCACAAGCGTTGACCCAGTGCCGGTATGTACACAGCGGTTGCACCATGCATGTGAGGTATCGCTGTGAACGTCAGATCAAGGGCAGTAATTCTAACACTAGAACTCCTCTGTAAATCTAAAATGGTAGCTTTTAAAGTGTTGCCTATGGATATTAAAAATGTATGCAGTTTGTTGCCATTGCACGGGGCATGCGCAGCTTTAAAGCATGTCATGTTTGGTATCTATTTACTCGGCATATCATTATCTTTTATACTTTAGTAAATAATTGGCCAATATATTGTGTTTTGTGCATTAAAAGTAAAAAAGTGTTTTGTTTTTTTTTAAAAATTTGCTTTTGAAAAATCGCTGTGCCTTAAAAAATTGTAGTACCCACCATTTTATTCACTAGGGTGTCTGTTTTAAAAAAATATATGTTTGGGGGCTAAAATTAATTTCCTAGCAAAAAATACAGATTTTTTTTCATGTGAACAAAAAGTGTCAGAAAAGGCTTGATCTTCAGGTGGTTAGAAGAGTGAATGATGTGTGGCATAAACTTCTAATGCTGGGCATAAAACGCCCCCACCCCCCAAAACGACCCCTTTTTGGAAAGTAGACACCCCAAACTATTTGCTGAGAGGCATGTTGAATCAATATTTTTATCAATCAATTTATTTTTTTAGCACAAGTTTTTGGAAAATGACAAAAAAAAAATTTTTTTTTTTTTACACAATTGTCACTTAAATGATTTACTGCTGACACATGCCATGGGTATATATGGAATTACTCCCCAAAATACATTCTGCTACTTCTCCTGAGTATGGGGGTACTACATGTGAGAGACGTTTTGGCAGTCTAGCCAAGTACAGGACCCCAAAATCCAATAAGCACCTTCAGGGCTTTATTTCCTCATTACACTTCCAGACTACCTACCACAGTTTCGGAGGCCCTGAAATGCCAGGATAGCACCTAACCCCCCCCCCCCCCCCCAAATGACCCATTTTTGGAAAGTAGACACCCCAAGGAATTTGATAAGAAGCATGGTGAGTATTTTGCAGATCTCATTTGTTGCCACAAGTTTTTGGAAAATGAAGAAAAAAAACAAACTATTTTTTCTACTTTTTTTTTTTTATATTTCAAAACCTTGTGAGAAAAAATTAGATCTGCAAAATACTCACCATGATTTTTTTTTAAATTCCTTGGGGTGTCTACTTTCCAGAAAGGGGTCATTTGGGGGTGGGGGGGGGGGTTGGTGCTATCCTGGCATTTTAGGGCCTCCGAAATTGTGATAGGTAGTGAGGAAGTGAAATGAGGAAGTTACGTACCTTCAGGCTTTCAAAGTGGTCATTGGATTTCACGCTCCTGTATGTGGCTAGGCTCTCAAAAAGTCTCACACATGTGGTATCCCCAAACTCGGTAGAAGTAGCAAAATGTATTTTGGGGTGTAATTCCATATATACCCATGGCTTGTGCGGGAAATAAATCATTTAAATGACAACTATACCATAGTTTGTAGACGCTAAAGCAATCAATATACACTTATTGGGATTTTTTACCAAAAACATGTAGCAGAATACATTTTGGCCTAGATTTATAACAAACGTTGAATTTACTATAAATTTTTTATAGCTGAAAGTAAAAAATATTGTTTTTCTTCAAAATTTATGGTCTTTTTTTGTTTATAGCGTGAAAAATAAAAAGCGCACAGGTGATCAAATACCACCGAAAGAAAGCTCTATTTGTGTGAAAAAAGGACGTATATTTCGTTTGGGTGCAGCATTGCATGACCACGCAATTATCAGTTGAATTAGTGCCGCGCTGAGTAGCAAAAAGAGGCCTGGTCTGGATGGGGGGTAAATTCTCTGGAGGGCAAGTGATTAATGTCTAAACCGCTGGCAACAACAGTGAGTACACCCCTAAGTGAAAATGTCCAAATTGGGCCCAAAGTGTCAATATTTTGTGTGGCCACCATTATTTTCCAGCACTGCTTTAACCCTCTTGGGCATGGAGCTCACCAGAGCTTCACAGGTTGCCTCTGGACTCCTCTTCCACTCCATGATGACATCACGGAGCTGGTGGATGTTAGAGACCTTGCGCTCCTCCACCTTCCGTTTGAGGATGCCCCAGAGATGCTCAATAGGGTTTAGGTCTGGAGACATGCTTGGCCAATCCATCACCTTTACCCTCAGCTTCTTTAGCAAGGAAGTGGTCATCTTGGAGGTATGTTTGGGGTCGTTATCATGTTGGAATACTGCCCTGCGGCCCAGTCTCTGAAGGGAGGGGATCATGCTCTGCTTCAGTATGTCACAGCACATGTTGGCATTCATGGTTCCTTCAAAGAACTATAGCTCCCCAGCACTCATGCAGCCCCAGACCACGACACTGTTTACCTGTATGAAAGACACCTGGTAGCCAGAAATCCTGCTGAATGATAGGGAATCAAATCCTTATTTCCCTCATGAACATGCAAATCAGTGCATAATTTGTTAGACATGCATTTCATTTGAATTTTTTGTTGCTATTCCGTCTCTCAGTGCTACAATACATCTACCATTCGATTTTTAGACTGATCATTTCTTTGTGAGTGGGCAAACATTCAAAATCAGCTGGGGATCGTGTGAGTGTGTGTGTGTGTGTGTGTGTGTCATTCATAAAAAATTCAGACCTCCTTCACTTTATTATTATACAGGATTTATATAGCGCCAACAGTTTCCTCAGCGCTTTACAATATAACGGGAGACAATACAGTTCGATACAAGAGGGATTTGAGGGCCCTGCTCCTTGGAGCTTTCAATCTTTTTTCAATGCTTTTATGTTGCAGTGTGAAACTACAGTTGTTTACATTCTTTTTTTTTTTTTTTTTCCTGATTAATCTACACGCAGTACTCTTTAATGACAAACTGAAAATAGAATTTTAGAATTGTCAGTGAGTTTATAAAAAAAAAATAAAAAACTGAAATATCACGTACTTAAGTATTCAGACCCTTTACTCAGTAGTTTGTTGAAGCACCTTTGGCAGTAATTACAGCCTCAAGTCTTTTTGGGTAAGATGCGACAAGCTTTGCACACGTGGATTGGAAGATTTTCTATCATTCTTCTTTGCACATAAATCCTCTCAAGTTCAGTCAGGTTGGATGGGGACCATCAGTGGTAAGCTATTTTCAGGTCTCTCCAGTGATGTTCAATAGGGTTCAAGTCAGGGCTCTGGCTAAGCCATTCCTGTGTTGTCTTGACTGTGTGCTTAGCATTGTTATATTGGAAGATGAACCTTTTGGCCCAAAGATCCTTAATGCTGTGGAACAAGTTTTCATTGAGGATATTTCAGTACCTTGTTCAGCTTTCCCTCAACCCTGACCTGCCTCTTAGTCCCTGCTACTGAAAAACACCCCCACATCATCATGCTGCCACCACTATGCTTCACTGTTGGGCTAGTATTGGGCAGGTGATGAGTGGTGCTTGGTTTCCTCCAGACATAATGTTTAGAATTGCGGTGAAACAGTTCAATCTTGGTTTCATCAGTTCTGAGAATCTTGTTCCTCACAGTCTGAGAGTCCTTTAGGTGTTTTTTGCAAACTCCAAGCAGGTTTTCATGTGTTTGCAGAGGCTTCCGTCTATCCACTCATAAAGCCCAGATCAGTGGAGGGCAGTGATTGTTAACCTTCTGGAACTTTGTCTGGAGCTCAGAGTAACCATCAGGTTCTTGGTCACCTCTCTTACTAAGGCACTTTTCCCCTGATTGCTCAGTTTGGGTGGGTGAACAGCTCTTGGAAAAGTGCTGGTTGTGTTAAACTTCTTTTGAAAATTATGGAAGCCACTGTGCTCTTGGAAACCTTCAGTGCAGAAGAAATGTTTGTAGCCCTCCCCAAATCGGTTCAATAATCATGTTTCTGGGTGTTGCAGGTAATTCCTTTGACCTAATGGCTTTTGCTCTGATACAGTATACAGTCAGCTGTGAGGCCTTATATAGAAAGGTGTGTGCCTTTCAAAATCATGTCCAATCAATTTAATTTAGCACAGTTGGCCCTAATAAAGGTGTAGAAACATCTCAGCAATGATCAAGAGAAATGGGAGGCACCTGAACTAAATTTCAAGTGTTGTTGCAAAGGGTCTGAATACTTCAGTATACCCCAATGTGACATTTCAGTTTTTCCTCTTTCATATATTTGCAAACATATCTAAAATTCTGTTTTCACTGTGCCATTATGGGGTACTGAATGTAGATTAATTAGAAATAAAAATGAATTTAAACAACTGTAGCATCAGGCTGCAACATAACACAATTGAAAAAAGTGAAGGTGGGCTGAACACTTTCTGAATGATTGATATATATATATATATATATATATACACACACATTGCTCAAAAGAATAAACATTAAAGGGACACTCTTTTTAATCAGAGTATAGCATCAAGTCAATTTAACTCCTGGGATATTGATCTGGTCAGTTAAGAAGCAGAGGGGGTTGTTAATCAGTTTCAGCTGCTTTGGTGTTAATGAAATTAACAACGGGTGCACTAGATGGGCAACAATGAGACGACCCCAAAACAGGATTGGCTTGACAGGTGGAGGTCACTGACATTTTTTACCCTACCTATCTTTTCTGACTGTTTTTCACTAGTTTTGTATTTGGCTAGGGTCAGTGTCATGACTGATAGCATGAGGCAATACTTAGACCCTACAGAGGTTGCTCAGGGAGTCCAATGCCTCCAGGATGGCACATTAATAAGTGCTATTGTCAGGTGTTCTGTGTCTCTCAGCAGTCTCAAGAGCATAGAGGAGATTCCAGGAGACAGGCATTTACTCTAGGAGATCTGGACAGGGCTGTAGAAGGTTCTTAACCCATCAGCAGGACTGGCATCGGCTCCTTTGTGTAAGGAGGAACAGGATTGAGCACTGCCATGGAACTACAAAATGACCTCCAGCAGGGCACTGGTGTGAATGTCTCTGACCAAACAATCAGAAACAGACTTCATGAGGCTGGCCTGATGGCCCGACGTCTTTTAGTGGGCCCTGTGCTCACTGCCTGGCACCATAGAGCTCGATTGGCATTTGCCATTGAACACCAGAATTGGCAGGTCCGCCACTAGTGCCCTGTGCTTTTCACAGAAGCCGTGGAGAATGTTATGCTGCCTGTAACATCGTTCAGCATGACCGTTTTGGTGGTGGGTCAGTGATGGTCTGGGGAGGAATATCCATGGAGGGACGCACAGACCTCTACAGGCTAGACCAGGAGTGTCAAACTTGCAAAACTAAAAGTCCCATTATGTCTCTACCTTTGGGAGACATGCCTGTAGCTGTCAATCTTGCAATGCCTCATGGGACTTGTAGTTTGGTAACAGCTGGAGGGCCACCAGGTTAACACCTGTGGGCTAGACAATGGCACCCTGACTGCCATTAGCTATTGGGATGAAATCTTTGGACCCACTGTCAGACCCTACACTGATGCAGTGGGTCCTGGGATCCTCCTGGTGCACAACAATTCCCGACCTCATGTTGCAAGAGTATTTAGGTAGTTCCTGGAGGATTAAGGAACTGATATCATTGAATGGCCCCCATGCTCGCCTGACCTAAATTCAATAGAACATTTCTGGGATATCATGTTTTGGTCCATCCGACACCGCCAGGTTGCACCTCAGAGTGTCCAGGAGCTCAGTGAAGCCCTGGTCCAGATCAGGGAGGAAATACCCCAGGACACCATCCGTAGTCTCATTAGGAGCATGCCCCAACATTGTCAGGCATACATACAAGCACATGGGGGCCATACAAACTACTGAGTACCATTTTGAGTTGCTGCAATGAAATTTCAGGAAAATGGACTAGCTTGCTGCATCATTTTTTCACTTTGATAGAAATTATCAACCTACAGAGGACTGAATTCAAAGACAACCTGAAAATCAAACAATGGGACACCTTTATGTTCCTAACACATTACCCAGTCCAAATCAGTACAGATATCCAGCATGATATTTTTCCCCATTGAGATCTGACATGTTTTCAAAGTGCTCCTTTAATTTTCTTTGCGGTGTGTGCGTATAATCACTATATTGCCAAAAGTATTGGGACACCCCTCCAAATCATTGGATTCACATGTTCCAATCACCTCCATGTCCATCTGTGGAATTACCTTGCTACTAAATATTCCATGGTCAACTGTTAGTGGTATTAGACATTCAACTGGGAACAACAGCAACTCAGCCACAAAGTGGTAGGCCATGTAAAACAGAGCGGGGTCAGTGCATGCTGAAGTGCACAGTGCGCCGAAGTCACCAGCTGTCTGCAGAATCAATAGCTAAAGACCTCCAAACTTCGTGTGGCCTTCAGATTAGCAAAACAGTGTGTAGAGAGCTTCATGGAATGGGTTTCCACGACTAAGCAGCTGCATTTAAGCCTTACATCACCAAGTGCAATGCAAAGCGTCGGATGCTGTGGTGTAAAGCACACAACTAGACCGTAAAGCAGTGGAGACGTGGTCTCTGGAGTGACTAATTGTTTTTTCCATAGTTTGTTATATGCATACAACTAAAAATCAGTAAAAAGACATCTGTAGAAATGCTGCAAATCATACCAGTGACTATAAAAATATTTCTTTCTACATTAGTTTGCTATTGATGTAGTTTATTTTTTTTTTATAAATATACCTGCATCTTATAGCTGTAGTCATTGAAAAATGTACATCAAATGTGATTACAGCAGTTCTGTTTCATCCTGCAATTAATAACTCCAAAGATTATAAAACAGGTTTATAAATATACTGAAAGACATGAAAAACATATATTAAAAGTTGCAATACAGTCCTATTTCCAAAAGTACCATTGAATAAATAACATTGTCCGAGGCCAGAAGGCCAAAGGTGTAGAATGGTGGACCAAGCTCAAACAAATGATCATCTTGTAATCTTGCAGGATACCCACAAAGGTGTTAAAGAGTCCACTGAATGGAGCAAAGTGCACTTTCCAAAAGCAGTCCACAGGCGATAGCAACCAGGGAGAGAGTTCGACTCACATTCAGGGTCACTAAATGAGAAAAAAAAATGTATATATAAAAACAATAAAGTAAGTATACACCAACATATTGCACGTGACTACATAACTGATTTATTATTCTATTTTTTTTTAGAGAGAGAGAAAAGGAGTACATAAATAGAACAAAAGAACTACAGTCTAATTTTAATGTAGAACTCTCAGTAGTTATTAAAGCATAAAATTAATGCTCCTCCTCCACCTGGTACAGAATATAATGCTTGTTTCTGTCAAGGGGGGTGACCTAACCGCATATAGCTTCCCTTATGCCAAGGAATTGACAATCGTTCTCATCTCTCTCCTGCAGGAGTGTGGGCAGTCATTCTGACATCATCACATACAATGCAGAACCAGCAGAAAGAAGAAAGGCTCTGCTGTCATCACTGCTGGAACCGTCACAAGGCAGAGAGACTGTGGAACCCTGAATTTAGGTATGTTTTATACTGTCTTTAATAGGAAATAAAAAACACAATAAAAACACATATAAAAACCAATACCCACACTATGCTATGTATACTCTCTCCCAGCAGCTGAACACAGACATCCCCTTGAATAGTCAAAATAACATACAAAACAATGCACAGCACTCAAAAAGCCATCTAACAAGTGTTCAGTATTGTGATCAAACATTTCACTAATTGGTGCTTTTCTCATATACAGTATTCAAAAGTTGAACACTGTATATGGGAAAAGCACCATTTAATGAATTGAACACTATTTGGTTTTCATGTTAGGAAGTTTTTGTAGCGCTGCACACTTTTTTTGTATGTAAGTTTTACACTGTGTTAGTTCATCTCAGCCTGATTGCAAGTAATACATGTGGAGTTTCACTTGTTACTGGTCAGTAACTCATGATAGCTAGACAACTAACATTTTCAAAAGATTATGAGCAAGGGCAGCCTAATGAAAGTGTTACTAAACACACAACAGTAAAATCTGTATATGCAGTAAAGCATGCTTGTTATACTCACTGTGGAACATAAGGGGTTAATCCTCTGCATTGTGTAAAAAGGCTGTTTGATACTGACTTCTCTGATCCTCCCCTTCTTCCAATGTCCCCCTCTTATCTCCCGATTAGACATATGGTGTGGAGTCGCTCTGCACATGCTTAGTTTGGTGTGTATTGCTGGAGAGGTTTTTTTTTTTCCTTGGGAGAGTGCATAGGATCAGCACATAGCCAATCAGAACTGTCCAGACAGAGGTAGGGGTTCTGCATCCTTCTACAGCAGAATGAAAACTCATCCTACAAGCTTTAACCAGTGCTCAGCTGGACACTGATAGAGATCACAAGACTGCTCTAACTGCTGATGAGAAAAAGTATTTAGCAGTTTATATTTACTAAATTAATTGCATTTCCATGTTCTGTTTACTGTGGGAGACCAGATATAGTGAATGGAGGGTCCTGAGTTTAGCAACACTTCATTTCCCTTCCACATGCTTTCTTTAAAGTGGTATTAAACCCAAAAGAAAACATTTATTATATTGCAACTTTACAATTTTTAGAGATGATGGCTGTATTTTTTCTTTTTTAGGCCTACTTTCAACTGGCCATCAAGTCTTTTGTTTTTTAAAAGAACAAGCTTTCTTGCAGATGCGTTACAGGAATGAGACAAACCATTTAACACGAGTAGGGGTGCTTACAACGATCAGCTTTATGTAAAACCTTTATCATAGAAGAAAAAAAAAACTATTTGCAGTACTTACTTATAAAGTATTAGCTGGATTTTGGCTTCCATTTTGTTAGTGAATTTAAATCTGCTAGCCCATCTAACATTCCCCTCCCCCCAGACTCACCACGCTGCTGTCAAAATATGCATCCTGTGCTCCTCCATCCAGAATGGGGGCCCTCAAATACAGGAAGTGTGTTACTGGCAGCATCACTAGGTGAAAACAGAGGGAAAAAAGCCTAAAAAAAAAAACTAATGCAGCCACCACATCTAGTGATTGGTGAGCTGCAATATACTACATGTTTAGTTTTGGGTTTAATACAGCTTTGAGATAATGTTTTGTTTGGTTGTTGTCTCCACTAACCTTATGATAGTACACGCAGGAGGTATACAGTTTGGCCTGGGGTATTTATATGAGACCCATATGAGTTTCTGGTCTTTAACCCATTCCAGCATGCAGATATGTGGCCTCACCTTTATCTGTGAGGTCGCATATCTGCGTACCTGTGTTTGTGCTCTCACCACAAGGCCAAGATATCGTACCAATGATCAGGTCCCGGGACTCTCGGTTCCAGGTCACCTGATCGCTTCTTAGTGGGCTATCATAGTGATCAGTCACTGTGCAGACTGCCCATGTGTTCATTTTATCTTCTGAATAGAAAGAAAGATACATTGTAGATATAAATATACAAAATAGTGTAGAAAAATATAATAAGGCTGCTTTCACACTGAGGCGTTTAAGCGGTTTTGCGAAAAAAATAAAAAAAAGTCTGAAAAGGTCAAGAAAACTGCTTCCCTATGTATGTGAATGTATATCTATGTATGTTTTCACACACCGAGGCATTGCGCTTGCGGTGCGGTGTAAAAACTCCTGCTTGCAGCATCTTTGCGGCATGTTTGGGGAGTTAAAAAAAAAAGCATCCCAAAAACGCCTCTTCCCATTGAAAGCAATGGAACCGCCTGAAAAACGCATCTGAGAAGCATTTTTGCTGCGTGTCCTTTAAAAAGTGCCCAGGAAGCACGGTAAAAACGTCTATTTACTTTTGCCGCGCATCAGTGTGAAAGTAGCCTAATATTAAACAAACTAAAGCTTTCCATTATTATCAAAAAATAAATAGAAATAGAGGAGATATGCTCCTCCTCCAAGAAACACATTTTTGCTAAACATTGGCTCCAAAATATCTCCATGCCAAATATCCCACCTACTACCTCGCTAGATCAGAGAAAAAGAGAGGAGTGGCAACTTGCCTAGCCAATAAGGTCCCCTTCGTCCCTAGAGAGGTCATAAAAGATAAGGAGGGCAGGTATCCCATGGTGATCTTGCTGTTACATTAATATCTGCTTATTCCCCAAATACCGGTCAACTAGCCTTTTTCCAAACCATGGATCATATACTGATATCCCGCATGGAGGGATGTGATCATGGGAAAAGACAGTAATAACTCACTCAACCAAATTCTTGAGAAATCGAACCTCCACATGGTGTCCTATAAACATATCCCAAAACAGGGCTACTCCCTCGCGAAGTTATTTCACTCTTATGACTTAATTGATGTTTGGAGAGACCAAAATCCGACAACGAGGGATTACAATTTCTTTTGCCACGTCCACAACACATTCTTGAGAATAGATCATATTTTCACCCTTTCTCCTCTATTACTGTCTGTGACTGGGGCGAAGGTTCGGGTGACCCCTTGGTCTGACCACTCACCGGTACAGATATGTCTCTGATCTCTGGTCTAAACCTCAAACCTCGTCATGGTGGCTTAATGCCTCCCTGTCTAACGACCCAGTGACATTCAAGGAATTAGAAATGTAAATATCTCCGGACATTTGTCCCACGGTAACCTGGGCAGCCTACAAGGCGACTATTAGGGGCAAGCTGATACAATTGGCCTCCAGGGCTAAGAAGGCTAGAGAAGCAACCATTACACAGCAGGAGAAAGAACTGAAGGATCTATTACATACACAAATGCAGAATCCTTAGATGGACCTTATAAATCAGATTGATTCAGCTTGTTTGGCACTCAACCTCAGTCTCACAACGAGGGCTGAAAAATACATTTGTTGGTCTAGACACAAGTACTATAGGATGGGTGATAAACCTAACACTTTATTGGCCCGAAAATTGGTTCCCAGACCATTCAATCCAGCCCTGCCGAAACTTTGAACTCACGAACTCGCAACTAATAATCTGGGAATTCTGTCATTTTCACACTAAAAAATTCTATTCACCTCCTGATCCACTCCCCAAACAATTGTCTGAAATATTTTCAAACTACCTCGCTTGACGTGAACCCACAGGGATACAATGGAGGCTGTATTCACAGAGAAGGAGGTGACTGCAGCGATTAAAGCTCCTAACCCCTCTAAAGCGCCAGGGCCGACAGCTTCTCAGGCCACTATTACAAAAATTATATGGAGACCACAACACCCCACTTATGCTCTTTCTACAATGCGCTTGAGGATGGCAAACAATTACCCCCACATGAAAACCATGCAACTATTCATGTTAAGGATAAGGATCACGGGGATTGCACCAATTACTGTCCCATCTTACTCATAAACGTCGACCTTGATGAAAATACTGGCCAACAGATTAAACTTTCTCCTGAACAAGTATATACACTCCAACCAGGTGGGTTTCGTCCCTTTACGACAGGCCCAGGAGCAAACGTAACACCTAACTGACATCGTCTCAGTGATACATGCTGACTTGGACAAACGGGCAAAGACGAGGCATGCTCTTGTCCCTAGACTTGCATAAAGCCTTTGATTCCCTATCCTAGGAATATCTATTCTTCACTCTTCGCAAATATGGCTTTGGGCTGCATTTTTGTACCCTGTTGCAGGCACTTTACCATAAACCCACAGCCAACTGTATTGTGATGGGACATAGCTATTCATGAATATGGAAAAGGCACTCGACAGGGATGCCCTTTTTCTCCATTATTCATTTTAGCACCTTAACCTTTGGCAATCAAACTCAGGAGCAACTCTGACATCCAGGGGATACCCTGCGGGAGTTGTGTTGACAAATGCGCCTTGTTTGCGGACAATATCTTACTGGCTCTCTCTTCCCCAATCACATCCATCCCTAACCTTTACGCAGTTCTTCTCCTCTATATCAGTTCTCAAGGTCAACCATAACAAGTCACAAGCTATAAATATTTAACTAGAACATCTTACGATCCAGGCCCTTAAAAGCTCTTTTCCATTTAAATGGCAATCAGATGCCCTCCCATATTTAGGCATTAAAATGACCCCTACTTTACAAACCCTATATCAAAAGATCTACCCACCACTTAATAAAAATTTACTGATGATTTGACTAGGTGAATGCAGAAATCCCCCTCCTGGTTCGGTAGGCTGCACTCGCTTAAGATGAACATCTTACCACGTCTCCTTTACCTCTTTCAAAACCTACCAGTGTCCATAAACTTACTAGAAATGTCAACTACCATTGATGACCTATATCTGGGGTGACAAAAGACCTAGGGTGAATAAAGCTATACTTTATGCTCCCGGGTTGAGGGGAGACCTGGGGGTCCCGGACCTGATTAAATATTACCAGGTGGCCCAACTGGCTTCGCTAATTAGATTCCATACTCAGCAGAGCCATCCCATGTCAGTGCACATGGAATCATCCAATCACACCTATGAGACCGGTCAGCCACCTATTGTGGATGCAGGTCAAGTACAGGCCCACGATTCTTTGCCCCACACTATCATTCTCCTTAGGCCTATGAGACAGATTGGTCACAAAACACAAATTCAGATCTGCCCATACTCCACTGGCTCCATTGCTGGAGAATCTGGTATTCACCCCTGGTCTAACACCCCAGAACTTCCATTGGTGGACCAACAAGGGTCTTATGCGTATAGCAGATATTTATGACCATCGAGGGGTCTTGTCAATGCAACATCTACAAAATATGACTTACCCCAAATGGAACAATACTGTTCTGCTCAGATTACATACTTCATAAATTCCATGAGGAGAAGATTTGACCTCTCCACTACTACACCTATGGAATATCTATGTAGGGGCATTGACAAACACTTGGGCCAAAACTCCAAACTATGCTCTGTTGTCCTCCATCGAGGTCAAGTTATCCTATATGGAGAGATGATAGAGGGACATGGGGGAAACCATAGACATAGCAGAATGGCAAAAGCTGGCTCAGTACTCAGCCAAATCGATAATACTTCCTTAATTGAAGTGAACTACAAAGTATTCTTGAGGTGGTACATGGTCCCAGCCAGGGTGGCCAGGTGGGTCCCAGAAGTCTCCTCCCTTTTTTCAGGGGTTGTGGACAGGATGGCAAGGCCTATCATATTTGGTGGATGTGCCCGAAAGTTAGGAGATTTTGGATCCGTACCTATAATTTCCTATATTTGCTCACCGTTGTAAACATGACCAAATCTTCATACCAAGCGATATTAGGCCACCTAGTGGAGGGAGCTCCGAGGCCCACACAACGCCTGATCGCATTTATAATAGTGGCAGCAAGAATCTCCATAGCGAGATCATGGAAATCCCCCACAATATCTCTTGACCTCCTAAAGGCTAAAATGTCCTGGATCATGGTCAATGAACGTCTTACCGCATTTCTGCAGGACAAGATGCCATTTTCTGAAAAGACCTGGGACCCCTGGATAAAATATTTGGAGGGATCAGCCACCTAAATATGTCTAATGGCTTACTGACCCAGTCGGGGGGGCTAGCCACTGCCAATCTGCTTTCTCTTTACTTTTTCTTATCTTTACTGTATCCCTTTCCTTTTTCTCTTTTTTTTTTTTTTCTTTCACTTGGTTTCTCTACATTATCAGGAGGAAAATTGGTTAAGCGCAGGCTACCCTGGGTATCCTACCCCACGTGGGTTGGAAGAAACGGAGTACATATGTGATTTCAGTTATCTGACAAGCTGATCGTATGGTGTTTTAGGGCCCCACTAGGGTATAACATGTGCCTGGATTGGCCCTTCATAGAAATGTTTAATATAAAACTCTGGGAATATTGTTCTGTTGGTAATAATCCTCCAGTTATGAAGAACCTATCTTGACTATACAGTGAGGAACAGAAATATTTGAACACCCTGCGATTTTGCAAGTTCTCCCACTTAGAAATCATGGAGGGGTGTGAAATTCACATTGTAGGTGCATTCCCACTCTGAGAGACAGAATTTAAAAAAAAATTCAGGAAATCGCATTGTATCATTTTTAAAGAATTTATTTGTCTTGCACTGCTGAACATAAGTATTTGAACACCTGAGAAAATCGGTGTTAGTATTTGGTACAGAAGCCTTTGTTTGCAATTACAGAGGTCAAACATTTCCTGTAGTTCTTGACCAGGTTTGCACACACTTCAACAGGGATTTTGGCCCACTCCTCCACACAGATCTCCTCTAGATCTGTCAGGTTTCGGGGCTGTCGCTGAGCAACACGGAGTTCCAGCTCCCTCCAAAGATGTTCTATTGGATTTAGGTCTGGAGACTGGCTAGACCACTCCAGAAGCTTGATATGCTTCTTACGGAGCCACTCCTTGGTTATCCTGGCTGTATGCTTCGGGTCGTTGTCATGTTGGAAGACCCAGCCACGACTCATCTTCAATGCTCTGACTGAGGGAAGGAGGTTGTTGCTCAAAATCTCACAATAAATGGCCCCATTCATCCTCTCCTTAATACAGTGCAGTCGTCCTGTCCCCTTCGCAGAAAAGCACCCCCAAAGCATGATGTTACCACCCCCATGCTTCACAGTAGGGATGGTGTTCTTGGAATGCAACTCATCCTTCTTTTTCCTCCAAACACAACGAGTGAAGTTTAGACCAAAAAGTTCTACTTTGGTCTCATCTGACCACATGACTTTCTCCCATGCCTCCTCTGGATCATCCAGATGGTCATTGGCAAACTTCAGACGGGCCTGGACATGTGATGACTTGAGCAGGGGAACCTTCCATGCAATGCATGATTTGAAACTATGACGGCGTAGTGTTCTGCTGACAGTGACCTTTGAAACTGTGGTCCCAGCTCTCTTCATGTCATTGACCAGCTCCTCCCTTGTAGTTCTTGGCTGATTCCTCACCTTTCTTATCATCAGTGATACCCCACTAGGTGAGATCTTGCATGGAGTCCCAGTCCGAGGGAGACTGACAGTTGTCTTTAACCTCTTCCATTTTCTAACAATTGCTCCAACAGTTGATCTATTTTCACCAAGCTGCTTGGCAATTGCCCCGTAGCCCTTTCCGGCCTTGTGGAGGTCCACAATTTTGTCTCTGGTGTCTCTTGACAGCTCTTTGGTCTTGCCCATGGTAGTAGTTGGCATCTGACTGACCGTGGAGTGGACAGGTGTCTTTAAAGAGCTCAGACAGGTGCTACTAAGTTAGATTGAGTGGAGTAGAGGTGGACTTTTTAAAGGCACAGTAACAGGTATTTGAGAGCCAGAATTCTTGCTGTTTCTTAGGTGTTCAAATACTTATGTTCAGCAGTGCAAGACAAATACATTCTTTAAAAAATCATGTGATTTCCTGAATTTTTTTTTTTTTAAATTCTGTCTCTCAACACCCTGCAAAATCGCAGGGTGTTCAAATACTTCTGTTCCTCACTGTGTGTACAATCGACGCCACCTTCTCATTTGGTGCCTTGCTTCTTTAATTTTTTGTATTGTAAACTTTCAATAAACAATGACTAGAAATGAAAAAATGTAACAATAATAATACAAAAAAAAAACAAAACGGAAAAATAGCTAGATCAGCCTCTCTCAACCTTTTCAACACAGAGGAACCCTTGAGGTAACTTTCTAGTCTCAGGAACCCCTGCTAAAATTACTAGATCTACAACTTATGATAAATTAGCGTGCTGGTCAGACACTTGGGCCCTGATTCACTATTGGGCGTGGGCGCATATTTATGGGCTTAAGCCCAATTTTCATCGGCGTCCGTCCATTTTTGACCCTGCAACCTAATTCACTATTGAGCAGAGCCCATAAGCAGACGCCCAATCTAATTCACAAAAAGACACACGCCCGGAATCAGACTCACAAAAGCAGACTTGCTAAGAAGCACGTCTAACACCATGAAAAATCACTGTAGAGACATGTTCACTTAGAAATTTGCTTTGCCAAATATCAGGACTTCACTTTAAACAATATCTGCTATTTCCAAAAAAATTAAGAATGTGTTAAAAATCGTTTTTCTCAAGGAAATCGACACAGTAAAAATCTAGATGCCCGTGCAGTGTCTTTGGCAGATAGAACTGAGCATGTGCAGAACACCTTTTAGTCCTCTGCCATGGGCGTTTGCTTTTTAGCCACTGACTAATAGTGAATCTGATTGTGGATTCCTCTGACAGCCGGCACTCGGTCGCGACTACTGTGTTTAATAAACAGCATTAAGCATATCTTCATGTAATCTAATTAGATTTCCTTCGTTTTAGTGATTATATTTTTGTTTCTTATCCTTTATAATTATTTCTGTTATGATTTTACTTATTTTGAAGGTCTAGATAAAATTTATTTTGAAAGCTGAATGTAAAAATAAAGGTCCGCAATAAAAAAAAAAAAAAAAAAAACAGCGTGGGTCCCCCCTCTCATCCATACCAAGCCCTTCAGGTCTGGTATGGATATTAAGGGGGAACTCCATGCTGAAATTTAAAAAAAAAACAGCGTGGGTCCCCCTCAATATCCATACCAGACCTTTATCCGAGCATGCAGCCCGGCAGGTCAGGAAAGGGGGGGGGGACGAGCGAGCGCCCCCCCCCTCCTGAACCATACCAGGCCACATGCCCTCAACATGGGGGGGGTGCTTTGGGGCAGGGGGGCTCCCCCCCCCAAAGCACCTTGTCCCCATGTTGATGAGGACAAGGGCCTCTTCCCCACAACCCTGGCCGGTGGTTGTGGGGGTCTGCGGGCGGGGGGCTTATCAGAATCTGGAAGCCTCCTTTAACAAGGGGGCCCCCAGATCCCGGTCCCCCCCCCTACGTGAATGATTCTGCGGTACACGGTCCACAGACTCATTCACAAAAAAACTAAGTGTGGTGTAAAAAAAACACAGTACAGGGTCTTTGACAAGTCCTTTATTAAAACAATGTCCCCCGAAGTAGATCCAATGTCAATCGCGGCGGCGGCGACCCGAAAAAAGGAAAAAAAAAAAAGGTTCCGCTCCCGTCCGAGGCTTCCAGCCTAGTGAAGAAAAGCCTAGCTGACAGTTCTTATATAGGTATGGGCGGGGCCAGCCGGGGACATCATCCCAGTGACCCGCCCCATGTCACATGCTTGCTGTTCCCGGCTGGCCCCGCCCATACCTATATAAGAACTGTCAGCTAGGCTTTTCTTCACTAGGCTGGAAGCCTCGGACGGGAGCGGAACCTTTTTTTTTTTACCTTTTTTCGGGTCGCCGCCGCCGCGATTGACGTTGGATCTACTTCGGGGGACATTGTTTTAATAAAGGACTTGTCAAAGACCCTGTACTGTGTTTTTTTTACACCACACTTAGTTTTTTTGTGAATGAGTCTGCGGACCGTGTACCGCGGAATCATTCACGTAGGGGGGGGGACCGGGATCTGGGGGCCCCCTTGTTAAAGGGGGCTTCCAGATTCTGATAAGCCCCCCGCCCGCAGACCCCCACAACCACCGGCCAGGGTTGTGGGGAAGAGGCCCTTGTCCTCATCAACATGGGGACAAGGTGCTTTGGGGGGGGAGCCCCCCCTGCCCCAAAGCACCCCCCCCATGTTGAGGGCATGTGGCCTGGTATGGTTCAGGAGGGGGGGGCGCTCGCTCGTCCCCCCCCTTTCCTGACCTGCCGGGCTGCATGCTCGGATAAAGGTCTGGTATGGATATTGAGGGGGACCCACGCTGGTTTTTTTTTTAATTCCAGCGTGGAGTTCCCCCTTAATATTCATACCAGATCCGAAGGGCTTGGTACAGATGGGAGGGGGGACCCCACGCTTTTTTTTTATTATTTATGCAATAAAGGGAATTATTTTACATTCAGCTGTCAGTGGGGAACCCCGCTGACAGATGAAACATTAACTCATGGCTGTCGCTCCTACAATCCCGCATGAGTTATGTTATCAACTCATGCAGCATTTTAGTAATGAAAACCAATGCAGCGCTCATGTTTCAGCTGTCGGCGGATTTCCCCACTGACAGTTGAATGTCAAAGTATTGCAGTGATTTATAAACAGTTCTTTAAATAACTGGCGTGGGGTCCCCCCTCCCATCCATACTAAGCCCTTCGGGTCTCGTATGGATGTTAAGGGGTAACTCCACGCTGAAATTAAATAAAAAACAGCATGGGGTACCCCCCTAAATCCATAACACATACTTATCCGAGCATGCAGCCCGGCAGGTCAGGAAAGGGGGGGACGACGACGAGCGAGTGCCTCCCCCCCTCCTGAACCATACCAGGCCACATGCCCATACCAAATTATTCAAACATTTGTAAACAGACCAATTAACTGAAATGGTTTGACATTTGTACCCCAAATATGACGTTCCCTGAGGCGTTGGTAAACCGAGGTACGCCTGTATTAGTATTGCAATCCTTTGTATTGGGATACATAGAACCAACATACATCTCAATTGGCAACATAGCACAACATTTGTGTCACATTGGAGATATCTGGCTAGTTAAACTGACCATGCCCAGGGACCTAGGATTGATTCACAGCACAGAAATACAGGCTGGGTTAGCAATGTAGCTCTGTGGGTTAGTGGTTAGCACTACTGCCTCATAACTCTAGGGTTGTCGGTTCGAATCCCAACCCCGGCGAGGTAGTAGCATGATCTCCGTGTGTGGCTGTCTTCACATACATGTTCTGGCAACATCTTTGCATTCTGTCTAAATGATCCCTAAAATGTGAATTAGAATGAGGCCTTGTCTGTTGAAACACCTTCAAAGCTGCACCTTATGTGAATGTCATACAATGGGATAAGATAAGGGCCTGAATTATTTGATAATGATGGTTTACACTCCACCCACTTTTGTGAAGGATTTGGCAAGCAAAGAGCTGACAGAGAGAGAGAAGAGTGAGACGAAGAAGAGTGAGCGAGAGATACATATGAAGAGTGATAAAGAGAGACATTCAGAAGAGTGAGCGAGAGAGAAGAGCGAGCCAGTGAGACAAAGAAGAGTGAGCAAGAGATACATACTGAAGAGTGATAAAGAGAGACATTCAGAAGAGTGAACGAGAGAGAAAAGACTTGGTTGGTGAATCCACACATCAAACTTGTCACAAATCCTGGCGTGCATTTTTCCCCCAAATGCATAGCAGACCCTTATCCCAGCAGGCAGGTACCGCACGCCTTCAAAGATTTATTTCCTTTGTTGATTTTCCTGCTTCGCTCACACTATATGCAATTGAAAATTACTCTTTAAGTTGCCAATTTTACTGTGTTTTCTAGAGAATTACTAACTAGTTGTGTTTTCAGTTGTGTGTAGCATTGCGATTTCTATTTGAGTCTAGATGTTAAATTGCTAATAAATGGCCACAATTCTCAAATACCTTTGAACTCTCGCTGCAACAAATGGTGTATGTTAATACACTCACATTCATTATATCCAATATCAGGTACGATGTCAATGCACAAATCGCACCTGAAATTGCACACCCTGGATGTGACTTGTCATGTGATTGGCATGGCCAGCAGCTTGCTCTCTGCATGGCAAATTGCACCCAATGTTACTGGGGGCCAACACCACTGTCACATCTAATCCGATGCGGCAATTGTCCAACTTACAGTGAAGTTGCACGAGTTCACAATCCAATTGGATGTGAACAGAGCCTACAGTGGCCAATAGGGTGCGACTTGGTCTACGATTTGCAAGTCGCCTGTCATGCCAATTGCATGGCAATCGCAAACAATGTTACTGGGGGCTACCCGGTCACATTAAAGCAGATTTCTAAGTGGTGTTATTGACACCACAGTCACATCATGTGACTTGCATAGAAGTTGCATGATTTCAAAGTCGGGGTACATGGTGATTTCAAGTGCAATTTGCAAGACATTCGACATCGATCTCTCAGCAAATTGCATAAAAAGTAGTGTATTCATTACTCTATTATTACTTGCGGCTCCTACCAAGTTTGAACCACAACAATATGCACGCTCCAATAGCGTGCTCATTGAGTGGGACTTGGCATGTGATTTGCACAACATGCAAGCTGTAAATCGTCTGCAAAGTCGCACCCTATTGTCTGCTATTAGAGTGACCACATGGGTGCGTTTCAAACACTGATTTCTATAGTAGTACATGTACTACTTTAGTGGCAATTTGCATAGAGATCTGTGTCAGATGTCTTGAAAATTGCATTGAAATGGTCAACTTTACTGTAAGTTGCATGATTTGTAAATCAGCTTTGCCCAGAGTGTAATGTTTGGTGATGTTTGATTTCTGGAGTGTTTTACCAATTGATGGGAAATTCACCATACTAGTCAAATCGATTTGTCATTTTCAGTATTGCATACAAGATGTGGTCATGTGACTGTCTTAACTCATGCGAGAATCTGGAGGGAATTGTGACCATAGTAGCAATAAAGGTTCCAATTGGGGTTCCCTTTCACATCCCTGCTCAATGTTCTGTTGTATGCTGCACACGTACATTTCACTGTATATATCTTTCTGATTTGTGGGGCCTGTATACCAAGGGTTAATGCAGGTAGGAAGCGGATTCATCAGGTGAAAACACTTTCACTGACCAAACTAAGGTCAGTGGTGGGTGTGGCTTCATTGGGTGTGGGGCCTTGTTTGGCACGCTCCAAATACAACCTAGTTTATATAAAGACGTGCAGTAGGGAGTGATTTGGCCTGTTACTAGGCCGGGTGGTTTGTGACTAAGTCCTTGCTTGTAGTGGTTTGGGGGAGGAAGAGATTTTGTGCTGAATTGCCCCAGACACCACTCAGGCTGTGTTTGGAAGTGGGCTGGAAATGTTTGCATATTTTTGGCCTTGTAAAGTGTGTTTGTGTGTTATTGCACAATGATTGTGTTTTTTCTCTTTGCATTGAAAGCCTCACACATGTCAATCGTTTTGTTTAAAATCTGCTCTTGTTTTAATTTTGCTTGCTTATTTAGACTCAAATGCTTTTTTCTTACAAACCTGCTGACAAATGTATGTGTAGGGTGTTTGTAGAGGTGGGAGGGGTTTTTCACATATGTCTTGTTTTCTTTATATTTTGATGTGTAGACTTTTTTTGTGAATGGATCTTTATACTAAATGATTGTGTAAGTAAACCTTATGTGCACGAAAATGTTACTTGATTCATCTTCCCCTTTGTTTCCTGCTATAACCTGAGCACACACAGTTCATTAGAAGTATCTTTAGATTGTAAGCTCTTATGAGCAGGAGTGTTTTATTTTTGCCACATCAATCCTATTTTTGTGACTCACCAAGATATTGACTGTACCTACTTGTTCCTGCTGACCAAATAAATGAAGATATATTTGATCAATAAATGTTTCACCGATGTTTTTGTGTTTATTTTATGTTCAATATATGAACAACCTTAATAGTTCCTTTGTATACTTATATAATCTGCTCAAATGTAGCTTGTAAGAGCGTGAATATGCAAGTGGGTGCAAACTGGCTTTTTCAAAACCAAACAAAAAAATAAAAAACCTGCTTGCACCACAATATTGTTATGTACTAATGAATATGTCACATTCACTGTGCAGCCAGCTACAGGTTTTCTACAATTTGATTTACAGTAATAAAATAGTCCCCACTGTATGTTGATTTTTGGCCTTTGGCAACAAATATATATTAGCCAAGGTTTAAAAAGAAAAAAATCACTAAAACACACATTCGCGAAAGCTATCATAGCCGTGCATAGAAATGAGCGATCGTGCATAGATATGCGCGATCGTGCACAAATAAACGCCAAACAGGTGTCCCCCATGGCGCACGAGCAGCTATCCTCCTGGAAGTCCGTCATCTGGTGCGCGCGCACCCGGAAGTGGTTGTTGGGAGTGTAAGTGGATGAGAAGTGGTTGGAGGTTTTGTGTTGGTTGAAAATTTTGATAACTTTATTGGCATTTGGACATGGCGAGAGCACAGTTCTCAACTGAGGAGATGATCCTTATATGTAAAGTAACTGTGGCCATTGCAAATATGTTTATAACATGTGAGGGACAAGTAATTGTAATTTTGTGGGTGGGGCCTAGCAGAATCTCACTTGGTGCACATGCTACTCATCTGTACATTAGCTCCTGGGTATTGATGGGTCAATTATATTAACCACTTGCCTACTGGGTACTCCTACCCCCTTCCTGTCCTGGCCAATTTTCATCTTTCTGCACTGTTACCCTTTGAATGACAATTGTGCGGTCATGCCACATTGTACCCATCTTAAATTTGTATCAGTTTTTTCAGACAAATAGAGCTTTCTTTGGGTGGTATTGACTTGCTGCTGTGAGTTTCACTTTTTGCTCGTTAAACCACAAAATAGCTCATAATGAATAAAAGTCTGTTTATATTATAACATTTGGTAAACTGGTAATTTAGCAACACTGATGTGCGTTGATGAGGCGGCACTGCTGGCCACAGGTGGGCGGAACTGTTGGGTGGCACTGGTGGGCACTGATCATCGGGGCCGACCCCTGCTTTGATAACTGCTGGTTCTCGGCAGTACTTTCCACACATTCTGACAGCGTGATGAAAGTGCAGCCAAGACCCTGCAAATGCATTTCCCGGTGATCAGCGTGTCATTGGACATGGCTGATCACATGGTAAAAAGCCGCTGTGATTGGTCTTTACCACATCACGTGATCAGCTGTGTCCTTAGGACACAGCAATCATGGAGAGCGCGTTCTGCCAGGATGTCATATGACGCCCTCCCAGAGCTGCCTGGATGCAGTGTAGCGTTATTCGGCTATCTGCGGTCGCCAAATAGGTAACCAGCTAGGCCTTCATGGCTAATCTTTGAATATCTGGACATGTATACTGCGTATAATGCATTACATTCTACAATGTGTTGGTGTACATGGTATAACAGTGTGCAATGCGTTGCTGGATTCTGCATGACAGTGGACAGCGTATCACAGTGTGCAATGCGTAGCTCCAGCCTGCATGACAGTGTACAGTGCATTACAGTCTACAATGTGTGGGTGTACACGGTATCACAGTGTGCAATGCGTAGCTCTATCCTGCATGACAGAGTACAGTGCATTACAGTCTACAATGTATGGGTGTACACGGTATTACTTTGTACAGAGTATTACAGTGTGCAATGCGTTGTACACTGCAGTGTGCACTAAAGCATTTTACACTCATGCACTGTACACACTAACGCATTTGACATTTCTAGTGTGCAATGCGTTCGTGTGCAATGCCTTGGACAGTACAATGCATTTGCAGTATTGGTGTATGTTTATTAAGCACAGATAATTCATCTGATTTTAGTTATCAAGGAGAAGTCTTCTCTGTCCCCCTGTTTATGAGGTGGAGGACAATTGTTTTCCGAAGAGGAGAGGAGACTTTTTTTCAAGGAGATCTGTATAGATTTCCAGAGATATGTGTAGATGGTTGAGGGGCTGCATGTGATCTCCGGAGATAATTGTGATTAATGATCACCTGAGTTAAACCAGTGAATGAAAAGTGTAAAAAAACATGGATTGAAAATAATCTGCACTGACCACTGTGCTTTGTCAAGCCACATATTGGCACATTCTGGTGTCACACAGATGCGATGTGAAATTTGCAGTGTTTTCTGTGCAAGCGCTGCACCGCATCACAACCGCAACCCCTTCATGCCACCTGCTGCGGCTTTCTAGGTGAAGTTACCAACACACCAATATTGGTACACAAAGCGTATTGCGATTTGCCAAATTGGATGGCATGCCTATTCACACCCATGTGCATACCCTGAAAAAGGGTCCTGCACATTTTTGGCCCGAATGCGGTGCAATTTGAGGTGTGCAAACTGTTTGTCTCTAATTGCAACGCACACAAATTGCATGTGATTTGCCCAGGAGTGCGGTGTTAGACCACAATGCATGTATGTGAAGCCAGAATAAAAGGATGTGGATTTTGTCTATTTTTACTTGCGCATGTTAACATTATGGAAGTGCGTTATTCTTCTGTTTAACATGCTATAGAAATGCAACATGCATTTGGATGTAGTGTTTTTGTATGTGCATTTTGGAAGTATTCTAAACACACATTGACCCTAGGGCCACACCATATCTCATGCAGGCCATAGATGGGTCGAAAATCGGCCGATTTTTCGGCCGAAAATAAAATCGGCCGATTTTCGGATCGTTAGTGGGCTATTTGTTCGGCCGTTTTTCGGTATTTTGGCAGATTTTTTTTTTTGGTAAAGTTGGAAAAAAACGGCCGAATTTGCCGATCGGCCGATTTTCGCGGCAATGATGGGCAAATCGGCCGATTTTTTTACTGATAAAAAATCTGCACATGAGCAGTGACCTGCAAGAGGAAGACAAAAAGAAGAAAAAGAAGAAGAGGATGATGATGATGAAGATGATGAAGAAGAGGATGATGATGATGATGAAGAAGAAGAAGATGATGAAGAGGAAGAAGAGGATGATGATGAAGAAGAAGAGGAAGAAGAAGGATGAAAAATGAGAGGAATTCCAGTATGGCAAAAAGTGTCCCTGCAGAGAGCTCCGCTATTTCTTTGACAGTTCCTTGACATTTACAGCGGTTGCAACATTGTATCTATTTGTTTCCGAATAAAAACATCTGTATCCGAAATGGATACAAATACATTGTTGCAACCGCTATAAATGTCAAAGAACTGTCAAAGAAATAGCGGAGCTCTCTGCAGGGACACTTTTTGCCGGCTGTAGACGGGATGAAAATCGGCCGATTTTTTTTTTTACCATTGCTGGTAACGTCGGCCGCTTGAACAACCGATTTTTCATTTTTTAAAAGAAAAATCGGCTGTTTTTCTCCCCGTCTATGGCCTGCATAAGCATTAGTGTGCCTGGGGGAGGGGGGGGCCTTTGGCTTTTCCAAACACAGTAGATGCTCCAAGAATGTTTCCTTGAACTCTTGAAATGGTTAAAAAGGAAAGACACTCTAGATAGCCTGCACTGAGAATTGACTGTCATGATGACGTGTCAATGATTATTTGCTCTCATTTTTCAGGAGTGGTACTGCTTGCGGTTGAAGCTGGTAGAAATCCACCTTCACGTCCTCCACTCACCTTCACTTGTGGCCAGTGGATATTTTGTGGCCGCAGGCAAGAACTGGCATCGAGGACCTGCATAATGACCCTGGCATGCCAGAGGTGGTTTGGAAGCAGCACAGCAATTTGACCATCCCTTTCCTCTATGTTGGTTTTAGGGTGCAGAATTGCTTCTCGTTCGTGAACGGACTGTCGCCGGATATCAGAGTCCCCATATTTTCAAGATATGTTTTAGCCATGTTGGCTTATTTTTATGTTATTTTCCAAGTGTGTCGCACCTAACCGCACAATAGTGTGGTGCCATGCGTATTTGTGGCTGTGAATGGGGCTGTTTTTAATAGACGTGTGTAGGTGCAACAACGTTTTCATCATGGTACCTGCGCACATCTACATAGGGCATTGCATTTCTTTGCTGTGCTGGAAAATGTGTGTTCTTGCATGCGTTTCTGCACCACCAATGGTGTGAACAAGTCCTAAGGGCTGGTTCACACTATAGAAACAGTCTAGATGTTTTCCTGATGGGGTTTTTTCATGCCCTTTTGGCATGCATGTTTAGTGTGTTCCAGTACATTTTGGATGCGTTTTGGACATGTTTACATTGCATTTTTGTATCCCTTCCACTTATTTTTTTCTATTTTCTTTGTATTCAATGTAGTTAGGGACATGTGCGTTTTAGTACATTCAAGGACGTTTCAATGTGTTCCAGTACAGTTCTGTGCAGAAACAATGCAGCGCTGATGTGAACTATGACATTGACAACCATATAACCTTCTTTCTGTGCGTTTGTGATGCTGAAAAAGCAACTGAAACACATGTAGTGTGAACTGGCCCTAAAGGTTATTAGAGGTCAGGGAACAGGACTGACCAGGAATTGTGAATTCAATCAGACTAGTGGTGAGATACAATCAGCAATTGTATAATAATGTGAGATCTGAGCTGTAGCTGATAGAAAATGAGACACATTCACTTGATCAGTAAATAGATAGTTAAAGAGTGGGGCGGTGATCCATAGATTTGCATATGGGACAGGTGATGATGGGGTGGGGGAGGGGGTCAAGTTGTATAAGGAGACAGATTTAAAAGAGAAAAAAGTTACAATGAAATATACACGGCATGAAACTTGCACATGACCTAATTGGCAGAAGAACAGTACGCAAGTAACATTCATCCACTTTCTAGTCACTAGGCAAAATCATAATTGATTGATCAATATTCCTGCCACAACCCAGAAAATTGATCTCCATTTTTTTGGGATGTTGCCAAGACTGGGATTAGAACCCATGACCCAAGTGCTGTAAGTTCTGAGCTCTAACCACTAAACCACTGTGGGAAACACAGTTTGAGCTATAATGTAGAATAGTTACATTGTTTAAAAATGATAAAGCGAGCGCTGGTCAAATGATATAGACTAGTAAAATGGTATTACACAAGATAAATATAACCACGAACAGTAGTGCATGAACTCGTGAAAGGTCATCCACCCCTGTGACAGTGTACTACACTATTGAGCACCTTTCTGGCTCCTGTGGCTGAGCTAATTCCTCCCCAGGACCATTTGGGCACCCACCCTGATGGATGGATGGATGGAGCTGGATGACTAACCCATAGCTGCCAGCATACCGCTGCACCCCCAGATGTGCGATGTGTATAACCCATGCACATTAATACTTTTTTTCTGGTGAGTGTAGACCAGTCCCAAGGGTGGTTTACCTTTCACGAGTTCATGCACTACTGTCCGTCACGGAGAGACCACACGTGCCATTCATAGGCACTCTCTGAGTTGGTACTCTCACACGAAGGACATTCCATTATTCAGGAATGATTCTATGAACTTATTTTAGCACGATTTACCAGTTTACATCATTATTGCAATTCTTTGCACTTTTTGGTTTTTACATGCGTTCATTATTGATCACATGCATTTATAGCGCTGCACTTGTCTTTAACATAGAATAGTTATGTGATTAAAGAGAATGAAGATATATAACTATATTGGGAAATTAGAAGTATATAAATTATTTGAGATATAAGTGTGAAAATGTTTAACATTTGAATATAGAATGTATGACATTCATTAGTAAATGCAATACTTTCCTGATCATTTTGGAGAAACAGCAAAAAAAAAAACATAGCAAAAGAGAATTTTCAGAATGTAATAGTACAGCTGTATTAGAATTTTCTATCAGGAAAACGCCAATGTTAATAAAGCCCGCGCTTATGCGCCATCTAGCGAATATATCCGGTATTGCACCTAAAGATGTGCCAGACGGGATACCTCATTCACTAATGGCAAAGTAGTCAGTAGACGCTCGTTAATGAGCTTGCTAGACGCTGGTCAGACGACTGATTGATTGACCGGAGTCTGCCTGAATGGTCAGACTCTGCTGATAGACTCACATCTTAGTGAATCAGGGCCTTGTTGTCCTTGGAAAAAATAACCCCCCTACGGACAGCTAAAAAGATCAATAGTGTCAGTGGGAAGTTATCTGAGAGGCAGAAATTGCTCCTTGCTCAAGGAACCGTTAGCAACTTCTGGAGGATCCCTAGTTGAGAAACCCTGAGCTAGATCTAGGTCAATGCCAGGATTAATGTTAGGGTCAAGGTAAGAGTCAAAGGCCAAGGACAGGATCAAAGGTCAGGTCAGTATATTTTAGCTAGGATTTTTTTAAAAAGACAGTTAGCTTCAGTAACAGTGTGTTTTAGGTACATTAAAAATAGCAAAATGTGCACTATTGTTTCTGGCCCTTACTACAAGTACAAACAATAACTAACATACACATATGTGGTATCTCTGCGATTGTCAGTAGCAGGAAAATGTAGTTTGGGTTGTTGTTTGGTGGTAAGTTATAGTAATAGCAAGAAATGTACAGCTGAATTTAAAAAAACATTTATTTTACTACTTTGGAGTTTTCCTTTACCATTTACTACCAAAAGAAAGCCCAGTTTGTCCTGAAATAAACAAAGTATAATCTACCTGGTTACACAAACGTAGTTGCAATGATATGTACAGTAATACAACCACAAGTTGTAAAACAGGTATTAACATTTGTTTCACCGTCATTCACTAAGGGGTTAATCAAAATACAATAGTAGAAACATGGTTATCATTCACAGCATGCCTTGAATGTAACTTTTGTGGAAGATGGTTAAATTGGTAGGTTTAGTTCCGCTTAGAAGAGCTTTAAGATTTTTCTCTTCAGTTAAAATGTTTTCATAACCTGAAGTTCAGTACTAAGAGTTTAAAAACAAAAATGATATGTATTACCTCGGATTGCCTGGGTGTTTGAAGTCAGCACAAACAGAGTGATAAGCCTTAGACACAAAGGAGTGTAGTCATGTTCCCAAATGACCGCTGGAATCAGCAGGAGCTTCCCATAGCTGGATAACAACAGAGCTTTAAAAAGAAGAGCAAATTCAGAACCTGACTTCAAAGGCTTCAGCATAGCCGAAAACAGAACAATGAAGATTCCCGTGAGGTAGGCTGCCTGTTCTGTGTAGAAAATAAATAGAAATACACATTTTACCTTATGTACGAATACATTGAACAAAACACAATTTACCTTTAACGGATACATAAAATATTGTATTCTGTATGAGTTATATTTTACAAGTCAATCTCACTGCTCAAAAAAAAAAAAAAAAAAAGTAAAAAAAGAATGTACAATAAGAGTTTGGATTTTGGCTTCTATGCTTTTCATTGTAGAGATTATCTATTTTTTCCCTAGATTGTTTATCAAGCTTTCAAAAAAATTATTATAAAAAAACAGCTTTATTCTCACAGATGTTTGTATATTCAGTACATGCAGTATACAAGATCTCATAACATGATGGTCTAGGTATTGTAATGTTTAGTTATACCCAAAGCAGCTATTCCAAACATTCTGTAGAAATCCCATTCTTTTGCATATCTAATGAAATCTTCAGGATCTGTGTGATTGCTGGATCCAGGCAGCTGTCGCCATCTAGTGTAAGCTTCACAGAGTAGACAAAACATACAGAGTTTGCCATGAATCTGGTAAAACAATAACACTACTTTACTTCTAGCACATGATAGGACACATTATTATTTTTACAGAAAAAAAATAGTCTACTGTTGTAGCAATAGTTATAAAAAATATTTAATTTTTGTTTTTTCATATGTGCTAATCCAGGGGTCTCCAAACTACAGCCCGTGGGCCGAATGTGGCCTTTTGCTTGCCTTTTTCCAGCCCTTGGGGCACTATTCCTCCCATCAACACCAACAAGGAGGCTCCATTCCTTCCAATGTAATCAACAGTGGGGAACCACATCTATCACTGACACCAACAAAGGGGGCATTTTTCATTCCACTATAAACAATTAGGCCCTATTGCCCCCAGTGATACGAATGATGGGGCACAATTCCTCCCACTGATACCAATCATGGGGCACTATTTCTCCCACTGATACCAATCATGAGGCACTATTCCTCCCAGTGATACCAATCATGGGGCACTATTCCTCCTGGTGATACCAATCATGGGGCACTATTCCTCCCAGTGATACCAATCATGAGGCACTATTCCTCCAAGTGATACCAATCATGGGGCACTATTCCTCCCAGTGATACCAATCATGAGGCACTAGTCCTTTCAGTGATACCAATCATGGGGCACTATTCCTCCCTGTGATACCAATCATGGGGCACTATTCCTCCCTGTGATACCAATCATGGGGCACTATTAAAATAAACTTATATATAAAATCTATATATAAAATCGAGCGCAGTGTATAGGTGTAAGTACGGTAGCTGCTTGCACAAAAAGGCACCTCGGGAACCTCCAAAGTAATTGATAAAGAATGAGAGTGCAGCGCTAACCCAAATAGCGATTAAACATATGATAGACCACATATGATAGTGGATCAGTAAAATGTCAGTGTAAGTTCATCAGATGTGCTGAAAATGCATACAGTCTCCAGTACGTAAAAAACCAAAAGTAGTGACTTTCAGAAATGATAATAGCCAAATAATGCACTAACCAGATAGCGCATATTAAAGCGCATGGAGCATTTAAGACCTGCCCCTGGTGCTCAGCCACTGTATCACTGGAGCCAGGAGATGTCATCTATAGGGTGACCACTAGATGTCATCTATCCGGATGGAAGCTGAGTCCAGCCACTGTATTAGAGGATCAGGCGGATGTCATCTATAGGGCGACCACTAGATGTCATCCGTTCCAGGAGGAGCTGTGTCATGGATCCAGGGATGTCACTTGCAGATGTGTCCTTTGCTCAGCACAGCCCCAGGACCTACAGAATTACAGGCTCCCCAGAAATAAAGAGCCCGTGGAAAAAGGTCTCAAATAGTGTGATATCGTTTATTAAAGTAGGTAAATAATCAGAAAAGAGGGCCCTCTGATGATGTGTACTCACACGATACGCGTTAGGGAAGTGCCAAGCTATTTATATCCTGTGTACATGTACCTCTGGTCTGGCCGTTTATGAGCAGCTGAACCGTTGTTAGTAAGTTCTTTTCTGATTATTTACCTACTTTAATAAACGATATCACACTATTTGAGACCTTTTTCCACGGGCTCTTTATTTCTGGGGAGCCTGTAATTCTGTAGGTCCTGGGGCTGTGCTGAGCAAAGGACACATCTGCAAGTGACATCCCTGGATCCATGACACAGCTCCTCCTGGAACGGATGACATCTAGTGGTCGCCCTATAGATGACATCCGCCTGATCCTCTAATACAGTGGCTGGACTCAGCTTCCATCCGGATAGATGACATCTAGTGGTCACCCTATAGATGACATCTCCTGGCTCCAGTGATACAGTGGCTGAGCACCAGGGGCAGGTCTTAAATGCTCCATGCGCTTTAATATGCGCTATCTGGTTAGTGCATTATTTGGCTATTATCATTTCTGAAAGTCACTACTTTTGGTTTTTTACGTACTGGAGACTGTATGCATTTTCAGCACATCTGATGAACTTACACTGACATTTTACTGATCCACTATCATATGTGGTCTATCATATGTTTAATCGCTATTTGGGTTAGCGCTGCACTCTCATTCTTTATCAATTACCATGGGGCACTATTCCTCCCTGTGATACCAATCATGGGGCACTATTCCTCCCTGTGATACCAATCATGGGGCACTATTCCTCCCTGTGATACCAATCATGGGGCACTATTCCTCCCTGTGATACCAATCATGGGGCACTATTCCTCCCTGTGATACCAATCATGGGGCACTATTCCTCCCAGCGATACCAATCATGAGGCACTATTCATCCCAGCGATACCAATCATGAGGCACTATTCCTCCCAGCGATACCAATCATGAGGCACTATTCCTCCCAGCGATACCAATCATGAGGCACTATTCCTCCCCAGCGATACCAATCATGAGGCACTATTCCTCCCCAGCGATATCAATCATGAGGCACTATTCCTCCCCAGCGATATCAAGCATGGGGCACTATTCCTCCCCAGTGATATCAATCATGGGGCACTATTCCTCCCAGTGTTACCAATCATGGGGCACTATTCCTTCCACTGATACCAATCATGGGGCACTATTCATCCCAGCGATACCAATCATGGGGCACTATTCATCCCAGCGATACCAATCATGGGGCACTATTCATCCCAGCGATACCAATCATGGGGCACTATTCATCCCAGCGATACCAATCATGAGGCACTATTCCTCCCAGCGATACCAATCCTGATGTACTATTCCTCCCAGTAATACCAATCATGAGGCACTATTCCTCCCCAGTGATATCAATCATGGGGCACTATTCCTTCCAGTGTTACCAATCATGGGGCACTATTCCACTGATACCAATCATGGGGCACTATTCCTTCCACTGATACCAATCATGGGGCACTATTCCTTCCACTGATACCAATCATGGGGCACTATTCCTCCCACTGATACCAATCATGGGGCACTATTCCTCCCACTAATATCAGTCATGGAGCACTATTCCTTCTCCAAGCCCAAGACATTGTTTACTCCCATTGATACTAGGGAATTTTTTCCCACTGGCCACTCCAGCCCCCCTAAAGACTGAAAAACCGTAAACTGGGCCTTTGCTTAGAAAGTTTGGAGACCCTTGTGCTAATCTAATAAATACAGTATATACAACAGGTATTGGAGTCCAGAGTATAAAACAAAAACTGAAATGATAGTATTTTCATTTGTAAATGTTTGCTTCTCAAAGGAAAAATAATATGTGTAAGAGGCAACAATTCAAAATATCAGTCTACAGTGCATGCAAATCAAGAAAAGCCACAGCAAATATTTTCTTCTGACGCTATCTCTATGACATTTAGAATTGGAAGAATTCATTTTTATGTCTATCAAAATGTTTTTTTTTTCTGTCAAACTTCATTGAATCAATCTCAGCAACCTAAGGAAATGTGCTAAATAAATAAAAATATGTATACATTTGTTTATTTGGAAGGAAATGAAGCTGGAAAAAAGTCTGCTTGCCATGACTAAGAGTGATATAGCAATGTTTAACCACTTGCCTACTGGGCACTTATACCCCCTTCTTTACCAGGCCAATTTTCAGCTTTCAGCGCTGTCGCACTTTGACAATTGCGCGGTCATGCAAGATTGTACCCATATGAAATTTTTATTATTTTTTTTTCTCACAAATAGAGCTTTCTTTTGGTGGTATTTAATCGCTGCTGTGCACTTTACTTTTTGCGCTATAAACAAAAATTTGAAAAATTTTATAATAGAAACAAAGAACCTTTTTTTTTTCAAATTTTTTGAAACAGGTAATTTTTCTCCTTCACTGATGTGCGTTGATGAGGCAGCACTGATGGGCACTGATAGGCGGCACTGATAGGCTGCACTAATGAGGTGGCATGGATAGGCGGCACTAATGAGGTGTCACGGATAGGCGGCACTCGTAGACAGCACTGATAGGTGGCACTGACTGGCATCACTGCTGGGCACTGACTGGCGGCACTGCTGGGCATTGACTGGCGCAACTGCTGGGCACTGACTGGCAGCACTGCTGGGCTGCACTGATGGGCACTGGTGGGCACAGGTGGGTGGGCACAGGTGGGTGGCACTGCTAGGCACAGGTAGGTGGCACTTCTGGGCACAGGAGGGTGCACTGATGGGCACAGGAGGGTGCACTGCTGGGCACTGGTGGGCGGAACTGGTGGGTGGCACTGCTGGGCATCGATCATCAGGGCACTGATGATCGATGCCCAGGTGCCGATCCCTGCTCTGACAGCTGCCGGTTCTCTGCAGTACTTTCCTCATACTCTGACAGCGTGAGGAAAGTGCAGCCGAGAACCGGCAATTGCATTTCCCGGTGATCAGCGTGTCATTGGACACGGCTGATCACGTGGTAAAAGGCCGCTGTTCAAGTGAAGTTCTGACTGCTAACAGATCTTAGGTGGAACTTGGAAGTTAGAATGCTAAAAGTCCTTATTGGAGATATATATTATTAACTTGGGCTTACATCAGAAATAAATGTGAAAAGATATTGAAACAAAGGTGAACATATTGCTTCAGAAAGCATTACCAGCCCATTCCCATCTGTGTACATATTGCACAAACCCAAGCCACTATGATTGAGCCATCCATTACCCATAGAGCCAGTTAAAGGAGAGACTGAGGATCACCAGCAGTACTAAGCGGGGTGAGGAATACCTGGCCAGACCAGATCCAAGTCTTTAGGAGTCATCAGTGGATCCAGTTGAGAAATTTGTCTCTAAAGGCGCAGTTACACTGTGCATCTGGTGAGTGCACAGCCTTCACTTTTTTCACTGTCACGGCTTGGAAGAAGCACTCTGAAGGAGAGGGATTTTCATCTCCCACATTTTCACTAAGACTGCTATTTTGCACTGCTTGTCACTCTGTTAGTGACGGAATATATATGATCACACAAGTCACTTGATTTATGCTCACCATATATTTGAATTGACTATATTGGCACCTTGGTCATAAGACACTTTGTGATATGGTTTATAATTATTAATATCTTGTATTTAGCGCCGCATCTTTTATACTCTGAGTTTTGCAAGGTTATTTGGTATCCTTTTTTGATGCTGTGGCTGCTTCTTTGCTTTTAGCGCTCACAATTTTATTAGAATCTAAAAGGCCGCTGTGATTGGCCTTTTACCACATCACGTGATCAGCTGTGCCCTTAGGACACAGCGATCACGGAGATCGCCGGGTGTGCGCCCCCGGGGGCGCGCAGGAGAGCGCGTTCTGGGAGGACAGCCTATGATGCCCTTCCAGAACTGGCTGGCCGCAGTGTAACCGTCATTCGGTTATCTGCGGTCGGCAAGTAGTTAAGGGCCTATTCACACTTGTCTGTTATCATGCAGCAAAAGCAGAAATCCTATCCTTTTCTATGTAGCAGGCTCACATAAATGTTCTGTGCTTTAGTGTGAAAAGAAAATGGTAATTGTATGGGCTCATTCACACCTACACATGTTACTACACATGCTGCCTGCATATGGAACAGAGCGATTCCAGCCTTAACTGCCAGTTCACACCAGGAAACACACAGGAACATACAGCGCATTCCTGTGCAATTAACATGCATTTCTGTGCAGAGCAATTTCAACACATTGATTTTCAATGGGCTTAATCGCACCGCACCAAAAATTGTGCATGCACTACTTTTGGAAACTCACTGTAACTGCATCGCTGTATACCTGTACCATATGATCCGGTGTGGGCAAATGCACTGCATTTGCGTCTTGCTTTTGAGGTGTCATTACCTTAACCATTTGCCTACCGGGCACTTTCACCCTCTTCCTGCTCAGGCCAATTGTTGCACTTTGAATGCCAACTGTGCGGTCATGCAACACTGTACCAAAACTAAATTTCAATCATTTTTTTTTTGCGACAGATAGAGATTTCATTTGGTGGTATTTAATCACCTCTGGGATTTTTATTTTTTGCTAAACAAATTAACAAAAACCAAAGAAGTTTTTCTTAGTTTCTGTTATAAAGTTTTGTAAATAAGTGATTTTTTTTTTTTGCTTCAATGATATGTGCTGATGAGGCTGCACTGATGGGCAGTGATGAGGCAGTACTGATGGGCACTGATGAGGAGGTACTGATGGGCATCACTGATGAGAACTGATAACCTGCACTGATTGGGCTACACTGATAATCACAGCACTGATTATCAGTGTAGATGTTCCCTATTAAGATCGCCGCTTACCGGCTCTCCTCTCCTCACGCGCTATTTACACTGTGGATGGCTGTGATTGGACACAGCTGATCACATGGTAAAGGGCCACTCTGACTGGCCCTTTACTGCACGATCTGTGACCAGCTGTGTCACCCATGGACACCCTCCCAGAACTAGCCGACCACGCTGTAGCCGTCTTTTGGCTATAGTGCGGTCAGCAAATGGTTAATAATGAGACCTGCTGCAGATCGCAACTGCAGTGCATTTTGAATGCGGTGTGAAAAATGCGCATGGAATGCAGGTTTCCCATAGTGCATTCTGGTGTGAATCAGCCCTCAGGGCCAGTTCACACCACAAAAACACACTCCAGATTCATTCCGGATGTGTTTCTGCATGTACATTTTTAATGTGTTTACGGATGCATTGCAGATACTTTTTTTCTATCTTACTGTACTTGGGTCCGATATGTTTTTCATGCATTCCAGTGGTGTTTTTGATGTGTTATACAGCGTTCCAGTACAGTCAAGTGCAGGAAAAATGCAGCATGTTCTACATTATATCCTGGCACTGGAATGCCCTGGAACAGACTGCACTGGTGTGAGCTATGCCATTGGAAACCATATAACCTACTTTCCATGCATTTTTGATGCAGAAAAAAATGCACTGGACTGAATATGGTGTGGATTGGCCCTCAAGGAGAATTCCACCTTTTGCAAAAAAGAAAAGAAAGAAATCGTAATAAATGCACCCATTGTGCCCCATTGCGAACTACAGTCTCTATACCATGGTGGCAGATGGAACTTGTAGTATTGTCTTTTGCAACATCCTGTGAATGAAGACTCTGTAAATTTGAATTTGACAGGATGCCACGGGTAGAGAAAACCCACAACCCTCTGGGCATGCTGACCATGGTTCATGCTACATCAAAATACTGGTGTAACATGAAACATGGTCAGAAAGGTTTTCACATTACACAAGCCCTTTGTCCCTTCCTCCTTCCATTGCTAGGAGATGTATAGCTAGTCCCACCCTCTTTTCAGTGTGTCTGTTTTCTGTTCTGAGCACATGTAATTGCTGGAGCTAGATGCACTATGATTTCTGACCTTATTGTGAATCTATGAAGAAGCACATTTGTGAGGTCAGGCCTGGCTCACAGTCTCTGCTCTAATCCATCTCAAAGGTGTTCCATCGGGTTGAGGTCAGAACTCTGTGCAGGCCAGTCAAGTTCTTCCACCCCAAACTCACTCATCCATGTCTTTTTGGACCTTGCTTTGCACACTTGTGCACAGCCATGTTGAACAGGAAGGGGCCATCCCCAAACTGTTCCCACAAAATTGGGAGCATGAAATTGTCCAAAATATCTTGGTATGCTAACTCCTTAAGATGGGGGTCAGCAACCTGTAGATTGCAGTCTGTGCTTCCAGACCCGCCATCCCAGAGCATCAAACAGAGTACAATTTAGAGGAACTACTTGTAAATTTGGGGCTGTAGTAAGGGAGCAAGAGCCGCATAAGCCGAAGCCTCCTCTGTAGTGCTGGCTCCTGTCTTATGCAGAGTGCTACCAACTGCACTCCACCACTTATTCCAGCTAGCAGTCTCCAGAGTGTTGCCAGCAGCAGGAAAGAAGAGATCTTCAGGTCAGTGTGAAGCAATACACTGGGCATAATAGTATAGGGCTGCTTTAGCACTGATGCACTGCGGTTTACCTACACTGTGGTTGTAGTGCAGTAGGGTACTTGCAGTGTACCTGCAGCTTTCCTGCAGGCATGCATGCTTAGCCATAGACTTCTACTACATCCTGCTGGTTTGGTGCACTTTCTGAAAGTGCACCAAAACTCCTGAATGCAGGAGTTTTGGTGCGTTCTCAGAAAGTGCACCACACCTGCAAGCTATAATAGAAGTCTATGGCAAAGCTCAGCTAATCCACGAAAGTCACAAATGCATTGTGCTGCACCTTCGGTGCAGGTAAACCGCAGCACATCAGTGTGAAAGCAGCCTTATAGGGGGCTCAGAACAGTAAGGGGTCATTTACATTTGTAGTTTGGGGGTGGTAAAACCCCATAGTTAGGATGTGTTTTTTTTTTTTTTACCACTCCCGCTCCAACCGCACCCACAACTGCACCCCCTTTAGCTGCAGTGACCAGGGGTGTACACATGTCGCAGCAGCAGGAGTTATACGCCCTGTCATGGTTGGTGGGTGTAGCAACTGCCAAGAATGATCCATTTAATTTGTGCAGTATAGCAGTATGGGGTTAAAGCAGGCAGCGTTGTGTTGCTTTCTCACTACCTGTTCTAGAGTCCAGTGGCAGCGTACTTTACACCACTGCAACTTCTGCGCACTGTGCATTTCAGCATGTGCTGACCCCGCTCTGTCATTTTACGTGGCCTACCACTTCTTGGCTGAGTTACTGTTCCCAGTTGCTTCCACTTTGTTATAACACCACTAACAGCTGACCATGGAATATTTAGTAGCAAGGAAATTTTATGGATGGACTTATTGCACAGGAGGCAACCTATCACGGTACCACGCTTGAATTCACTAAGCTCCTCAGAGCGACCCATTCTTTCAGAAATGTTTGTAGAAGCAGTCTGCATGCCTAGGTGTCTGCATTTATACTCCTGTGGCCATGGAGATGATTGGGTCACCTGAATCCAATGATTTGAAGGGGTGTCCCAATACTTTTGGCACTACAGTGTGTGTGTATATATAAGCCGTGATTTGTCATAATTGTGATGATTATGGCTTACAGCTCATGAAAACCCCAAATCCACAATCTCAGAAAATTAGAATATTACATGCAATCAATAAAACAAGGATTGTACATAGAATAATATCGGACCTCTGAAAAGTATAAGCATGCATATGTACTCAGTACTTGGTTTGGGCCCCTTTTGCAGCAATTACTGCCTCAATGCTGCGTGGCATGGAAGCTATCAGCCTGTGGCACTGCTGAGGTGTTATGGAAGACCAGGATGCTTCAATAGCGGCCTTCAGCTCTTCTGCATTGTTCGGTCTCATGTCTCTTCTTTCTCTTGGCAATGCCCCATAGATTCTCTATGGGGTTCAGGTCAGGTGAGTTTGCTGGCCAATCAAGCACAGTAATCCCAGTCATTGAACCAGGTTTTGGTGCTTTTGGCAGTGTGGGCAGGTGCCAAGTCCTGCTGGAAAATTAAGTCAGCATCCCCATAAAGCTCGTCTGCAGAAGGAAGCATGAAGTGCTCCAAAATCTCCTGGTAGACGGCTGCATTGACCCTGGACCTAATGAAGCACAGTGGACCAACTCCAGCAGATGACATGACTCCCCAAATCAACACAGACTGTGGAAACTTCACACTGGACTTCAAGCATCTTGCAGTGTGTGCCTCTCCATTCCTCCTCCATACTCTGGGTCCTTGGTTTCCAAATGAGATGCAAAAATTGCTCTCATCAGAAAAGAGGACTTTGGACCACTGAGCAACAGACCAGGTTTGTTTTTCTTTAGCCCAGGTAAGACGCTTCTGACGTTGTTTGTTGTTCAGGAGCGGCTTGACAAGAGGAATATGACATTTAGAGCCCATGTCCAGGTTCCGTCTGTGTGTGGTGGCTCTTGATGCACTGACTCCAGCCTCAGTCCATTCCTAGTGAAAGTCCCCAACACTTTTGAATGGCCTTTTCCTGACAATCCTCTCCAGGCTGCGGTCATCCCTGCTGCTTGTGCATCTTTTTCTTCCACACTTTTCCCTTCCACATAACTTTCTATTAATGTGCTTTGATACAGCACTTTATGAACATCCAACTTCTTTTGCAATTACCTTTTTGAGGCTTTCCCTCCTTATGGAGGGTGTTAATGATGGTTTTCTGCACAACTGTCAGGTCAGCAGTCTTTCCCATGATTGTGATTCCTAGTGAACCAGACTGAGAGACCATTTAAAGGCTGAGGAACCCTTTGCAGGTGTTATGGCTTACTTAGCTGATTAGAGTGGGACACTTTGAGCTGAGCATATTGCACCTTTTCACAATATTCTAATTTTCTGAGATTGTGGATTTGGGGTTTTCATGAGCTGTAAGCCATAATCATCACAATTATGACAAATCACGGCTTGAACTATCTTGCTTTGCATATAATGAGTCTATCTCATATATTAGTTTCACCTTTTAAGTTGCATTACTGAAATAAATTAACTTTTGCACGATATTCTAATTTTTTGAGTTTCACCTGTATATCTGTCCAAGATTTAGGCTCTATGTGGATTTGTTCCACTAGGGGGAACTGTTGAGCCTTCAGTAGTGAGGTAATGAGCCCAGCTGAAGGTAGTGGGCTCATTAGGGCCTCTATAAAACTTCCCAGCCTGCTTAGCGAGTTGCTCCAACCTGGAATCAGATCTGTGCCTGAGTAGACTGGGAAGCACCATACTTAACTGTGCGGTGAAACGAAGGCCTGTGTGGCTAGCCTCCAACTGAAAGGGAATGGGTGTAGCATAAGGCTGTACCTAGTGGATAGCTAGGGAAGCTATTGTATAGTAAGTGGCCAAGGATTTAATTTCATGGTTTTTTTTTGGTTTGCTGTTTTTCTTGTAAATAGTGTAAATAAACCGCACATTTTGTTTTTCACCTACACTGCTGTTTTGCTGTGCCTGTTTTTTTTTTGTGTTGTGAACTCACCCAGGGGGTCACACACACACCTCTGTTTAGCCTGGAGTTCAGCTTTAATGTGAAAGGAAACAATCCATTTAAAGCATACACAGAATTTGTGATGGTCCTGGTGGTATTTTGTAGAGCGACCTGACACTTGTGATTGATTTTGTAAACAAGTCCTTTTTTTCAATTTACAGTTAGTAACTTTGTAAGTATAAAATGGACACATCTGGTAGATGTGACATGTTTGACACGTGTGTGTGTGTGTGTGTGTGTGTGTGTGTGTGTGTGTGTGTGTGTGTGTGTGTGTGTTTTTTTGTGTTCCAGAAACTTGCATGAAAATACATTCTTTTGCAAGGATTCGCTGTATGCCTGGGTGTGATTAGAGCCTAAGGCTAGCCTCTTATATGCTTGAGTCTTTAGTTGATATTTTTTCCTGTGGTTTAAATGTATTGTACTATTTTGATTCACTTTTTATATAGCCAAATGAAAGAGAATCATTTGCTCAAATAGGAAGTGAACAATTCTTTAGGAAAATCTTTTGACTAATCAGTAAAACTAAGAGGTGTATCTTTAAAGCAGTGAAGGTGACTTTCACTGGTAGTAAATCAATCACTGTCATTTAAAACCCATGTATGAGGAAGTTCACCTGCAACAAATGTTTGGCGAGTATAAGAATAACTGCTTTATAAATATAACACACAAAATAACAGAAGGGCTGCCTCAATATTAGTTAAATAAGATTAAATCCACGCTTAACCACTTCAATACTGGGCACTTATACCCCCTTGGCCAGGCCAATTTTCAGCTTTCAGCACTGTCGCACTTTGACTGACAATTGCGCAGTCATGCAACACTGTACCCATATGAAATTTTTATCATTTTTTTCACACAAATAGAGCTTTCTTTTGGTGGTATTTAATCACCACTGCGGTTTTTTGTTTTTTTTTTTTGGCTAAATAAAACAAATCACCTGAAACTTTTGAAAAAAATGCACTTTTCTTTGTTTCTGTTATAAAATTTTGCAAATAATAACATTTCTTCATAAATTTAGGTCAAAATGTATTCTGCTACATTTCTTTGGTGAAAATAAGTATTGAATTTTTATATTTTTTTCAAATGTTTCTATAATTTTTTATAAATTTATTTTTTTATTTTTTTTTTTACTATTTTTCAGCACACTGTGACGAAAGCAATACAATGTTACCATAGTAACATTGAACTACTCTGGGCAAGTGATCAGGATTTTTTTTTTAACACATTATGATTGCTAATACCAATGTATTTAATTGATATTTGCAATCATTGTTACTGAATGAAACTGATTCATTCAGTCTTTTGTTGTGATTGGGTGAAGCTGATCACATGAAACAGATGGGCTGTGATTGGCCCTGTCTGTATCATGTGACTACCTTGACCAGTCACAGCTAACAACATAATTGTATACAATGGATGGCATGACAGGAATCCATCTATTGCATACAATTGACATGTGATCTACTGTGATTGGTCACATGACACTGGCAACGGGCCGGTGTAGTGATATGTCATCGGCTGTGTCCCGTGGACACAGCCGGTGACAGATCGTGTTGTTGCGCAGCCCCCGGCCACGTGAGCGGCTTGTTTTGACAGTACGTCATGACAACCAGTAACAACGGCGAGTGTCCCACCCGGCCTATAGCAGATTGACAGCCGGGCAGGAAGGTGTTAAACAATAAGGACACAATCAATTAATTGTGAAATTAAAAATCCTCAATGTGAAAATCAACATGTGCAAAATTCCTTTCACATCCAAAAGGTGATAAGTGCTCTGTGTGCCCCCCAACTTACCAACTATAATGAACTCTTATAGTGAAGTAAGAGTCATTCACACTTTTGGTGGGGTATAGGAAGTCATGCTGGAGCTTGTAGTCCTCCTGGTAATCTAATCCTTGTCATCCCCAATGATTCAGGTATGAAGCTGATACAGGTATATGAATGAAAGGAATGGAAAGAGGCATTGATTTCACATTGAGGACTTTTTATTTCACAATTAATTGTTTTTATTGTTTAAGCATGGATTTCATCTCTGTGATCACTGTGTCCTACGAACACAGCTGATCATGTGATGTGGTAAAAGGCCAATCACAGTGGCCTTTTACCACGTTATCAGTTGTGTCCAATGACACAGCAGATCACCGATAAATACAGTTGCAGATCATCAGCTGCTGATAACCGGCAATTGTCAGAGGACGGATTGAAACTGATCATCAGGGCACTAATGATCAGTGCCCTGATGATCAGTGCCACCTTCAGTGCTGCCCAGCAGTGCCACCAGTCAGTGCCGTTAATCAGTGCCACCTATCAGTGCCCATCGTTGCATATCCATACCAGCTCATCAGTGCCCATCATTGTTGCCCATCAGTGCTGCCCATCAGTGCCCTTCACTGCTGCTCATCAACGCACATCAGTGAAGGAGAAAAATTACCTGTTTGCAAAATTTTATAATAGAAACAAAATGTTTTTTTTTTTTTTTGCTCTTTTTTTGTTTTATAGCGCAAAAAATAAAACACCCAGCAGTGAGTACATACCACCAAAAGAGAGCTCTATTTGTGTGAAAAAAATGCTAAAAATTTTATATAGGTACAGTGTTGCATGGCCACACAATTGTCACTCAAAGTGCGACAGCACTGAAAGCTCAAAATTGGCCTGGGCACGAAGGGCGTATAAGTGCCTGGTAGGCAAGTGGTTAACTAATATTGAGGCATCGCTCCTGTTTTGTGTTATGTTGATATGGTCGTACCTGTATAGGAGCAGCAGCCCATCAGTGTTCAATATTGAGTGTGCACTACTGATTGGTGTGTCCAAAGTGCAGGTGATTATTATTTAACATGCTTTATAAATATGTCCATAGAAATCACACTGCCCAGGTTTAGTTCAAGCTGTTTGTGTACTAATTGCACTTGTAAGCTCATTTATAATCCTTGTGATATCACTTGTTTGTAAAGTAACATGAGGTTCTGAACTGTAATACACGTAGTCAAACAATGTTGTTCCATATCTTAACTGAATGCAATTTGTATGTTACATGCCAAGAGACTTACATTGATCTTTGCATTAAACAGGATGTGTCTGTATGCTTGTGCTTTGCATAGCATGGCATTAATCAGTATAATGACTGGATCATATTCTATGTACTTGTCCACTGGTTTTTGGCAGGATTTCTGAAAAAGAAAAAAATGCATAACAGCATTGAAATACCAAAATATGTCAATACTCAGTATGCCATTTTATGAATTACCGTATTTTTTGCTCCATAAGACGCACCTAGGTTTTAGAGGCTGAAAACAGGAAAAAAAATATTCTGAACTAATGGACTGCGGACATAGTACAGGAGATGACCAGAGACTGCGGACATAGTACAGGAGATGACTGCTGACCTTTGGGGAGGGGGGGAGCGGGTACCTGAATTTGACAGGTACCCGCTCTTACTTCCGCGGAGTTGTTCTTTGACCTTACCTGTTCCTCTATCCAGCCACGCGCTGTCTTCCCGGCTTCTGTAGTGTGGGCGCTCGGCTTGACAGCCGGGTGCCCAGTGCGCATGAGTGAGAAGCGCTGCGCTTTGTGATTGGTCCGGCGGCTTCTGGGACCTGTCATGTGTCCCAGGTGCCGCCTTACCATTCACAAAGAGCACCGCTTCTTGCACATGCGCACTTGGCACCCAGCTGTCAAGCCGAGCTCCCACATTACAGAAGTCGGGAAGACAGCACGCCGCTGGATAGAGGAACAGGTAAGGTCCTGCTGCAGCGCTGAGCGGCCAGCCCGGTATTCTGACACGGCAGCGGTGGAAAAAGTGCGTCTTATGGAGCGAAAAATACGGTACATAGGGACACCTAGTCTACCATCAAAATTAATTGGCGATTATGCCTCAGGTATAAAGTCACCTAAGCAATCAGGTTGGAAAATCCAAAACAGTCAAAAACCCATCTGTAGTCAACTGGTCGGGATATTTGCTATATAGGGTGGTCCCTATAGACAATGTAATTTTCATTAGATCCAGGTGAAGTTAACTAGACTGCACAATAACAGTTACAGCATAAACTTTCATTTTATAACATCAGCACTTTGATAACAATACAAACAATAGTTATATTTGTCAATCTAATTTAAAGTTACTTAAAAAATCACCTTTCATGTTGTGAGCGCTGCCTGTCTGCTGGCCATCTTTCTCCAACTTCCTGGATTCGCTGCATGCTTTGCGGTTTGTCCTCTGCTGTTAACCCATTGGAGCCAGTGTCTCACAGCCCTTTAAAGGGTTTCAGATGCTGGGAGGCAGGGCGGGGTTTCTGATCAAATGTCAGCCGTGATTAACTGTCACAGCAATGACATTAGCATAAAGCTCCTAATCGAAAGTAGAGATTGGGAGCATTCCGTTCAGTAATGATGCATGGAGCGCACAGGGTGCGGTAAGGCTGACAGCAAAAAGTTCTTTCAGTTTTGAAGGACTACATATCCCATGGTACCTTGCTACCTGCAAACAGTGATTCCTGTATTGACCCCTCCTCCTGAAACTCCTCCTCCTCGGCACCTCTTTAGTACAAAAGGTAGGCACTGTGAATTCTGTGACACAGCAGTGCCTCCATGAAACATGTTGAGGGCACAGCTTGGATGAATCGAGCAGAGGCTGATTTTACCTGCTAAGCTCTCAGGCCTGGTGAGTTTTGTGGCAGCTGGGCTATCTCTTCCTATATGTACAGTGCGTTTTGGGTCTGGGCAAACCTATCCTAGCCTGCACTCTCACTAATCAGCTTTTGTTAACATTCTGTCATAGAAAAGCTCATTACAACTGGTAACAATTCCCAGTGCTTCCTCCCATGTGACGGTGCTTGGGTCAAGCAACCAAGCACTGGGCCTGAGCACTACCACATGACTGAGGGAGTGATCTCCCCACTTTATACACTAGGGATTTTAGTGCTAGCTGCAACAAGGGCAGGAGCAGTGGGTGAGCGCTGGCAAAGTGAGTATCAGGGGTGAAATGCACTTTACAAATACACAATCACTTTGCCCTGAATGGGCAAGTGATGATCGTATAGGTTACCTAAAGTGAGGAAAGCACATAGGCTACTATTGCGTACACCTCCTTCAAAACATGTTTGTTTTCTAGCAGTCATATTGATCCAATAGCTTAAATGCCAGGAAACTAACATGTTTATTAGGATGACAGTCCCATTTTTCTTTGAGTACAGGCTTCCTTTAACATTTAACCCCCTAGCTCTAACATTTCAAGTAATATTAAACCCTCAGGTGTTTTTTTTTTAGCACTTTCAGCAGCTGGTTTATTCACTTACTATGCAGCTTGTTTGCCTATGTTCCACTTTAGGTTTATGCCATGATTGCTACCACAGGTTTCCTATTTCATGGGGCCGCCCTTGCATGCAAGCACTGGAGTTGTGTCTATGTTCTACTTTAGGCTGGTGCCACTGTGTGCCTATGTTCTACTTTAGACTGGTGCCATAAAAGCTGCCTCAGGTTTCCGGTTTCAGAGGGATTCCTTTCTCTTGCAGCACTCTATGGGGTCACCTTTCCATATGGAGACTGGATTTGTGCCTCCCTCCCAACACTGTGTACATCAAAAGAAACACACAGTCCCATATACTAATAGGGTAAGGCACTCTGTTGATCCTCCCCTCTCCAAGCTGAAATATTGGCTCAAGAGTGCATTGTCCACTGATAAAGTGTTACTAAACCCACATCAGTAAAATCAGCATGTATATGCAGTAAAGCATGCTTGTTATACTCACTGTGGAACCTAAGGGGTTAATCTTCTGCATTCCGTAAAAAGGTTGTTTGATCCTGTCTTCTCTGATCCTCCCCTTCTACTGTCCCCAATCCATCAATCAATGATGATCTAAGAGTCACTCTGCACATGCTCTGTTTAGTGTGCATTGCTTGAGAATTTTTTTCTCTTTGGGAGGGTGCATGTGATTAGCACAGGGCCAAACAGCACTGTCCAGACAGGTGTTATGCAGCCTCATAGGACAGTCAGCGGAGCATGAAAACTCCTCCTACAAGATTAACCAGTGCGCAGCTGGACACTGATAGAAGTCACAAGACTGTTATATACTGATGATGAGAAAAGGTATTTAGCAGTTTATATTTGCTAAAATAATTGCATTTCCATGTTGTGTGTACTGTGGGAGACCAGATATCGCGAGTGCAGGGTCCTGGGTTTAGTAACATTTTAACTCTTTTCTGTGAAGACCAGAAGGTCACGAACAGCACTGAGAATGCAGGAGCCAGCAACATTGAACGTTGTAAACTGCAAGTGCTGTGGTAAGAATTTTAATAGTTTACTGGAGCATTACCAAGAGGACCTGAACTGTAGTAGATATGCCCAAAGAAAATGAAGCAGAGAAAAGTCACCAGTATTGGCTGTAGGCTCCCAGTAGTTGATTTTTGCCCCTTTTTAACTTACTATTACTTGTTCTACCCTGTCTCTCTGTGTGGAAGTAGCTATCTTGGTAGAGAATTGGGGCTTTGCTTCCTCATTTCAGAGCTGCACTCCTTGTGACTAGTGATCTGATGACTGGTGGTGAAATTCAGAAGAAGAAATAGGACAGGCGCAGGAAGCACAACAAAACAAAGAATAAAGCAAAAGAAGGGAGATCCTTGCAGATTAGGACTTCTGGTACAGCATCCACTCCACACAGTTGGAGCAAGTAGTGACATCACAAAATTTCAAGAGAAATTGCCAGTTCATATCATAGAAACGCAGTCCAGATGCATTCTGGATGTGTTTCTGCATATGCGTTTTTGATGCATTTAGGTGCGTTTTTTTTTAATGTGCTCCAGTGCATTTTTTCTTCACATTAAATAAGGACATGTGCGTCCCAGTGCATTTTAGGTGAGTTCTGTTGCGGTTTTGATGTAGTTCAGTGCAGAAAAAATGCAGCATTGTTCTACTTTTTTTTTTCTGGAACACACTGGGACTGACCGCACTTGTGTGAACTATGCCATAGTAATCTATATAACCTAGTGTCCATGCATTTTAGATGCAGAAAGAGAACACTTACTACATGTGGTGTGAACTGGCCCTAAGTGAACAAACACTGCAGATATATATCTATGGGGCTCCAGGCACAGGAAGTTCACTACTATTTTTTAGGCGGAATTCCAGGCAAAAGGTACATTTTTCATGGTACTGATTTTAGTAACCCTCTAAACCCCAACTCCAATTCTAACCCTTTATCTAATACATAACCACAAAAGAAAATTCTAGAATACCATACTTAGGTTAGTGAGGATTGGAGCTGTCAGCATTAAAGATCTAACTTCTGTGCTGAGATCTCGCAACGCTGCAAGCTACTGATTCATCAAGTTAGTGCTGTGCATCAAATGGTGATCACAAGAAGAAAGCCACCTATAGATTGCTGAAACTTTCTCAACCCAGAAAAAAATACGGTCTAACCGTTCACAAAGTTCATACATTGATACATTTATTTGATGTCTCAATCAAACTTACACAGATAGTAATCTTAAGTACTCCATGTTTGTAATCTCTGTACAGTTCATTGGACTCCTCATTGCATTCAATGCAGCGATATATTGGCTTCTTGCTATCATGCTTTCCATACATAACTGTGTGCTGTAATCACAGGATACATGTCAATAAATCATCATTAATATACTATTTAATACCTTTAAATACTATAAAAACAAATTGCCTACATTTACATACTATAGATGTGTAGTTAAAGTGTTTCTAAACCCAGGACCCTACATTCACTCTGATGGATCTGGTTACCCACAGTACACACAGCATGGAAATGCAATTATTTTAGTAAACATAAACTGCTAAATACCTTTTTCTCATCAGCAGTTAGAGAAGTCTTGTGACTTCTATCAATGTTCTGCAGAGCACTGGTTAAAACTTGTAGGAAGAGTTTTCTTTCTGCTCTAGGAGGATGCAGAACCCCTGACCTCTGTCTGGACAGTGCTGATGGGCCCTGTACTAATCATATGCAGTCAGGATCAAACAGCACTTTTACATAATGCAGAGGATTAACCCCTTAGGTTCCTCAGTGAATATAACAAGCATACCTTACTGCATATACAGACTGTTGTGGGTTTAGTAACACTTTAAAAGTAGAAATATGCAGGTAATATATTATTTGGAAACTTAGTCATCAATGAGCAATTTACTAATGATAAATAAAATGGTTGATTCCTTACACAGAAGAAACCTTAAATGTATGATTTAGTTTTTTATATAATCAATAACTGCACTATAGGAAAGGTTTATCAATTTATGCCTTACACCATAGCTTAGGGGCTCAAAATGTGGCAGACAGATACATTAACTGGCAAATAAATTGCCTTTGCCAGATCTACAGTTAACTCACCTGTGGCCAGACTATGGACAATAAAACATTTAAAGACTCCAAACAGACAGTAAAAGTGTTTTAAAACAAGCTCTTGAAAAATCCTAAAAAATCTTGACAAAGACTGTGAAGTAGGTTTGCAGGTGGTTCTACCAGCTTACAACATCTGGTGCTTTGCTGGGCAAGCTACCGTGTCCCTGCTGCCAGAGAAAATAAGGAGAATAACTGCAAAGTAAAAAAATGTGGCTTACGTATGTATTTGCAAACGTGTGCTAACTAAACCCCTGTTTTTAAATGCATGTTCTTAGACAGGTTTATTTGGTTTTTGATAGTTGGTTAACTGGCTGGCAGTTTGAACTGGCTTTCTTATCCCCCTCTTTTGATAAGTTATACTTATCCATGTTCCTTGCCGAAAATAGCTATTATTAGACTGGGGTAGGCTGGCAAGTTGAACTGGATAGTCCTATTTTTTACTTTGTGACGCCTTCCATGTTCACTGTTTAAAAAGCCAGTTATAGACCTGGGTAGGTGACCAGTTTTTTCTTTGTATGAGAACTGCAATTTTAGTGCATCTTTTGTGAATTTGAAGATTAAAATAGAATTCCAGCCTAAAATTAACAAGTCTTAAAAATGCCCAAACCCAACACCTATGCTGACTAACCTGTATAGAAAAGATATACACTTGCTTAATTTCAGTCTGCTGTACTCTGGTCGTGTCATCCGGCTCCCCTGTATCAGCTAGCATCAGCTGCAGGGGAGAGGAGGGAGGGCTAATAACAGCTGGGACATGAAAGCCTATGAGTGACATCACTGCTCCCGGAGTTCCCAGCCATTGCTGAATGCTTTCTCCTCAGCCCTGCAGCTGTCGCCGGGTGGCACGGGATCACTTGACTGGACCAGACTGAAAATAGGGAAATACTGTATATACATTTTTTTTATACAGGTTAATCAGCAAGACTAGAATGAGATAAGGGGAGTATTTAGTCAGCCACCAATTGTGCAAGTTCTCCCACTTAAAAAGATGAGAGAGGCCTATAATTGGCATCATAGGTAGACCTCAACTATGAGAGACAAAATGAAAAAAAAAATCCAGACAATCACATTGGCTGTTTTGGAAATAATTTATTTGCAAATTATGGTGGAAAATAAGTATTTGGTCACCTACAAACAAGCAAGATTTCTGGCTCTCACAGACCTGTACCTTCTTCTTTAAGAGGCTCCTCTGTCCTGCACTCATTACCTGTATCAATGGCACCTGTTTGAACTTATCAGTATAAAAGACACCTGTCCACAACCTCAAACAGTCACACTCCAAGCTCCACTATGGTGAAGACCAAAGAGCTGTCGAAGGACACCAGAAACAAAATTGTAGACCTGCAATAGGCTGGGAAGACTGAATCTGCAATAGGCAAGCAGCTTGGTGTGAACAAATCAACTGTGGGAGCAATAATTAGAAAATGGAAGACATACAAGACCACTGATAATCTCCCTCGATCTGGGGCTCCACGCAAGATCTCACCCCGTGGGGTCAAAATGATCACAAGAACGGTGAGCACAAATCCCAGGACCACATGGGGGACCTAGTGAATGACCTGCAGAGAGCTGGGACCAACCTAACAAAAGCTACCATCAGTAATACACTACGCCGCCAGGGACTCAGATCCTGCAGTGCCAGACGTGTCCCCCTGCTTAAGCCAGTACATGTCCGGGCCCGTCTAAAGTTTGCTAGAGAGCATTTGGATGATCCAGAAGAGGATTGGGAGAATGTCATATGGTCAGATGAAACAAAAATAGAACTGTTTGGTAGAAACACAACTCGACTGGACTGATCCATGTACAGGACAGAATGAATGGGGCCATGTATCGTGAGATTTTGAGTGCAAACCTCCTTCCATCAGCAAGGGCATTGAAGATGAAACGTGGCTGGGTCTTCCAACATGACAATGATCCCAAACATACCGCTCGGGCAACGAAGGAGTGGCTTCGTAAGAAGCATTTCAAGGTCCTGGAGTGGCCTAGCCAGTCTCCAGATCTCAACCCCATAGAAAACATTTGGAGGGAGTTGAAAGTCTGTGTTGCCCAGCAACAGCCCCAAAACATCACTGCTATAGAGAAGATCTGCATGGAGGAATGGGCCAACATACCAGCAACAGTGTGTGCCAACCTTGTGAAGACTTACAGGAAACGTTTGATCTCTGTCATTGCCAACAAAGGATATATAACAAAGTATTGAGATGAACTTTTGATATTGACCAAATACTTATTTTCCACCATAATTTGCAAATAATGTCTTTCCAAATCAGCCAATGTGATTATCTGGATTTTTTTCTGATTTTGTCTCTCATAGTTGAGGTCTACCTATGATGCTAATTACAGGCCTCTCTCATCTTTTTAAGTGGGAGAACTTGCACAATTGGTGGCTGACTAAATACTTTTTTGCCCCACTGTATGTGTAGAGTAGCCTCAGCACTGCTCTAGCCTCGCCCTCTGACACAGTTCACCCCACCCATTGGGGCTTGGTCACAGAGGTGTAAGGAAAACAGGCTGCTAGGGGATATATACTCAACATCATTGGCAGTGAAGTGAATCTGGTATGTGTATGTGTATATGGGGAAGATAAACCAAACAAAAGGACAAACAAGGAAATAGATTTAAAAAGAATCAAGAATAAAAAAATCAACAAAACTAAAAAAAGAAAAAAAAAATCAAGGAAAAAAGAAAATCAAACAGAAGATTTTTTCAAAGGAAATTTGACTGAAAAAAGAATGAATTAATCAAATTGAAAAAAAAAAAAAAAAGAATGGAATAAAGTTGCAAAATCTTTATTAGAATTCATATAATGGAAAGAAAGGGGAGGGGAGAGTAAAAATTGAAAAGAAATGATAAAACTGTGGAAAAAATTGAATGGAGAACAAAAGATTATCATAACTCTGTTGTCTTGCTCAGGAAAATCATTAAGAACTGACAGAAGGAAATTATTTTTTCTCTAGACGAAACAAAAAATATATTATTGTATTTTGATATTTATTACCCATGGAGCAGAAACCGAGAAATGCTGCGAGAAGCTACTATGTTGGTGAGCTTACTCATAAAAGTGGGTGACATCCCACTCAAAATTAAATCCTTTAGGTCTCTGGGATTCAAGTTTAAAAATCCAAAAACCTCTCTTTTGCAGAAGAGAGAAAATCGATCACTCCTATTATGAGGATCGAAATGTTCAATAATTTGCATTTCGAGAGACTGAGTATTGAAATTATGATATAATCTGAAATGTTTAGAGACCTTTGTTTCTTTTCTGGTTTTTATGTTGGTAGCAGCTGCAGAATTGGGAACATGTTACATATTCTACCCTACAAATGGGTGGAATATGTAACATGTTCCCAAAGGTGAACTTATCCTTTAAGAACATTGAAATACTTTAACCACTTGCTGACCACGCTATAGACAAATGATGCCTTCAGCACGGTTCTCCAGTTCTGGGAGGGCGTCATATAAGTCCTCCCAGAAATGCGCCCCCTGCGGCGTGCACCTGGTGCTCTTTGTGATCGCTGTGTCTTTCGGAGACAGCTGATCACATGTCACGGTAAAGGGTCAATCAGAGCCGCCCTTTACCACATGACCAGTTGTGTCCAATCACAGATGATCACGATGTAAACACACTTGCCGGCTATCGGCAGTACTTTCCTCACACTGTTACAACGCGAGGAAAGTACTTCCGATAAGTAAGTGTGAAAGGAGAGATCTACAGTGATAATCAGGGCACCGATTATCAGTGCCCTAATTATCAGTGCTACCAGTCAGTGCCCATCAGTGATGCCTAATAAACCAATCAGGGTCCATCTGTCCTGCCAATCAGTGCTGCCAGTTGGTGCTCCCTGTCAGTGCCCTTTCTCTTAGACCATGTAGCGCTACACCATCTTCTTGTTTTTGCTTGCACACACCGTTTATAGGATTTTGGTAGGTGATAGCAGCAGCCCCTTCCCTTGATCCTGTTGCGCGGAATCTCTCTTTGTTATTAGTGCCCATCAGTGCCGCCTCATCAGTGTAGCCTATCAATACCCATCAGTGCAGCCTCAACAAGGCACCTCACTGAAGGAGAAAAAATTGCCTGTTTGCTAAATTTTATAATAGAAACTAAAAATGTTTTTTTTTTTTCAACTTTTTTTTGTTTGTTCATTTAGCAAAAAAAATAAACACCCAGTGATGATTAAATACCACCAAAAAAGCTCTATTTGTATGAAGAAAATGATAAAAATGCAATATGGGTACAGTGTTGAATGACCAATTGTCACTCAAGGTGTGACAGCGCTGAAAGCTGAAAATTGGCCTGGGCAGGAAGGGAGTAAAAGTGCCCGGTAGGCAAGTGATTAAAGTCCAAAGTCTGAGCACAAGTGTACTGAGTGAAGAACTGACAAAAGTTAACAAAAAATCTGACCACCATTACAAATCCTTCCCAAAGTGAAAGCATTTAAGGTGCAGCATGTTCAGCATCCTCCCCACTGTGACAGTGGGCAGGTGATCTATTAGACCCCATATCTCTCCTCTGGCCTCCAAAGCTTCTGATCAAACTGACATCGGTATGATCAGAAGCTTGTTCAAGCCGGTAACAGCTGAACCGAAAGTGACAAAATCCTCATTGCTTTCAGATTCTGACGTCACACAGTGTGAGGAACATCAGTTCCCAGGAAATGGATGCCACCAGTCACATCCTTACCAGGCTCCCCGATCGCATAGAAGAGCCCGATAAAGGCTCCCGCCACCTGTAAAGGTAGTCCAATGGCTCTATAGCTACTGGGATTACTTTTACATTGAAGGGAATTGCCAGCAGAAGAAAATGATATCTTGATCATTGCTGCACCAATGACTTTGATATCACCCTTCCCGCCTGAGGGCATATGCATACATATGGTGAACGGGAAGTGGTTAAAGGGACCCCTGCAGGTGCATGCTGTCACTTCAATCCTCACCTGGTATTCCTTGGCGGGTGTTTGAATGGTTGGACGATGATGACATCACTCTTGTGCATGCACACAGAAGTCATGATGGAGGCACAGTGCTCTTTGCACACTCATTTTGCCCTGAAATCAGAGCACATTGCGCATGTGCTGGGGAGTCAATGGCTGCTGCAAATACCTCCTAAATGGTGCACATTTAAGAAATATTCACCGTCCCTACAGCTAAGAATTATTATAAGCTTACCTGTAGGTACAAGTTAAAACAAAAGAGTTAAAGCGGACTTCCAGCTGTTTTTGTGTTTATTAAAAGTCAACAGCTACAAAAACTGTAGCTGCTGACTTTTAATAAACACTTGTTCACCTTTCCGAGGGTCCACCGACGTGCACACCCGCGCCATCCCTTCTCTCCCTGGTGCCAGCATCTCAACTGTGGGCCCCCAGCTGTAACAGTTTGCGGATTCAAAGCCGGATACCCACTGCGCATGCGCAAGTTGCGCTACACATCCTGATTGGTCTGACAGTCTTCTAGGACCTGTGAAGGCTCTCCGGAGACTGCGAGAGGAAGGAGGAGGCCGAACTTCTGGCTTACTTCGACGCAAGTGGGAGTGGGTGGGTACCTGTCAAAACCAGGTATCCGCTCACCCCTCAAAAGGTTCCAAATATGGCATTGGAGGGAGGGGGGAGGCAAACAAGCTTCCACTTTTGGGTGGAACTCCGCTTTAACTACCTCTAATGCAGGCCATAGATGGGTCGAAAATCGGCCGATTTTTCTTTTAAAAAAAACGAACAATCGGTCGTTCAAGTGGCCGATGTTACCACCAATGGTAAAAGAAAAATCGGCCGATTTTCATCCCGTCTACAGCCGGCAAAAATGTCCCTGCAGAGAGTTCTGCTATTTCTTTGACAGTTCCTTGACATTTACAGAGGTTGCAACAATGTATCTATTTGTATCCATTTAGGATACAGATGTTTTTATTCGGAAACAAATAGATACATTGTTGCAACCTCTGTAAATGTCAAGGAACTGTCAAAGAAATAGCAGAGCTCTCTGCAGGGACACTTTTTGCCGGACTGGAATTCCTATTTTTCATCCTTCTTCTTCTCCTTCTTCATCATCATCCTCTTCTTCATCATCATCCTCTTCTTCATCATCCTCCTCCTCTTCATCATCATCCTCCTCTTCTTCTACTTCTTCATCCTCTTCTTCTTCTTCATCCTCTTCTTCTTCTTCTTTTTCTTCATCATCCTCTTCTTCTTCTTCGTCATCATCATCCTCTTCCTCTACTACTTCTTCATCTTCTTCTTCTTCTTCATCATCATCCTCTTCTTCATCTTCTACTTCTTCTTCATCATCATCCTCTTCTTCTACTCCATCATCATCATCATCATCATCTTCTTTTTCATCATCATCATCCTCTTCTTCATCATCCTCTTCTTCTTCATCATCTTCTTTTTCTTCTTTTTGTCTTCCTCTTGCAGGTCACTGCTCATGCGCAGATTTTTTATCGGTAAAAAATCGGCCGATTAGCCCATTATTGCCGCGAAAATCGGCCGATCGGCCGATTTTTTTCCAATTTTCCCGATTAAAAAAAACGGCCAAAATACCGAAAAACGGCTGAACAAATAGCCCACTAACGATCCGAAAATCGGCCGATTTTATTTTCGGCCGAAAAATCGGCCGATTTTCGACCCATCTATGGCCTGCATAAGTCTGATATGGGATCAAATTTCAAAATATATTGAAGGGTGTGTTCATACAGAGAATATGGGGGAGATTTACTAAAACTGGTGCACTCAGAATCTGGTGCAGCTGTGCAATGTAACCAATCAGCTTCTAATTCCAGCTTGTTCAATTATGGGCTCTTTCACACAGACATTTCGATTGGGTCCACCCACCCGTTTTTCAGGCGGACCTGATCGGAACCTCCATTCTCCTCTATAGAGCGGCGGGTGTCAACGGACATGTGTCCGTTGACACCCGCCGACATCCGATCTGCCAAAAAGGGACGGATCGGGATCCAATTTCCCTTCCGTCTATTGGATCGGATGAAAATGGACAGGCAGTCCATTTTCTTCCGTCCGCCCATTTAGGAGAGCGAGCAGCTGTGTCCGCTCTGGACAGCGAAACAGACACAGAGCTGTCATCCGCTTGCTCAGCGGAGAGATCCCCTGCTGAGCAAGCGGATCCCCTAAAGGGTTCCACTTCATGTGACAGGACCCTAAGCTTGGCCAATAACATCTGGAAGCTGATTGGTTTTATTGAGGAGAGCAAGCAGCTCTGTGTCTGCTCTGCACCAGTTGAGCGGACACAGAGCTGTCATCCACTCGCTCAGCGGAGAGATCCCCCGCTGAGCAAGCAGACCCCCTAAACGGGGCTGCCCTGTGTTAAAGGACCCTAAGCCTAGGCAATAAAACCTGGAAGCTGATTGGTTTCTTTGCTGAGTTGCACCAGTTTTAGTAAACCAACCTCTATTTCTCTTATCCTGTGACCTACAGAGCACTTGGTTGCTGTGGAAATGTCCAATACACTACATGATATAAATATATGAAAATAATAGGCATGCAGCTGTTAATTTATGACATCTAATTAAAGATCTAAGTATAATATTAGAAAGTCTGACAGGAACCGAGCGGCTGAGCCCCGACACACCCACCTTTACTGGCCCACAAGCTGCAGCCTCTCCTGTTCTGACAGCACGCACCTTCTCCTCCACTTCCTGCTTTGTGAATGAACCGCGGAGGCTCACGGGAGTCGTAGTACATTAGGCGATGCCCTGACTGGGAACACGCCTGGTGTGGACTACACGTCCCGGGAGCGCCTTGCGGCAGTGGAGCCGTGGGCGGGACTTAGGGCGGTGTGTGTACACACAAGTGTACGGTGAAAGGGGGAAGATGATGGCACCTGGATTGGGTGCACTGTGCGCTCTGCTGCTGCTAGTGGCCGAGGGACCCGGGGTGTCTGGGAGCGGAGGAGGGGGAGAAGGCAGCCTGCACCGGTCCTCCCCACTCTTCAGCCCGGACCTGGGCAGACATGTGGGGGGCTGCAGTCACAGGGACCCCGAGTCTGACTCCGCCTGGGACCTGGAGGAATGTGGTGAGTCAATGCGGGGACCACTGTGCCATGTGGGACCTCAACACTCTGCTCTCTCCTTCCCTCCACACTCTGCTCTCCCCTTCCCTATCGATGAGACTGCCTGAGTGCACTGCTGTGCCTGTGCTTTGATTATTATGGTATTTTTCTTTCTGTCTATTATTATTCCTGTTAGTTTCAGGTCTATACAGACAGCGACAAGTCTCCATACTGTACATTCACATCACTTCCTGTCCTCAAGGAGCCGAGAGTCTTAGGCTGCATTCACATCTATGCGTTTCAGGACAGGTGCTGAACTGCGTGTTTACTAAAAGAGTTATAAACCGCGTGCTATTTTTAACACCCCCAAACGTGGTAGAAAAAAACGCACCAAGTTCTGCACTCGAAAAAAGTGAAGGAGCTTCTTTAGCGTGTTTGTCATGTGTAAGGTGTCCAATTGAATGGGTTGCTCTATGTTGTCATGCAAAAAACACATGCTTGTGAAGTGTGAATGGAGCCTTAGGGCTTGTTCACACACATGTTGGTCTCTCAAGAGTGATCCATATTTAGATCGCTGTTCAGAGAGCATTTTATGGTGCAATACCAGCTTTAACCCCTTGATTGCTGAGTGGCCCCGTTTACTTGGTGCTATGCCCACCAAAAGCAACAACAGAATGTGCATAGCCTGGCCACTGACTTTGTAGCTAAAGGGGTTAGTAGTTGGTAAAAGCATGGCTTAAGCACAGAGTTTAAGGCCCACTTTCACACCAAGCAGATCTGTCCTCTGATCCCCGCTGAGCAGGCGGATGAGAGGTCCGTGTCCGCTCCACCTAAGCAGAGCAGACATGGACACAGCCCTTTGTTCTCTATGGGCGGTCGGATGTAAATAGACCACCTTTTCTGTTTTACATCAGACTGTCATCCGATCTGCTAGAATTCACGGGTGTCAAACTGGCAGCCCTCCAGCTCTTGCAAAACTACAAGTCCCGTCATGCCTCTGCCTTTGGGAGTCATGCTTTTAACTGTCAATCTTGCAATGCCTCATGGGACTTGTAGTTTGGCAACAGCTGGAGGGCCACCAGTTTGACACCCCTGAACTAGATGGAATGGATCTCCCGTCTGTCTGTTTTTAGTGAATCTGATCAGTTTGAATGCAGGCGTGTTTTAACGAACACATGTCCGTTTACATCCGCCACTCCATAGAGAAGGATGGAGGGTCTGATTGGGTCCACCTGCAAAAACGGACAGGTGGACCTGATTGGAACATCCATACAGCCCCTAACCACTAGTGTGAAGCAGCCCTAAAGGGTTAAGCCTCTCCTTCACAATTGAGTGGTTTATAGCTTGACCCACTAAACTCCAAAATGCTCATCAACCAAAATACAATGCTTTTGTATTGTTTTTGTTCACATTTTAGCACTCAGGTGCTTGTAGCTCAACTCCTGAAGCTTCAAAAGGTACATGGACTACTTTGAAGGAAACATGGGGTGTTTTTGGACCCATTGCTTTCAATAGAAGAATGCCATAAACATGCAGTCCTCCCATAATGTCTGTAGGGCAAAAACAGTGCAGCCCTGCCCCAAAGAAGCTTTAGTGTGGCGTTTCATTCCTAAAAATGTGCAAAACAAAAGCCTCAAAATCACCTGGAAATGCTAGTTGTGAATGAGGGCTTACATAGGAGAATCAGCCTAGATGGAGGAATCTTCCGATTGTTGTATTTTGACAGCCACTGTTTCCATGGTTGTCAGAATACCCAAACAGTGACTGCAAGTGCAGTTTCCACCTGATTACTTAGATTTTCAACTAGGTGTTTGTGAAGCCAGGCAATGCCAGCCACATTTTGGAATCAGCCAAAATTCAAGCCATGTATGGCTAGCCTAACTCTCCTGACTCACACACACATACACCACGCTGGACTGACTGATCCTGGGTGGGTGGTTATATAGGTGAATCAGAAGGATTCCTTTGAGAAGAAATTTGGCTGATGATGGAGTGGTAGTAGACCCTCTTGGGTTTTGGGCTGCTGCCTTTTTGGGTTATTTGTGCATGTAAGACTGGGAAGAAGTGAGGAAAGAAGCGCTCAAAAAGAATTGTGAGTTTCAAAATCAATTTAAAGAACTTTTTGTGTAGCAACAAGTACATCAAACCAGTGTGTTTCAGGAAAAAGGATTCCCCTTCTTCAAGGATATCAAACTGACACAACTAATATATAGATATACACAGAAGATATTACCGCATGAATAAAAGAATCATGTAAAAGGTAATGCTAAAGTGTTTGTTCTCTTATTTTTTGCATTACCTTTTTATATGTGATTATTTTATTCATGCAATAATATCTAAATATCTGTATATTGATTGTGTCAGTTTGATAGTCCTGATGAAGGGGGTATCTTTTCTCCCGAAACAAGTTGGATTGGTGTACTTGTTGCTACTGTCAATAAAAATGCTTGAATCGACTTCCAAACTCGCAATTTTTTTTGGATACTAAGCACTCCTCCTTTCCTTTTTTTTTTTTTTTTTTTTCTCTCAAATTCACATACTAGGGTCAGTTTACACAGGAACCAGTTAACCTATCAGCATGTCTGTGGGATGTTCGCAGTGCCAGCACTACAAAAAAAAAATATTTTTATTACACACACAGTTCGAGCATAAATGAGTACACCCCACAAATTTGTCATAAAACCTTTACTTTCCTTTCAAAATCAACATTTTCTATATGACGCTATACTACAAAATACTCCCACCAATGCGAGCTGTTGATTGCAAACAATATTTGTTAATCTGCACACAGAGTATTTTTCCTAACAAATTCATTCAAGACCATGTTGCAAAAAGGAATACACCTCAATGAAAGTCTTAGGAGAAAAGCTAAATTTTAGACATCAAAATCCTAATTAACAAGAATTCAACTACAGGTGAGTCTAACTGGTCATTAAACAGGTGTCCAGCAGATAGTTGATTATAAAAGGGAGTTAATTAACAAGGAAAACCCCCTTCGCATTTCATGCTGTCAGCAATGCCACCACATGGAAGAGAAATGTTACACTGCCTGAGAAAGAAAATAATTTATTTACACAAGAAAGGTAAAGGCTACAAGAAGATCAGTGAAGCTCTACTGACCAGTCAGAATTCTGGAGCAAAAGGGATAGTAAAATTTAACAAAGATGGAACTGCAACCATCTCACAGAGCATCTTCTGATAAGGGTTGATGAAAATTGCCATGCAAGTTCACTGCAGTTAGCTAAAGAAGTAGAAAGACAAATTCGGGTGATTGTTGCCCTTGACAATACAGCATATGCTGCAGAGGAATGGCACGCATTGGTGTTGTCCATGAAGGAAGCCTCTCCTAAAGCCCGTGCACAAAAATCCCCACCTAGAATTTGCTAGGGCCTATGCTGAAAATTACTACTTGGACTCTGGGCTGATGAGACCAAGATATACGTTTTTGGAACTGATCGCTTCAAAACTGTATGATGTCGCAAAGGTGAGAAATACAAAGAAACATGCAGGATGCCTTCATTAAAATGTGGTGGCAGTGTGGGGCTGCATGAGTGCAGCTGGTGTTGGGGGGCTGCATTTCATTGATGGTATCATGAATTCACAGATGAATGCTCTATATTGAAAGAGAATATGCTACATCACTCTGCCCTTGATCGTCGCACACTTTTCCAACATGATAGTGATCCAAAACACACATCTAAGGCCACTGTTGCATTCTGAAGAACAGGGTGAAAGTGATTCAGTGGCCAAGTGTGTCTCCTGATATGAACCCAATCGAGCACCTATGGAGAATTCTGAAGAGACAAGTTGAGCGTCACGCTCCATCCAGCTTCCAAGCTCTAAAGAGGTTGTTCTTGAAGAATGGAAAAAGATAGAGGTTGCAATATGTCGCCAACCTTTTCACTTCATGCCTAGAATACTTGGTGCTGTCTTTACAAATCATGGAGGTCATACAAAATACTAGATGTAGTAGTTTTTGTTGTGGGGTGTATTCATGTTTGCATCAACTAATTTTGAGTAAAACTGAAGATTTTGTAATCTAAGTTATAATATTAACCTTACTTTCATGTAATGAGCTAAACAAATGTTCTATGAAACTCAGTTTTGGCAAAATTTGGGATATTGTTCTTGTGTTCATTGAGATATTGATTAAAATATTACTTTTCAAAAGGGGTGTGCTCATCTTATGCTGAGCAGTGTGTGTGTATATATGTGTATGTATGTGTGTGTATATATGTATATGTGTGATGTGTGTGTATATGTGTGTGTATATATATATATATATATATATACAGTCATGGCCGAAATTGTTGGCACCCTTGATATTTTTCCTGAAAATCAAGTATTTCACACAAAAAAGGTATTGCATTAACACATGTTTTGCTATACACATGTTTATTCCCTTTGTATGTATTGGAACAAATATAAAACAGAGGCAGAAAAGCAAATATGACATAATGTCACACAAAACCCCAAAAATGGGCTGGACAAAAGTATTGGCACCCTTAACTTAATATTTGGTTGCACACCCTTTGGAAAACATAACTGAAATCAGTCGCTTCCTATAACCATCAATAAGCTTCTGACACCTCTCACCCGGAATTTTGGACCACTCTTCCTTTGCAAACAGCTCCAGGTCTCTCTTATTGGAAGGACACCTTTTCCCAACAGCAATTTTAAGATCTCTCCACAGGTGTTCAATGGGATTTAGATCTGGGCTCATTGCTGGCCACTTCAGAACTCTCCAGCGCTTCTTTGCCATCCATTTCTGAGTGCTTTTTGACGTATGTTTGGGGTCATTGTCCTGCTGGAAGACCCAGGATCTTGGACGCAAACCCAGCTTTCTGACACTGGGCCCTACAGTGCGACCCAAAATCCTTTGGTAATCCTCAGATTTCATGATGCCTTGCACACAGTCAAGGCACCCAGTGCCAGAGGCAGCAAAACAACCCCAAAACATCATTGAACCTCCACCATATTTTACCGTAGGTACTGTGTTTTGTTCTTTGTAGGCCTCATTCCGTTTTCGGTAAACAGTAGAATGATGTGCTTTACCGAAAAGCTCTATCTTGGTCTCATCTGTCCACAAGACGTTTTCCCAGAAGGCTTTTGGCTTACTCAAGTACATTTTGGCAAACTGTAGTCTTGCTTTTTTATGTCTCTGTGTCAGCAGTGGGGTCCTCCTGGGTCTCCTGCCATAGCGTTTCATTTCATTTAAATGTCGACGGATAGTTCGCGCTGACACTGATGCTCCCTGAGCCTGCAGGACAGCTTGAATGTCTTTGGAACATGTTTGGGGCTGCTTATCCACCATCCGGACTATTCTGCGTTGCAATCTTTCATCAATTTTCCTCATCCGTCCACGACCAGGGAGATTAGCTACAGCGCCATGGGTTGCAAACTTCTTGATAATGTTGCGCACTGTGGACAAAGGCAAATCTAGTTCTCTGGAGATGGACTTGTAACCTTGAGATTGTTGATATTTTGCCACAATTTTGGTTCTCAGGTCCTCAGACAGTTCTCGTCTCCTCTTTCTGTTGTCCATGCTTAGTGTGGCACAGACAGACACACAATGCAAAGGTTAAGTGAACGTCTCTCCTTTTTATCTGCTTTCAGGTGTGATTTCTATATTGCCCACACCTGTTACTTGCCCCAGGTGAGTTTACAGGAGCATCACATGCTTGTAACATTCTTATTTATCCGCAGTTGTGAAAGGGTGCCAATACTTTTGTCCAGCCCATTTTTGGAGGTTTGTGTGACATTATGTCGAATTTGCTTTCTTTCCTCCCTTTTTTTGTTTTGTCCCAATACACACAAAGGGAATAAACATGTGTATAGCAAAACATGTGTTAATGCAATACGTTTCGTGAGAAATACATGATTTCCTGGAGAAATATCAAGGGTGCCAACAATTTCGGCCATGACTGTATATATGTGTGTGTGTGTGTGTATGTATATATATATATATTATTCCACCCACACACTGGTCAAAAAAATTAAAGAAACACTTTTTAGTCAGAGTATAGCATCAAGTCAATTAACCTCGTGGGAATATTGATAAGCAGCAGAAGGGGTTGTTAATCAGTTTCAACTGCTTTGGTGTTAATGAAATTAACAGGCGCACTAGATGGGCAACACTGAGACGACCCCCAAAACAAGAATGGCTTTACAGGTGGAGACCACTGACCTCTTATTTTTTCTGTTTTTTGCTAGTTTTTGCATTTGGCTAGGGTAAGTGTCACTACTGGTAGCATGCGGCGATACCTGGACCCTACAGAGGTTGCACAGGCAGTCCGAATCCTCCAGGATGGCACATCAATACGCGCCATTGCCAGGTTTGCTGTGTCTCCCAGCACAGTCTCAAGAGCATGGAGCAGATTCTAGGAGACAGGCAGTTACTCTAGGAGAGCGTGACAGGGCTGTAGAAGGTCCTTGACCCATCAGCAGGACCGGTAGCTGCTTTTTTCTGCAAGGAGGAACAGGATGAGCACTGCCAGAGATCTACAAAATGACCTCCAGCAGGCCACTGGTGTGAATGTCTCTGACCAATCAGAAATGGACTTCATGAGGGTGGCCTGAGGGCCCAACATCCTCTAGTGGGCCCTGTGCTCACTGCCCGGCATCATAGAGCTCGATTGGCATTTGCCATTGAACACCAGAATTGGCATGTCTGCCACTGGCACCCTGTAATTTTCACAGATGAGAGCAGGTTCACCGTGAGCACATGCGACAGACTTGAAAGGATCTGGAGAAGCCGTGGAGAACAATATGCTGTCTGTAACAAAGTTCAGCATGACCGTTTTGGTGGTGGGTCAGTGGTGGTCTAGGGAGGCATATCCATGGAGGGACGCACAGACCTCTACAGGCTAGACAATGGCGTCTAACTGCCATTGGGTATCTGGATGAAATCCTTGGATCCATTGTCAGACCCCAAGCTGGTGCAGTGGGTCCTGGGTTCCTCCTGGTGCATGACAGTGCCCAGCCTCATGTGGTGATCGTATGCAGGCAGTTCTGGAGGATGAAGAAATTGATACCAATGAATGGCTCCCGGGCTTGTCTGTCCTAAATCCAATAGAACACCTCTGGGATATCATGTTTCGTTCCATCCGACACCTCCCAGGTTGCGCCTCAGTGTCCTGGAGCTCAATAATGCCCTGGTCCAGATCAGAGAGGAAATATCCCTGGACACCATCCGTTGTTTCATTAGGAGCATGCCCCAACATGCTGTCAGAAATGCATACAAGCACGTGGGGGCCATACAAACTACTGAGTACCAATTTATTTATTTTTTTCCGTTTCTGCAATGAAATTTCAGCAAAATGGAGTAGCCTGCTGCATTATTTTCACGTTGATTTTTGGGGTGTATTTGACTGCAGTACTCTGTCCTAGGTTGATAATTTTCATTTCCATCAAACGATGGCGCATCCTTATGTGTCCTGCATGGGCGTGTTTTGTTGCTTCTGTTTTAAAATTCAAATTAATATAAACCATTGAAATATAAAAATAATCTAAGAGTAATTGGGGTATGCTATTGAATTACTTGGGTTCTTTCACTCACCGATTCCGATCAGATCTGGCTGTCTCTCTGTCCGGTCTGAGGAACCTAAACGGACATGGAGGTGTCATCTGCCTGCTCTGCTCCAATCAGCAAGGGGTCTGTGAGCCGATCCCCTGCTGATCAGGACAGAGTCCACCCCATCTGAAAGGGGCCTAAGTAACTGTCAAGCTATTACTAGCTAAGTATTGCAGGAACATTCTACATCTCTAAAGAATTTTGGATGTGTTTAGAAGGTGTGATAAAGCATCTGAAGCTTTCTGAACACGTTGGTAAACTGATTTTTCTTTTTTTGAAAGGATATTCCAAGCATGAAATGTCCTTTTATGTGAACTGAGGTGTTCGACAAGCTTACAAGTTGCCATTGTGCACCAAACTTTGCTGGCAAGATCAAAAACATTTAGAAGTGTGGGGCTTTTTTTTTTTTTTTTGTTCTTAAGCAAATTTATACTTGCCTAGGTAGATGCTTCATCAGTGTGATGCTGCATCTTTCCCCTGCCGACTCCAAGGGTGAGAATTCAGCAATCACATGACTGCTGAGTTCTCACCGCCGCTGTAGGCAGAGACTAGCAGTCACCCCTGTCTGCTCTTTGCTCTGAGATTTGGTTGTACTTCTCCTTTAACAAAGCAAATGCATTGTGTGTGTGTGTGCAAGACTGTTTGAGACACAGTATGCTTTAATGTATCAGAATAGTCAGTGGCTTTTCCCAGCCTTTGGATAGATTTGAAAAATTGAAGCAAATGCCTTCTTTACACTCTGAGGAGCATGGCCCGAGGCTCAGTTCATACTATTGCATTGCAGGAATGTGTGACAATGCATGCAACTTGCTTTTTTTTTTTTTCTCAGTGCGGTGCCATTACCTCTGAATGGGACCCCAACGCACTTTTTCAATCGGTGTGCATTGCTGTGCAGCACAACATGTGGCTCAGTGTTCTGCCAGAAAAGGTGCAGGTCTGTTTTCATGGGCAATGAGGTACATTGTCAGCCCATTCATTTTGACTGGGCTGCCTAACACAGCACATGTTAACATGCATGGTACATACCCAACTCAAAAGCATTCATTGGACTTTTAAAAAATGTAATTTTTTAATCTAGTTCTAGGTTAGTGGAGTTGATCAAATGTGCTGCTACAGATGTGAAACCCTAAGAATTTTCTGTACTGTATAACTCCGCAGTTGGATTAAACTGGTTCCCATGTGTGACCTCATGTACATGTATTATAATGGAAGAGTCTCAATGTAAGCCCTATTTTTTTTTTTATATATATAGATTATATATAATTAGCCTGTTGTGGTTGCATGTCTCATTGCAGAGGACTGGACAGGATGTTCTAGCTCTGACACTGAACTTCCTTAACATATACTCTGGCTGAAAACCAGTGTTTAGTGATCTATTACAATATAGATGTAAGTTGGGGCTTGTGAAAGATGGCTATTTAAGGGGTCTCCTGAGCCCTACCCTCATTAGACTGCACATGGAATCTAAATAGAATATTTTCCTATGTGCTCTACCCATGTGAAGTCATTGGGAGCACTGTTTTGTAGGGTTCAAAGAATCGTGTAACCTGCAAGCTTGAGTCAGTTCCACCACTGTGGATTGGGCAGCCTCCAACTCTGTACATGTTAAATGGTATTCAGCATGAGCCCTGACACATAAGTGGTGCAAAGTGCATTGTTGGTTGTCGCCCAAAGCATCAGTATTTGGGCTGCAGTTTTCAGATCTGATAAGTGATTTCTGGTTGCTGTGTGACTTTGCTTTGCATATTGCTTTTGGTTTTTGACCTACCTTATTGATTAGGCTCAATAACATATTGAAGTGAAGTATAGTGTTGTCAAGTAAATATGAAATATTGCATATGAATATATGTTGAGTTCTACTGTATTTTCCCAGGCTAATCTTACTGCTTTGCGCTGAATACCTGCAAGGGTTGGACAAAAATATGGAAACACTACATGATTTGCAGGTGTGATAGTGACAACATGTTTTGCCTTGACAGCGGAAGTTGTGTACAATTCTTGTGTCCACTGTGTGAAGACACCTAACTTGACAGCTCACTTTCATCATTTACTGTGTGCCCTGCTAGTAATTCATAGTCATGTCAGAGCTTACTGAGCTTCAAAGAGGGCAAATTGTTGGTGCTGCTTAGCTGGTGCCTCTGTGACTGAAGTTGCCAATTTATTTGCCGTGTCATGAGGTACAGTATCAAAGGTTATGGTGGCATATACAGTTTCTGGTAAAATGTCATCTGATAAACATAAGCGCAGTTAACATGGTCAGTTGACCAAAAGAGAAAAGGACATTGTGCAGGATTCTGACCTGGAATGAGAAAACTGCTGCAAAAGTGACTGCAGAGCTCAATCTCAGTCTTCCAAAGTCCGTGTCCACAAACCTGCACGGAGGGAACACCCATCCGCAAAACATTCATAGGTGAACTGCAACTGTCAAACCACTAGTGACTGATATTGATGCTCGGAAAAGGGGAGAGAGAGAGAGAGTGGTGGAACACCCATAAGTCGTGTGCTATTGATGAACGGAAGACTGTAAAATGGTCTGAATTGAGATTCACATTGTACCCAACCACCTGACGTGTTTGTGTGATGAACACTGTCCCAAGCATACAACCAGGACTGTCCCGTGCCACCGGTAAAACATGGTGGTGGCGCAGTCATGGTTTGCGCAGACATATCTTGGTTTTCTACAGGCCTCATCACCTTGAAATGTAGAGTCCCTGCCAGTGACTATGTAGAATTCTTGGCAAACCGCATGCACCCCGTGGTGCAGACCTTGTTTCCCGTAGACGGCACCATTTACCAAGACGATAATGCTCCAATTCACATGGCTGGTGTTGTCAAATCATGGTTTGACGAGCATGCAGACGAAATCTCACAACTTTCCTGGACGCTGCAGTCACCGGACCTCAATATCATAAAGCCACTATGGTTCATTTTGGGAACACAAGGTTCGGGCTTTCCACCTCCAGCAGCTCTGCAAGAACTGGAATGATTTTTGCTTGAAGAGTGATATCAGATTACATTATCCACCATCCAAGATTTATATTTTTCAATTCCCAGGAGAATTCAGGCCGTCTTGGATGCCAAATGTGGTCCAGCACTATATTGGGTAACGATTTTGTTCTTTTACCTGGTGTTTCCATAATTTTTTCCAACCCATGTAAATTGTGCGTACAGACGTTAATAGCATGAATTCAGATTACACATACAGCTGAATGAGTTAACCCCCTCCCCCTCTGTGTGTGCTAAAATATGAAAGCCACATGTTCCTCAGTATGCAGGATTTTTTACTGACCGCTTCAGTGGAGGTAAGTATCAGCAGAGGAGAGGGCTGTCCTTTACAACTGATTTACACATGTGCAGACTGAAACTCCTGTTTCACAGCTCATTGACACAGTAGTTGTAAAGCGGTTCAGGTCAAGTTTCCATCAGGGCAGGTTCAGGTCGAGATTTTATCCTGTTCACACAAATTTGCAGCTTAGAAACTGTTCTCATAGAAGTCAATAGCCTGTAATCTGCACCTGAACTGGACTGCACTGCTCAGAAATCAGACAGCACTCTTTTGCAATCTGCACTACCAGTGCACTGACCATATGTTAACAAGCACCATAGGAAGCAATGTTATTTCAGGTGTCATGTGGATTGGATGCTATTCACACCGCATCCAATCCACATATATGTGAACTGGCACTCAGAGTTTTACTTTGTTAGTAACTTTACAATCTTGTTATAGAAAAAAAATCCTCATGCCAATGCATTGGGAAATCAAACCTGCTATGTCAGTTTTTGTTGCCCTTATTACTGTTCGATCTGTTGCATTACTCATCAGGTTACAATCACACCATTATTTATTTATTTTTTTTATTTTTTTTTCCCCTGTACAGCCTACCACTCTTCATTGGGTATTACTTTTTGACACTCATTTTAGTTTATCAACTGAAATATTGGTCTATATATAATTGGCTTTTATCAGAGGAATTTAAAGTAGAACTCCAGGAATTATTTGTATTGCGTAATTGCATTGCTCCAGCTTGGCACAATGTAAGAATGCATATTTCATACCTGATAGACTGCTGGAAATGACTGTAGCAGTTTATGCTACTACAGTGATGATTATGATCTTTTCAGGTCTTCCTCTGGTTCTATGCAAGCAGCTGGCCCCTTGCACAATATCCACAGTGGGCCGCTTGGATTATAGAACACCTTGTTTTTTTTTTTTGTTTTTCAGTAGATATAAGGTGTCCTCTGATTTTGGAGGAGAGGAAGGAGGATGCCCTCAAGATCGTCAGTAAAAACTACACTAAATTTAATTTTGGTGCACACAGACACAATATAATGTCCATTTTTTTTTTTGTGGAAAATTAACCACCTCCCGTCCGCCATATAGTAATATGACGGGCGCAAGGTGGTTCTCTCGTTCTGAGAGGACGTCATATGACGTCCTCCCATTCTCACTGCGCATGCAGGGCTCAGGGAGCGCGCGGCGATCGGCGGTGCACTGTGTCCCTAGGACACAGCGGATCACCGATCACGGAAAGAGCCGAGGATGGCGGCTCGGTCATGTGATCAGCTGTGTCCAATCACAGCTGGTCGCATGTAAACAGGGAAATGCCAGTTATCAGCATTTCTCTCCTCCCGAGCTGTCACGCTGACAGCTTGAGAGGAGAGCCGGTAATCGGCTTTCCGCAGAGGGGACGTGTACACTGATTATCAGTGTAGCCCCAGAAGTGCCAGCTGTCTGTGCCTACCATTGCACATCAATGCCACATCAGTGTCCATCTGAGCTGCCTTTCAGTGTCACCCGTCAGTGCCTCCTCATCAGTGCCCATCAGTGCAGCCTCATTAGCGCACATCAGTGAAGGAGAAAAATCACTTATTTACAAAATTTTATAACAAAAACTAAGAAACATTTTTCAAAATTTTCAGTGGTTTTTGGTTTAAGAAAAAATAAAAAACCGAGGTGATTAAATCCCACCAAAATAAAGCTCTATCTGTCACAAAAAAGATAAAAATTTCATATGGGTACAGTGTTGTTTGACCGCGCTATTGTCCTTTAACGTGCGACAGCGCTGAAAGCTGGAAATTGGCCTGGGCAGGAAGGGGGTATAAGTGCCCTGTAGACTAGCGGTTAAAGTGCGTCAAGGAAATGGATACCAAATGCATCAAGCCACAAAACTGCACATGCTTGCTAGACTACATAAAATAAGGGTTCCCAAAATTATCAGTGGCCAATGCTTTAATAGCCTTTTACAGAGCTACCCATAATGAAGGCCTTTATAATATTTTATATATATATATATATATATATATATATATATATATATAATTTTTTTTGTTTGTTTCACGTTGTCGTAACAAGGGGCCTAAACAAGCCATCTACAGCTGTCCAGATCACACTTGCCTAAAATCCAGGAGCCTGCTATAAAGGATAAAGGCAAGCTCACCACTGTCTTGAGCTTGTTTTGAACCTTTCAAAGTCTGGGACATGCCCAAAGCGCTTAACTAGGGAAGGTGTAAGTGAAATTTCCCAGAATCGGATTTACTCGTCATTTTTTTTTTTTTTATTCCATAAAAGTTTATTTAGAAGTGACAACATGTTACAGGAAAATATAAAGAAATGCACATACAGCATCAATCAGGTCATAGATACAGCTTAAACCAAAATACAGGAAGAAACAACATGGTAGAGTGCGACACGACACTGTGGATAACAGAAGCATGGCAAATTACGGCAGAGATAGGCCTGTAGTACTCAAGGTTCAAAAATGTACAATAGAGAAGGTAATAACCGCTTACTTCCACCAAGTGAATATTGGCGTACTGGCCTATGCATGGAGGAAATGAACCTTCAGAGCCTAAACCAAAAGCAGTGCGCTATCATGAGGCCAAATGAGCATCGCAGTCTAAGAGAAGATGTCATGAGTACCATTGACTATCCTAGAAGATATAAGCTAACCATACACCAAGTAATCCTGGATAAAATGAAGACTAAGCCTGATCGAAGACTAAGAGGTTGTCGAGAAAGAAAAGAAAAAAGGGGAATAGAAAGAAAGAAAAGGATAAGAAAAGGAAAAGAATGGGAGTCATAGTAGAGAGAGAGAAGAGAAAGAGGGGGAAAACAAAAACAAAAAAAAAAAGGGGGGGGGGAAGAGGGGGGGGGGGGAGAGGAGGGGGAGAGGGAGAAGGGGGGATAAGAGGCAAAAAAAATAAAATAAATAAATAAATAAAATAAAGGGGAAGCAAGGGAAGCGAAAGGTCCGGGCTGCGAAGTTTGTGTCAACAGAGTTAATGGAGATCATAAATGAAAGTGTCAAGAATATAAACACTCACCAAAGCTAAGCAGGCAAATATAAATTACCGGAAAGGAGGTCATTACCACGCAGATAATGAAAGAACCAAGGGCATAACCAGAGGTAGGGCTGAGCTCAATCAGGTATCCCGACCCATGAGAGATCCGAATTCAGGGGTAGTTACAAAGTGGGTCCAGCAGGCCCAAACATGTGAGTATTTAGTTGGCATGTCAAGTGCAGTCGCAATCAGTTCCTCCATTTCCGCCACTTTGCTTATTCGATTGAGCCAATCGCGTATAGTTGGGGGGTGAGTAGAGCCCCAAAGCACAGGAAGACAGAGTCTGGCTGCGTTGATCATATGCATCGCTAGGGACTTGAAATATTGACTCCTAGGAATGGGGGTATGATGAAGCAATAGCTGAGCAGCAGAGAAAACTATGGGCAAAGTGGTCACTGAAGTCACCAACCGGTGGACCTCCAGCCAGAATGGTTGAATAAGTGGACAGGACCACCAAATATGCAAGAAAGAGCCATCAGGTGTCCCACATCTCCAGCACACATCAGGGACAGAAGAGTTAAACCGATGAAGTCTGGAGGGAGTACGATACCATCTAGTGGCCAATTTGTAACCATTTTCCTGCGTCGAAACATTACTCGAGCAGGAGTGGGAGTACATAAAAATGCGGTCCCAATCCGATTCCGATAAATCCGTCTTTAGGTCTCTGTTCCACGCGCGACAAGAGGGGAAAGAAGTGCAAGTCCTGCTGTCCCCTAGGAGAGGATAAATCTCAGAGATCAAATGCGTCCGCGGTTCGGATTTAGAGCATAAGGATTCAAATGGAGTAACAGGGCGAGTCCAATTATGGCGGGATTTATGGAAAAGCAGGAAGTGTCTAATCTGAAGAAAGGCCCAGAGAGGGAATTCGCGGATATTCAAGCTAACCTTCAGCTCCTGTAATGTTTTCACCTTGCCGGAGTGAAGAAAATGTTTTACTAGAATCTGATCGTGTGGCCAGTAATTTGATAAAAAATCCTTGTGCATCCCTGGGGGAAAATCTGGATTCAGGCGGATCGACGTCAAGGGACTAGGAGAGTTTGAAACGGACGACGATTTACAAGCCTTGCGGAAAACTTCTAACGTGGGACCTATCAAAGGATGAGAGAGGAGAACCTGAGGTGTGTGTTTCGGCAATAGCCAAGGGATCGATGGCAGGGGAGTGGGCGAAAAAGCCTTCTCCAAAAGGACCCAGTCTTTGGAAGCAGAATGAATGTGCCAGTCAACTATGCGGGAAAGATGACACGCCCAGTAGTAGCGGTGTAGGTCAGGGAGCCCAATGCCCCCGCTGAGTTTGGGACGAGTTAGCTGAGAGAATGAGACCCGCGGACGCTTGTGATTCCATAAAAAGAATGAACATAGTTTCTTACAAGAAGCAAAGAATGTCATTGGAAGTAGAATTGGCAAAGTTTGGAAGAGATAGAGGAGACGCGGAAGTATATTCATTTTAATAATTGCAGCCCTACCGAACCAAGAGAAGCAAGGGCGATGCCACTTGTTTAGGTCTTCCTGTATGACTTTGAAAACCGGTAAGAAATTTTTGGCATAAAGGTCGTCCAGATTACGGGTGAGATGTATACCAAGATATGGAAGGGCATCCCTCACCCACTGAAATGGAAAATGAGACTCACAGAAGGAGACGAGATCAGTGGGAAGGGTTATGTTGAGGGCGAATGACTTTGAAAAATTAATTTTCAGGTTCGACAAAAAGCGGAAAAAAGCAAAGTCTTTCAGCAAACTCGGTAGAGTGGTGCGAGGGTCAGCCAAAAAAAGAAGGATATCATCCGCATAAGCAGCAATTTTGTATTCTTTGTCTGCTATCCTGATCCCCTTAATATCTGGATTAGCGCGAAGTTGTCTCAAAAGAGGTTCAAGGGAAATGACGAACAAAAGCGGGGATAGGGGGCAACCCTGACGAGTGCCATTTCCAAGGCAAAAAGGGTTTGATAAGTGTCCATTAACGCGAACTTGAGCTGTAGGGCCCGAGTATAGGGTCATAATAAAGTTCAGCATTTTCTCGCCCAGGCCCAAAGCTACCAGCGATCCCCGCAAATAATCCCAAGCAATCCTGTCAAAGGCCTTCTCAGCGTCCAATGAAAGGAAGAAGGCCGGAGAGTTCGATTTGCAAAGCCAGTGTTGGAGATTAAGGGCCTTGATAGTGTTGTCCCTTGCTTCTCTACCAGGGATAAATCCCACCTGATCCAAGTTAATGAGGGATGGGAGCAAAGGGAGAAGTCGGTTAGCAAGCATCTTTGCAAACAACTTAATATCCACATTTAGCAGGGAGATGGGTCTGTAATTAGACACCTGAGAGATATCTTTACCGCTTTTGGGGATGACGGAAATGTGTGCTTCCAACAGCCTATGATGTGGCCTAGGGGACTGAGAAAGAGTATTGAAAGCGGAAAGAAATGGAGTACTCAGAATGTCCAGAAAGGATTTATAATAAGCCGCAGACAAGCCGTCAGGACCCGGACTTTTGCCCGCTTTCAACTGCCGCACTGCGCACTGCAATTCGCTTAAGGTCAGATCTTGGTCCAGCGATAAAACCGTCTCCTCAGAGAGAGCGTTTGGACCATGAAGACGAAGAAATTCAGAGATTAGGGACACTCTGGGCCTGTCAATGTGCATCGGGGGACGTTCTGGTGGAAGATTATAAAGGGACTTATAAAAATGTTCAAACTGAGAGGCAATATCAGGATTGGATGTGGCCATCACACCCCCAGGGCCTCTTATTTTATGTACAGTCATATGAGAACGTTTTTCCCGAAGAGCCCGAGCTAGAAACCTCCCGCTTTTATTGGCAAACTCATAATAAAGCTTTTGGGAGAGGATGAATCTTTTCTTGACCACTTTGCCCAGCTCAGTGAGAAGTCGCAAGCGAGCATTTGTGAGTTCCGAAAGAGTCGACGCAGCCAGAGTCTGTTTATGTGCCCTCTCCAGAGAGCGTATCCTATCTGTAAGTAGCTGCAAACGTCGCTGTCTGTCTTTCTTACGTCTCGTTGCTGCCGCTATAAGGCAACCCCGGATAACACATTTATGAGCTTCCCACTGCGTAAGGGGGGAGGTATCCGAAGAGCCATTTAAAGAGAAATATTCACGCAGATCAGAGCGAATGCCTTGTTCAATAGCACAGTCTGCTAGAAGCGAGGCGTCTAAGCGCCATAGCTTCGAGCGAGCAAATTTCTCCGGGAGCCGCAAGGTTACGGTTATGGGGTGGTGATCGGAGAGGACCATCGGCTCTATAGAAGCAGCATGTAGAAATGGGAGGTCCGACTGTGACAGAAAAAGGTAATCAATCCTAGAATACTTATTGTGCGGCGGAGAAAAGAACGTGTAATCCTTAACAGTGGGGTGGAGTGTGCGCCAGGAGTCATGTAATTGCAAGTGTTGCAACTGCAAATGTATCTGCCTAAGGGCCTTAAAAGGCAAAAACGAACTGCCGGAGGAGGAGTCTAGCAATGGGTTTAATGGGACATTCAAGTCCCCCCCCAGTATCAGCATACCTGATTGAAACTCAGCCAAAGTAGCAGCAGTCATACGCATGAACGTGACCTGTTTGGTATTGGGAGCATAAACGTTGGCAAGTGTGATGGGTCTGTTGGAAAAAGAGCCCTTTACAAACAGATATCTGCCCTCCGGGTCAGCAAGGGAATCCTGTAGCACGAATGGAAGATGTCTGGCAAACAGGATAGCCACTCCTTTCGATTTAGCCAGTGGATTGGTGGCATGAAGAACAGTAGGGTATCTGAAGTTAAAAAGCTTGGGTATGGAGTCCCTGCGAAAATGCGTTTCCTGGAGGAGGAGTATATCCGCCTTTTGCTTATGCGCGTAAGAAAGCAACATAGATCGCTTTTCGGGAGTGTTCAAACCCTGAACATTGAGTGAAAGAATTTTTAAGGACAGCAGTCCCGCGTTAGAGGCGGGAGAAAGCATGACTGTCAAACTTGTTCGCAGAAGCCTGATGACACAACTGCAAATGTGCAGGGAGGGAGGAGAAAAAAAAAAAAAAAAAAAAAAAAATGGGGGGGGGGGGTGGAGTAGGAGAAGAGGGAGAGAAGTAAGGGGGTAGAGAGCGAGAAAAAAGAGAAGGAGAAAGAGAACTCCCAAGAGAGAAAAAAAAAAAAAGAGAGGGAGGAAAGGGGGGGAAAGTACTACACGGCTCGGGGAGAAGACCAGCTAGTCCACGTATGAAAGGAGAAGTACAGAAAGAAGGAGGAAAAAACAGAAAAAGAAAAAAAAATTTAGAGCCAAAGAGAGAGAGAAAGAGAAAGAAGAAAAAAAAAAAAAAAAAAAAAAAAAAAAAGGGGGATGAGAAAAACGAGAGAGAAGAAAAAGTAGAGGAGAGAAAACTAATAATAGTAGCCTAATGTATGAGGTCAGTGAAAGCTCACAGAGCTCACTGTGTGGGGAACGAAGTAAGCGTTGAGCCAAGAGTGAAGCAACCGCCGGCCGGTCGCCTTGTAAAGTGCATAATCAAAAAAACAAAACTAAAGGAGGGTGAGTGTTGAAAAAGGGGGGGCGCAAGCAAGGCATGTAATACTGTGTACAGTAAAGGCCAAGCTAAAAGGGAAAAGACCTTGGACAACCCCAAGAGGTGATAAGCCAGGAGGCGTATGCGGGTGCCCGCGGCGGGCACGCTGGCAAAAAGGGGCAACAGTGACGGGATAATAGGTCACAGATATTCCATTATACGGATTGAGAAAAATCAAGGGGCTAACCAATCCTGCATGAGGACAGGGCAAATTACCTCCGTATAAGAACAGAACCTACAGGCAGGACATGTAAAACAGTAGATCTGTGAGAGGCCGTAAGGAGTAATACAGGCTTATCAATTAAAGAAGCAATAATACAACATAACATATGAACAAATACCATACAGGAAAAACAAATTTCAATACAAAAACTGAGGTCAGGAGAGAACCCTAGAAAACAGTATACCCCAGCTTCAGGCATCCGTACTACTCAGGATCCCCAGACTCAGTGCCAGAACTGTTACCCCGTGGAGACGAGCTCATCTAATTATAGCAAAATATGGAACGGATTCTACCAAGACCCCTGTGACACCCACGAGAATGAGCAGCACCTCTCCCATAACCAATACTGAAAGGAGGGGGGGGCACACCCCCAGGACTGGGGGGAAGCATAGAGCCCCAGGACAGCCGTAAGCGCTTACAGAAAAGCAGGTCACAGGGGAGTACACCAACCGGCTCCGTGAGGCCTCAAACAAAGTGCGCAGAGGTGATGGTCATTCACGCGGCATCGTTCAGAATGTAACAAGGGCTCCCAACAATCCCCTGGCAGCAGCATTGTGAGGTAGATCCCTCTCCCCCCCCGTCCCACCCCCCTTCCCCTAAATAACAACTGCCCCTCATCAAAATCCCGTATCAAGTGCAGAACTCAAAAAGGATATCAAAAGTAACCACGGGTATCATATAGAGCACATGTCCGAAGCAGGAGCAAAGGCAATTCCCTCCGGTCAAATAGACCCCAAAAGGCTGCAAAAATCCTTCAGATGAAGCCGGGTCGCGGCCTGGGCTTGTAGTGCAGTACAAACTGGAAGGAGCCGGCCTTCCCGAGAGCTTTCACCAAACCGGAACAAGAGGAGCTTAAGACAGGAAGTGAACCGGGCACCCGGAAGGAGATAGAGACCCCTGCCGCGGGAGCAAGACCATTCTTCTTCAGTAGGCAATATATTGCGGGGAGGTAGCTCCATGATGCGATAGGCGCAGAGATCCAGAGCAAGAGCAGTAGGCTTGTTAGAGCAAGGAGAATCCGCAAACCAATGGGGTGTATACCGGGTGTCGATCTTGAACAAGTCTCCTGACCTGTACGCTAATAAATATCACCCCAAAACCTGGGGAGGTGGCATATCAACATGGATGACTAAAGCCTGCGAGAGCGACTGTAACGAGGCAACAGTAACCGTTGGGGCAAACCAGTAGAGCCCTACTCAAAGCAAAAGTAGCCGGCCAATCACAAATCAACAGGAAAACTGGAAAAACGGAGGCTGAAAGCCTGCTGGTGTAGCGGATCATTGGTTCTCGTGCCGAGGCTTCCTGTGCGCCGGGGAGGCCGTGGGACTGGAAGTGTCCATAGAGGCCCCTGCAGGGAATCGTGGAGGTGTCGAAGGGACCATCCGGCGCCGTCGCTGAGCAGGGTTAGGCCCGCCCGTTGCACCATCTTCAGCTCTCAGATCTGGGGCACGTGGCAACCTCATAGACCCATTCCAATCGGGTAAGGCAATCGGAGGAATATCCAAAGCAGAGCAAAAAGATGGCAGTTCTTCAGGAACACGTAGGTTGAAATTACGGCCATTCACTTGAGCAGAAAGGCAGAACGGAAACCGCCATCTATAGGGGATGTTGCGCGTGCGGAGAGTATCCAATAGGGGGCGCAGCGCCCGCCTTTGTTGCAGGGTCAGATTGGATAGGTCCTGATATAGCTGTATCTCCGCCCCCTCATAAGCAAGATGTCTTCTCCCCCTGGCGCATTTGAGGATATCCTCTTTAAGCGGGTAACTTTCAAGACAGCAAATTATGTCCCTGGGAGGGTCTGTGTCTCCCCCCCTAGGGCGGGTCGCCCGGTGTACACGTTCAATGGCAATCATGGTTGAAGGTGGGCGACCTAGAAGGTCATTAAAGATAGCTATTACCGCTTTAGGGACATCACAAGGTTCCACTGATTCAGGAAGGCCCCGGACCCTAATATTGCGTCTGCGTCCACGATTGTCTAAGTCCTCAATGTGTCTATAAAAATCTCGAATGGTCGACACGTGCAGCGCTGATTGTTGTTGTAAATCAGAAATTGCCGCCTGATTCTGCCTGGTATCCAGCTCCACCCGCTCCACCCTTGTGCCCATAGAGCGGATGTCATCCCTTAATTCAGTGAGGGCAGAGGTTAATGTAGTGGTTAGGGTGGACTTTATATCAGCTGCCACAGCCTGGAGGTCCCTTAATGATAGGGAATGTGTAGCATGTGAGGAATGTGAGGAATCCAGCTGTGGCACTGTGTCCAGCACAGCATATTCGGCTGTGCTTGCAGAGCCTGTGTCAGAGACTGCAGAGGGAGGGGGAGAGGGGGATGACGCTGGAGAGGGAGAGGGCTGCGGCCCGTCTTTCAGCTGGGAGCGGAAGAGCTCCTTTATATGCCTCCCCTGAGCGTTGTGACCCCGCGGGGACCGCGATCTGGCCCCAGAGGGTGCCCTGTCAGTCTTCCCCATAGCAGAGGGGAGATGTCTCACCCGTCAGTGCAGAGCGGCAGCAAGGTAGGAACCGGCCGGCGGGAGCTCCGTGATTACGCGGCCATCTTCACTCGCGGCTCGGCCACGCCCCCCTACTCGTCATTTTTTTTAATTTGTGCTGTTGCTTTTTTTTTCTCAGCAGAAGTTTGCATTCCATGGGCTTGTGACAGGTTTACTTGCTGTCTTTGTATATTTAGACCTCTGACTAGATACCATATCTGGGTGTGGTTTCTTTCTTTTTTAATTTTTGCAAATTTTTTTTTTTTTTTGCTAGGAATGCAAAAAAGTACCCATTTTGTCATATAGGCATGGGTTTTCTGTGTGACTAAATGTGACACAAACTTGATTTAAAATACTTTGAGAACTCCTCCAAAAATGTTTTACTTTTTTTTTTTTTTTCTAATCTTTTGGAATAACCTTTTGTAATGATATAGCTGGATACAGGCTTAGGTGTAATACACTTATGTAAGAACAATAATTACAGGCTACATGTAGCCTTTTTCCTTTTTTTTGTCTTGTGAAGAACCTGTATAAATAGATCTGGGGGTCACCTATGCAGTTGTTGCATTTTTAACCTGTACTGGGAGAAACATGGAATCTTCCATTGCCAAACTTTGTTCTTATGGTGTTTTTGGGCTTGAGTGTATTTTTTTTCTTTTTTTTTTTCTTTTGGGCCCATTCATGTTTGGATGTACTGGAGAGCAGTATGTTTGTTTTTTTAAATTCCCATTAGATCGATGTTTGTTGTATCTGTCCCCCGTCAACTCTAAGGGTGAGAACTCTGCAATCACACCGCTGATTGCTCAGTTCTCCCCGCTGCTCTGAGCAGAGACTGGTGACTGTCAGCGCTGGGCTGTGGAGTGGGCAGGAGCGGATAGCTCAGACTGTCAGCTGATTGCTGAGAGACTGAGCCAGGTGCCGGTCCAGGTTTCTGGGTGGATCCCGATTCTAGGGTTGCAATCTTTCCCCAGCCTGAACTGGCTCTGTTATGTCAGCTGAAAACGGGTCACTGCAGTGCAGAATAAACTGCACTCCTGTGATCCACAGAAGTACAGCCAAACGAGCTTTGGCTGTACGTCTCCTTTAACGCACAATTGTTATGTTGCACGATAAGCACAACTAGAAGAAAAGTCCTCCCTTACAGTGAGGCTGTGCCTGCATTGCAAGAGTTAAAGGAGAACTCCAGTAATTTGCAGAAACTTTAACAGCTACAAATACTGTAGTTGCTGACTTTTAATACACAGGAGCTTACCAGTACATGGTTCCATCGCTGTCTTCAGTTGTCTAAGGGCCCCTAGTGCTGCCATCTTGACTGTGGGAAGCTTGCTGTGACTTCCTGCTGTTTCACAGCTGGCTCCCCACTGTGCATGTGTGAGACACTCTGTGCTTTCTGATTGGGCCCGCAGTGTCCTAAGACCTGTGACGTGTCCCAGGAGATTGCAGGCTGGGGGATTTTTGCTCTCCTCACCTAGGCTGAAGTGGTTACCTGTCAGAAATAGATACCTGCTGCTAGGGGGAAACATTTTTTTTTTATTTTTAAAGTAATACTGAGGATGAGCAGTACTTCCAATTTTAATTGAAGTTCCTCTCTAAATGTTTAAATGCAACCCCGGTTACAGGCAAAATTGCATTAGGGCAATCCATTCTAATGAATAATTTTTGTATTGTAGTGCTTGGTTTACTGTTTCATCACGGTTTGCAGGACGCCTAAGTGTTAACATTTTGATGTACATTGCTACTGAGAGGTTTATAGTAACTTTATATGTAGAATTAGATTAGAGATCTCTTTTGTAGGCTGAATAAATATTTTGTTTTATCCAAAACATTTGTAGATAGTTTAGATTTTTTGTTTTTATTCAAGATTGCCCGCTGCTGTGAAGTTTGGCTCCTTTTTCATATATCTATGACTACACTGCCATATATAGACGTAACCTGCTATAGAGCAGACAAGGTCACTCTGCATTGTGTATTTCTGATGGAATTTGAACAGTCATAAATTGCTCTGCTGATGATATACGCTGTCTCTGGATTTTGTTGCAAACGATAGTTTGCATTTTTGCTATACTACTTCTGCTGCTCTGTTTACACGAAAATGGGAAGTTAATATCCTTGACACCAGCTGACACTGTCCCTATTTTTAAATTGGAGAGGGGAAAAAATGAAGCAAAACGCATCAGACGTGCCGAAAACACACATGCAGAAAAGCATCTGGACTGCTTTTCTATGGTGTGAACCGGCTCTCAATCAACATTGTCTACTTTGAATCCTTATGCTGCTAGCGTTAGCAAATAGATGGGAAAGTATATCATATGTACTTGTGTTTTTTAAACTTTTTTTTTTTTTTTTTTCTTTTTATACTTCTACAGTTGCGTCCTAGTTTCCAGGCCTAAGCAAATGATGTCATACTTCCCAGGAGCCTTCAGGAAGGGAAAACGGGTTTTCTCAACTAAGCACACCCTTCTGCCTGCATGCATGAGCTAAGGGCAAATGGATTCCAGGAAGTAATTGCTACATTAACTGCTTGCCCGCCGCCCTATTGTGAAGTACTGCTACAGGGTGGCAGGGCTGCGCAAAATCATGTGTGTATACGTGATTTGCATTTCCGGGTAGGGGGCGTGTGCGCGGGTAGCTGTGCTCCCACTGCCGTTGGTGACTAGAGATGTCAATCACCAGGTCCCGGCCGGCACTCTGCGATCCTTGGGGAAAGCAGACAGGGGTGACACTTGTGTGTAAACAACACAGGTCTCTCTCCTGTAAGCAAGTACATGCTGCTTTGTATTGCTCTGCACAGCAGAGCAATACAGAGCAGCATTTCTCTGTAGTAAAGCACACAGTTAACCTATGATTTCCCCAGATGTTAACCTCTTCCTGCCCAGTGTCATTACTACATTGTCAGTGCTTTTTATGAGCACTGATCACTGTTTTAGTGTCACTGGGGATGTCCGTGGCAGTCAGTTGCCACCCAGTGTCAGAATGCTCACCGCAGTCCCGCTATAAGTCGCTGGCCGCCGCCATTACTAGTATATACTAGACACTATAACTTTCATGTAAACCACATAATTTACACCTATTGGGATTTTTTTTTTATCAAAGTCATGTAGCAGAATACATTTTGGCCTAAATTTTATGAAGAAATTTATTTTTTTTTTTTTTGTTTATTGCACAAAAAATACAAACTGCAGAGGTGATCAAATACCATGGAAAGAAAGCTCTATTTGTGGAGAGAAAAATGACTTATGTGTCCATGTACACTGCTCAAAAAAATGAAAGTAACATATTTTTTTTTTTTTTTTTTTCTTTTAAGGAAGGTGTAAGTGAAATTTCTCTATCAGATTTGCTTGTCATTTTTTTTGAATTGTGCTGTTGTGTGTCCCTTTTTTTTTTTTTTTTTTTTTTTTTTTTTTTTTTTATTTTTATTTCAGCATACGTTTGCATTCCCTCGGCTTGTGACAGGTTTACTTGCTGTCTTTGTATATTCAGACATCTGTGACTTGAGATACCATATATGGGTGTGGTTTTCTATCTCTGGAGCCTGTAGGTACAAAGGCTTTGGCCTTTTGGAGTAGAAAGTTATAACCATTTTTAATTTTGCAAATTTCTTTTTCTGCTTGGAATTCAAAAACAAAGTACCCATGTTGACCTATAGCACAGGTTTTCTGTGCGACTAAATGTGACACAAACCTGATTTAAACTACACTGATAAATAAAAAAAAGTGTTCCTTTTTAATTTTTTTGAGCAGAGTATAGCATCAAGTCAATTAAACTCCTGGGATATTGATCTGGTCAGTTACGTAGCAGAGGGGGTTGATAATCAGTTTCAGCTGCTTTGGTGTTAATGAAATAAACAGGTGCACTAGATGGGCAACTATGAGACAACCCCCCCCCCCCCCAAAACAGGAATGTTTTTACAGGTGGAGGCCACTGACATTTTTTTTCCCTACTCCTCTTTTCTGTTTTTCACTAGTTTTGCATTTGGCTAGGGTCAGTGTCATTACTGGTAGCATGAGGAGATAGCTGGACCCTACAGAGGTTGCACGGGCAGTCCAACTCCTCCTGGATGGCACATCAATACGTGCCATTGCCAGAAGGTTTGCTGTGTCTCCCAGCACAGTCTCAAGATTGTGGAGGAGATTCCAGGAGACAGGCAGTTACTCTAGGAGAGCTGGACAGTACCGTAGAAGGTCCTTAACCCATCAGCAGGACCAGTATCTGCTTCATTGTGCAAGGAGGAACATGATGAGCACTGCCAGGGCCCTCCAGAATGACCTCCAGCAGGCCATTGCTGTGAATGTCTCTGACCATACAATCAGAAACGGACTTCATGAGGGTGGCCTAAGGGCCTGACATCCTCTAGTGGGCCCTGTGCTCACTGCCTGGCACCATAGAGTTCAATTTGGAATTTGCGATTGAACAGCAGAATTGGCAGGTCCACCACTGGTGGCCTGTGCTTTTCACAGATGAGAGCAGGTTCACCCTGAACACATGTGATGGCTGTGAAAGGGTCTGGAGAAGCCATGGAGAATGTTATGCAGCCTGTATCTTTCAGCATGACTGTTTTGGTGGTGGATCAGTGATGGTCTGGGGAGGCATATCCATGGAGGGACGCACAGACCTCTACAGGCTAGACAATGGCACCCTGGCTGCCATTAGGTATCGAGATGAAATCCTTGGACCCATTGTCAGATCCTATGCTGGTGCAGTGGGTCCTGGGATCCTCTTGGTGCACGACAATACCCGGCCTCATGTGGCGAGAGTATGCAGGCAGTTCCTGGAGGATGAAGGAATAGATTCCATTGAATGGCCCTTACCTAAATCCAGTAGAACACCACGGCCATCTGATGCCACCAGGTTGCACCTCAGACTGTCCAGGAGCTCAGTGATGCCCTGGTCCAGAACTTGGAGGAAATACCCCAGGACACCATCCATCGTCTCATTAGGAGCATGCCGCGACGTCAGGCATTCATGCAAGCGCGTGGGGGCCACACAAACTACTAAGCACCATTTTTGAGTTGCTGCAGTGAAGTTTCAGCAAAATGGACTAGCCTGCTGCATCATTTTTTCACTTTGAATTCAGTCCTCTGTAGGTTGATGATTTTCATTTCCAAAGGGCATCCTCGCGTTCCTAACACATTAGCCAGTCCATATCAGTATAGATATCCAGCATGATATTTTTCCCGATTGAGATCTGATGTGTTTTCAAAGTGTTCTTTTTTAATTTTTTTAAGCAGTGTATATTAGGTAGTCTAGAGACATTTTTTTAAGCTCAGCGTTTAGAGGCAAAAAAAACAAATCTTATCTGTTTTTTGTGTTTTTGACCATTTGCTCCTAAATGCTAGTACAAAAAAATGCTCAAAATTCGCTTTATTTTTTTTTTTTGACAGGAGTCAGTGTAAATCCTAAGACCACCTTCAACTATAAGAGCTAAACAATAGCTGCACCAACACTGTCCACTTATTTTTTATTGCTTGATATCACAATTCATATACTATATTATTGCAAAGTTGTACATTTGTTTAGCAGCATTTGCACCCAACTCAGTATGAGTATTGGTAGACATGGGAGGACCTTGTACAAGATGACCTGTTACATCAGCCTGGATTGCAGGTTCTACTTGAGCAACATGCACTGTAGTTGACTTCAAAACCAATCAGACTAAAGGAGTTTTCCCAACAATGAGCTCTTGATGTAAGGAACATTTTAAAAGTATTATTTAAACTCTGGAAATGGTTATTACACTTTCAGTGAGCTGGGGCCTTTTCCTGAAAGTGCTAAGCTTAAGTAGAACTTATTTTTTTTTTTTTTATAAAGGAGTTTGCTGGTACATAAACTAAACTCTGCGTAGTAAACAGACTATTTTATACTGAATTAGCGATATCGTAAAGAAGTACTGAGATTTAATGATGACAGTTTTACAGCAAGTCGAATTCGAGGATGGTACAAATTATAATTTCTTGCATGACAAAGACTTTTTTTTTTTTTTTTAACGTAGAAATGTTGTAGCATAGATTATTGTCTATTGTTTCTGATCGTGCACAGTCTTTCTTATCTGATATTTCTCGATTGAAAACAGTACACCTTAAACGGAAATTGTTCTGTTCAGTTATGAGAAAAATTTTGTAGTTTGTCCCTTCATAAATTTTCATTTGGAAAGTCTGAATCGGATGTTGAAGGTTGTATGCACACTATACGAAAATTTAAAAATCGGTCCTTTTTTTTTTTTTTTTTTCTCATGGTGTGTACCCAATTACCGAAAGGTAGAAGACGTTACCTGCCTCTTATACTGCACAAACAAGCAAAGGCTTCCCAGCAGACATACCAGCTAGCCTACAAAAAAAAAACTACCGTAACGGAGGTTTTAGTTGCACACATTTGCAAATATATGTGGAAGCCACAGTGTGATTTAGTAATCCTTCCCTCTTAGGCTAAATGTACATGGGATGCTTCTGAACGATGGAAACTAACTGCTGGAAAACGTAGGTTAAAAAGTCTGTTTAGCTGCGTTTGCATACCACATTTATGAGCGTTTTTCATTTAGAAGCGTTTTTTAAAGAACCTCAGGAGACCTTCCAGAATGCACTGAAAAACAATATTTGTTGAGATTAGGTTTTTTTTTTTTAATTTAGTTTTTTGTGGTGTTTGGATGTGTTCCAGCTCATTTCTGTGCGGAAATTATTGCAGCATTGTTTAACATATTTTCTTTCATGCGAAACCTCAAAGTATGGTGTACCAGGTCCATTTGAGTACCGGGAAAACACATTTTTCATGATGAAAAAAGGCTCTGGACAGCATCTGGAAATGGAAGAGTTAAAAAAAAATTTTCTAAACGCGGTTAACCGCATTTACAAGCGTTTGGCGTTGTTTAAATCTACTCCTGAACGCAAGTTTGGTGCATTCAAAAAAAGACTGTAAACTCAACTGCCTGTAAACGACATAGTGTACATGGACAGGGGATGCTGAGAAAAAAACACAGAAAAGCTCCTAAAATGTGAGTTACTCCCAGCCTGTGCAGTTAGATCCTTACCAAAATTTAGAGCTGGAATGAGTCTGAAAGTAATCCACTTTTGCTATGCTTTCTCATTTGAAAATCTATAATGCTCTGTAAATGATGTTGTATTTGATGTTTTAATTATAACAAAGGTTTTATGTTAATGTACAAAATAAGTTTACTCAAATCCGTTGTAAGTTTCTCTTTTAATATAAGATAATGACACATAGCAGCATGTATTGACATTTATCAAATAGCTTAGTGAAAACCTATAAATCCAGGAAGAACGGTTTTCTAAAGAGGTATTTAATGAAAGTTTTTTTTATGTCGAAGTCATCTGTTATTTTACAGTTTACAAATGTGGGCTATTCATTTATCATGCTGGCTTTTGTTGATTACTTAAAAACAATACAACCTCAGTGTCGTCCCAACACTAGACATTACACCGTGAACAAACCCATGCATTGAGGCCAATATGTCTGAGTGTTTCAGATTTCTTACTGGTTCTTAGGAGACTGTTTACACCCCTAATGTCCAAATGTTTCCTGTGAAGGTCTTGATGTTGTATGTTCAAGTGTTGAAATAGCTTGCATCCTGTCTGTGGTAAAATGGGTGATTTCCCACCAACCCTTGTGTAATGGTGTGTTTTTTGGTTTACATTATATGATTTTACCGTACACAGCTAGGCAGCTTAAACATCTATAGAAAAGTTAACATTAGCCACATGAACTCTGTAAGATTATCAGTTGTTCAGCAAAGCAGACTGATTAATGAAATTTGATTTTGAATTTGATTTATTTTTCTAATGTTTTTGGGGGGTATTTTTATGGCAGTAACTGACTAGTAAGATATTCAACCAGTGAATGTAATATATAAAGAATGTAATATGTATCCAATCCAGTCTTAACACTGAGAATAACAATTTTTTGTATTGACTAGAAAATGAATTATTAGTTATTACAACATTGTCATAATCCATATAAATATGACCCAAAATAAAGGATAGAATCAAAAAAAGAGAAGAGGGAATAATAGGGTGGGTGGATTTATTTGGTATCGAGGCGACCACTTGAGTGATATGTTAAGACCTAGGAAACAGAGTAAGACCTAGGGAAGAACATGCAATGCGTAACAAACTCAGCATAAATGGGTGAGGCTTTAAAAATGTACTAGGAGGCCCATATCTTGCTGTGAGCGTTTTTGGCTTGGCGTAAAATCGAAGTAGGTTTCTCCATTAAATTAGCGATTTTCTAAAAACCACTGCATCTTGGGTGGAGTAGTCTTTTGCCCCCAGTGCATGGGGATTAAACACTTGAGACCATTTAGGAGATAAAGAGTAATTGTTTATAATAGCCTCCTGATCCATTTGTACAATAAAAACAAATCTCCCGGATGTTTAAATAATGTTAAGAATCTGTATCTAACAATTAATAGCGCAGATTCAAGCTATCAGAGACACCACTTTTGACCAGGATAGTTGGATTATGGGACAATGCCACCAGATATTGGCGTGGGTTGCAGCATTCCACATCCCCTCCAGCACAGAGAAGAACAAGTTGGGGAAAATTTGAAGTTTTGCAGGTGAGTAGTACCATCTGGACAATAATTTAAAGTTATTGCCAGCCATTTTAGATAAGATAGAAGATATTATTATGGGTTAGCCATAATATTTGTGGTTTTTGTATATCTAAGATATTGATGCCCAAGTCTGATTTCCAGCAAGAGAGATGAGCTGGAAATAAGGGTCCGTGTACACGTAAGAGTACAACTGGAACGTGCATCTGTGTGGAAGAGTTCTTAATACTTTCAATTAGATTAAGATCTTTCAAGGACCTGATGGGTCCAGGGAGACTTTTGGACTCTAGCTGGAAATGGTGCCATATGTTTGAGAGTCGGGTGGTCACTAACATTTTAAGAGCAGAGTCCTAAAGAACATAAAGGGCAGTGAGGGAGCAAGCAGATATATCCATTCTCCAGGCAACCTGGGCGGAAGTAGTGATGGTTTAGTAACGGCATGAGGGGTGAACTACAAGTCCACCCATTATGTGCATGCAACAAGTCCTAGTTTTCAAGTGTAAGCTGTTTTTGTAGGTTATGTGTTAAAAAAAAAAAAAAGTTGCCACAAGTCTCCCTTTTTTTTTTTTTTTTTTTTTATTTGTAAATTGCATGTTGGTGTGATATAAATCCTGTATAATAAAGATAATTGTAATTAATAGAGTATGGAGCATATTGTGTTTTTCAGCAATGGCTTCCATAGGTGTTACAGTGCAGGGTTTCACTACAGTGGCTTGACTATTTGTGTAATTTTGGTCTTTAAATATTCCTCAGTGAATTGGATTTTTTTTGGCAAAGCAGTTAAAGTGATAAACTCAAAAAAATTGAAACCCCACTAACTGGCAGAGATTTTATTACAGCAGAAACCCTAGTGGTCTCTTCTGTTATAAATGCCTCTACCAGCCTGTAAGTAGAAATGTAATCGGAGGGACTTAGCATGGCTCAGACCACCTTATGTCCTACTGTGATGATATGACGCCCATATGCATGCACAAGAGTGACATCATTGTAGCCCAGCCGGAAGGAAGACCGGGCAAAGATGGAAGTGACAAAGCATGTCTCTTCTGCATTAAAAATCCTGACTGTCCACCCATTTTCATTGTGGAGCCCAAAATTCCATCTTAAGTTCTTAAGACCAATGAATCAAAAGTATTCAGAAAGGTTTATTTGTGTTTAAATCTATTTCAGTTACATGTATAATTATAACGCAATGCGCTGTTTCCTAAATGATACAAGCGGAAAATGTTTTTCAAATTTGATTGTATGTAGAACAGAACATTAGATTTAGGTGATTCACTGCCTCCTTAGTCAGCATTTTAATGAAATAATTAAATTGTCATCTGTTCCTCATGGCAGTATCTGGAATGTTTATCTCCCATATCAAATCTGGACTACACAGGAATAATCCTGGTGTCTGGCAAGGTATCCATATGCACAAGATGAAGGCTGCATCATCCAGCTGAAATCTTGTGATTGTGAGAAGTCAAGGTGCCGACCAGTCAATTTTGGGCTTAAACCTTTCCCAAACTGCTTTTGTTCTCCATGGCATGCTTGCCTTCTTTATTGAAGCTATTTACAAGCTTGTCCAATCCACATTTCTCTTAATGCACACTGGTTTTAATTTTACTAAAAATGTTACAGGCTGTTATGTCCCTGCCGGCGGTAGCCTGTAGCGTTCCACAGAAAGGAATCCCCCAAGGAGTGGAATCGAAGTCCCAACCTGCTTGTTCACCAGGGCCCCTGATGGTGGGGATGGACTTGGAGCAGGCCGAGACCAGGTTGCGACCCCTAAATTCACCTAGCTGTGGTAGAAGCACCACCGGAGGTGTATAGCAGGTGAGAGCCTGATGTGAGGAGGTAGCGAGAGCAGAGTCGGGCAGGCCGGGTCGGTAACGGGGGAGGCAGAACGGTACCAAAACAGTAGACAGAAGGATAAACGGGTTACAAGCCGGGTTCGGTAACAGGAGATCAGAACGTGCAGGATTAAACAGGAGAATGGCCAGACAAGCCAGGAAACAGAACAGGAGACAATCAGCAAATCGGGGTCAACTAGGGTCGGCAACAAGGCAATCTCAATACAGGAAACACAGGATACAGGTAAGACCATATGGCAATTAGAACACAGACCTGTCCTGTTTTAAAAAGGATGCCCTGATTTATGCCAGGCGCGCGATCGCGAGTGCACTTGTGCGACCGCCGCTGCCGTCACGGGTGCCCAGGTCCCAATGCTCGCACGCTAGTGCGGCCAGGCATACCGCGCATGCGCAGACCCGTGTGCAATTGCGGCCAGATCTGTGGTCCCTTAAATAGGCTATACAGCAATTACTGGCTGGTTAGATGCACAGTATTTTTGCATTGTCCAAAATCTCGAATTAAAGGAACAAAAAGCATTGCTCCCAACCTGGACTTTTACAGGTGCAACATGAGGCGTGATTCAATCATCTAAAATCACATTATTTAATGTCTTCATTAAAATACATAACATATATTGTTAAAAACCCTTAAATCGGGATGATATACAAATATTGTCCAACATGGACTGGAAATGCACAAATCAATAATATTGCACAGTATTGAAAAAGCAGAAGCTGCCATATAGCAAGGTGTATTCTCCAGATTCCAATGTCATGTTGACATATTTCACTACAAACCTCATATCTTCGGGATAAGACAGGTGGGCTGTATGCACTAGATCCCAGTAAAAAATTAGTCTACATAATGTTTATCTGAATTTCTATTCGTTACTACTTAGAATACAACAGAGTGCTGGAGAAGCTTGCAGGTGCTGTGATAGCTGTGTTCATATAGGTCATTGGTCTCCAAACTGCCACCCTTTTGCTTGCCTTCATGCAGCCCTTGAGGCACTACTCCTTTCACTGACACTTACAATGGGGTACCTTTTTCTCCCACTGACACAAATGATGAAGCATTGTTTAACCCCACTGATTCTAGAAAATTTTCTACTTCCATTGGCCACACGACGACCCCCCACCCCCTCGAATCTTAAGAACAGTAAACTGGGCCTTTGTTTAGAAAGTTTGGAGGTGGACACAGTGGCCAAGGAAAAGGCAACACCCGGCCAGGCACTAAAAAATAGGCCACCCTATTGCATTGTCCAAGGTTTTAGAAAAAACGCTAAAATAAGGGGAATTCCATCAAATCCACCAGTGTTCAAATCTGCTGGGCACTAGACTCTTCTGCACCCCCTGTGCCCAGAAAGGGCAACCAGCATTGGGGAAAGGGGAGGGGGGATTGTGTGCACCTTTCTTGCTTCTCTATGAAAAAAAAGTATGTTTTGATTCCTTTTTATAGTGAACTAGCTAAGTGGTAATTTTAGTGCTGTCGTTCATCCGTAGTACAGAAAAGGCCCCACTTGCATTAAAAGATCGTTATTTTGGATGAAATTTCATGTGTTTTTTACCCAGGTTCTCTTCTTCCCAAACAAAGGTACACGGCCTCCCTCTACCATCATATATAGTCTGTCAGGACAGCATAGGGGATTCCAGATTGTAAATGGTATTAGAGGCACAGATCAATTTGTGAAGCTAAGACCTCACTTAAATGAAGAGCAGCGAAAGACTGTTCAGTGCTTGATGTTCAGCTGCTTTTGAGTAAGTTAAAAATTATCTCAATGCATGAGTTTAGCTCTTGCTTCTTGTAACAAATCTTTCTGAATTATATTTAAAAATCCTAAGGGGAAACTGCAGACCTTAGAAATGGTTTTTACCTTTTCATTAGTGGTGCACAGAAATTAAAATTCTTGGACCAAAACCGAAGATTGAGCATACATTTGGCCGAAAACCAAAATGGGTACTTTTTTTTTCTTTTTTTTTTTTTTTTATTATTTATTTATTTTTTTTGTATTACATTCGACTTTATAAATAAGATCATGAATTTAAATTCACTTTTTCTGCCAATAGGCTGCTGTCACACTAAAAAAACAAACCAAAAATAGGTCCCGAAGGTAGGTAAAGCCCACCCAGTGAGACAAGTGGTTAATTCAATCGCAAACGAGGCTTGTATCAGGTTGTGCAATTTAAAAACTGATAGGAAGGTCATTAATCTATCCGACTTCCCACTTGCCCCAAGACATATAAGACTCCTACAAAGGGGTATGTCATTCTCTCCAACCAGCAGTATGGATGAATTTGCGGTATACAAGGATATAATGTTATTTTTACGCAAAGTATCTTTTAGATCATTGTATACCCAAAAAGTTCCATTGTTGGAATCCGAGCAGGCCACCTTGATGTTGGATACATTCATTTAATTGCTTGAAGAGAATAAAGGTTCCGATTAATTATACTACTATCTCCAGGAGATGGGCAAACCTAAATTTTCGATCAACTAAAATGCCAATTCAAAGTAAAAATAAGTGGTTGAGCCTTTTTCCTGGATATGGTACAGAAGGACCTAAAATTGGTCGATTGGACTATAGGTAATCATGGCAACCTAGATATGGAGGAACGAAAGACTTTGTTTGAATTAAGGGAAACTAAAAAGCTCTTAAGAGAAGTGCGAAGGGGGTAATGTGGTTGTCATGAGTGAGACCAACTATCTAAATGAAGTAAAACGACAACTGGATGATAATATGACTTATAAACAGGTACGAGGTACCTCTGAGTTCCCCAGCTTTATGCTTGCCTCCTTCTGGGGATTTGGGAAGAACAAGAGGTCTATACCTTGCCGATGTACTGTAGCCACGTCTATACATGGCTGAGGTACATCAACAATGTCTTTTTCCTTTTGGAGAGGCAACATTGAAGTATTTGGTCAGTTTATAGACTCTAAATCAAAACGATAGGAATATTCACCTAACCTACACATGTGACAACAGACAGATACCCTTCTTAGTTCTCTCTATAGCTATCGACGATGATCAACTAGTGACCCGCACTTACCACAAGGATATGGCAGCGAATACACTTCTACAAGCAGATAGCCACCATCCAACTTGGCTAAAAAATGGGATCCCAGTGGGGCAATTTCTTCACATTAAGCGGAGCTGTACAAAACTCAGATTCTAAGGAGGAGGCACAGGGACTTGTATGCCTATTTTCATGAACGGGGATACTCACACAGGCAATTGTGTAGAGCTAAAAGAAAAGTGGCAGATTTATGATAGGAAGTGCCTTCTTACTGAAAAAAAAAAAACTAGAGTGCATAATAAATACGGTGGCCCAATAAGGTTAATAACCTCCTTTGCATCCCAATGGGGCAAGGTAAGAGAAATACTCCAAAACCATTGGGGATCCTCTCTAACTGCCGTGGCCTGACCCCCATTGTGGGACCAACCCCACAAATGATACCCAGAAAGGTGCAGAACCTTGGAGAAATTTTGATCCACTAAGAATTCATTAGGACAACTTCTAATGATTGGCTTTCCGACTACCCCAGAGTAAGGGAAATGTACCCATGTGGGAAATACCAAATTTGTCAACATGTGGATCAAACCAATGTTTTCCGGAACTTTATTAAAGGAAAATAGCTTCTAAATTAGGGATCTAATTAATTGCTCAACAACTAGGGTGATCTATATGATCACAGGTCCCTGTGAAAAAAATCTATATCGATAAGACCAAAAGACAGTTAAAAGCGAGAATTGGAGAACATTTACGAGAGATTAAAGAAAAACCCAAAAATTTGGAAAAACCACTGGCAAAGCACTTTTGGAAATCCCATGGGGGCAATACGGAAGGAATGAAAATTAAAGTTATTTTGCCTTAAAATTATCTCAGACGAGGTGACTTCAGTACTGTTCTACTTAGAAAAGGAAAATGGTGGATCTATAAATTAAAATCTTTGGCCCCACTTGATCTTAATACAGAACTAAATTTGCAGGTATTTCTGAATGAATAGCAATGGGTGGTACTTATAAAATTTGACTACCGATGCTTTTGGTTTTTAATGTCGCTTTGGTAATTTTTTCTTTATCCCCCAACCTTTTGATTTTTGAATTAAGATTGACTCGACTTGATGATATATTGAGTATATATATTTTGAAATTCTAGTGAGTCAAATAGGAGTATGTCATGCTTCTGGTAAGAGGTTGACTGGTAACAGCATTTTATCTTGGTCAGGTATGTTTAAAATAGTATCTCCTTTAAGAGAATTCCATCGTGCGGCAAGGGGCGGGATAAGTCACCATTTATAAGAAGTAATTCGCCGCCCGCATGTTGTTCCTGACGAAGCAATGCTTGTACATAATCGTAGCGCATTGATGTTATGAGTTGTGAGTGATGTTCCTGCTACGCCTCTCCGCGATCCCAATGGCGGCTGAAGTCTGCCGTGGGCAGAAGGAAAACAGACCCTTATCGGATCGAATACTCAATGGTGACACAACCTTTACTTCTTACTGACAGCATAGTCCTTTGTAAGCCTGTGGAGTGAAAGGACTATCACCCTATAATGCATCGGACAGCATTTTTTACCAGTTAAGACCCTCATTGGCGGCCGCGGAGTCGTAAAACCGTTCCTTGCTTATATTCAACATTAGTAGCCAAGACTCGATATATACAAGTCTGCACGGACTCCTTTATTTCCTGACCTACACAGCGGATGACCACATTGCTTTGTGAGGTCTATACACTGGTCAATGAATCTGGGAACTTGACAATTCTGTTATATGATCCTGGCTTTATACATAAATGGACACGAAGGAAATGTCCCACACCTACTGTGTAATATACTGGTGAGGATACATACCACCACCTTATACCGGGGCATCCATGCTGCCCTATTGGCTAACTGGTCGTCTAAGTGACTATTGAACTAATTCCTCACACCTATATGGTTCCAACTATGTGGTCATGCTGTTCAAATCTTTGCAAGTGGAATTAGGTGGCCCTACAATCTTACAATCCGTTTACACTCCAGGCTAATTTACTGCTAATTATGAGCCGTTGAATTCCATACACTGGACAATTTTCCTGTTCATTTGGACTTGCCCTCTCCGACCTCTTCGGGAATTATCCCTGATTACCATCAATATCGCTTAACATATGGGCCCAGGGGCTTGTCTATATGTGGACACTGCAGCGCTGTATTTAGAAACTATTAGTCCATGTATCCCTCTTCTTTTGGGGACCGCTTCTCCGCGGTGACCACATGCAGGCACTCTAATTGACGTCTGGATGCCTCCTATATTGACATTGGTTTTAATATATTGTATGTCTATGTATGTATGTGTATGTGGTTGTTGCGTACAGAATGTGAACTTCATCTTGTTGTACCACAAACTTTTTTTTTTTGCAATAAATATTGTTTTTTTTAAATTGCAGAACCTGCTACAAGCCTTGTTTGTTGTTGACTTAACCACTTGTCTCAATGGGTGGACTTTACCTACCTTTTTGGGACCCATTTTTTTTTGTTTTTCTGCCATTGTATACGGTTTAGACATCAACACTTACTAAGTGACTAGGCAATTGGTGCTCTTTCAATTTTGTTTACCCTCCAACTTTCTTTTTCTGGTCTATATTGCTTTCACACGAAGCAGTTTTTGAAGCACTTTAGTGTTTAAAAAAGAGTTTACAAGCGTTTGGCATTTGAAACGCTGATAAAATCTACTCCTGAACACAAGTTTGGTGCGTTCAAAAAAACAACTGTAAACTCAACTGCCTGTAAACAACATAGTGTACATGAATACATAGGAAAACATTAAGGAGAGTTCAGGGGCTGCTGAAAAAACACAGAAAAGCTCCTAAACAGGAATTAATCAGCTGCAGTGTACATGGATCCTTAAATGTGCATCTAACCCTTGCAATGTGGGGGCAGCCTCCGTGGACAGAATCCAAGGTGTTTTTTGAATAATTAGTGCAAAGGAAGACTATAATAGTCAGGATTATCAGTCACTACACTGGAGGAATAGCTCTGTGTGTAATATCTGGCATGAATGAAATTTGTGATTTGCATAGTAACCAGCAGCACTCTGGATCAACTACCGTGCAGTGGTCTGCAGTGCTGCAGTCTATAGCCTCAAACACTCATCAGACCAAAATTTGCCAACAGGGCGGTTAAACATTTACTGAGCAACAGATCAACTTCTGTTCAATCAGTGGCTATACATGGATCGAAGTTTGGGGAGTCCCTGCTGAACTGGCTGAATTTCAATCCAAGTATGGCCAGCTTAAGCCTGAAAAAGAAAACTAAGCAACTATATCTTAGGACTGACCAGCATTAGTGTATATTGTTCTTAGGTTTAAATCAACTGACTATATTATTCCTTGGGTATATACCGGAAGTGTTTTTTACTCTTTGCCTTTACTTTCATATCTAATGGTTTTACAGTATTTTGTGCCAATATACTTTTTTTCCACTGTTTTCCCAGATTCATCATTTTTTACCTTCCGTGATATGGACTGTGAACCAAGAGGATCACCAGCTTGTGAATCTATAGTTTCACGAAATACAGAAAAGATCCTGGTAATATATATAGTGATTTTTAGAGCCACCTTAACCACGTCAGTACCGGGCACTTTTATCCTCTTCCTGCCCAGGCCAATTTTCAGCTTTCTGTGCTGTCACTCTTTGACAATTGCGTGGTCATGCAAAAATGTACCCAAACTAAATTTTTAAAAATTTGTTCACATAACTGGCTTTCTTTTGGTGATATTTAATCACCACTGGTTTTTTTTTTTTTTTTTTTCTTTTTGCTAAATGAAAAAAAGACAGATTCATTTTTGGGGGGGAAAAAACATTTTTTTTTCTTTGTTTTCTGTTTATAAAATTTTGCAAATAAAAAATAATTGTTCATAAATTTTTAGGCCAGAATGAATACTGCTACATTTCTTTGGTGAAAATTGTTCTATATTATTTAGCCTGTAGGAAAGTTATAGAGTCCACAAACTATGGTATTTATCTGAAAATCGATCAGTCCTGATATACTGATGGCCTATCGTTTGTTGAGACCCAAATATGTCAGGACAGTTCAGATATCCCCCAAATTTACCCCTTTTTTAGAAAGTAGACCATCTGCGGTATTTAGTAAGAGGCGTGATGAGTTTTCTGAAGTTTTATAATTTTTTGGGAAAATGAAATTTTAAAGTGTGTGTATATTTAAATTTTTTTTTTTTTTTTTTTTGTACTTTCACCAGTGCAGTACAGTGTCACCATACAACTGGTGTGGTGGTGATCAGAGACCCTTACTGGTGACAGTACGAAAAAAAAAATCTTATACTTTTTGTTTAGTTTTTGTTTTTTTAACAGTGTGACTAGAGTAATATAATGTTACCATAGTAACATTGTACTACTCTGGGGAAGATTATACATTATGGTTGCTTTTAGCAATGAACTTCATTGCTGTAAGCAAGTATTTTACTGTTAGCTGATTGGCCACAGCTAATCACATGACACAAATGGGCTGTGATTGTCCCAGTCTGTACCATGTGTTCATTGTGGCTAATCACAGCTAGCAGCACAATTATATCTAATAGATGGTATAAAAGGATGCTATCCATTTATAATTGTCATGTGACCTGCTGTGATTGGTCACAGCATTCACATGGTACCGACTATGAGCCAGTACACAAATCAGTCATTGGCTGTGTCTGACACAGCCGGTGACAGATCTCGCTGCAGCATGGCCCTGTGGGCCTGTGCAAGGAAATGACTTAGAGGGTCGTCCTATAACGTTCACCTGGATCGACAAAAGTAGTAATAGTTAGGAAAATGACGGTCGGGCAGGAACTGATTAAACACTGTGGGGGAGACGTACTAAAACTGGTGCACTCAGAATCTGGTACAGCTGTGCATGGTAGCACAATCCGCTTCTAACGCTATGTTCAATTAAGTTTTGATAATAAAACCTGCAAGCTGATTGGTTTCTATACAGTGCTGCACCAGATTGTGCACACCACAGTTGTAGTAAATAAGTCTGTTAGAATATGATGTTTTTCACATGCATAATTGTATGTATTTTAAAGGCAAAAGGTAAAAATGTTTCCAGTTTGACTAAGGATTGTTTTAAAGTTAAGTTGCTATATAAATTCCACCCGGAGAAGAGAAGCCTAGAGTGCTGGCAAGGGACCCCAGAGGAGGAGGTTCATAGATGCTCTGTGCAATACTATTGCACAGAGCATGCAAGAATAAAATGTTTATTTTAATTCAATAATTTTTCAATCACTTCAATGTCCTCTGGAATGATGTTTTTAAGACCTGTGAACCACATATGACATGCATGGTATCCGTGCAAATACAAGATTTTTTTCTTCCTAAGTACAGATACATTCCCAATGAATAATCTCTGGAATAGTCAATATATGACTTCAACATGCTTTTAAAAGGATAATTTCACCTTTCAGGACATGTTACACCTATATTCGTGTTACTGGAAGACTGGCCCCCAATCCCCCATTGTGACATCTAGCTGGGGATATTCTATCTTCGCTAGCTGTCAGTTAAAAGAAAAAAAAAAAAACATCCATGCGGGGTTCCACCTGGCCACATCATTCAGAGTTTGTGGCTGTCAGCTTGTAGCTCTCAAACTACCATGGCACTGTCGAGCGTTACGGTAGTTCATTGATTTCTTCCTGTCTGAGTAAAACTGCCTGCCTGTACGATGTACAGATTACACTGACAGTCTGCAGGAGACCTACATGGCACCAGCGATCTGCTGATCACTGCTGCAATGCTTTCCAAGCTCCTAAAACAAATAGCAAATGCGCACATTTTTTTTTTTTTTTTTTTTTTTTTTACCTGCAGATAATGTGCATTTATTTATATATTTTTTTTATTAAAAGGTGAGCAACTTCTTTGAATTCTACTTGTCTATGTGCGTGCTAGTCTGTAGTTTTCAATACACCATGACAATCGTATTCCCCCTCCAACATCACCCAGCCCATAAGTTACAAAATGGTCTTGCAAAGAAACATTGCTTTTATTTCTCTTTTGTCTGGTTAACCATCTTTCACTAAATCTTAATAACCGTTTATTTTTTTGAGCACAGCTGAAATCCCAGCACTGATTACTTTTTCCTTTTTTGAGAGTAACTTCTGTTGGGGGATCACAACTATTTAAGACTAATTTGCCACTAAGGGAGCACATAGATCTCCGTTTGTTTGCATTCATTTAGGTTGGTATGTTTACTTATGCACCTTCTAAATCTCTAAACCTTTTTTCTTTTTCTTTTTTTTTTTTTTCCTTTCCAGAGCCAAGCCAAATCTCTGGCTGAACAGAGGAGATTGCCTTTTGTCACTGAAGATGACGACATAAACGAGGAGCTGGGTAAGTTAGCTAAACATACAAACTTTTTGGACTTCTGTATAATAAAATGACTATGGACTTGTCGGTAGTACCTGTAGACTGAACATCTCGAATTAAAGTTTAAATTGCTATTGTAGAGCAGAAATATGGAAGTTTCATACATCTTTGCTTGGCCACTTTATCACATCTACAGCAAGTACCTGTGGACAAGCCTCTCTATCTTGATATCTGCTTTAAGTTACTGCACCTACTAACGCACCTAACAAAAGTTTTGCACTTACAGGGCTATTTGTTTGGTTTTTTTTTTTTTTTTCCTTATTTTTTATTTATAGTGAAACAGTAAACTGATGTTATACAAGGCAGTCAACCACAGCAAATCGAATAGGTCCACAGTCAGTGAGTAATAATACTATTACATAGAAAGGTATTGAAATAAATGGCATTGCTAAGTAAGCAGTAGCATTAAATCTAGTGAATTTACATGGAGCACGACTACAGTTATGAGTTACCAGGAGATAGTATTAAATATCTGGGATGGTGAGACCATGAGTTACTACAGGGTTATGTATTGACATAATACAAACAACTATTTAACACTTCAGTACCAGTTCTTGGATGCTAAAAGACATCTAAGTTTGTATATATCTCCTTCTGAAGTGAAGAAATTTAGCAGTGGGTTTTTTTTTTGTTTTTTTTCCCCATCTTTTTGTTTTTTTCAAAGCCATTTTTTTTCCCCCAGAAAATCTGAAAAATAAAGTGTTTTTGAATATGTTCTTTACAATAATAAATAAAATATATATGACATGGTATTCAAGCTATAACCTAAATTTTAAGACTTTAAATAAAGTCTCAGAAATCTTTCATTAAGGTCTTCACCTTAATGAAAGATTTCTGAGACTTTATATAAAGTCCTAAATTATTGCAAGTTCTCCCAGCTAAAGACAAGCAAACCCTGGAACACAATTTAAATAACACAGCCATTAAGTGTGATTCTTGCCTCTTTCTCTTGTGCCCACCCCCCCAGTTCTTTGACAATTTACACTGCCCGCCTTCCAAACGGGACCTTGTTCTGGGGCTGTGAAGTACTATGCAGGAGACAATGTGAACTTGTTAAAGCTGACCTCCTCTTTTTAAGTAATGCATAATAAGAACTCGGTATCATCTTTGGAAGCCTAGTGACCAATATGCTCACCCCTTACCTGGCCAGTTGTGTTATATCCCCACTATAGTTCTTTTTTTCTTACCAGCTGCAAACTAAGTCACTGGCTGACGTGAAAGGATATGGGTATCGCAGACTTCTGGTCTGTCCTGTCAGCCAACATGATCGTATTTGATTGACCAGTCAGGAGAATCTTGGCCTGTCTTGCTAATCATGCTCTAACACTGACTGACAGGCCTGGAGACTCCCAATCACACCTGCTGGAAGAGATACAGGCTATGAAAATGAGCTCCAAGGCTCACTGTTAGTGCTTCTCCTCATAGCTGCATGCAGTAAAGTAAATGCTGACATTTTGTTATGAGCAGAAAAAAAGCTTTATACCAGTGCCCGTTGCCGGCTACTATTCTCATTGTATGATGGGAATTGGTTTATTCCAGCAGCCCTGTACAGTAACATGAAAAGTCATTGGCACTTCTCTAATGCCTCCTCTCCAGGGTCTGGTCATAGCTGCTGTTTCTAATGTGAATCAATGACATCACCAACTTTTACAGGGCAATTTACTAAGAAACTAGGTCGGAAGAATAAAATATTCACTTGTATAATGTGTTTATGGACAGGAAGTAGGGGCCAAAATTAGTAACCTACCCAGAGTTAAGCTTTAACACCAAAATGACTGGTCTGTCCTAATGGTTCCTGTGAGTACTTATTAGAAGCAGCAGTTTTATCACTGTTTTGTACTAATGAGCTCTGCTAAGATGTGTGGTTCTGTACTGCTGTCTGAGCACCAGGACTGGTGGGACTTTTATTTCCATATTGACTCTTTACAGTTTGCTATCTGAACATTGGGGCTGGTGCTGCTTAAGGCTGTTTTCAGCTGCCTTTTTTACACAAAGAAGAATTGTCCCCGGCATCGGGCTGCTAGGTGGCATCCTCATGCCTCTGTTTTGAATCTTTGAACAAGCCCTCTGTATCTTCCCTCTAGTGGTCCTTCCTGTTTCCTTAATAAACAGCCTGCACATCCATCTGCTTAGCTTTCTTGTGCTTTCTGCACTCCTAGTTCATCAAAAATAAAAATTACCTTTTTTTTATCAATATTTTATTTAGTTGTGAATGGAAAAAGTTACAACCCATGTCAGGTTTTATAATAGGACAGCGCTACAGATAATAGTAAAAGTCCACATAAACTCTATAACGAATTCCCACTGAGTCAATAAAATAAATGTTTCATAGTAATTATGTAACCATTCATCAGAATGACATGTGAAACAATCAAGTCTCAATCAGTAGGTATGACGAAGTTCCCTTCCGTACAAGTGTTCAGAGAAAACAGAGAACGGAAATCGCAACTAGTGAGGAGCCTTCGCCTTCATCCTCTCACCTGGTGGTTATACCTACTAAACTTCGGTCTAATCGCACTGTTAACCCTATTGCCCCTGGGTTGTGGGGATATCCTTTGGGTTTGGGTCCTCCAAATTTTCAGTGAAAAGCAATTCACTGGTTATATTGGAGAGATAAGTTTACATAGTGTGTACCCATATATAAAATGTATTGAAATAAATGAAAACAACACTCACAAGCAGAGTGCACATGACTGGGGCACTATAGATGACAGCTGTATCAAGATGATAATCCTTATGATTGCCGCATCTGGTGAAAGCTCAATGAGTAAGGTAACTGTGCTCTCTCATCTCCTAGTGGTATCCTGTCACTGTGATCCATATGGTCCCGCCGGCGGTAGAGTGGTATGCCGGTATTTGAATGTCACTCACTTCACCATGCACCCTTACACGTTAAGCCTGTGTGGCTTCATCAGACCGCCCACAAGGACGCCATGTCAATGATACAGCCTGTTAAGGCTGATCGGTATATGATGAGCAGCTAAAATGAAGTGAATGGAGCTCCTGGGTGGCAAGGATAAGGTTTGGGATTATATGTGGCAAAGAGAGAACCCACGAACTGGGCACCAATTGCCGCAATCATTTTACATTATTCTATAAAACAATTCACATCACAATCTACTTTCAAGCCTTATTACTAGGTAATAAGGTAATAATCCCAAACCGTATCCTGGCCACCTAGGAGCTCCATTCATTTCATTTTAGTTTCTCATCATATACCGACCAGCCTTAATAGGCTGTATCATTGACATGACGTGCTTGCGGGAGGTTGCTATGGCAACCATTCATTCATACATTAGACTTCCTGTCACCACCCGACGCACCCTCTGACAAAGCCAAGCAGGCTTAACATGTAAGGGTGCATGGTGGAGTGAGTGACATTCAAATACCGGCATACCGCTCTACCGCTGGCGGGACCATATGGATCACAGTGACCGGATACCACTAGGAGATGAGACAGGAGAAAGCACAGTGACCACTCGCTGAGCTTTCACCAGCTGTGGCAATCATAAGGATTATCATCTTGATACCGCTGTCATCTGTAGTGCACCAGTCGTGCACTCTGCTTGTGAGTGTTGTTTTTAATTTATTTCAATACATTTTATATATGGGTACACACTATGTAAGCTTCTCTCTCCATATAACCGGTGAGTCGCTTTTCATTGAAAATTTGGAGGACCCATACCTGAAGGATAACCCAGGGACAATAGGGTTAACAGTGCGATTAGACCAAAGTTCAGTAGGTCTAACCATCAGGTGAGAGGCTGAAGGTGAAGGTTCCTCACTAGTGGCAATTACCGTTTTCTCTGAACACTTGGACAGAAGGGAACTTCTTCATACCTACTGATTGAGACATTCACTTGAATGTTTCACATGTCAGTCTGATGAATGGTTACAATATTACTATGATACATTTATATCATTGACTCAGTGGGAATCTTGACATGTACAGATTTTTTTTATAGAGTTTGTGGACTTTTAGTATTCATTATCTGTAGCACTGTCCTATATTGCCTTTTTTAGATATGTGGTGTGATCATATGAGGATTTAGCAGCAGATTATCCTATTCATTCATTAATTTATCGTTTTTATACAAGAATTGCACACAGGTTGCTTTTTATTATTTTTTTTTTTATCATGTCAGGTTTTACTGCCTATCCAGGCTACGTTGGAGACATTTCCCCTCAATTTAGGCTCTAGAAAAGGGAAATGGTCAACAATAAAAAGTTGGCAGGTTTTCTAGCTTTCTACTTCTGTCTGTGCTGCTCTTAAGAGTTTTCCCTCAATTCTTATCCTAGTGACATATTTTTACCGGTTGGGAAGTAAAGGAACAAATCAGAGCCTCCAACTGCAATAAAACCTGACTGGTTCTAATCCTTCCCTAAAAAGATTTTAGGGTATAGATCAAATTTTAAGTTTTTATATTTCTAGTAATGTTGGCAAATTTTAACCTGCATTGTAGGAGTGGAGAGCTGAGCGTAAGCAGCAGCTGAAGGATCCAATTAGTTCATCTGCTGATAAGAAACATGCTGATAGGTGGATAAAGCAGAGTGTCAGAGAAATGAGTGCCTGTTGTTCATTTCACTGTCCAGTTGCTGGGGTGAGTCCAGTATGACCAGGGTTTAGAGGCGGTAGGTGAAATGCTGGCCAAAAAATTCATAGGAGGTGAAACTGTGGATTTTAGTTAAATATTGTAGTTAGTCTTCCGTCCCCTCCCTTTTTTTTTTTTTTCCTCTTGGTTCTTCTACAGGATATTCATTTTTAACTTTGTTGCTTTTGTCAGGAGTTCTTTTTTTTAAACTGTCCGATCACGAGTGGCTGTCACTGGGAATATCAGTGTAAGGACAGATTTTAAAACTGTGATCAGTGTTTGCTTTAGTGTATCCATGATTGACATTTTAGTGGATGAATGGATAACAGCACTTAAAAAAATTTTAGTTTACGGATTTGTATGCATGTTAATCCAGCTAAGAACATGTATTTGAAGGTACTTATCCAAGTTACATTACTAAAAACGTATGTAAAGTTTCCATGGCTACTTTATTTTCTGTGCTTGAATTTTGGAATTTAAGTTGTTTTTCATGTAAGTAACTAATTGCATGTATTCACTCCTTATATTCAAGCTATAGGATACGTGTTAATAGGGAGTGGCCTGCATGATGAAGCAATTAAACATTTCTCATCAATGCTTCAGGTAACCTGAGTTATTTCTTTACCAGTCTCTGCACATTAGTCTATTTTATACTGTTTTAATGACACTTATTACATTTTCTGCCTCTGTTCACCATAGCAGCATGAACAATGTGGCAACTGCCTTTTTTTCTAGGTACTACTGATGAATGTCACTCCTTGCTGCTTAGGAGATGTAGCATGTTTTTAACTTCTATTTTCTTTCCTCTTGAGACCAATGATACTTGATCTTTTTAAAGTAGAATTCAAGCCACACCATTTGTGTTTGAATGTAACAGAGTTTGTATCTCTGTCATGTGTCATGTTTACTGCTGTCTTGGAGCCAAAGTGGAGATCTCTCTTTGGCCCTAATGCAGTTGTGACCGCATTTGCTAGGCTGCATCCCTAAATTTGCTTTACAAATATTTATCTTGAATAGAAGTCATACAAAAGTGCTACACCAACCTAACAAATAAGAAGTCAGATGATTCCCCCCCCTCCTACTCGCTGTCACAATGGGGCATTGGGGGATGTGGGGGCTACTGCATCTTTAACATGTTACACCGTGAATATGGGTGTAACATGTTACGAAAGGTGAACTTATCCTTTTTAAGTCTTGAACTATTACATTTTATTCTTTCTACTAGTTAGGTCTGAAAGGCTTAGTTTTGACCATTATAATAAAATAATGCTTACCTACGTTATTGGCTTAATTAGAACTTGAAAGCAGCACTATGGGGGGGTGCCCTTTTAACTTGTAAGACTCTAGTAAGTCACTGACCATTAAAGGGCAGTGGTACCTTTTAGTACCATTGTCCTTTCAATTAACCCCCCTTCCATGTAAAATACTTGCCTTCCATGCTGTTCAGAGATCCTTACCCACCTGGTGCTGGCCAGCCATTGTTCAGAAAATTTATTTTATTTGTTGTGCATCCCTGTGGGTGAACCATACTCTGCTGTACAGCTCAAGGCCCCTGTGGGCACAGCTTACCCATAGGAATAATTATGGTTGGCCTTTGAGAACAATTCTGCAATGACAGTGCTGAAAAATTGTACACGCTATGAAAATTGTTAACTTCCTCAACATATTTGAACAGGCAAACATTAGATCTTTAGTCTGCACTTCTTTTACTGTGTCTGGAGGTGAGGGGAGATCCGTGTACTGACTGGAGCATAGGAAAGATTTCTCTCTAACCAGCTCTGCTTTAAGAGAAGTGTAGAAGCACTTTTCACTGTGTTGGTGCGGACATGATGATCTCCCACTGTGCTGCTCTGCATATAAGAGTCTGGCAGAGTGGTTCTGGCTTTACAACCAATCAGAATGTCTGTCAGGAGCTCATGTCACCATACGCCAAGCTCCGTGATTGGTTAGAAAGCCAATATTATGGAACTTCTGGAGAGAGAGGTAAGAAAATGATGAGGTGTAAATCCAAGATCCTCTACCCCATTTACCCTTCCAGGTTGTTCCAACTTCTATTTAATTTCATTCAGTGCAGTTATTATCATTGCTACATCTGACTTTTTTTTTTTTTTTTTTTTTTTTTTTACCTGGCTAGCCTTTATAGTTTCACAAATGGGGTTTATTCACTAAACAGGCGATTTATGGACAATTGCCAAGGTATTTGCAAAATTTAGATAATTTGAGGTGCTCCATTACATCTATTTTTCCTTCCCGGGCTATTTGAGCTTAAAGCAAATCCCTATTTAGTGAATACATTTTGTATTGTAACCATAAACTGCAAATTGGGTTCCACCAAAAAAAAAAAAAAAAAAAAAAGCAAAGTGGCACCAGGTTCTGCAGTGTTCCGCATTGCCTTGAGAATAGTGAGTGGGTGGGACACCAGCAAAAAAACGTTAAAAAAATATATAAATTATATGCATGTGTGTTTGAATTTTTGAGGTGCACACCCTAGTGCAATAGGCTGCGCACACCTGTAAACAGATGTAATCGTGTACTGCAGAGAAAGGAGGTTCGATCATTATCAACATTTGGTATTGCCCATTTAGCAGAGATTGCTTGCTATAGGCATTTTGTATAACTGCCCACCTATCTCTGATTTTGAAATGTATGACTATTTCCCCAAGCAAATTCCTGTCATTTTTCAAGATATTTGTGGATTTCCTTGCATGAACTGCCCATTTCAAAATCTCTCTACAAGTGGGAAACAAATCAGGGCTTTTGACTATTGCAGACCATAATCCTTCTTTTTGAGCAATTTCTTGATGGACTTGCTATTGTGCTTGTAATCATTTTCAACTCTGTCAGTTTTTAGATTGATTGCATCACATTCTAATCACACACTTTTATATTATGCAGAATATATAGTTGACTCGATGATGAGCTGCCCAGGTCCTAAAGCAGCAAAGCAACCCTAAACCATAATATATGCACCAGCACGCTACACATTTGTTATGAGGCCCTTCTAAAATACGGTCTTCTGTTTGGGTAGCAAACATATCTACTGTTACTGTGGCCAAACAACGCTTTGGTTGGTCAGTGTTCAGTACATTGTTCCAGAAGGCTTGGCCTTTGCTATAGGTTCAATGGCAAACTGTAATTTTGCTGTAATGTTGTTTATGGACAGCTAAGGCTTTTCTTAACACACCTCTCATGCATGTTGAATTGGTGCAATCCTACTGATTGTAAATGCATGTATCTTGACCCCAGCTGTTGCAAGAGTTACCTGATCACCCCTCAATGAAATGTTGGAGTTCTTTGAGACTTCTTGCATTATATAGGCTGAATTTGCTGGGCCGGCCAGTCCTGGACAAATTAGCTGTTGTATAAAATATACACCACTTGTACAATATTTTTCTAGCAGTGAAATGATTGATTTCAAATCATTTTGACATTTTGAAATCCCTTGACAGACTCATGGGCATGCAAAACTTATTTTCTGTGAGGGACCTTAGAGACCTCTATGGATCTTGGCATGACACCACCCATGTCAGGAGCAAACTCTACACCAGACCATAGAAATCTGAGATAGTTTCCACCTACTTACTCACTCTAAGGAGGTTCTAAGCACTGGCAGCTAATTCGGAACACAAGTCTAATTTCATGTATTTGACATAGTGGTACATATGGGAGTGTTCTTGTATTCCTTATGACAGACCTGCATTTTTGTTCATTTAGATCATGAAAATGAAAACCCCATGTCAATTTTGTGTGTTATGTTCAAGTATATCCCTTTTATCTGTAAATATAATATTCAAAAAAAGTTTTCATGTTTGCCTTTTCAAATATGAAAAAGGTAAGTTTCCTTACTTTTTCACATGACTTTGTGCATGTGTATATAATCTCCTCAGTTTTACTTTAAAATAAACTACTGCAAAATTAAATTTTTGAGGTGTAAAAAAAAAAAAAAAAACCCCAAAAAACTGGGATTATCAAAAGAAAAAAAAATGGGCACTATTTTGTGATGTGCATGCCAGCAGTGTAACTCTAAGGTTCTGTACACAGTACATGTTATACTTTTTACTAGTTTTCGAGAGTAACCTGCAAACAATGCTGATGAAGTTTCTGTAAAGGTTTATATTTAATTTAAAGCAGGGTATATACAGTACAGTGTTTTTTCGTTCAACCAGCAGGCTGAACAAAAAAACACTTGACAGTTCCCTGCATCCACACAAGCGATATAGATACAGGGATCTTCCAGTCTGCCCTATTTTATCCTGACAGTAGTGACTCAACAACCGACTTATGTTGAACAGACAAGGCTACACACATACTAAAATCCGTCTGGTTCCTGCTAAACTTGATGAATTTCGATAAGTTTTTAAACCGCTTAAGAATGGCAATGCATAACCTGATCCCAAACCAATGATATAAAGCTCTTGTAGGATAGGGCAATTTCCTACATCAGCAACACTGTTTATTGCTCACAGAAATGTTCCATACAATGTGATCAGGCAATAAATGTGGTATCCCTCCTGCCAATGAATGTCTGTGCTAACGTCCTGAGGTCTTCTAAAGCGCAAGTTGTAGCTCACTAGAGTGTAGACTTCATTCAAGAAATGTTCCTTCACAGATAGATTCATGTGTCAGAGGTAATGATGTTCCATATTAAGAAGCCCCTTTTTTCATTTAATAGGATGATCCTGATCTTGTAAGTGCTATATATGGCAGAGGAATAGCATATGGCAAAAAAGGACTGCAAGTAAGTGTTACTACTTTCCTTTTCCTTTCCTTTCCCTTCCCTTTTCCCATTTCCCTTTTCCCTGTTCCCTGTTCCCTTTTCCCTTCCTTTCTTTCCTGAACTATTGCTATTTTAATCCCAAGTTTTTAGAATGTTTTCAGCCAAAGTATCTGACCCTTTCAGACCCCCATTACAGTTCACAATATTTCTCACCAGCTGATTATCCTTTTTATATTTCATATCAATTATTGGAATAGATACAAAATAGGGCCAATTGATAACCACAATTTACATGTTGATGGGGGTCTGTCTTCATATGCTTTTTACTTATGTCTTAGAGGTTTTTGTTGCTTGTGACCTTTTTTAAATGCATCAGGAAATGTTGATTTGCCCTCCATTTTGTTAGCACTAAATGTATAAATAGGAATTACAGCAGGGCTTGCAATTTCCGCTCGCCAATGGCGAGTGGAAATTATGGTGGGGGTGAGTGTGTCCCCCAGGGCCGTCTTGCTGAGCAGGCTCGGAGCTCAGGCCGGATCTGTCATTGGCACTGGGAGCCGTCAGACTGCTCAATAGCTGAGCGCAGTGAAAGCAAAGGAAAGAGTGTGTGCTGTGCTCTCTGCCTCCCCCTAGAGTGCAGTACTCGGATCTGTCAGTGAACAACAAAGTACTGCAACTTTTTATGTGTGTCTGTGTATGCATGTACAATTGAACATGTCTGTGCAGGGGCGGACTGACCATTCGAGCACTCGTGCACTGCGTCAGTAGGGGGCCCCATGAAATGCCCCTGGTACCTTCTTCTTCTTTTTTTTTTTTTGTGTGGGCAAGGACATAGGGGCCCCATGATCCCTATTGCCTGGGGGACCCATGAGTTGTCAGTCCGCCCCTGTGTGTGTTTGTACATGTCTGTGTGTATGTATGTATGTACATGTATCTTTGTGTATGCGTGTCTGTACGTGCCTGTGTGTGTGCGTACATGTGTCTCTGTGCATGGGTACAAGTTTCTGTGTGTGTGTGTGTGTGTTGGTAGCGAGTAACTCTAAGGCCTTGCTAGTAGCTCAGGACTTGAAATTTTAAGCCCTGAATTACAGTCTATAATTCCTCTTTGCCCATGATAATACCACTGTGTAAGTACTGGCAAATGCTTCACTGTGTTGATTTTGGGGTTTCCTCCATTTCCAAAGTATTTTCTGTGCACCTTAGTAAAACTCTTAAAGGCACTTTGCAGGTTAAAGATTTTGAGGTCATCCATAAAATAAAACCTAGTTTATTATGTAAATTTGGGTGGTAAATATGAGTGGTGTTAACACTCTTCCCAGGCAGAATCTAAACGGGAGGATACAATCCCAAATGTATAACTGTCACCACCTCATTACCATGCCATCCAAAAGTTTCCTCAAATATGGAACACAAAAGAATCCAATCCTCTTTCTTGGCACAGATCTCAATGCAACATTCTCAGTAACCCAAGCAAGTAAGGTGATGCATGATATATGTAAAACCAAAAAAGGAAAAAATGGGAAGCTCAAGGATCTTACGCAATGAGTCATTTTATCTTCATGAGAGAGCAAAAGTTGCACTCGCATGCATTTTAGGAGATTAGAAACTTGATATGCTTGCACATCAGAAAGAATAGACACTTGGACCCTGGATTCTTGTTGAAATATGAACCCTTTATTCATTCTAAAGAAACGGATAATTTTTGTAAAGGTTTGGCTTTCATGCTTGGTGTCATACTGTAATGGAAGACAAACCTTCTCCCTAAGCACACATTATTTGCAGACTTCATCAGGTTTTCCTTCATTCTACCATCTACTCTCACAAGCCTTTGGGGACTGCTACAGAGAAGCATTCCTCACAGCATGATGTTGCAGCCACCACCATGCTTTATGATGAAGATGGTATTGTTTATAATGATGTGTAGTGTGTGTTTATTATATGGCAAGAGTGGTGTCTGGTTAGATGACCAGATAGCTCAACAGTGGTCTCCTCCAGGACCATAGAACCTTCTTTCAGTGGTTTTGAGAGTCTCCCACATGCTTTTGGTTTTTTGCCTCCTCCCCCTAAAGCGCCAACCGGGCAGCATTTGTAGACTGCATAGTTTCTCTAATCTCAGCTACTGAGGCTTGTTAATCCTTCAGAGTGGGAGTAGGGCTCTTAGTAGGCTATTAGTTTCCTTATGCACATCCTTGATAGCTTTACAGTTCTGTCATACTCTACATTTCTTAATCATTGATACAACTGTACTCTTGTGATGTGGAAATTTCTTTGTATGTGGACTGGCTTATGCTTTTATGTATGTTAATTGTACAGTACAGGACACAGACTGAGTGTTCATAGACCCTGGGTTATTGACAAATGCCTTCAAGTGACTGGACACTGGCAAAGATTTTGAGGACATGCCCTTTGGGCATCCCCTTTTAACCCTACCCCACTGTGTGACTTCTCAGTTTCTTGCTTGTGCCTTCAGATAATGGACCGCTTCTCTTATGGAGAAATTAATCTTCGCTTAACTAGTTTGATTTATCTTCATATTCTTCAGTCAACTTTTCAGTCACTTCTTCACTGTTTTCTAATAACACAATAGAAACCATGCTTTAAGGTCGGTACAAGCTCAGTAAAATCTTGGGAGGCATGGGTCTGGCCTACAATGTTGCTTTGGGCACTGGATTCTGCCCAGGTGCACATCTTGGCAACATGTGTAGTGAAACGTGGATGCTAGAGGTCCAGGGCCGTGATCCATCCTTATGGAACCCAGACTCCAAAGACCTTGGACTTTCTAAAAGGGTCCAGTGTTTTGGACAGGTAAAGCAGGTCACCTGTGTGTAGTCCGCTACAGGTTCAGGAGCATGGTTCATCCCTATTGAACCCAGATCCTGAAAACCCTGGACTCTGTAAAACAATCTAGCATTTTGGACAGGTAAAACAGGGTAATCCTGTATCTCTGATCGTTACTGTAAAAGCCAAAGCTATAATTGGCATGTAACCACTACACATTGTAAACTTTTTTTCAAACTTGACCCTAAAACTCAACCTCTCAGAGCTTAGTCTTTGGTAGATGATTAGTTGTTTCATCACACCACTGGTCGCACTCGCTCCTGTCACTTCCTCCTAGAGCCCTTTACTCAGGCGGCTCTCCCAGCGTTTAGCCACAAGGACTTTTCTCTACAGGTTGGTCTACACTAGGGTTGCTGCATACTCTTTCCTGGCACACCTCCAACTTATTCTGTGCACCGCTCATGAGATTACCCTCATCTGTAGCTATGGCAGAAACCCGGCAAAATAAAGCCACCGCACAAGCTTAGGTAAATATTCGCTCTGCCAGATGCCCACAAAACATTCAGCTTCAGAGTGACTATGCTTTCCTTGCACCAAAGCAGGACCTGATTTTTAACAACAGTCTCTACATCTCAGGCATGCAACATCATTCTCTGTCATAAAGCAAGAGGTTTGTCTGAAAAAAGAGGTCAACATAGAAGGGAATGAAGAGGTAGTGTTAGAGGAGGCTGCAAATGATTTCTCACCCCCAGAGTCCTATACAGTGGGGATCGAAAGTTTGGGCACCCCAGCTAAAAATGTGTATTAATGTGCATAAAGAAGCCAAGGAAAGATGGAAAAATCTCCAAAAGGCATCAAATTACAGATTAGACATTTTTATAATATGTCAACAAAAGTTAGATTTTATTTCCATCATTTACACTTTCAAAATAACAGAAAACAAAAAAATGGCGTCTGCAAAAGTTTGGGCACCCTGCAGAATTTATAGCATGCACTGCCCCCTTTGCCAAGCTGAGACCTGCCAGTGTCATGGATTGTTCTCAATCATCGTCTGGGAAGACCAGGTGATGTCAATCTCAAAGGTTTTAAATGCCCAGACTCATCTGACCTTGCCCCAATAATCAGCACCATGTGTTCTTCTAAGCAGTTGTCTAGAAAACTGAAACTGAAAATAGTTGACGCTCACAAAGCTGGAGAAGGCTATAAGAAGATAGCAAAGCGTTTTCAGATGTCAATATCCTCTGTTCGGAATGTAATTAAGAAATGGTGGTCATCAGGAACAGTGGAAGTTAAAGCAAGATCTGGAAGACCAAGAAAAATATCAGACAGAACAGCTTGCAGGATTGTGAGAAAAACAATTCAAAACCCACGTTTGACTGCACGATCCCTCCAGAAAGATCTGGCAGACACTGGAGTTGTGGTACACTATTCCACTATAAAGAGATACTTGTACAAATATGGTCTTCATGGAAGAGTCATCAGAAGAAAACCTCTTCTACGTCCTCACCACAAAAATCATCGTTTGAACTTTGCAAATGAACATATAGACAAGCCTGATGCATTTTGGAAACAAGTTCTGTGGACCGATGAGGTTAAAATTGAACTTTTTGGCCGGAATGAGCAAAGGTACGTTTGGAGAAGCAGGGGCACAGAATTTAATGAAAAGAACCTCTGTCCAACTATTAAGCATGGGGTTGGATCAATCATGCTTTGGGGTTGTGTTGCAGCCAGTGGCACAGGGAACGTCTTACGAGTAGAAAGAAAAATGGATTCAATAAAATTTCAGCAAATTTTGGATGGTAACTTGATGCCATCTGTGAAAAAGCTGAAGTTAAAGAGAGGATGGCTTCTACAAATGGATAGTGATCCTAAACACACCTCGAAATCCACGGGGGATTACATCAAGAGGCGTAAACTGAAGGTTTTGCCATGGCCTTCACAATCTCCTGACCTCAACATAATTGAAAATCTATGGATAGACCTTAAAAGAGCAGTGCGTGACAGACAGCCCAGAAATCTCAAAGAACTGGAAGACTTTTGTAAGGAAGAATGGGCAAAGATACCTCAAACAAGAATTGAAAGACTCTTGCCTGGCTACAAAAAGCGTTTACAAGCTGTGATACTTGCCAAAGGGGGCAGTACAAGATATTAACTCTGCAGGGTGCCCAAACATTTGAAGACGCCATTTTTTTGTTTTCTGTTATTTTGAAAGTGTAAATGATGGAAATAAAATCTAACTTTTGTAGACATATTATAAGAATGTCTAATCTGTAATTTGATGCCTTTTGGAGATTTTTCCATCTTTCCTTGGCTTCTTTATGCACATTAATACAAACTTTTAGCTGGGGTGCCCAAACTTTCGATCCCCACTGTACATCTGATATTGCTGCTTCTCACAATATGCTTGCTAACATGGTTATGCTCACTGCTGTGGGCAAAAGCCTTGACATTGTCACATTTGATTCTCCTTTACCTCGCCATGCCCCTTTTGGGTGCAAAGAAACCAACAAAATCTAAAAAGGCATTCCCCGTACATAAACAAATATAATGGGCAATCTGATTGGCTTCATTCATTAAAGATTTTCACTTCTAAGGAAATGATTGCTAAACTCTATCCAGTGGGAAAAAATGTTCAAGAGCAAGTGGTCTCTTCCTGGTTGTTGATCCTGCCATCCCAAACATCTCACTGTACCTATCGAAGATGTTTCTATGTTCAAATGAAGTTTGAGATGCCCTTAAAGGCTCTCTTTATACTTGCAGGCCGAGCTCTGCAACCAGCTATCGCTGTGATTTTGGTCTATCAAACTGCAGCTAACTGGACTAGGGCTGCAACCAATATGATCCTGTATTCCAGGCTTGTGCCTTAACTGAGGAAGTACAGCAGTTGCCTTGTTCTCTTCTCTTTAGTGCAGATGCCCTAGAAGAGGTAATAAAATGAAACGGACTAGACGGGACATCTTGAAAGAGGACATCATTTTGGTGATGCACTTGACAAATTCATTAAAGATGTGACAGGAGGGAAAACCCCCTCCAGGAGCCTCTACCTCTTCAAAACGCAGAGCTACTAATCACTGTACACAGGCTTCAACTTCAGAAACTTCAGCTCTTCTTTTTGGTGTAAGACTTGGGCCACAAATCTCACCAATTCCCACAGCTCTGTTACAGTTTGCCTCTCTCTGGGTCACAGGCTTTCCAGACCTTTTGGTTCAATCGGTGGTTTCAAAGGGGTACAAAATAGAGTTCAAAACCCTACCACCTCAGTTTTCTTCTCTCAAACAAAAATTTGCCCAAGGACCGTACGTTCAGAATGTCCTAAACCAGCTCTTATTCCAAGGAGTAGTTGTGCCAGTACTCCTACAAGACAGGTTCTAGGAATTCTATTCAAAAACTTATTCATAGTGCACAAGTCTAACATGGTTATTGATCTTCAATTAAAAAGTGAATACTTGTGAGCCACTATGTCTCAGATGTTCAGTATAATATGTGCAATAGGTGGTAGTGAACTACCTGTTGTGTTAGGTGCGCTGGCACTTTCACAAACTCACTTAATTGTGTATATGTAAATTGATTAGACGTATTTATAATGCCGCGCTCCTACTATAAATACTTAATAATGTATTTTATATCACTCATAAACATCAATAAACTAAAAAAATTAATAATAAATATAATAAAAATCAATAAATTAATGTGATATAGTGAATGAAAAATCAAATCATGGATATACTAAATTGTGCCATTAGTGCTCAAACAATATTATCAATGCCATATTCCAATTTCATGATTAAATAAAGAGTCTTTTATATCTTTGTGCAAAGGTGCATACAAAAATGAACAGTCTTATATATCTTTGTGCAAAATGTGCAATGTGCAGGTGAACTCCTTAATCCCTCTTTCCAGGTGCCGTGTAGTCTCAATATGCGCTCACCTTAATATTTGCCCAAATAAATTTAGGCAAATAGACTTGTAGTCCTTCTAGGACTGGTGGGATAGTGCTCCTTTATGCAGTATTCCAGATGGATGTGCAGACCTGCTCAGATCCTCCTCCTATAATCTCCTCTTTATTCATCCACGTGGCCACTCATAGATAGATTTTTGAAAGGAGTATCAGTATCTCCTATTTCCCCTCCTGGGGACACCTCCTTCTTATATCCACCTTTCCTCAATGTTGAGTATATAGATCAGATGGAGAAAAAAAGACCATGGTGTCTTATCCTTTTGAATAAGCGTATTTATTGCTACCAGATGCGGTGATACAAGCATATGAGGCACTTATCTTATGCAGATATGCAGAGCTGGTGATTCCCTCTGCCTCTCTGTCTGCCTCTGCTAGAGTCGCCGAGCCTCTCCGATGTGACGTCAGAGCCCCTCCCCTACGCGTTGCGTCACAGGGTCACGTGACTTCATCAGCCAATCAAATTCCCCCTGATGAAGTCACGTGACCCTGTGACGCAACGCGTAGGGGAGGGGCTCTGACGTCACGACGTTGCATCGGAGAGGCTCGGCGACTCTAGCAGAGGCAGACAGAGAGGCAGAGGGAATCACCAGCTCTGCATATCTGCATAAGATAAGTGCCTCATATGCTTGTATCACCGCATCTGGTAGCAATAAATACGCTCATTCAAAAGGATAAGACACCATGGTCTTTTTTTTCTCCATCTGATCTATATACTCAACATTGAGGAAAGGTGGATATAAGAATGTGTCCCCAGGAGGGGAAATAGGAGATACTGATACTCCTTTCAAAAATCTATCTATGAGTGGCCACGTGGATGAATAAAGAGGAGATTATAGGAGGAGGATCTGAGCAGGTCTGCACATCCATCTGGAATACTGCATAAAGGAGCACTATCCCACCAGTCCTAGAAGGACTACAAGTCTATTTGCCTAAATTTATTTGGGCAAATATTAAGGTGAGCGCATATTGAGACTACACGGCACCTGGAAAGAGGGATTAAGGAGTTCACCTGCACATTGCACGTTTTGCACAAAGATATATAAGACTGTTCATTTTTGTATGCACCTTTGCACAAAGATATAAAAGACTCTTTATTTAATCATGAAATTGGAATATGGCATTGATAATATTGTTTGAGCACTAATGGCACAATTTTAGTATATCCATGATTTGATTTTTCATTCACTATATCACATTAATTAATTTATTGATTTTTATTATATTTATTAATTTATTTAGTTTATTGATGTTTATGAGTGATATAAAATACATTATTAAGTATTTATAGTAGGAGCGCGGCATTATAAATACGTCTAATGGTTATTGATCTTATTCTGGAACCAAAAGCTCTAACCCAATACCTTCTGATTCCAAAATTCCGCATGGAATCCGCAAGGTCAGTTATTGTCTCCCTAAGACAAGGGGAACACCTGGCATCCTTAGACATCAAGATGCCTAGCTGCATATTCCCATTTATCCATATCAGCGTTTTCTGTACTTTGCAGTGAAAGACAATCTGTTGCTGCCTATTGGATTATCTTCAGCTCTCAGACTATTTATAAAGGTCCTAGCACTTCTTCTTACCCTTCTAAAAACTCAGGGCATCCAGGTAACAAGTAATCTGGACGGCCTTGCCCTGAAGGACTACTCTACCCTCCAGCTGTCTGGAAATGCCCATAGGACAATTCAGCTGCTCTAGGATTTTAGTTCAGTTAGCAATTTCCAAAAATCTGATCTCCAGCCTTCTCTTCTACTGGAATACTTGGGTCTGGTCCTGGACATTTCCCAAGCAAAGGTGTTTTTGTTTTTTTTTGGGTTTTTTTTGTATTTTTTTTTGTTCTTCCAGAGAAGAAAACGCACTCTCTCAGAACTCAGAGATTAAAGGGACATCCCACAATGAGACATTCTATATCTAGGCCTCCCCTTTTAACTAAATACGTGAAATGATTGGCTTTGCCAGTGATGATTTGAGAGCATCCTATTAAAAGGAGTCTTTGCTTAAAGGCTTAAAGCGTTTACAGGAGCCTGACATTGCACCCACAATTCACTTATTGCAGGTGCAATGCTTTGCAGGCTCCTGTGGGAAAATTGAAAAATGCACTTTTTTTTTCCTACAAAAATGTGTGCGTTTTGTTCTTTTACAAAGGTGAACTTAACTTTTTAAGCAGTAAGTTATGTTTTGTTTTTTGTTTTGTTTTTTTAGTTTGCTTAAAGTGTTACTAAACCCAGGACCCTGCATCCACTATATCTGGTCTCCCGCAGTACACACAACATGGAAGTGCAATTATTTTAGTAAATATAAACTTCTAAATACCTTTTCTCATCAGCAGTAACGTTGGGTCCATATATAATAGGACACAGGCACAATTTTAGATTTTTCAGGTATTTACCAAAACATATTTAAGCTATAGTTATATCATGGATATGGGCTGAAAGTGCACACTCTCAGGTTTAATTCGAGGGTATGTACATCCAAATTGGAGGAAGGGTTTAGGAATTACAAATCTTAGAGTAGCCATCCCCCCTTTTTTCAAGGGACCAAAAGTAATTGGACAGTTGACTCAAAAGGTGTTTCATGGCCAGATGTGGGCTACTCCTTCGTTCTTCATCAATTAAGCAGGTAAAAGGTCTGGAGTTGATTCTAAGTGTGGTATTTGGAATCTATTGCTGTGAACCTACATCATGTGTTCAAAGGAGCTGGCCAAGCAAGTGAAACAAGCCATTGTAAGGATTCAAAAACGAAACAAATCCATCAGAGAGATGGCAGCAACATTGGCAGTGGCCAAATCAACAGTTTTGTACATTCTGAGGAAAGAATGCACTTGTGAACTCCGCAACATAAAAAGGCATGGGCGTCCACAGAAGACAACAGCGGTGGATGATTGCAGGATCCTCTCTATGGTAAAGAAAAAACCCATTCACAACATCCAGACAAGTAAGGGGCACTCTCTAGGAGGTGTGCGTATCATTTTCAAAGTCTACAATCAAGAGAAGACTTCACGAGCAAATACAGAGGGTTCGCCACAAGGTGCATACCATACATAAGCCAGATTAGACTTTGCAAAAAAAATCTAAAAAGCCAAACCAGTTCTGGAAAAGCATTTTATGGTCGGATGAAACTAAGATTAATCTGTACCAGAATGATGGGCAGAAAAAAGGCTTGGAACAGCTCATGATCCAAAGCACACAACATCATCTGTAAAACATGGTGGAGGTAGTGTGATGGCATGGGCATGCATGGCTTCCAGTGGCACTGGGTCATTGGTGTTTATTGATGTGACAGAAGCAGCCTGATGAATTCTGCAGTGTTTAGAGATACTGTCAGTCCAGATTCAGCCAAATGCAGCAAAGTTGATTGGACAGCGCTTCACAGTACAGATGGACAATGATCCAAAACACACTGCAAAAGCAACCCAGGATCTTTTGAAGGAAAAGTGGAATATTCTGTCAATCACCTGATTTCAACCCAATTGAGCATACATTTCACTTGCTGAAGGCAAAACTAAAGGCAGAAAGACCCACAAACAAAAAACTGAAGACAGCTGCAGTTAGAGCCTGGCAAAGCATCAGAAAGGAGGAAACTCAGTCTTTGATAATGTTCAAGGGTTCCAGACTTCAGGCAGTCATTGCCAGTAAAGGATTTTCAATAAAATATATTAAAAATGAACGTGTTTTTTTTATTTATGATTTATATTCAACTGTCCAATTACTTTTGGTCCCTTGAAAAAGCGGCGATAGCTACTCTTAAGATCTGTAATTCCTAAACCCTTCCTCCAATTTGGATGTCCATACCCTCAAATTAAACCTGAGAGTGTGCACTTTCAGCCCATATCTATTTTTTCATATCTATTATATAAATGTAGCTTGAATATGTTTTGGTAAATACCTGAAAAAACTAAAATTGTGCCTGTGTCCAAATATATATGGACCTAACTGTATATAGCAGTCTTGTGGATTCTATCAGTGTTCAGCCAAGCACTAGCTAAAGCTTGTAGGAGGAGTTTTCATTCTGCTCTAGGAGGATGCAAAACCCCTGACCTCTGTCTGGACAGTGCTGATTGGCCCTGTGCTGATCACATGCTCACTCCCAAGAAATAAAAAAAACCTCTCTAGCAATACACCCCAAACGGAGCATGTGCAAAATGCCTACGGTTCAGTCTGTCTTATCAGGAGATAAGAGGTAGTCGCTTGAAAAAGGGGAGGAATAGAGAATTAAGAGCCTTTTTATACAATGCAGAGGATTAACCCCCTAGGTTCCACAGGGAGTATAACAAGCATGCTTTACTGCATATACAGATTGATTTTACTGTTGTGGGTTTAGTAACACTTTTTAATGTTAACAAATCTTAAAGACATCTGCATGTGTAATCTGTGCTGCTATTGTGAGACTATTTTAAGCTTGAAAATGGCATAAAGAATAATTCAGTGTAAAATGTGAAAAAGTTATATTAATCTGCATTTGTAATGCCAATTGTATTTTTGCCAAAATTATTGCTGTTGTGTTTGAAAGTAAAGACAAACCTACTTATATTTTCTCTTGTGTTCTTTAGGACATTAAAAATGCAGAATTGGCATTATTTGAACTCAGTCGGGTTATCAGCTTGGAACCTGATCATCCTGAAGTATTTGAGCAAAGAGCAGAAGTGAGTACTGCTGAAAACCTTTTTGTGTTTTTTGATATGATTTATAAATGCACTTGAAATCCTTACTTTTTTTATTTCAGGTCTAAGCAGACTGCTTAGAAGGGGACATTCCCCGAAAGCTTGTCCGCAGAATTGTATGTTCATGCAAATAGAAAAAGTATCACAGACAGTACTTAATTGTTCCAAATAGTCCTGAAAAACCCAGGAGGAAGAAAATTTTGAATTATGGTTTTGAACTGTTGCTGTTTTGTTGGTGCACATACTGTTTAACTTACTCTAAATATCACAGCAAGTTTTATGACCACTATAAAAATAAACATCCTGTTTCTTCCTTAATTACATGCAGGGCTTATTAGTGCTCTTTTATGATCCACATGTTTTATGTACAGTATTTTCTGTGTTCTGGAGCTGCTGTTTACCGTATTTTTCGCTCCATAAGAAACACTTGATCATAAGACGCACCTAGATTTTAGAGGTGGAAAACAGGAAAAAAATATTCTGAACCAATGGACTGTGGACACGGTACAGGGGATGACCAGAGACTGCGGACCTTTTAGGGAGCAGAGGTGGGGGTGTAAGCGGGTACCCAAATATGACAGGTACCCGCTACCGCGAAGTTGTCCTTCCCCGTAATCTTCTGGGACACGTGACAGGTCCCAGAAGAAGGTAACCTTTTTGCCCTTTTTCACAGGGAGCAGTGTAAAAATATAGTGATGCACCAATATATCGGGCACCGAAAAGTCCCATTGACTTCAATGCAAAACCAGCTGCATTTAAGATTTTACATTTTATTTATATTTTCTGTCCACATTTTGTGTGTTACACTCAATAAGTTATTTTATGTTGTCACTGGATTGTGTTTTTAAAAATCATATTCATTTAAATTAATGTTAATTTTAAAGATACAGTGGGGATCAAAGTTTGGGCACCCCAGCTAAAAATTTGTATTAATGTGCATAAAGAAGCCAAGGAAAGATGGAAAAATCTCCAAAAGGCATCAAATTACAGATTAGACATTCTTATATGTCAACAAAAGTTAGATTTTATTTCCATCATTTACACTTTCAAAATAACAGAAAACAAAAAAATGGCGTCTGCAAAAGTTTAAGCACCCTGCAGAATTTATAGCATGCACTGCCCCCTTTGCCAAGCTGAGACCTGCCAGTGTCATGGATTGTTCTCAATCATCGTCTGGGAAGACCAGGTGATGTCAATCTCAAAGGTTTTAAATGCCCAGACTCCTCTGACCTTGCCCCAACAATCAGCACCATGGGTTCTTCTAAGCAGTTGTCTAGAAAACTGAAAATAGTTGACGCTCACAAAGCTGGAGAAGGCTATAAGAAGATAGCAAAGCGTTTTCAGATGTCAGTATCCTCTGTTCGGAATGTAATTAAGAAATGGCGGTCATCAGGAACAGTGGAAGTTAAAGCAAGATCTGGAAGACCAAGAAAAATATCAGACAGAACAGCTTGCAGGATTGTGAGAAAAACAATTCAAAACCCACGTTTGACTGCACGATCCCTCCAGAAAGATCTGGCAGACACTGGAGTTGTGGTACACTATTCCACTATAAAGAGATACTTGTACAAATATGGTCTTCATGGAAGAGTCATCAGAAGAAAACCTCTTCTACGTCCTCACCACAAAAATCATCGTTTGAACTTTGCAAATGAACATATAGACAAGCCTGATGCATTTTGGAAACAAGTTCTGTGGACCGATGAGGTTAAAATTGAACTTTTTGGCCGGAATGAGCAAAGGTACGTTTGGAGAAGCAGGGGCACAGAATTTAATGAAAAGAACCTCTGTCCAACTGTTAAGCATGGGGTTGGATCAATCATGCTTTGGGGTTGTGTTGCAGCCAGTGGCACAGGGAACATCTCACGAGTAGAAGGAAAAATGGATTCAATAAAATTTCAGCAAATTTTGGATGGTAACTTGATGCCATCTGTGAAAAAGCTGAAGTTAAAGAGAGGATGGCTTCTACAAATGGATAGTGATCCTAAACACACCTCGAAATCCACGGGGGATTACATCAAGAGGCGTAAACTGAAGGTTTTGCCATGGCCTTCACAATCTCCTGACCTCAACCTAATTGAAAATCTATGGATAGACATTAAAAGAGCAGTGCGTGACAGACAGCCCAGAAATCTCAAAGAACTGGAAGACTTTTGTAAGGAAGAATGGGCAAAGATACCTCAAACAAGAATTGATAGACTCTTGGCTGGCTACAAAAAGCGTTTACAAGCTGTGATACTTGCCAAAGGGGGCAGTACAAGATATTAACTCTGCAGGGTGCCCAAACTTTTGCAGACGCCATTTTTTTGTTTTCTGTTATTTTGAAAGTGTAAATGATGGAAATAAAATCTAACTTTTGTTGACATATTATAAGAATGTCTAATCTGTAATTTGATACCTTTTTGGAGATTTTTCCATCTTTCCTTGGCTTCTTTATGCACATTAATACAAATTTTTAGCTGATTTTTAGCAAAATTTTTTAGCAAAATTTTAGCAAATTTCAATCCCCAGTATATATATATATTATGTATATGTATATATATATATATATATATGTATATATAGTATGTATATATATTTATATACCTTTTTTTTTTTTTTAAACTGTCCCTTTCAGTTTTCGACCAAGTGCATGCTGAATTTTCGTTTTCTGTCCAAAATTTTCATTTTGGTGCACCACTAGTAAATTATGCTGCTAGATTGTAAATTTTATTTATTTTTTCACCTGCTTGCAACCTCCAAAATTTTTCTAATCTGATAAAAGAATACATGAAAATGGAGAAAAAAAGAAAATTGACCTGTTACGTGTTTTTTTTTTTTTTTTTTTTGTGTTTTTTTTTTAACTGCTGATAACACTACCTACCATAACTTTTTTGCCTTTTCCCTTTCTCCCCAAAAGATATTGTCTCCCCTGGGAAGGATTAGTGAGGCACTGAGTGACCTGACCAGAGCAATCCAGCTACAGCCATCAGCGCGGTTATATAGGCATAGAGGAACACTTCATTTTATATCTGAGGTGAGCTAAAAAAAATATTTTATTCTGTATATGTCATGTCCACCCCTAAATCTTAACTACATTGAGATTAAATGCTTTCCAGTTTTTTGTGTCTGTCAATGTTCTTACAGATGAGATTGCATTTCCTTCCTTTTTTTTTGCAGATTCCAACCTTTGTTATTCTGAATAGCGAGCTGTTTGTGTCCATGTGGAAAGTGAATCTAATGGGAGTGGTTTCATAATTATCAATCAGCTGCTGCACTTGCAGGGATCTAATGAGGAAAATTACAGGGTTTGCATCGCTTCAGAAGTGATTTCCTATTCGCAGTACCTAAAAAGACATTTTTGTTGCAGGGGATGCCAGAAATCTGATTTTTTTTTTTCTTTGTGCGGACTTCAGTGAGTCGATCATAGGAAATTATGTTTCTGGGGGGGGGGCGTTCTGTATACAGAACACCATGAGGTAGCCATATTGCATTGCATTTTACAGAGAATTACAGCACCACAGATTAAAAAGGAACAGTCATTTTTAATAACATTCAATTACAATATGACTTGTGTTGTAGTTTTATATGCAAATTTTTTTTTTTCACTTTTTCCCATGAAAGTGAAGTTACCCTTTAAACTAGAACCCAGCAGAGTTTTGTTATAGACCTGCCAGTTGTCAGAGGAGATGTGCAGTGACATCAAAAGTGTTGAGCACCCTCTTAACCTTTTTGCTGTGTTAAAATATTCCCCATTATATCCCACTTTTATTTTACTGTACACATGTGCTGCCTATTGAGTAATATTTTGCTTGAGCATATTAAACAAAAAAGAACTTGTCATCAGACTGGAAGTTATGTCACCGCACTTGAAGATCACTCCACAATCACACTACAGCTATTCACTAACACTTTTCTGAAATGAATAACAACTTTTTTTTTTTTTTTTTTTTTGACAGGATTACATTGCAGCTCATGAGGATTTTCAGCGCTCCCTAGAACTGAATCCGAACCAACCAATTGCTGTTTTGTACAAGGGCTTGACGTTTTTCCACAGAGGGCTGCTGAAGGTAATCTTGGTGCAAGTAATCTGTTGGTCGCCTGTCTGTCAGAAGTCAGGCTAACGACCGGCTTTTGTCAAAGGGACAGGCTGGAAAACCAGCATCTGATTAAGCACTTGAAGCCAATGGCTTCAAGGGCTTGTTTAGGAATTTCACGGCTTTAAACCTGAAATAACCTTGCAGATGAGAGCTCCAAATCATATATTAGCGAAAATATAGCTGTATGAGAGCACCTATGCCCTGCCCATCAGATTCTCTGGTTACGTTGATTACAGTTCTCATTTTTATAGGGCTTCTTTAGTACATGCTACACCCTGCATTGCTTATCAGTTTACAACACTTACGATGTATAGGGGACCAGTCTGCAACATTTTATGAGTATCAATGGTGCATTAATACTTCGCACGCTCAATGGTGCAGTGGACCAACGTGCCAAATGCAGCTATATATTTTTTTTTTTTTTAATTAACTTAATTGAACACTTATTACTGTTATTTCATTATAATATTTTGTCATGATGTAGGATATAGTAAGAATCACCTTTATCCCTATTCACGCTGATCAGTGTGCAATACAAAGGCAGAGCATTGGAGATCGCTGCACCAACATTGCTTGTGTTGGTATGGCGATCTGTCAGTTTTTTTTTTTTTTGTTTTTTTTTGTTTTTCTTTCTTTTTTGAGGGTGTTTTTTTGCCTTCAGACCACTGGGTTGAACAAAAAAAAACTAGCCATGTGTACCGGGCTTAATTTGTATACAGATCTATCTCCTCTGGTAAAAAATATATATAGAGAGCTGCTATCCACCAAAAACTATTAGTTTAGTGCACAAATATATGTACTTACCTCTACTCTACACTACTTTACTTTGGCCACTTGTAACAAATGTAGTCTTATCTATCTGCCATCTAATTTAAAAATGAAAAACTGCATTAAAAACCCAGTATCCTAAATTCAGTTTTTCCAGGTGAAATGCAAAAAAAAAAAACCTTATAAAGAGTGGCTTATTTTGCTCTAATAGGAAACAAATGGGATACAATCTGAATCAATGTCTTACAGCCCACACCCCTGGTAGTGACATTCTTTTTATTCTCATGGTTTGTGTCCAGCTATACCTTGTTCTCTCAGTATTGTGTATGTTGCAACACACTCACCAACAACTACGCACTGGAGTTGCACTTCTGCCTTCAGTTTTGCACTAGCCTCTGTTACAGCTCATTCCACACTGTCTGCATTGTATTGTTTGAAAGCTTTCCCTACACTGTTTGCATTTCACTCTTTACTTTCACCCTATGTTCCCCAAAAACTGTATCAACAGAACTACTAAAACTGCATGGTGCAAAATCTTGTGCAGCTTTGCATAGGAAACCAATCAGCTTTCAGTGTGTTTTTTATTTATTTTTTTCAAAGTTTAACTGAACAAGCTGAAGTTATAAGCGGATTGGTGGCACCAGATTTGCACTCTCCAGTTCTATTAAATCAACCTCTATGTTCTTTGGCACCCCCATTGTTCACACTACACTTGATCATCTTTGCACCTAATCATACTGCATCCTACTCAGACTTCTCTCCTCTGCACCATCTGCTAAATTCAGCTTTACACACTTTCTTATTTCTTGTGCTTTGTATCTTCTGACGTCATCCTTGTCACCCCTTTTGTAATTCACTCTGGCATTCTGTGCTCCTCATTCACCATAATATTTTTCTGTGGTATGTTGTGCTAAACACTTTTCCCACTGTCGTACTGTAAATGCCACCTAACATTCCATAAATATGCTGAAGTCCTTTTCCCCCTTACTAAACACATAAGCACTTTGTGTAAGTCCTACCCTACCCTACCCTACACCACAACTTTGCAGATCAAGAGAAATGGTATATTCAGGTATTCTTCTGCCTTTTTAGTGTATTCCAATGTTCCAGGGGCATCTGTTGCTCCTTCCTCTCCTTCACCCTTTGCCATGAACAGCTTCCACTCTGCTTTAATTGCTTTGGACGTTTTTAAATGTCATTTTTTTTTTCCTCTCAATCATTCTATATTCAGGAAGCTATTGAGTCATTTAAAGAAGCCTTGAAGCAGAAATCAAACTTTATTGAAGCATATAAAAGCCTTGGTCAAGCTTACAGGTAAGCACGTCCAGCCAAATGAGGTACAGCAGCAGTTGAATGAAAATGATCTCAAGCAGGTTGTATGGGGTGTATTTGCAACATAAAATTTAGTAAAAGTTAAGTTTTTATAATGCAGGCTAACATTTTGTTAAATATTAAACATGTAATTTTTGCACAAGCCATTTTGGAATATTTCAAAAAATTACATTCACATTACAAATGTAAAACTGAAGTTATTATCTAAAACTGCCAAAGCAATTTAGAATGAACTTTCTTGCAGTAAGTCAACCTAGAACCCGTAATTCCTGCTTGATGGAATGGCTGACAAAGTCTGCACAAAGTTGTAAGTCAGATTTCAGGCATTCTCTGCAATTGGAGTTGAATTTACTGTGTAAGACTCCTCTACTGCTAAAGGGAAGAAGATGATGCTCATTGTCATATTGTTACACTAAGACTGTTAAAAGTGGTTTTAAGGAAGGCATGCCTCACTATTTCTAATCCATATGAAACTCATGGATAGACAAACCTGTTTTTAAGATGAGAGAATTGTAGAAATCTGTAATTTCCAAAATCTTTGCAATGAATATATTTCAGCAGGCAGAGATAGTATTTTCCCTTAGTAAAACTGAAGCTACACTTTAACCTATTTAATGCATATGAAGATTGGGCTACCCAAAAATAACTCCTTGGGTTGCAGGCACTCAATCTGAAGTAGATTTGTTCTTTTTAAGTAGACACTTTCTTGGTGATCTAGTAATAATGGTTCTTAACCAGTGCATCCACCCATTTTTACTTTAGATGGACGGGAAGCAGTGTCAATGTGGGCTTATGTGCCTGTAAGTCAGCCCGCACCAGCAGCTCCTGCACAGCTTACAGAACGCTAACCCGGGAGCCCGGTGATCAGTGTCACCCAGACATTGCTGATCACATTACGGCTGTGTCTGGGTGATCACATGGTATTTTTACCATGTGATTGCTGTGTCCAATCACATAGTAAACAATAGAGAATGAAAGCAAGCATTGGCTCTCTCTATCACTGTGAGAGCAGAGGAAAGTGGTGCTGCAGCCTGTACATGTACAGCCACCTGCTAGGCTGCTTGTACACTCACCGCATTGCCAGCCTGCACCAGAGTTCCTGATCATGCCCCAGTATAGTCCTTTGTAAATAATGCAGCCAGCACCTGTCACTTGTCCCAGTGCTCACAAAAACACAGCCATCATCTATACCAATGTCCTGATCACCACCATACCTCAAACCAGCGCCCTGATCATCGCCATACCAGCGCCCTGATCATCGCTATACCCCATATAAGTGTTCTGATTCCCCCATATGCCATACCAGCATCTTGTTCACCACCATAACCCATATCGGCATCTTGATTACGCCATACCAACTTTCTGATCACCACCATACCCCATTCCAGTGTCCTGATCAAGGCTATAACCCATACCAGCGTCCTGATCACTGCCTTACCTTATACCAATCTCCTGATCACTGCCATGCCATATATACACACACACTAGCCACTTTATTAGGCACACCTTGCTAACGCCAAGAAAATATCCCCCACACCACTTTACCACCACCAGCCTGAACCGTTGATAAAAGGCAGGATGGATCCATGCTTTCATGTTTATGCCAAATGCTGATCCTACCATCTGAATATCACAGCAACCAGTTTCCCCATTTTCCGCTGAATCTGACATCAGCAAGACATTTTCGTCCGCACAACTGCTGCTCACTGCATATTTTCTCTTTTTTGGACCATTCTCTGTAAACCCTAGAGATGGTTGTGCATGAATATCCCAGTAGACCAGCAGTTTCTGAAATACTCAGACATCCCGTCTAACAACCATGCCAACATAGTTTGTAGACCTCATTTTATATACTGTTTTGGGTTATTTTTACCCCAAAAAAGTAGAATACATTGTGGCCTAAATTTATGAAAGATTTATTTGCAAAATTTTATAACAAAAACTAAGCAAAAAATGTTTTTTGTAATTTTTTTTTTTCCAACATTTTTGGTATTTGTTTTCATTTATATAGCAAAAAAACCCCCAGTGGTAATCAAATAAAAGCTCTATCTTTTGTTGCAAACAAATGATAACAATGTTATATGGGTACAGTGTTGCATGACTAATTGTCAAAGTGTGACAGGGATGAAAGCTGAAAATTTGGCCTGGGCTGGAAGGGGGTGAAAATGTCCAGACTTGAAGTGATTAAGAAAGATTTTGCGCAATACATCCAAGGTTCCCTTAAAGAGTAACTCAACGTTTTTCAGAAAAAAATAACATAACTTCTGCTTCCGATTACCTAGGTGGTCAGAACGGAGGTGGGAATGGGAACCTGTCTAAATCCCACTCCCCAAAAGTACTAATTCCTTACCAGGACGGAGGAGGAGGCCTTAAAACGGAACTTCCCCTTTTTTGGGTGGAGCTTTGCTTTAATGTTAAAAATGACCTTTCCTCTTCACTCTGCAACAGTTGTCATTTTCTGGAAAAGCAATGCAGTGTGGCAACTTGGAGGCCTTCTGTACACAGTTGGTGTACAGAACTTCCCCAGAAATGTCATTTTCTGCTTTTGTGAATTTAACTGATTTTCCCACAAGTCTACACTAAGATACAAATCAGATTTTAGACCTCCTCTGCTATGAAAATATAATTTTGTTCAGATACTCCCAAAGGATTAATTACTTCTGAAGGGATGCTGACTCCGCTTTCTTCATTAGAACACTGCAGTTGACTATAATAAAAGTCACTCCCATTCAGATTCACTCTGCTATTCGACTTAAACAAATAACTGTTCCTATAGAGCAGATCTGTTCCTACCCAGAGTAGGTAGGACTCTGGAACGAAGTTTGTTAAAATCCATGCAATATTCCTTGATCACACAAGGGATTTTTTTTTTCTCAACAAAAGTGGAGTTACTGGCAGCAATTAATTTTAATTTCCCATTAGCTGTATCCTGCTGACAAACGCATGCTGTGTCCAATCACAGCATGGGGTCAGTAGGGGATGCGTGCTGCCAAACCAGGAAGTACCTGTGACATAAGAATACGTCATCGTGCTTGGCTGTGCCACCCATTCGCAGTATATCTACTGTGAGCTGGTAAGCAAGAGATAAGGGCAGGTTCACACTAATGCAACATTAGTATGACAAGGGGAATCTCATTGTTTTTTCAATGGTGCTCATTGTTCAGAAATTTGCTATTTTGGAAAAGATTCCTGCACTACTTTTGGTGTGATTTACAGTGTGAATTGGCTCCATAGAATATGGAAAGCCGCATAAAAGTCACACCACGTGATTGTACTGTCAGTTGCATCACAATAGAGTAAACGGAAACTAAATAAGATTGGATCCTGGGGGGTTTGTTTGCTTTTTTGTTCTAATGTTAGAGGTGATCCCTAATATGTTCCCATAAGCCTCACTTGATTCTTCCCACATACTGTTTGCAACAGGTTACGCAGGAGATGATGTATACAACCTATTTAAGCTGACCATTCACTCTCGGTTTAATTTCAACAGGAGGACCATTTGTGTATGACCTGATTTGTATGAGAGTCCCTTAAGTACGCACATCATGAGCAATGAGAATACCCACATCTGTATATCCTCATAGTGCTCAATCATATGCTTTTATTTTTATGGAGACTAAATGTAAGCCACAGCGTTGTAAATATGTTGTGTAATCATCTCCTGCATAACCTTTTGCAAACCCCCATCCTACCAAATGCTTGACATTTTGCATTTTAAAATTTAAAAACTGAAAACAAAAATGAAAACATTAGGCCAATATTACAGACCAATGTTTGAGTTTAGCTCACAAATTGGCATTCTGTTACAGTGAAGGAAATACGTATTTGATCCCCTGCTGATATTGAATGTTTGCCCACTCACAAAGTAATAATCAGTCTAAAAATTGAATGGTAGGTGTATTGTAGCACTGAGAGACAGAATGGCAACAAATCATTCAAAAGAAATGCACGTCTATCAAATTATGCACTGATTTGCATGTTCATGAGGGAAATAAGTATTTCATCCCCTATCATTCAGCAGGATTTCTGGCTACCAGGTGTCTTTCATACAGGTAACAAGCTGAGATTAGAAGCTGTCTCTTAAAGGGAGTTTCTAATCTCATTTTGTTACCTGTATAAAAGACACCTGTTCACAGGAACAATCAGATTCCAAACTCTCCACCATGGCAAAAACCAAAAAGCTGTCCAAGGATGTCAGGGACAAGATTGTAGACCTACACAAGGCTGGACTGGGCTACCAAACTATCGCCGTGCAGCTTGGTGAGAAGGTGACAACAGTTGGTGCAATCATTTGCAAATGGAAGAAAGCCAAAACTGTCAGTCTTCCTAGGTCTTGTGCACCATGCAAGATCTCAACTCGTGGAGTGTCATCCCAGAACTACACGTGAAGATCTTGTCAATGATCTCCAGGCAGCTGGAACCACAGTCACCAAGAAAACAATTGGTAACGCACTGCGCCGACAAGGATTGAAATCCTGCAGTACCCTCAAGGTCCCTCTGCTCAAGAAAGCACATGTCCAGGCCCGTCTGAAGTTTGCCATGGAACATCTGAATGATGAGGACTGGTTGAAAGTGTTGTGGTCAGATGAGACCAAAATGGAGTTCTTATTCAGCATTCCTCCTCCAAACACAGCGAGTTGAGCCGATGCCAATGACCCCAAGAACACCATCCCAACTGTCAAACATGGTGGTGGAAACATTCTGCTTTGGGGGTGTTTTTCTGCTAAGTGGTCAGGACAACTGCACCGCTTCAAAGGGACGATGGACGGGGCAATGTACCGTCAAATCTTGGGCGAGAACCTTCTTCCCTCAGCCAGGGCATTGATATTGGGTTGTGGATGGGTGTTCCAGCATGACAATGACACAAAACACAGGGCCAAGGCAACAAAGGAGCAGATCATGAAGAAGTACATTAAGGTCCTGGAGTGGCCTAGCCAGTCTCCAGACCTTAATCCGATTGAAAATCTGTGGAGGGAGCTGAAAGTTTGAGTTGCCAAACGTCAGCCACCAAACCTTAATGACTTGGAAAGGATCTGCCAAGAGGAGTGGGACAAAATCCCTCCTGAGATGTGTGCAAACTTCTGTGATTGCCAACAAGGGATTTGCCACCCAGTACTAAGCCATGTTTTGTGAAGGGAATCAAATACTTATTTCCTTTATGAACATGCAAATCGGCGCATAATTTGTTTAGACAGAATAGCAACAAAAAATTCAAAAGAAATGCATGTCTCTCAGTGTTACAATACACCTATAATTTGATTTTTAGACTGATCATTTCTTTGAGTGGGCAAACATTCCAAATCAGCTGGGGATCAAATACTTATTTCCTTCACTGTATATACCCCATCCTATACACATTAAACTTGTGAAAGTCAACTATGTTATTTATTTATTACAGGTATTTATGCATTGCTGACAGAAAAGACCTTCATATGTTTGTGATGCTGCTGTAAACATTTTTATGTTTGTTTGAAGACAGGAGGCCCTGTCAGCTGCAGGAAATGTTGCTTTTTCATTAGAAAAAGATGTTTGCTAGAGCATTTGGTTATGGTAAAACTATTTGCGTGCCTACTGGTTATGGTAAAACTATTTGAGCACCTGTTAATTTGCATTCTGTGTAGCCTATTGTGCAAAGCGCTTTTGTGTTTATTTCTCACTATGCCACTAGATGGGGAGATTGTTCTGTGTGTGGAGTAGTCTTGTATGTCTTTTAACAAAACCTTTGTCTCAATATACATGACATTTTGTCACATCATTTGACATCTAAAACAAATCTAGAACAAATTTTTTGAAACACAAGCTTTTCTATATGTCTCTATATAACTTATTTTTTCTATAGGCTTCTATATTTGAGGGAGCTGACAATATACAAACTAGGTACTAAGAATCATGTGTTGTCTGTGTCTATGCCATTATAACCACTAGACAGCCAGCAACATACTGGTACATCGCTGGACTTCAAGTGGTTATACCGGGATGATGCCTACAGCTGCAGGCATCATCCCGGTGTTTTTATATTTTTTTTCAGCCGACAGTTGGATTTTTGCAAAAGCAACCCCACCCCTGCCCCTGCGGTTCTTTCTGGCTCTGCTGTGCCAGTGGGAGACCCGAGCTTTCAGTTGGCAGTTCCACCGTCTGACCAAAATTTGCTGATCAGAGACTGGAACAGCTCCAATCATCTCTATGGTCTCAGAAACCAGAAGCAATGAGTATTCATCACTTCTAGTTTCACCAGATGTAAACAGCACCATTTTTAAACTGGGATCGCATCTGATCACACCGATCTTAGCGAGCTAATAGACCCCAGATCTCTCAGTAAAGAGTACCTGTCACTGCCTATTGCTATCATAGGAGATATTTATATTTCCTGTGATCACTATAAAAGTGATAAAGAAAAAAATTAAAGTGTCATTATAAAAAATAAATAAAATAAAAATGTTATAAAAATTCAAAGCGCCCTGTCCCCCATGCTTGCTCGTCGGTCCTGCACACATGCAAACAGTGATCGTCCCACGTATGTGAATTATAATCATGAACATTAGATTGAGGGCAGAAATGCTAGCATCAGACCTCCTGTTTACAGCCATAGTGGTAACCTGTAAGGGCCTTTAAAGTTTTACCTACAATTTGTTGCCGTAGCACTGACATTTGCATTTTTAAATTGGTTGGTATCTATTTATTCAGCGTAACATCTTTTATATTTTACCAAGCAATTGGATATTCTATTGTGCAGTATTTTTGTGCATTAACCACTTCCCGATCGCCCTATAGCAGAAATACTGCTACAGGGTGGCAAGGGTGTGCAGAATTACGTGTATATGTACGTGATATTGCATTTCCGGGTAGGGGGCCTGCACGCGCCCTACCCACACTGCTATTCATGGCCATCAATCACCGGGTCCCGACTAGTGATTACTCACCGACGCCCACTGATTGCCCGACATCTCCAAAGGGGAGGAGAACTGTTTGTAAACAAAACCGTTCTCCTCCCTGTCAGCTCGTGCACACTGCTTTGCAAAGCAGTGTGCTTACAGTGAAGCACACAGACTCCAGTAAAACGTCACACAGTTAACCCTTTGATCGCCCTCATGTTAACCCTTTCTTGCCCAGTGCCATTAGTACAATGTTGGTGCTTTTTTTTTTTTTACTCAAAAAATAACCACACAGGCGATCAAATACCACCAAAAGAAAGCTCAATTCGTGAGGGGAAAAAAAAGGATGTAAATTTTCATTTGGTTGCAGCATTGCATGACTGTGCAATTGTCAAAGTAACGTGGCGCCGTTACGGAAAACATGGCCTCCTCAGGAGGGCAAGTGATTAAAATGTTTGTTTTTTTTTTAAAAATTGTGTTTGAAAAACCACTGCACAAATACCATGTGACATATAAAAATTGCGACACCCACCATTTTATTCTCTAGAGCTTCTGCTTTAAAAAATATTCAGTGTTTTGTGGTTCTTAGTAATTTTTCTTGCAAAAAATACTGATTTTAACATGTAAAGGAAGTGTCCGAAAAGGCTTGGTCTTAAAGTGGTTAAAAACCTGTCATGAGAGAAATGCGGGAGTTGCTCCTGATTTAATCATTTTTGAAAATGAAGGTTTCCTGGCTGTTATACACACCCTCTGATTTCAGTGCTTTCTATTTTTTTATTTACATACTGTAAAACTTTAGCCATATATGCTAAATATAAACTGCATTTTTGTGTCTGATTTCAATGCAAAGATTGCTGAGTTATTTATTTATTTTTTTCTTAAATGCTTTGTGGGTTTTTTTTTGTTTTTTTTATAAAGGGAACTTGGTAACTTTGAAGCCGCTATGGAGAACTTCCAAAAAGCCTTGATACTGAATCAGAATCATGTACAGACACTTCAGCTAAGAGGCATAATGCTTTACCATCATGGCAGTCTTCAAGAAGCTTTAACAAACTTTAAGGTGTGTTTTGATATATGTGTGTATATAGTCTTAAGATAGCCTAGTTTGCAGGATTATTACGGGATACATAGTCCAGAGATACTGGCCATTATTACATTTTGACCTCTAATAACCAGCACATAAAATAAGTTTACTTCATAATTTGACTGCAAAGTTTCAAAATTTCCAATATACAGCCCCCCAATCATTCTTAGTTGTGTTGCAAAGAAAAGCAAGCTCATATGCCCAACACTCCTAGCTCTAGACTAGTTACTGAGTTTAACTTACAAGGACTTTCTGAAAGTAGAGGGGTTGCAAATAAGGACATGGATTGCTTATGTCAGCCAATAAGAGGGATAATAGAAATCAGGAAATTATTTCTAACCTGTCTAATTGATTGATTGTCCTGAACACAGACAAGGTTTCAAATGGACATATACAAGAGGCACTGAGATTTTAACACTTATTTGTTTGTAGCAGTAAAGAGAACACAATCCTTTAGTGGATTTGCTGGCTCTGGCGAGGCAGCCCACAAACAAGGCAACTCTCCCAATGCGTTCCCAGAACATGCCAGCAGACAAAGGCTATCAATAGAGTTGAGATTTGTTGTCCAGACAAGCTAGAAATCTTACCTATGGGTACTTTAGGAGTGAAGAATTCATAGCATTTGTTGCTTGACATGGCATAAATAAAACAGACATAATTTTGTTATATGTAATTTTCTTTCTGTAGAGAGACAAAGCTTTGGACATTGGCTTGTGAAAGTACATTTTGATGTTACAGAAATTGTGTGGATATACTGCTTATTGTTTTAGTTTGTTCACCTATAGTCATTGTCCCTTTCTATAGCGATGTTTGCAGCTGGAACCCTATAATGAAGTCTGCCAATACATGAAAGGACTCAGCCGTGTCTCTATGGGGCATTTCTATGAAGGAATTAAAGCTCAGACCAAAGTAATGTTAAATGATCCACTACCCGGTCAGAAGGCAAGCCAGGAGTATTTAAAAGTGAAGTACTTAAGAGGTAAATGTGTGTTTTATGCTTTGAGTGTCCTGCTTAATTACTAGCTAACTACTGCAACTTTTCGATATGGCTGTCCCATATTGCCGTCCCGTGCAAGGTTCTCCCTTGCTGTGTCTCCCGGCTGCCCTATGAGCTATCTCCTTTGTTTTCTGTCCCATATTGCCATCCAGTGAAACATTCTCCCTTGATGTTGCTCCCGGCTGTCCTGTGGACTATCTGCCTTGTTTGCTGTCCAATATTGCTGTCCTGTGGGACACTCTCTCCCTTGCTGTGGCTCCTGACTGCCCTGTAGACAGTCCCCCTTGTTTGCTGCCCCACATTGCTGTCCTCTCCCTTGCAGCGACTTCTGTTTGCCCTGTGGATTACCTTCTCCTTGCTGTCCCATATTGCCATCCTGAGGATCATTCTTTATTGCTGTTCCTACGGTTTGCCCTGTGGACTATCATCATTTTTTGCTGTCCCATATTGCCATCTTGAGGATCATTCTAACTTGCTGTGCCTACTGTTTGTTCTGTGGACTAGTTCTCCTACTGTCTCTACCCCGCGTCCCCAATAAATGCCCGCACGTCTGGTTCCTTGTGATTTGCCTCTGTGTGCTCTCTCTCTGCACTTCTAGTTTGTCACACCCCCCCCCCCCTTCTGCAAGAACACCCAATCAGGTTGTAGTCAGTGCCACAGCTATGACTTGCATCAACCACCTAGAGGGGACCAGGAGTCTTGCATCTTTGAAAGAAGCAAGCCAGATAATCGCATAGACAGAAGCTCTGTACAGCAATCTCTGCAGTTCATGTCCCAAGAATGAACAACTAGGAAGCGGACTACCTCAGTTGCCACTGCCCATATCAAGGGGAATGGGCTCTTAACCTAGACCTCTTCAGTCTGATATTTCAAAAGTTGGGGACTTGGATTGTAGACATCCTAGCCTTCAGAGGCAACAACAAGTTACCTGTGTTTGTAGCCAGGACCTAGGATTCCTCTAGTGATGGCCTCAGATGCCTTGATGATTCTCTTATTTCAGTTGGCTAATCTGCATCTTCCCTCTAGTGTGAATTCTGCCTCTTCTGCTCAAAAAGATAGAGCAAGAGAGAAAAACGGTGATTTTCATTGCAGTAATGTACAGCGCTGAGCGAACTATTGGCGCTTTATAAATACTGTATAATAATAATCGAACAGGCGCTTAAGAATTTGGTACACAGACATACTCTAACTTCTAGCAGATCACCCCTAGCCTCTTCCCAAGAGGCCAAATCTGCTGTCTCAGGGCCCTCTATTCTGCCCTGTGTCTGTCTCTGGCTTTAACTGCATGGTTGTTGAAGCCCATATCTTAAAAGATAGAGGGGTCTCTGTTCTATGTTGCTGAAAGCAAGAAAAGCCACTTTCAGGAAGATCTATTATCGTACCTGGAAATCCTTTTTGCTTGGTGTAAACACAGGCACTTCCATTCCAGAGAATATTTTGTGTATCACATTCTGGCCTCCGATAAACTGGTCTTGAGGAAGTATGAGGAAAGGCTTCTTACAACTGTGGGAATAGGATGTCTTACACCCAAGACCATCCTTTCTCCCCAAGATGGTATTAGTCTTCCACCTCAATGAGGGCATAGTCCTGCAATCCTTATGCCCTGTTTCAAAGCATCCAAAAGAAATCTTTCTTCGTTGCCTGGACATAGAGCAACTGGAGTCTACCTCAGATCTACAGCTTCCATCATACAAATTCACTCATTGTCCTTTCCTCAGGACTTCACAAGGGACACCCTACTTCCAAGTCCGCCTTCACCAATATGGAAAAGAAATCTATTTGCTAGAGCTTACACTCTTAAGGACAAATCTCCTTCGCTGATTTTTACATGCCAAAATCCTCTACATTGATGGGAGTTTCCTGGGCATAGCTGCACCAGATCTCTGTAGCCCAGCTGTGTAAGGCTGCCACCTGGTCTTCTGTTCAAAGTTCAGGTGGATGTCCAGTCTTTTGTGGATGCAGTTTTCAGACACAAGGATATTGGAGCGGCACTCTGAAGTTTGGCTTTGGTTGGGAATTTTGACCCTTGTTGGGCTTCTTGTCACAGTTCTGTTTGCCTAGTTGTTGGCCACCCTTCTTATTCTTTCGGGACATCCCAGGGTCTATAAATACTCCAGTCTGTGTCATGTACTGTGCGAGTATGATGAGAGAAATTTTGACTTGCCTGTAAATTCCACATCTTGAAGTACAGTATAGGGTAAAGGCCACCCTACATTCCTTTCCTTAGTTACTTTGGATTGCTTGGTGCAAAAGTGAGGATTCACAAAGCAGGAGGAGCTTCTAGTCCTCTGCTGTTAGTTACATGTTCAAAATAAAATAAAACATTTTGCAATACTGAGTACAAATACATAATCTCAAATTGTTTTAAATTGTCATAGAATATATATTTGAAATTTAAATCATTTTTTGGAAATAACGTGGTGTGGGCAGATTTCTGCAAGTCACAACTTGCTACTCCCCTCCTCCCTGTGTCTCAGAATAAGAGGAACATGTAATTTTCCACCCCCGTTGTATTTAGCTGGTTAGTGGGCAAGGAGGAGGAAAGGAGTGGGCTGTCATTTACCCCGGTATATGCCCATATGTGTGATTCTATAGTCACATGGGCTGCTCTGATGTGATAGGGAGGAAATGCTTCGCATAGAAACTCGCTGAAAACTGAGCAGGTGCACAGCTGCCTTTGCAACTGCAAAATCCCTAGCTGAGTTGGGGACATGAACAGAAGGTGGAGATAGAGAGCAGCAGGTTAAATCAGTCTTTTTGCAGAATACAGAAAACGAATCTCATAGTGGCTGAGTATGAACAGCATGCAATACAGCATGTTTTTTGTTTTTTTTGTAATGTAGGTTTAGTGACACTTTTAAGGGTTTTACTGAAACCGTTAAATCCATAGCCCACAATATGGGATATTTTTTGTATTTTGTTTCAAAATCACAGAAAGGGTTAGTTCACCTTTACAAAAACTGCCTGTGGAGGTAAAAGGTGTTTTGTAGATTAAAAAAACAAGCTGTGCAGCTCTATCTCAAATAATGCCCTTGCTATACAGCCCTGGCCGAACGTTTTCAGACCAACACAAATATTAATTTTCACAAAGACTGCTGCCTCCGTTTTTATAATGGCAATTTGCATATAATCCAGAATGTTATGAAGAATGATCAGATTATTTGCAAAGTTCCTCTTTTGTAATTAAAAAGGAACTTAATCTCACTGCATTTCAGCCCTGCCACAAAAGGACCAGCTGACATGTCGGTGATTTTTCTCATTATTGAGCTTTCTTTCGGTGGTATTTGATTGCCGTGTGGGGTTTTTTTTTTTTCCGGCTATTTAAAAAAAAAATAAAAAGTCTGAGAATTTTTTTTTTTTTTTTACTTTTTGCTATTAAACATGTTCAGTAAAAAAAAATTTATATCAAATTTCGTCATAAATTTACACCAAAATGTATTCTGCTACATATCTTGGCTAAAAAAAATCCAGATACGTGTAAATTAATTGGTTTACATGAAAGTTATTGCGTTTACAAATGGCAGTGTATATATACTGGGATTTTTTTTACTAGTAATGGCGGTGATCAGCGACTTATTGCGGGACTGTGGTGGACATTCTGACACTGGGGGGAACTGACTTGAGGGGCGATCAAAGGGTTAACTGTGTGCAGGGAGTGTTTTACTCGGAGGCGGTGTCTGTGTGCTTCACTGTAATCACACTGCTCTGGTAATTACTCGCCGGGTACTGGCGAGTAATTACCGGCTGGGACTCAGTGATTGATGGCGGCGTGGGTAGAGCACGCGTGCGGCTCATGTACCCCCTACCCGGAGATGCAAAATCGCGCATATATATATATATATATATATATATATATATATATATATATATAATCGTACACCCCTCACAATTTTGTAAATATTTTATTCTATCTTTTCATGTGACAACACTGAAGAAATGACACCTTGCTACAATGTAAAGTAGTGAGTGTACAGCTTGTATAACAGTGGAAATTTGCTGTCCCCTCAAAATATCTCAACACACAGCCAGTATTGTCTAAACCGCTGGCAACAAAAGGAAGCACAAACACCATGGGAGGAAGTTTGCAGCCTATATGTGATAATCGTGCAATAAAAGTAAAAGGACAACTTTGCCTCTGGGCCGGGGGGGACCAGGCGATGGAGCCTGTGACAAATGGATTTGTTATTTATATTAAATAACCCCTCATCTGTGAATTACCTGGGTTGACCTTGTCTTCCTTTCTTTTGCAGAGTACTCTCGCTATTTGCATTCACATCTTGACATGCCAGTGACTGAATATAATATTGATGCTGACCTGCCTGGAAACTTCAAAGATCACTGGGCAAAAAATCTCCCCTTTTTGATAGAAGATTATGAGGAACAGCCAGGACTACAGCCTCACATAAAGTAAATACTTGTTTATCAAGGGAGCATACTTGGATTTGTTTATGAAAACTGTATTTTCCAAGAAAAGAAAAAACAATAGGGTTAAGTGAGCAGAGCAGCCCTTGCAGGGTTTGGTGAACTCAACTGAACCCAGCCCATTGAACCCATCAAACTTCGTGTACAGCTGTGCTTGGCTTTGCTGAGCAAAGCAGAAGACATCTGCGGGAAAATAAAAAAAAATCTTTTTTTTGTGTTTAAAAATGTACTAAAAACTCCTTCACTGAAAGAACCAAAACAACGGAAAACTTTAACAGCACAACTGCAAAGAAATTACTTTAAAGCAAGCTTCACTGAATAACCTCAGAGGTCCATGATAGATTCCTGGTGTAGCTAAGATTGGGCTGATGGGTTCTGAAAATGCAAATATTTTGAATGGGATCCAAATTTCTAATAATGTTTAAGTTGTGACTTCCTTAGTGCCAACGCACACATGTGCATTCCGGATTTCAAGGTACGGTTTCAGTGCGGATTGCAATCTACTTGTTCAGCAGTTCAGGACTGTTTTTTTGTGACACAGCTGCGTGTTGTACTGTTTACTAGTTCAGGGACGGATTTTTTTGGTTTTGCTAAGTTAGACAGGAGGGGGGGGGGGGGGAGAGCAAACTGTGCTGAAATCCTGTTCACAACTGTCGACATGTGAAATTCAGAAGCAGTTCCCATAGAAGTCAATAGCCTGTACTCCGCACCTGAACTGGACCACACTGCTTAGAAATCAGACAAGACTTCTTCCTTTTTTTTTTTTTTTCTTTTTTTTCTTTTTCAATCCGCACTTGCAGTGCACTGGACATATGAGAACAGGCACATAGGGAGGTTGAAACCGCTTCCAATCCGCATATACTGTATGTGAACCAGAACTTAGAATGTCTAGCCATGTTAACAGTTTTAGAAAAAATGAGCAGTAGATATAGGCAGTTAGTTTTTGCTTGACTTTAATGTTTTTACTTTTATATTATATAGGGATGTGTTGCCTCAAAACTTTGAAAGCTACAAGCCAGAAATACAGGAACTTGTATGTGTAGCAGATCGCCTGGGAGCTTTAATGCAGTATGAAACATCAGGATTTCTTTCAAATAAGAGAATTCACAGAGGTACAGTATGATGGCAAGAAACATTGTATTTTGAAATGAGTCTTTATTTTTACAATTTAAATGGGCCTTACAACTAAATCATTCTAAACCCATACTTGTATTGTTAGTCAACCTCCTGGCTCAAGAAGACAACTACAGAGCTGACGTAGGCCATGGAGAGTGAAGGCGGTCACTGATCTGAGCTCTGTAGTAGGAAGTATGAGGTGCTAAGGGGCAGAGGTTGAAAAATAGTGTATTGTTTAAAAAGTGCAGTAAGTTGAAAGATCAACTTTTAAGCATCCACTATTGTAGACCGTGAATACATTTTGGAAGGAAACTTAGATTCAGTAACAAGTATAAAATTTAAAATCTATTGTGGATTAAAACATTTTCCTTGGAACAAGTGTATATGAATCCACTTGTGTTGATGTATGTAAATTAAGTAAATAGTCACAACAGGATTCACTAGATACTAAAAAAAAATTATTTTGTGACCCGAAACAAGCTTGTAAAACAAAAAAACTGACCCCTGGATTCTGTTTGAATTGTGACCACAATATTACATTATTTGTACTTTAGGGTTCATGTCAAAGGGCATTTTAATGAAATACTGCATTTTACATTTAAATGTGTTTGACAAGAATAGGCTGTGTTTTTGCCTGCAGTTCAGATGCAACATAATGCAAAGTGGGTCAAATGCAGACTCTAACCTGCCATGTGTACTGTTCAAATTCTGTGGGATTTTTCAGACCTACATTCGATGTTCATTCCAAGCACAGGAAAACACCTGTGGACATTAGGTCTAAATTATTTTTTATTACTTTACTGTTTCTTGGAAATTAGGCTTCTCTGCTCTGTCTCATAGTAGTACACCCAAGAAAGCCTGCTCACCTGCGGTGGGTTAGGAAACCGTGAGAGACAGAAAACTGTTGGGGTCCTGGTCAGAGAGGCAGGGTTAGATGACTCTCCTGCCAGCTCCTGGATGTGAGTTCTGGGGGGGAGGGCGGCCTTTTTATCTGGTTGACCCCAAGTGAGTGGCGTTAGCTGTGGTCCTCCTTTCCCTGTTTGCTGTCTGGCACATTTCCTGTACCAGAAATAGTATGGAAAGCATAGCTGTGCCACAAGCTACTTCCCATGTGGCATTTTGTTTCACAGCATCCCTTTTAAGTGAGTTTTTTTTTTTTTTCATATACAATTTATTTGCATAAATGCATTTTAGGTTTTGCATTCCAAGGACCCGGGTTTGGGGAAATATGGGGGGCTGTTGTTCATTTTTTTAGAATAAAATTTAAAGACATACCCTGTCCAGCCAGCTTCCCAGAGCTCCAGTGATTTGTCCTACGTCCATCAGTCTGCTCCGTGGTGCTCCTATTGCTCCAGCAATGTGGCCACACCTTGGGCTGCTCATGCAAACTCCCCATTGACCGTTTTGTGTCCTGGCACTGTGGCCAAGACTCTTCAGCTTCCTATTGCCAGGCAACACTGCAGCCTTCTCCTCTCTGCTAATCTGCTATTGGTTCTGCACTGTTGGTGTCTGATTTAAACGTCACAATCTCTTTATCCAGGGCATGTGATTGGTTTTTCCACATGCCTCGCTAACTGCCCATTGGCCTGTACTTGTACCCTTATTTGACTCCTGTCTGAACCAACCCCTGCCTGTTATTGACCATTTCTCCTGTCAGCTGTCTGAACTGGCCCATGTCTGTTTTGAACACCTTTTGCCTGCTGTCTGGACTGACCTCTGATGCTGTTTTTTGGGAAAATGTCTTTGGAGGCTTAGTAAGTCACTAACCTCTATCACTAATGCTCAAGTGATATCTAGGCCACCTTTTTCTCATTCTCTTAAATTATCTGCATCAGAGAAAGTGATTGTTTCTTATAGTAGCAAAGGTAACAGGATATTGAAGGAGAGTTTGGTAAAGAAAACTGTAAAAGAAAGCAAAACTGGTTTGGAAAGAGGAGATCTGAAAGAATTATATTAAGGCTGTTCAAGCTACTAAAATATGGTATAGTGTGGTTATCTTGTAGCAAAGTACCAAATTTATACAAAGATGTACATCAGAACATTAAAGTGACCCATGCCATTCCTCCTGCCATCCTATATAACAGTACTTGTGCATAGTCCTTTTGCTCCATCTATCGTGTCACAGCTTTCTAGAAATCCATAAACTGCAATAACATGTCTGTGTAAAAATGACTTTACCATCAGTGGGCTAATCTACCGAGCTTATGTATATAAATCTGCACAAATACAATCACAACTTCCTCCTTTCCCAGAATAGTTGCTCATTTATGTTCCATTTATGTACGGACTGCAGTATCCAAAACATAGCTGGTATGGGATCTTTTAAATTTCTACTATACAATGGCATTTATACAATATTATTATTTTTTTTTTAAAACATAACTCCGCCCCCTCCCCCCCCCCCCCCCCTTCTCACAAACACACACACTCGTAATAAAAGGTTGACCCTAGTCTTTAAACTTTCATCCTCCCAGAAGATTTCAGCTAAGCAGTAGAAGGTTACCAATATTGCTTCGTGGTGTTGCAGTAGAGCATGGTTCACACTGCTGAAGAATGTCTCTTGCTGAGATCACCTTCTAGCAGTAGAGCTTCTCAGACTTAATGCTTCAATGGAAGATCCTCAGAAGGAGGAGCCTCTCTTGGATAGTCTTGGGTTTTTTAAAATCTATTTTTGCATTTGGAACACTTTTTGAGAGATCGGTGGCTGGTAACCCCCCTGATTTTGTTTTAATTTTCCCCAAACAAGCTTGGACAAAGGGCTGAAGGCATGCACCTTTTTTAAAGTCCAGATTTCTTTTTTTCTGATTCTTTTTTTAAATTAGTGGCACATATGTGGCTCAAGCAGTTTTTAATAGCCTTTTCAATCTAGTCTCCATTCCAAATGTCCTCTTATAACTCTATCGGGGTTCTAAAGTCATTAGATATTGTACCATTTGACACTCTCAGCGTTATACCTATCAATGTATTACCATCAAGAAAGCTTTCCTATTTGATATTTTTAACAACTAGGGATGTTGGATGCATCCAGGCTTTTCACAAACCTTACTATGTTTTAAGATAAAATTCTATTGCATTTATTAAATCTAACTACAGTTGCCTCAGATCACTCACAGATTACCCTGCCTTTTTTAATGCTAACCCTTCACAAAGGGGAGGAGAAATCTTTGCAAATTAGATGTTTGGAAGTATCTGTTTGAGTATTTATACTGTAAGTCACAGTTTATACTGCAAGTCACAAGTCCTTGGGGAATGCACAAGAATAACATAGTGCCATGTAAAGAAAAGAATAAAGCATTAAAGATTACTTTGGCTAGATGGAATATATGAGCCATCTTCCTCATTTATTTGCACATCAGTAAGACTCCCCCAAGAGTGCCTGAAGGTTCAATCAACAAGATCAATGCCTGCTGAAAGGAAGGCAATCTCACTAATGGTGGAATAGATTGTTAAGCCTACAAACCGATCAAGATGCAATACTTTCACTAAGTTTTCTTGTGTCTTCAACCAGTATTGTATGCATTAGATTTTTCAGGTGTTCAGTTATTGGCCATAGTCCTTTTTTCTTTTTTTTTTTTTTTTTTTTTTTATGATCATAATTTACTAGTAATTCTCTGGCTGGGTGGTTGCCATGAAAGCACATGACATTCTGCTCACTTTATGTATTTTTATATTTTATGTACTGAGGGACAATTTCTTGGTTTAGAATTGGCCTCAGTTTCCTGTACCTCTGGGTATGTGGTGTCCAATGTGCATGTTGTGAGAGAATTACCAATTTAACAGTATTTTATTCTGAAAATTACAGTCTTAATTTTAATCTATGTTTGTGCTCCTATGCTAATTTTGTAACACGTGCTGGCCTGAAATTCCTTTTTTTTTTTCTTTAATTTATTTATCATGTTGCTTTGCAGCAATGGGTTTGGCTGCTCTTGAAGTCATGCAGGCAGTGCTGAGGACTTGGACAAACTCAAAAGTACGAATTAATGGCAAAACCAGACTAATGCAGTGGAGAGATATGTTTGACATTGCAGTTAAATGGAGAAGGTAACTTTTAGCTGTTAAGTACTGTTTGTTCTTTCCTTTGAAATAAGCCATTGCTAGAAAAACTACGATTTATCATATTACATATTTTTACTTTTAAATGATCATCAATTTAAATGAATCAGTAGAGCACAGGCCAGTAATACAACATTTATATTGGGTAAAAGACTACCTCTTTTTGTCAATGAATAAAATCTACTGAAACCCAACTCTTAGTTTAGGCAGTCTAACTTGGTCAACAAGTTATTACTGTAGATAATCTATAGTTTATATTAAGCAGTGAGCTAAAACAGTCTGCCCCCAATGTTTATGGATAACAAATTCTATAATTTCAGTCAATTAATTTGGGGCAGCATGTCACTGCACATATTTTTAATATTTTACAATGGATCTGCCAGTAGAACACAGTTGCCTCCTTAACCTTGCTGTTTTCACTACTCTGCCAGATTGAGGGAGCTATATATATATATATATATATATATATATATATATATATATATATATATATATATATATATTTTCCAGGAGTAACGAACACTGGGAGAGCATTAGAGAAAAGAAAGCATCACAGCGGAGATTTGGAATTCAATATAATAGATGTTCAATAATCACCTTCTACTAAAAAATAAATTATTCTGGGTGTCCTAATGTGTTTTGCTTTTTTGATAGGATTGCAGATCCTGATCAGCCTGTACTATGGTTAGATGAAATGCCAGCTCAGAGTCTCATCAGGGGCTTCAACAACCACATCAACCTTATCAGGTAACTGCTACAAGGAAAGGTACAGTGGGTCAAAAGGAGCATCATATTGCATGAAGAGCTTCAGCACATGCATTTGGTTTGTAGCGATATATAAATATTATACAGCACTACATTTCCCTACAAAAGTGACACAAGCTAGTCTATTCCAATCTCATTCGATAAATATTGCATTTGTGTATAAATGTAAAGTTCTAACTGGTTAAATGTGCACTTTCTCAAAGATGTTCCTAAATGAAGGTTGAATATTAACCACTTCAATACCGGGCACTTATACCCCCTTCCTGCCCAGGCCAATTTTCAGGTTTCAGTGCTCTCACAGTTTGGTTACAGTGTTGCATGACCACACAATTGTCATTCAAACTACATTTTTAAAATTTTGTTCACACAGCTAGAGCTTTCTTTTGATGATATTTAATCACCACTGGGGTTTTTATTTTTTGCTAAATTAAAGACTGAAAATGTTGAAAAAACACACTTTTTTTTTTTTTTTCTTTTTGTTTCTGTTTTATAAAAGTTTGCAAATTAAATATTTTTTGTTCATAAATATAGGCCAAGATGTATTCTGCTACATTTGCTTTGGTGAAAGTAACCCAAATCAGTATTTATTATTTAGTCTGTAGGAAAGTTAGAGTTCACAAACTATGGGACGCATCTGAAAATTGATTAGTCCTGAAATTCTGACAGCCGATCTAATTTCTTCAGGCCCAGAAATGTCAGAACAGTACAAATATCTACCAAATGACCTCTTTTGCAAAATAGAGTCCGACATATTTCATAAGAGGCATAGCAATTTTTTTTTGAAGTTGTAATTTTTTTTGGGAAAATGAAGAAATTTAAAAAAATTTCACAGCTCTTCTTTTTTTTTTTTTTTTTTTTTTTACATGCTGTCACCAGTGCAGTACAGCATCATCTTATAACTGGTGTGGCGGTTATCAGGGACACTGGTGACAGTACGAAAAAAAAAATGATAATTTTTTTTCTTTTTTTTTTATTTTAAGATTTTTCTCTAGTCTAACATTGTACTACTTTGGGGAAGTGATCAGTATTTTTTTTTTTTTCTTTACACAATTTGATTGCTTATAGCAAATTTCTTTACTATAAGCAAGCATTTAACTGAAATGCAGTCAATTTATTCAGGTTTTTTTTTTTTGTTCTGATTAGCTGTGATTGGCCACGGCTAATCACATGACACAGATGGGCTGTGATTGGCCCAGCCTGTGCATGTGATCACTGTGACCATTCACAGCTAGACACACTTGTACACTTGTATACAATGATTGGCATGATAGGAAGCCATCCATTGTTTACAACGGTTATGTGACCTGCTGTGATTGGTCACAGCAGGTCACATGGTACTGGCAACAGGGCCAGTACACAGATCGATCATCGGCCGTGTCCAAGGTGCCCTGCGTGCACGAGCAATGCGCGACCCGGGAAGGACGTCATATGATGCCCTCCCGGATCGACGAGAGGCTCGCCCGGCCGTAATTTTACTATAGGCCGGGCGGGAAGTGGTTAGTCTGTGTATAAAAGCAACAAAATCCTCTTCACACACCATTGTATAAATCACTCTATATATTCACTGATAAGTGATATTTTCCCTCATTTACTTTCAGATTAAAACAGATTCAACAGATCTATCAAGTGTGCTAAAGCATTGTGTATCATAAATAATTGTGATTTTTATTTTTTACATAAAATACTTTTTGTTCTGCTCATTTCCTACATTTTCCTCAATCACTGTCACTGTTAGGGAACATGCATTTGCTCCAGTGTTGGCTGAAAATCATTGCTTTAATGGGCTTCTGGTAGTTACAACAGTGATCCATGCCCACAAAATGTCATAATGTCAAATATCTAGTACTCAATCAGGGACACATGTAACTGGGTGACAACCTAGGAGCAAAATTGGGAAACGGTTGTCACAGCGTGCATAAACAAGGACCTTCATGACAGAATCGCCACATATACTTTTAATGAAAGCTGCATATTTAAAAAGTGTATGTGTGTGCATGTATATGCGATTTTTCACTTCCGGGTAGAGGGCGCGCATGCCCTATCGCCACTGGCGACTTCAGCTGTCGATCACCGGGTCCCAGCTGGAGATTCCCCACAGGCACCCAGCGATCGGGAGTATCACTGATGGGGGAGAGGTGTGTATGTAAACAATATAGATCCTCTCCTCTGTCAGCTCCAGCAAAACAATACAAAGCAGCTGTGCTTACACTGTAAAACACACACACAGTAAAACAGCACACAGTTAACCCTTTAATCACCCTAGATGTTAACCCCTTCCTGCCCAGTGTCATTAGTACAGTGTCGGTGCTTTTTATTGTATTTGTGTCACTGGGGATGTCAGTGACAGTCAGTTCCCCCCCAGTGTCAGAATGCCCATCGCAGTCCCGCTAGAAGTCGCTGATTGCCGCCATTACTAATATAGAAAAAAAAATTCCTGTGTGTGTATATATGCCTCCATTTTGTAGACGCTATAACTTTCACATAAACCATTTAATTTACACGTATTGGGAATTTGGGTTTTTTTTTTTTTGGTTTTTTTTTCTTCAGCAAAGGCATGTAGTAGAATACATTTTGGCCTACATTTTATGATTAAATTTGATTTTTAAAACTTTTTTTTACTGAACAGGTTTAATAGCAAAAAGTCAAAAAACAAAACAAAAAAAAACCCCACACAAATATTTTTGACTTTTTGCTATTAAACCTGTTCAGTAAAAAAAAGTTTTAAAAATCAAATTTAATCATAAAATGTAGGCCAAAATGTATTCTACTACATGCCTTTGCTGAAAAAAAAAAAAAGCCGACAATTTTGAGAAAACAAGAAACAAAACAAAAAAAAAACCCACACAAATATTTTTGTTTTCTCAAAATTGTCGGCCCTTTTTTTTTTTTTTTTTTGGTTTATAGAGCAGAATAAAAAACCTGCAGAGGCACTCAAATACCACCAAAAGCGCTCCATTTGTGGGGGAAAAAAAGGAATACATTTTAATGTGGGTGCAGTGTTGCATGACCGCGCAATTGTCAGTTGAAGTAATCGCAAAAAAGGCCTGGTCAGGAAGTGGGGTAAAGCCTCTTGAGGGCAAGTGGTTAATGAATTTTATTCCACAAGAACACAATATAATACCCAATTGTTTGGTAAAATATTAAAGATGATGTTATGCTGAGTAAATACCTAACATTAAACACTTTTTAAAATTGCACACACTTTAAAAGCTCTTGCAGGTTACTAGTTTAGAGTTACACAGGAGGTCTGGTGCTAGAATTATTGCTCTCGCTAAAACACTTGAGGCAATACCTCACATGTATGCGCGACCTACGTATGCGTTCACCTTTTCGCGGGGTGGCTGACATGCTTTTAAAATTTGGTATCCCTGTTTTAAAATTTGGTATCACTGTTCTGTCTATCACAAGATATGAACATCCCTTGTGAAAGCTAAAGCAGCGAAAGGTCCTCTATTAGACTCCAAATCTCTCCACTGCCCTTCAAAGCATCAGATCAAACCCAGATGCTTTAACAAGCTGTAGCTGCAGGCATCATACCAATAAAACCCCTTCAACCTGGCGATGTAGGAGTATGTAGCTGAAGTGGTTAAAGAGACATTTTAATGCAAACTGTCATTTGCTTTTGCATACTTCTTCAGGTTTAATGTTTTAATGTAATTGTCATTACCTAATTATTTGTGTAAACAGAACATTTTTGTGTATGTATTTTGCAGAGGTCAGGTAATCAACATGCGATACTTGGAATATTTTGAGAAGATTTTACGCTTCATAAAAGAACGGATCCTTATATTTCACAGGTAAATATGTATTATTGCTGGACTTAATTTAGAATTTTATTACACTCTTAATATGTATGCTGGAAAATAATGGTGGCCACACAAAATATTAATACTTTGGGCCCAATTTTGGATATTTTTACTTAGGGGTGTACTCACTTTTGTTGCCAGCGGTTTAGACATTAATGTGAATGTTTTGTGTGGCCACCATTATTTTCCAGCACTGCCTTAACCCTCTTTGGCATGGAGTTCACCAGAGCTTCACAGGTTGCCTCTGGAGTTCTCTTCCACTCCTCCATGACTACATCACGGAGCTGGTGGATGTTAGAGACCTTGAGCTCCTCCACCTTCCGTTTGAGGATGCCCCACAGATGCTCAATAGGGTTTAGGTCTGGAGACATGCTTGGCCAGTCCATCACCTTTACCCTCAGCTTCTTAAGCAAGGCAGTTGTCATCTTGGAGGTGTGTTTGGGGTCCTTTATGTTGGAATATTGCCATGCGGCCCAGTCTCCGAAGGGAGGGGGATCATGCTCTGCTTCAGTATGTCACAGTACATGTTGGCATTCATGGTTCCCTCAATGAACTGTAGCTTTCCAATGCCGGCAGCACTCATGCAGCCCCAGACCATGACACTCCCACCACCATGCTTGACTGTAGGCAAGACACACTTGTCTTTGTACTCCTCACCTGATTGCCGCAACACACGCTTGACACCATCTGAATCAAATAGGTTTATCTTGGTCTCATCAGACCACAGGACATGGTTCCAGTAATCCATGTCCTTAGTCTGTTTGTCTTCAGCAAACTGTTTACGGGCTTTTCCTTTGCATCATCTTTAGAAGAGGCTTCCTTCTGAGATGATAGCCATACCGACCAATTTGATGCAGTGTGTGGAGTATGATCTGAGCACTGACAGGCTGACCTTCAACCTCTGCAGCAATGCTGGCAGCACTCATATGTCTATTTCTTAAAGACAACCTCTGGATATGATGCTGCGCACGTGCACTAAACTGCTTTGGTCGACCATGGCGAGGCCTGTTCTGAGTGGAACCTGTCCTGTTAAACCGCTGTATGGTGTTGGCCACCGTGCTGCAGCTCAGTCTCAAGGTCTTGACACTCTTGTTATAGCCTAGGCCGGGTGTCGGCAACCCGCGGCTCCAGAGCCGCATGCGGCTCTTTTTCACCTTTGCTGCGGCTCCGGAGCACACTGCCCACCAGGTGACAGGCAATAGGGTTGCCATAGCTCAGTGGTCGGCAAGCCGCGGCTCTTTTAACCTCCCTGGCGGTTTTCCCGAGTGTAGCTCGTGGTAGAATTTCTATACCACGAGCTACACTCAGGCTTACCATGCGGCGCTGCTCTGGGGGTCCCTGCAGCACTTACCTTGTCCTTCGTTCCCGCGATGTGTCCCCTGCAGCGTCCCCGGCCATCTCCTCCGGCCGCTGCCGGCATCCGGCTTCTGTGTTCCGGTCCCCGTGACGTCGGGACGTACGGGCGCCGCCGGCGGCGGGAAATTTAAAAAATTTAAAAAATGTCTTTTTTTTTTTTTTTTTCAATTTTCAATAGTAAAACATTGCTGTTTCATCCCATTTCACATACATATTGTCCCTAGTGCTTTGTCCTGCGCCCTGCCTGCATTTTGTCTGTTCTTTCTGCCTGGAAACTCAGAAAAGTCCATGGCGTCCAAAAAGCGTCCCTTTAGGTCAAAAGCGGTTTTAGACCGGCTAGAGAACAGCGATAGCAAATCAGAACCACTTGCAGAATTGAGTGATAATGATTTGTGGGGAAATTTTCCTAAAAATTACAGCCTACAATAAAAAACTATTTCCATGCGAAAAAATGGTACCGCTTTCAGCACAAAAAATCGGAAGGAATCATACCGCCAGGGAGGTTAATGCAGCTCTTCTGTGTGCCGGGCGCCCGCTCCCCTCCCTCCTCTCGGGCGGCCGCCCCAAAAGTCAGGACTCTGCAGCTAGCCTAGCAATGGGCAAACTACGGCCCGGCGGACCTTATAATCCGGCCCGCGGAGCGTGGCAAACATTGGCTGTCAGGATGTAGGCGGGGCAGCGTGACGAACTCCTCTCCTCTCACAGTCCGCCCTGAAGACCAGAACTGCGCGGGAACACGGCGAGAGGAACGCGCGGAGTACAGGTAAGTGAATTGACACAATATGGGGATGAATTACTATAGGGGGGATGAATTACTATAGGGGGGATGAATTACTATAGGGGGGATGAATTACTATAGGGGGGATGAATTACTATATGGGGGATGTATTTTCAGTTTTAAAAATGTGGCTCTCAAAATAAATTTTAATCGTGGTTTTGGCGAGATTTGGCTCAGTTGAAAAGGTTGCCCACCACTGACCTAAGGCTATGATTGTGATTATGACGATACACTGTGGCCCTGATTAACCCTTTGCTTACTGGGCCCTTAAACCCCCTTCATGACCAGAGCGCTTTTTGCAATATATGCAGTGTCGGATTTGTTTTAAATGCTGCAATGGTTTTGCGGCTCCCAGTCTTTTTTTCCCTCTCGGAAACGGGTCCAAGTGGCTCTTTATGTCTTAAAGGTTGCAGACCCCTGGCCTAGGCCATCTTTATGTAGAGCAACAATTTTTTTTTTCAGATCCTCAGAGTTCTTTGCCATGAGGTGCCATGTTGAACTTCCAATGACCAGTATGAGAGAGTGCGAGCGATAACCCCAAATTTAACACACCTGCTCCCCATTCACACCTGAGAACTTGTAACACTAACGAGTCACATGACACCGGGGGAGGGAAAATGGCTTACTGGGTCCAATTTGGACATTTTCACTTAGGGGTGTACTCACTTTTGTTGCCAGCGGTTTAGACATTAATGGCTGTGTGTTGAGTTATTTTGAGGGGACAGAACATTTACACTGTTATACAAGCTGTACACTCGCTACTTTACATTGTAGAAAAGTGTCATTTTTTTTTTTCAGTGTTGTCACATGAAAAGATATAATATATTTACAAAAATGTGAGGGGTGTACTCACTTCTGTGAGATACTGTATATAGAAAGATTTACAGGCTGTCTGCCTGACATGGCAGCACTTGTTTGTCTGAGACTGATGCTTGTGTCAACAAGTTATCTAAAACCAAAGTAGGTAATGATCAACAGGGAAGTAACTATTGTATTTTGTAAGAATGAGTGCTGAATTATAAAGGTGAATGTTCAGATTCTTAAATAATCCAATCATAACCTAAACTGGCCCTCAATATTAGACAGTTGGACACGCCTGCCTGATCAAAGTACTGGAGGAGAATGTTTGTTTTTATCTTTCTGGAAGACCTTTCTGTAAATACAAATGATCGGATTACCTTTTGTGTATGTTTGCTATGAAAGAGGGAGAGAGCAGGGAGATATGTGGCAGTTGGCCTCGACTTAGGGAAAAAAATAGTGATTTACTGTGTAACATAGCTAAATGTTATTTTCTCCAGTTAGCCTAGGATATCTAGAATCTTTAATACTAAATTACGTCCCCACTTTGGGTTTGGATCACATGGGTTCTGGCTGCCAATTATAACTGCAGAGTCTATTGTTTTCAATCACCTCTGAGATGAGAGGGTCTAAAGGCTTCTCCCATGAAAGTACAAACTGGGAGAAAAAACAAGGTTTTCATTATATGAATACGAAGTAATGAGTTGTTTATATAAAGATGACATATATTCCTCAATGGCCATACAGCATTCAAGTCTACTTTTTGTGTGCTTCAAATGTCTTTTAAAAACCCAAATATTACCATGTAAAAGTGAATAAATCCCTGCACTACATATAGCCTGAAGGCTGTCTGCAGAAAACTACAGGAAGGGATGGAGACAAGACCAGTCACCCTGCATAAGGAGAAAACGCAGCAGTGACTGGTCTTAATACAAGCAGCTTTGCACACTGGATTACTGCGCAGATCTGGAAAAAATACACAAAGCACCTCAAAAGTCAAGTAAAAATACACATGTCTCTTGTAATTAGGCATTATTTGCTTATCCTGAAGTTCCGTTTTTAACACTTATAACTTAAAAAAAAAAAAATAATAATGTAAGTTGTAAGTAAGAATTTGGGTCATAACTCAGAGTATGTGCTTATTAGAAATACACTGTTTACTTTTTAAATATGCAAAGGTAATATTTTTTAATGTAATAAGCCACTTTGTATCTATGTATAGCTGAACATCTGTCTAAAATGATTTTCTTCTTCTAGAGGAAATGTGTTCTTTCAGGCCTTGTAACTGAGCCTCTCTTCATTGTCATAGCTCTTTTGTCTCTTTTGATTTACAGACCCTCAGTGGTCTAATGTACATTCATTCTAGTGGTAGTCCTGGCTCATAAACCTGTTCTCTTGGAAATTGTTATCCTTGGAAAAGTCCCTGAATTTCAAAAATACTATTAATCCCTTTTTATTTATTGAAGATCCAATTCTTTCCATCTGTTTTGTTGCAGTGTTATGCAGCCTTTAAAGATTATACTTCTCGAAACCCAACAATATGCTTTCAAATAAGGCATACTTATCCTGTGTAATGTGTATGTCCAGCTGAAACTGTGTGGTTTGTGTGTGTGCTCTGTTTTTGTTTTTTTTTTTTTACAGAAGAGGAAGTGAGGAAAACTCAAATCTAAACACAAAAAATTCTGACGTGGGTTCTAATCATTCCCTAATCTATCCAAAACTAAAAAGGAAAAACAAAGAAAGTTTTAGCTAAATGCGTTAACCGATATAATTTAGAAAACATGGAAGCTGCAGGTGTTGACTTTTTGCTTCTGAAAGTACTAAAGTGATATTAAAGTTTTTCTTTTCCATTTTTAAATAATAAACATGTTATGTGTACCTGCTCTGTGCAATGGTTTTGTACAGAGCAGCTCTGTGCAATGGCTTTGCACATAGCAGCTCAGATCGTCTTTTTCCCGGGTCCCCCACCAGTTCTTCTCCCCTTTTGACCAGTACCCCCAATAACAATCCACTTCCTATGGGAGCAATGGTGTGTGCTCGTTCGCAAGCCCCGCTCTGTGTCCAGAAGTCTAACTAGTTAGATTTTGGACATCCTCTATAACAAAAATGTAATTTGAGGTGAGATACACCCAAAAGGAAACCACATTTAAGGCGATGCAGACTCTTCCACTTACCTCATTAGAACCCTGCAGCTAATAATGATAATTATAAAGTCACTCCCATTCTCGTTCACTTTGCACATGGACATAGACAAACCGCTATTTCTTTACAATACCGAAAGGTAGGAATCTGCAACAAAGCTTGTTAAAATCCTTGTACAAAGAGCTAGTCAGAAGGGAATATTTTTTTTTTTTCAACAGAAATGGAGTTACTCCTTTAAGCTGAGAATTCATTTGGACTTTAAAATGTACCAGGATGTCCCAATTTTCCCCAGACGTTACTTTATATTGCTAGGGTTCTTCTGTACTACTTCACAGTTTTCTCTTACCCCTGCTAGTGAGTTACAGTGGATTTATGGTTTTTTCATTGTGTTACTAAAAATCACTTGCAGTAAGTTGGAAAAACTAGCTGAGATGACAGATCTGTTTCAATCGTTTTATTAAGTTTGAAATAACAATAGAACAGTACAGGAGTACCAAAGTATGCATCAAAATTAAAATGTCTAAGCAAGATTTATACATAGGTGACCATCAGAAAATTACATAAAACATGAGAGACATATCTCTCTAAGGCAGGGGTCTCTAAACTTTCTAAACTAAGGGCCAGTTTATTATCCTTCAGACATTAGAGGTGCCGGACTGGGGCCAGAGAATAGAAAATGTTCTGGTGTCAGTAACAATACTTCATCGTTGGTGTCTGTGAAATGAATAGTACACAATCATTGGTATCAGTAGCAGCAATAGTGCCCCAGCGTTGGTGTCAGTAGCAGGTATAGTGCCCCAGCGTTGGTGTCAGTAGCAGGTATAGTGCCCCAGCGTTGGTGTCCAGTAGCAGGTATAGTGCCCCAGCGTTGGTGTCCAGTAGCAGGTATAGTGCCCCAGCGTTGGTGTCATTGGCAGGAATAGTGCCCCAGCGTTGGTGTCATTGGCAGGAATAGTGCCCCAGCGTTGGTGTCAGCGGGAGGAATAGTGCCCCATAATAGTGGCCTCCTAAAGAGATCTGCACTGTTGGGTTGCTATAGAATGAATGCAGCGAGGGTATACGTTTGGGACAGAAATTCCATCGTTCCAGCATCTGAAAGTGGTAGGACCACGAAAGGGAATCGAATACCTTTCGTATATCCAGGGACAGAAGCATCCCATGTCTAATGCCCTCCCCATTCCAAGAAGAGTGCAAAATTGAGATGAGGTTTACGTACTTGATCCGCCTCCTGTCTGTGGGGCAGGAAACCAACCTGATCAGAATGTATGTAGTTGTCTTAAAAAGGTCGACCACCGATTGGCATAGATTTTGGTGAACAATTTCAAGTCCTTTTTGATCAAAGACATGGGCCTATAACTAGCTATAGCACCTGGGTCTTTGTGAGGCTTCAGGATAAGTGTACGAATGCCCTGTTGGAATCAAGGTCTACAGGTCCCCCCTCTGTAATGGCATTAAAGTAGTTTGTCAGAGGCGTTTCCAATAGTGGTGCAAATGTTTTGTAGTATAGTGCACTTAAGCCATCAGGGCCAGGAGCTTTACCCACCATGGCCTGTTTGATGGCTGACGGGACCTCGGTATCTGTAATAGGCTGTTCCATAATTTCCCTGGCCGTGAAGCCGTCAATGTTCTTTGGCCTAGACATGTTTGCGATCGTGTATAAATCCCGAAAGAAAGCTGAGCATTCTTGCAACACTAATGTTTGGCTTTAGACCATCGTAGACTTTTTCCGACCCTGGTTGTGAGACATACAATTTTTAGTTGAAGCTGGGCTGCTTCTATCTGGCTGCGTTTATCACAGGATGCACAGGTGTCCTGCACAGGCAGCCTGTTCAAATCAATGACAGGCGGCCAACTGTTCAGATCACCAGTGCATACCAGAGTGCATATCTGTGCAGGTCCAGTGCATGGATGCCACTCTTGGATGTGCCTGGATCTCTGTTCAAATCAATGACAGGTGGTGGACCTGCACAGACTGTCTCCACAGATCCACATGGAACACCTCTTGTGCAGGTGAAAACAGCCTTCCCAATGGTATATGGATAGGTACAGTTATGTGAATGAGGTTATTTTTTTACAAAAATTTGTCTTGTCCTAGATGGTCATTTTGCCTTTTGGGTTAGTGTGTCAATAGAATTGGCAATTGAGTAAGAAATGTTTATGTCCTTAAAGTGATATTAAAGGCTCTTATTTTTTCCCTAAAATATACACCCCTCCTGGAATAACCCCCCCCCCCTCCCCCCGCCGGCGACACCGTCGACTCCTCCTTTTCTGTATGCGCCCTCAATCGGCAAGTCCTGGTCACAAATCATTGGCTGGGACCTGCCGACAAACTCCCGCTGTATGCAGTCACGGGGGAGTCGGCAAGCAGGGGTGCACATGTGCACCATGTACTCTGAACAGGCCAGAGACATACGGGTACATCGTCGTGGCCCATCGGCAAGTGGCTAATGCAGGTAATGCATTAACCGCTTAAGGACAGCCCTATAGCAGATATACTGCTACAGGGCGGCACCTGCGCACAATATCACGTATGTATACGTGACTTTGCATTTCAGGGTAGGGGGCGCGTGCCCTACCTACGCCCGCCATTTGTGGTCGTCAATCACTGGGTCTTCCTCCCTGTCAGCTTGAGCATGCTGCTCGGGATAGCTGTGCACTGTACAGCCACCCCGATCAGTGTGCTTACAGTGAAGAACGCACGCAGTTAACCCTTGGATCGCCCCTCACAATAACCCCTTCCTTGCAGTGTCATTAGTACAGTGTCAGTGCTTTTTTTTTTTTAGCTGACTGGAGATGTCAGTGACACCAAGTTAGTCCCCCCTCCCCCCAGTGTCAGAATGTCCACCGCAGTCCTGCTAAAAGTCACTGATCGCCGCCATTACTAGTAGGAATAAAAAATCCCATTATCTATACCACCATTTGTAAACGCCCTAATTTTCACGTAAACCAATTAATTTACACGTATTGGGATTTTTTTTTAGCAGACATGTCGCAGAATACATTTTGGCCTACATTTATGACTAAATTTTGAATTTTTTTTACATGTTTAATAGCAAAAAGTCCAAAATATTGTTTTTGTATTTTTTTTTTTTCTTCAAAATTGTCGGTCTTTTTTTTGCTTATAGCGCAAAAAATGAAAACCGCACAGGCATTCAAATATTCAATTCAATATTCAATTTGTGGGAAAAAAGGACATAAATTTAATTTGGGTGCAGCGTTGCATGACCGCGCAATTGTCAGTTAAAGTAACGCAGCACCGTCATGCAAAAAATGGCCTGGTCATGAAGGGGGGTAAATCCTCAGGAGGGCAAGTAGTTAAGGTAAAAAAAACCTTTTGACTTTAGAACCACTTTAATCACTTCTTTACTGCTTTATAGCCGAATGACAGCTACAGCACAGTCGCCCAGTTCTGGGAGGGCATCATATGACGTCCTCCCAGAACGTGCCCCCAGCGGCGCGCACCCGGCGCTGTTTGTGATTGCGGTGTCCTTTTTGGACACAGCTGATCACATGAGACATGGTAAAATGCCAATCACTGTGGCCTTTTACCACGTGATCAGCTGTGTCCAATCACAGCTGATTACAATGTAAATACATTTGCCGGTTATCCGCAGTACTTTCCTCACGCTGTCACAGCGTGAAGAAAGTTCTGTCGATAACCATTAAGTGTCAAAGGAGACATCTACACTGATAATCAGTGCAGCCCCTAAATTGCCCAGCAGTGCTGCCCATTAGTGCTTAACAGTGCTGCCAGTCAGTGCCCATCATTGCAGCCTCCGCAATGTACATCAGTGAAGGAGAAAAATTACCTGTTTGAAAAAAAAAATTTTCCCCCAAGATTTTTGGGGGTTTTTTTGTTTTATAGTTTAAAAAAATAAACCCAGTGGTGATTAAATACCACCAAAAGAGAGCTCTGTTTGTATGATAAAAATGTAATTGTAAAATGTAATTTGGGTACAGTGCTGCATGCCTGCGCAATTGTCATTCAAATTGAGGCAGCACTGAAAATTGGCCTGGGAAGGAAGGCGGTAAAAGTGCCCAGTAGGCAATTGGTTAAAGAACGAAATTAATATAGTAATAGACCACTTTCTAGTTAATCAAAACTCTGGGTGATGTTCCTACCAATATATCAAGTTACTTATTAAGTATAACAGACAAGCGCTAATGCTGTAATGTATAGGTTGAATGAAAATTATCTACTGAAACAGAAACCTCCTGTTTGAATAAAACTGGGAAGAATCACCATACTAAGTCATCAAGGTTACAGTAGATGTGGCAAACCTTGCAGCATGGCACAGGTGAGCACAGCAGTAAGACAAAGTGGATGTCGTGTATCATTAACCACTTGCCGTCCGCCTGCTGTTTTTAAACGGCAGGGCGGTGGCACGCCAGGGGCGGGTTGCCGTTCGTAATTGGCACCCGCTATTTCTAGTTGTGCGCGCTCCCTGGGAGCGCACAGCACTGCGGTCCGGTGCCCGCTGTATCCTCCAGACACAGTGAAACACTGATCGTCGGACGGGACCTCTGTACAAGGTTCCGATCATGTGATCACTGATTGGCCAATCAGTGATCACATGCAAAGTAGTAAGAAAGATGTCACTTGTGACATCATTGCTTACTACGTGTGAAATCTGTGAATGATCACAGAGGTCACATGGTACAAGGCTATTCACAACAGCCTTGTACCATGTGACAAGCTCTGACCAATCACAGCTCACATAGTATTTCTCAATAGCTGCAAGAATGCAGACAGAGAAATGATTGCTTTTACATCCTATATGGGTGTAAAAGCAATCACTGTAACAAAAAAAAAATCTTCATCACCCCCCACAAGTAGTACAGTGTCATCAAGGTGACACTGTACTGCTAGGGTGACGGTATGTAAAAAAAAAAAACATAAATAATATAAAAAAAAAAATAAAAATGTAAAAAAAAAATGTTTAAAAATTATAATTTTTGGTTATAACTAATTTGGCGTATTTTTTTTTTTTTTTTACTAAAAAGATAACAGAATAAATTTCGGCCAGGATTTATGATGAAATATTATTTATTTGCAAAATTTTATAAGAAAATCACTTTTTTCAAAATTTTTGGACTTTTTCATTTATATAGCAAAAAAAATAAAAATCCCAGCGGTGAGTAAATACCACCAAAATAAAGCTTTATCTGTCTCAAAAAAAATGGTAAAAAATTCGTATGGGTACAGTCTTGCATTACCACGCAATTGTCATTCAAAGTGTGATAGTGCTGAAAGCTGAAAATTGCCCTGGACAGGAAGGGGGTAAAAGTGTCCGGACAGGAAGTGGTTAAGGAGATGTTTTGAGGCAGATGTTACCAGAGACTAGGTTGAGAACTGGAAGCGGTTATTGGTCTCAGAGAGGCGTTCAGCAAATTAAAGGAATACATCAAGTTTGCTGCCCTTCAAAGAATTGTAACCAAAAAAAACCCATTCATCCTAGGTGTGAATAAATCCAAATGGAGAATGAAAGTATTAGGTTGCCAAAAATTTCATATAATCAGTCCAGAGCACCTGATGCAATTTTTCTTCAGTTTGTTCACCAAAGGGCAAAGGAAAAGTACATGGATGTATATCTGCTTTGCGTGATTAGTTTGCTTCAAATTCATACAGTAAAATGTATTCATTTTACTGCACAAAAATGTACAGATGTAAATTGGTCCTAAATGCTGGGAAAATTCCTCTCATCCAGTAGACTGGACATGCCATTGGAAGGATTGGTGAAACATTTTTAAAAGTTTTCAGCAAGACTGCCTCTGCTTGTAGTGCCACTACTTAGATCAGGGGAGGCCTGTATCACTGAAAACAAATTTAGCAGAGTCATTAATGCCCTGTTGCTGCAGCAGGGTGCCGAGTTGGCAAGTCAACAGGTTTATACTGCAGAGGTTTCCTCTATAGACTGGGAGGTCTGAGTTTAAATTACACACAGGTGGACTATTTACTAATTAGGTGACTTCTGAAGGCAATTGCTTCCACTAGATTTTAGTTAGGGGTATCAGAGTAAAGTGGGCTGAATACAAATGCACACCACACTTTTCAGATTTTATTTGTAAAAAACTTTTACCATTTATCATTTTCCTTCCACTTCACAATTATGTGCCACTTTGCTGTGGTCTATCACATAACTCCAAATAAAATAAATTTACGTTTTTGGTTGTAATATTGTAAAAGGTGGAAAATTTCAAAGGGCTTGTATACTCTTTCAAGGCACTGTAGGTGTGTTATTCACTTTAGATTAGTTTTGCATCGCTAGTATGACTATTTTAAAATGTGCTTGACGCATATCAAATGCACCTGTGAATACATTAAGTGTTTGAAATTTGGTGTCAAGATGATTCCATTAGAAAAAACAAGGAATGGATCCGAGCAATGTTAAATGAAGATGGGAGGCTGTTTAAACCTAACACAAACCTATAGCGATCTGTGACAACAGGAAAAAATGGTATAGCACTTCCTCTTAACTAAAGCTGGGCAAGTTACTGTATAGCAATGCGTGAACTGTGTTTTAATATGTGAAAAAAATGACAATATATATAAACTGTGGGTGCTATAATACAGGAAGGGAGGTGCACTATAGTGCACAGGCATTCAGCTAATGATTTTTAACCAGTTTTTCACATTTTATGGTTTGTTACAATTTTTGTTTAGCCCAGTGTGGGAACTCTTTTTTTTTTCAGATATATTGAATAGGGGGAGGTGCATTGTAGAACTTGCACTTTTTTTTTTTTTAAAGGGCGTTGATGGTTTCCCACATGATTTGATAATTTTTTTTTTTCTAAGCACGATCAGCAGGGTTTGAAGGTTTAAGGAGACAGTAGTACCCAGCAAATGGGGGAGGTGTATTAAAGCACCCACAGTGTGTATGTGTGTGTGTATATATATATGTATACGTGTGTGTGTGTGTATGTATATATATATATATATATATATATATATATATATATATATATATATATATATATATATATATATATATAATTTATTTATTTATTCCTCAGTTCTTTTCACCAGCTGTCAGTTTGACATAAAATTCTATGCTAGAAAGCAACATCAGGCTGGTGGATGACCGGCATCAGTATCAAAAATTATGCATTGTGGATAGCAGGACCAATTTAGTCCGGTTCTAGAGTTGGGGCAGGGACAGGTGGGTTTTATGCAATGAGAATGATCTGTTTACTGTTTTCTTGAACAGTGCCAACAATCCAAGAGGTATATTGGATGTCAAAGAGGCATTAGAGAAGGTTCAAAAAGTAGAAGATCTTTTACCAATAATGAAGGTAAGATTCATTTTGTATATACAGCTCACATTCAACATATTGCAATGAGTTTTGTGAAACTAGAAAAATTCAACCATAGGTTTACAATTGTAGTAATATTTAGGGAAGTCCAACCATAGGTTTTAAAGTACAGTAATATTGAGGGAAACCTATTATGTTTAGCTGAAAACAGTTGATACTGCCATATGCACGTTTCTTGGCTACCCTTGTAACAAGCATTAAAGTATGCTAGCAAACCTCAAATTTAATTATTTTGCCAATCTTTATCTGTTTGGTGTAGGTCAAAGTGGTTAAATGTATGGCACACAATTCATTTTGCTGCAATAGTGTTGTTGCCGCCTAATGTATACATTTTTGCTAGCTGATTTGGCAACATTTAAGCTGCATCATGGGATAAAAATAAATATTTTAAAGGCTCTTTTACTTGTCATTTGCCATCTTTAGTTTTCTGCCTATTCAGTGTTTTAATTTTGTGTTGAATACATTGGCCTAACACCACTGAATAGATTACCTTTTCAACAAATTTTGTTGCTGCCTAATTTCAGCTTTGCCAAAAATCACCTACAAGGATATACAAGGCAATAATGATTTTCTTAAACACAAATATACATAATTTTAATGTTCATCCCATAAATTGATAATACTTATATCTTACTTTTTGAAAGCAGTTAAACAGCAAAACAAGAGATGGGTTCACAGTGAACACAAAAGTTCCCAGCCTCAAAGATCAAGGGAAAGAATATGATGGATTCACAATAACTATAACAGGAGATAAGTAAGAAACACATTTATGTATCTGAACCTCCTTTTTATTATCTTCTTAGAGGCATTCATATTTTTTTCTTTCCAGTAAGCCATTTAGTATTTTACTTTTCCACAAAAAAGACTGAACGGGTAACGGAGGCCTGTATTTAAAGAGGCAAAGTGCAATTAGCCATAGACACTGATCTGAAAGATTAATTTTTATGACTATGTTAACTTACGATCGGTCGCTGTTGGCTAATGTACATCAGTGTTAAGTTTTTTTATAATGTCCTAACCCTGTACGATGTGAGTACAGTGCTCGTTTTAAATAACAGTATTTGTCTTGTAGAAATGAATGCTATCAACTTTAATTATTTACATGCTATTTCAGTGAATTGTTTGACAAACAATTGTAGGTAGGTGTAGCTGGCTACATAAGTACTCTATATTAGTAATGGTGAGAGAAAAAATTGTGTCAAACCTTATAAAAAAAAAAAAAATTAATAATGGTAACTTCCTAATTTTTATTCGAGTTTTAAGTTAAGGTTGGGTGGGGTAGAAATTTTTGTTTAACCACTTTTACCCCCTTCCTGCCCAGGCCAATTTTCAGCTTTCAGCGCTGTTGCACTTTGCATGTCAATTGCGCGTTTTCATGGTGCACCACTGCACCAAACAAAATTTTATCTTTTTAGTTTTTTTGAGACTTTTAGAGCTTTCTTTTGGTGGTATTTAATCACCTCCTGGGTTTTTTATTTTTTGCTTAACTAAAAGACTGAAAATGTTGAAGAAAGTTTTTTTCCTAGTTTGTTATAACATTTTATAAATGAGTAATTTTTCTCCTTCACTGATGTGCGTAATGAAGCTGCAGTGATAGGCACTGACAGGCGTCACCGATGGGCATTGACCGGCATCACCAATGGGAACTGATAGGTGGCACTACTGGGCACTGATAGGCTGCACTGAAAGCATCTCTGATGGACACTGTGGCATTGATGTGCACTGGAAGGCACTGATATGTGGCAATGATGAGCACTGACAAGTGGCACTGATGGGGCTACTCTGATCACCAATGTAGATGTCCCCTCTAAGGAATGCCGCTTACCGCCTCTCCTCTCCTCACGCGCTGTCAGCATGGAGAGAGGACTGGCGATAACCGACGTTTCCTGATTACATGTGATCAGCTGTGATTGGACACACTGACAGCCTGTGTCATCGGCTCTTTACTTTGATCGGTGATCCGCTTTGTCCCAGGGACAATGCGTATCACCGATTGCTGGGCGCACATGCTCATTTAAAGTTGGAGGAAGTCCTATGATGTCCTCCCAGAAAGAGAGCTACCGCCCGCCCGTCATTTTCTTATATGGTGGGAGTTGGTTAAAGTAGAAGCAAAGCCAAAGCTCTTTTTGGCTGTACATCTCCTGTGGATTTTCAGCTGACAGCAAACTGACATCGTTCCAACTGGTTCAGGCTGTGGAAAGATCCTGACTTTAAAGTCAGGATCAACCCCAGAGTCTAGAGCGACACCTGACTCAGCCTCTCGGCGATCTACTGAGAGCCTGAGCCAGCTGCTGCCTCCTCTCCACAGCCTATCGCTCCAGTGAGTGTGGGAGGGGCAGAGCAGACATCGGTGAGTGACAGTCACCACTCTCACAGCGGAAGTGTGAACTCAGCGGTCATGGGATCGCTGAGTTCTCACACCTGCGGGGGACAGATGCAGCTGGTGGTGCTGCATCCATCTGGATATGTATAATTTTGTGGGTGGGGACCCAACAAACTTCTTCTTTTAAACTCATTGCATTCAATGTAGGTGTCAGGATCACCTAATCTTTTATGTTGGGGTTTTTTTTGTTTTTTGTTTTTTTTTGGGCTTTACTGGAAAAGGATACTGAACACATACCTTTTTATGACATGTAAAATATCATTACCTCTACTTGTTTTTTTGTGTTAGTACAGCCAGAGTGACTTACCAGGTACATTGCTCTGCCTGTAGCTGCCGACCGTCCGCAATACAAGTGGTTAATAAATTAAATGTGGTTTAAGGGTACCAACACATTTTCCATGTATGTGTGTGTACACTGTATATACGTATATTAAACAGTGCTTTTTGTTCTTCCTGAAAAGTGACCTGGTCAGGAAGGGGGCTGAAGTAGTTAAATAAGATTTAAAAGGAACACGTGAGAACTGAACAGGTTAACTGTGTCAAATTGTACTCTCTCCTAAATATGGTTATGTTTATGCCACAGGATGGGAGGAGTAAGGTAGATGTACAGCAATCTAGTTTCAAGGGGCAGCTTCTGAATCTTTATGAACACATCTGCTGTAATGATGTAGACAATTGCTAAATAGGAGCAGCTAAAATATGCATGCAGAGCAGTTTATTTTGGAAAATTTAAAAGAAACAGAGGTCACCACTTTATATTAAACTTTTAGATATATTAACCAAATTATGGATAGAATTATCTGTAATTCAGTTTATAAAACACTTGGGTACTGAGGGCTCAATCTCGATTACTTACGTGTCTCTGGGTTCCTTCACACAGGTGCTCAGCCCCATGCAGAAGCCAGAACTGTTTGTTTATGTTTTCCCAGAGCTAAGTATGCATGTAGGCAGCCCATAAAAAAAGTGAATAGGTATGCATAGGCTGTGCGGACTGATTGGCACAACCTTGTTTTGACAGGTAGGCAGGGATAGGTTCACGGACCTGGCCGATAGAGCCTGTGGGTCCAGGTCTGTGCATCCTTCCATGCATACTTTTCAAACTCCCTAAAAGGGAATATATAGTGGTCTTTTTGCATGTATTTTCTATTATGCTGTTGAATATGAAATGTTTTATGTGAATAGTTTACATTTTAAGCTGGCAGATAGAGCTGCAGGCTTATTTTCACATCTTACCTAGCATGTTTACAGAGCTTAAAGTGTTACTAAACCCACAACAATAAAATCAGTCTGTATATATAGTAAAGCATGTTTGTTATACTCACTGTGAAACCTAAGGGGTTAATCCTCTGCATTGTGTAAAAAGGCTATTTGAGCCTGTCTTCTCTGATCCTCCCCTTCTTCCAGTGTCCCCCTCTTATCACCTGATGAGACATATTGTGTGGAGCCACTCTGCACATGCTTAGTTTGCTATGTATTGCTAGAGAGGGTGTTTTTTTTTTTTGTTTTTTTTTCCCCCTTGGGAGAGTGCATGTGATCAGCACAGGACCAATCAGCACTGTCAGGACAGAGGTCAGGGATTCTGCATCCTCCTAGATCAGACGGAAAACTCCTCCTATAAGCTTTAACCAGTGCTCACCTGGACTCTGATAGAATTCACAAGACTGCTATATATTGCTGATGAGAAAAGGTGTTTAGCAGTTTATATTTGCTGCTATAATTGTGTTTCTTTGTTTTGTGGGAGACCGGATATAGTGACTACAGGGTTTTGGGTTTAGTAACACTTTAACCACACTTGCTGAAGTGTATGTTCTCAGCTCAGAGTAAATCAGAAGAGTGAATTATCTCCCCCTCTAACTCTAAAGCCATTCCTGCTTAGAACAGAAAAGGCATATGGAGTTTTATTCAGCAACAGTAGTCTTCAGGCAAACAGGTTCTGCTGTACTTTTTCATTAGAAAACCTGTATAAAAACCGTAATCTGTTCTGTTTGAGAATGATTTCATTATTCCACAGTACCTTCAGCTACAGAGGTCAGTGAGAGCTTGTTATAAAAGCTCCTTTACTACTTGTTGAGAATATGTAAATACATGAATGTTAAAGTGATATTGAAGACTGAGGGTTTTTTAATAAAAAAAGTCATACTTGCCTGCTCTGTGCAATAGTTTTGCACAGAGCAGCCCCGATCTTCATCTTCAGCACTCCTGGCCACACACCCCCAACCCCCCCCCCCCCCCTGCTGAGAACCCCCATAGCAAGCCACTTTGCTATAACACACACAGCGCTGCTCAGTCCCACCTCTATCTCCTCACTGGTTGTGATTGACAGCAGTGGGAGTCAATCACTCCCACTACTGTTGCTCAGCCAGTGAGGAGCGAGAGACCCGGGAGAGCCACTGTTCCCATGCACAGCGCTGCATAGAGATCGAGCTCAGGTAAGTATTGGGGGGACTGTGGGGAGGGAGCAGCTCACAGAAGAGTTTTTGTATCTTCATGCATAGAATGCAGAAAGATGAAAAACCTTCAGCCTCCACTACCACTTTTAATAGCACAACCATAGGTAACACCTAATATAAAAATTCTGCTGACAGAGTTCAATGGTTCAAGCTTAAATTTGCATGCTTAAAGTAGAACCAAAGGCAAAATTTAATTTATTTTGGGTGGAGTAGGGAGGATTATAACCCCTGTAAGTGATTCTTTGCCATCTGTACCCTATTGGGGAGATTTCCCTTTACTTCTTTTCCCATAGCCACAACAGGAAGTGGGAGAAAATCTTTCCCAATGTGAGAAAAATCTGTGTACCAGGATTGTTGTCCTCATTTTCCCCTCTATCTCTGTTCTAGTTACTACTCAAAATTTTAGGATTTTCTTACGTTTCCAGTGTTAATGGTCACCAATAGAGAGGTTGAATCGGGGACACAGACACCAGTAAAAACCTGACAGGTGTTCTAATCTCTCTCCACTTTATCTAAAACCTATAAAAAAAAAAAAAAAAAAAAAAAAAAAGATTTTTTTGACTGCAGTTCTACTTTAAGTAAATGTGTGAATCTGTGAATTCGCTCAGTGTCCCTCAAGGCAGGGAGCCTGTAAAAAAAAAAAAAAAAAAAAAAAGAAAAAGAAAATCGTACCAGTATAAAATAAAAAGGAAATAATATGTGTAAAGCATCCATTTAAAAATATATTAACAATGTAATGGCAAGTGTGTAAAGCTTTGCAGATGCGAAGTCACAGATGCACAGTCCTGCACCTATGGTGCAGGTAAACTGCAGCACAGCAGTACGAAGGCAGCCTTATAGGGGCTCAGAACAGTAAGGGGTCATTTATATTTGCAGTTTGGAGGTGGCAAAAGCCCATAATGAATATATGTTTTTACCACCCCTGCCCCAACCCTTTAGCTGCAGTAGTCAGGGGTGTACACATGCCGCAGCAGAAGTTGTACACCTTGTCATGGTTAGTGTGTGTAGCACCTGCGAGGCATGACCCATTCAAGTGGATGAGGCCCCTCTGCAAGTGCCTTGCAACCTTGTGCAGTACAGCAAGCAATGGGTTAAAGCAGGCAGCGTTGTGCTGCTTTCTCACCACCTGCTTTAACCCATTGGACCCTGCAGAAGCATGCAGTTGTGGGGCGCTTGCAGAGTCCCCATTTACTTGAAAGGGTCGCTATTGGCAGATGGTAGCACCCACCAAAATCAACAGGGTTTTATTCCTGCTGTGGCATGTATACATATTTGGCTGCTGCCACAGCAGTTAAAGGGAGCAGCGAATGAGGGCAGTAAAACCACGACTCAACCACAGGGTTTTACCACCTGCGTTCACAGATGTGAACAAGTCCTAAGAGTGCCGTTGTTGAATGGAACTAAGGGCTCTGGCACTGTTGTTTTTCTTAAAAAGTTATCCAAGTGTGTTTGACAGGTGGTGAGGAGGCAATACGTTGCCACCTTACCACCTCTTTAACCCAAGATTGCCATAATACCATGTTTCAATTGTGTGCATTGCATGACAATTAGAGGTTTAAACCAGGTGTGAGGAGATGAAACTGAGCAACATTGTTCCCGGTGTTCTTTGACTTCTCCCATGTTGTTCAGGTAGATCTTCACCTCTATAAGGTTGCTTACTCCTGCTGAAGTGTATATGTGGTGGGTTTCTCCCAGGAACTATTGTTTCATTAATGAATCCAAAACTGGATCTTGAATCTGTGTGTCAGTATGACTGTGGTTTGGACATTCAAGTGTAAGCTTTGGGAGCAGGGACTAATGTGAGTATTTTTTTTTTTTTCAGAATATTTGGCACTATATAAATTTTAAAATTTAAGCCATTAAAATATTATTAAAACTAATCTTCTGACATCTTCCCTAAGGCATTTTTGATAATGTATGTTTATAATCCGTTTAATTTTGAATTGTAAAATTAATGTTAATTTATTTAAAACCGATTCAAATATCACTTTTCAACATTTTGATTGTTCTGTCTCTTTCAGAATTGGTAATATATTGTTCTCAGTGGAGACTCAAACAACAGAGGAAAGGACACAATTGTACCATGCAGAGATGGAATCTCTTTATAAGGAACTCACTGCTAAGGGAAAAGTATTGGTGCTTTCCACAGAGCTGGGAGTAAGTTTTTAAATCAGTTTGCATGTTCCTTGGGCCTTTGCAGGAAAAATGTAATGCACACAGTAATATATAGGCTAGCGTTTCTCAAACTGAGTAGGGTACTAGTCAGAATGTTTGCAGAGTACAGAATAAAATATGTACTGTCTAGCATAAAGATCTGTGTGTTTTTTGGACTGTTTTAAATATTTTTAACGTGAACATTTAAAATAGGCCATTGTAGGCTTCTTCCTGGGGCATGTCTTATTTACTCACACCAAGCTATATCATATAATGTATAGTTCATAGTAGTTGGTTGGCTTCAGCTGGACTTTTTATGTAATGTTGAAGATGTGTTGCAGCCTATTCGAGTTGCTTTTTCATGTCAGGATCAGGAACATACCTCAGGATTTGTAGCCAATCAAGTTGCATTACTCCAGTCACCATGGAATGTAACAAGACAGATGTCGATTGTCCAAAAGCAAGATAGAAATTGTTAAACTTTGGAGAAACACCCTGTTCTAATTACACAATCCTATCTTTCTGTGCTAGAAAGTCTGCGACCTTCATTAGGCCTTTCGTTTAAGGTGGCTGAAGTTGTGGATTGTTAAACTGCTGGAGTAGAGATATTAAAATGGCATATTTGGTGACAGATGGTGTTGAAGACCCTCATCCATGTTTATGGATGTTCCATTCTTTGTAGATGGCTTTGTTCACACCTCTTGCAAACCAGTTGTCTTCTCTGTCCAAAATGTGCAACTCAGTGTTCTCAAAGAATGTTTTCCTACCTGTGTTTGGTTAGATTTTTTGCTGAGAGGTTGTTTCTCCCCATTGTGAAGGTGTTTTGTACTCCTTGGTAAACCACAGTCCATTATACAAAGGTAATTTACTTGTGGTTGGATGTTGGGTCTTTTGGATGTACAATGGGGAAATGTTAGAACCTCTGTTAAATATTCATTACTATATGTCTTCCTGTCTTAGCGACAACCTATCCCTGCATTTATTGTCCTGCTGTTATGGGGACATGAGTTAAGGTGAAATTTCTAAAAGAAGTACTTATTCTTCCCAAGTATATTCACGACAAAAACAATTTTTTAGTGGTGTACTGTAAACTTACAGCTTCATTTTCAAGAATTGTGTCAGAATCCAGAGTGATTTGGAAGATCTAAAACTGCTTGGCATTATGATTGTCAAACTTGAGTATAATTACCTTTTAGTTTAGTTGATCTGGTGTTTTCAATACAATTGCAACAAAACTGGGTAGCTCACAGGATAAATGACTGTCTTTTTTGAATCAAGTGATTTCCAAACTGTGGTCAGTGGGCCGAATGTGGCCCTTTGCTTGCTTTTATTTGACCCTTGGGGCACTATTCTTCCCACTGATATGCAATACTCTCCCACTGACACCATTGGTGAGGCACGTTCCTCCCACGGACACCAACAGTTGGGCGCCCTATTCCTCCCATGGACACCAACAATTGGGCTCCCTATTCCTCCCACGGACGCCAACAGTTGGGCGGCCCTAGTCCTCCCACGGACGCCAACAGTTGGGCGGCCCTAGTCCTCCCACGGACGCCAACAGTTGGGCGGCCCTAGTCCTCCCACGGACGCCAACAGTTGGGCGGCCCTAGTCCTCCCACGGACGCCAACAGTTGGGCGGCCCTAGTCCTCCCACGGACGCCAACAGTTGGGCGGCCCTAGTCCTCCCACGGACGCCAACAGTTGGGCGGCCCTAGTCCTCCCCCCGGACGCCAACAGTTGGGCGGCCCTAGTCCTCCCCCCGGACGCCAACAGTTGGGCGGCCCTAGTCCTCCCCCCGGACGCCAACAGTTGGGCGGCCCTAGTCCTCCCCCCGGACGCCAACAGTTGGGCGGCCCTAGTCCTCCCCCCGGACGCCAACAGTTGGGCGGCCCTAGTCCTCCCCCCGGACGCCAACAGTTGGGCGGCCCTAGTCCTCCCCCCGGACGCCAACAGTTGGGCGGCCCTAGTCCTCCCCCCGGACGCCAACAGTTGGGCGGCCCTAGTCCTCCCCCCGGACGCCAACAGTTGGGCGGCCCTAGTCCTCCCCCCGGACGCCAACAGTTGGGCGGCCCTAGTCCTCCCCCCGGACGCCAACAGTTGGGCGGCCCTAGTCCTCCCCCCGGACGCCAACAGTTGGGCGGCCCTAGTCCTCCCCCCGGACGCCAACAGTTGGGCGGCCCTAGTCCTCCCCCCGGACGCCAACAGTTGGGCGGCCCTAGTCCTCCCCCCGGACGCCAACAGTTGGGCGGCCCTAGTCCTCCCCCCGGACGCCAACAGTTGGGCGGCCCTAGTCCTCCCCCCGGACGCCAACAGTTGGGCGGCCCTAGTCCTCCCCCCGGACGCCAACAGTTGGGCGGCCCTAGTCCTCCCCCCGGACGCCAACAGTTGGGCGGCCCTAGTCCTCCCCCCGGACGCCAACAGTTGGGCGGCCCTAGTCCTCCCCCTACTGGGCACAGGCAATATGTAATTTGTTAATCCCACTGACCACCAAACCTGAAACTTGTATTTCCATTGACCCTGGGGCATTTTCTACTCCCACTGGCCACAGTCCAGCTCAGCTAAAGTCTGAAGGAATGTAAACTGGCCCTTTATTTTAGACGGTTTTAGACCCTTGTTATAGTCAACACAGTAATAACCCGTTTTTCATTTTTCTTTGTATTAACAATTTTTATTGATTTTCATTTATATATATATATATATATATATATATATATATATATATATATATATATATATATATATATATATATATATACACACACGAGAGAGCACATCGATGGTGAGGTCTGCTTGGTTACAAACGTAATAATGTCATATAGCTACAGTGGGGAGGCCATCAGATTTCTACATTTGTAGAAAGGTGGGAGGAGGAGAAACTGCCTCGAGCACAGTAGTCGAGCAGCCAACACATAGGAATGCTTCTTCTGGCCGCAGTCAGAATATGTGTGGTGAGTTTCCTGGCCATTTTGGGAAGACCTGGCAATGTTTTTCATTTATTTAACAATACTTTTTATTTGTCAAAATTACAGGTTATATTGCTCCGGTGCTTTAGCTTCATCAGTAATGTCTCTATATCCCAGCCTTAATGTGTGCCTTTATATTTTCAATACAAAAATTCATCGCACATTCCTTCTAGTCAGCACAAAAAAACTAAACTTTTAGTTAAACGCCTGTAAAAAAACAAAAAACAAAACTTTTTGTTCCATGCATTCGGTATTACATATAGTGTCGCATAATTGCATCAAGGCACCTTAATAAAGTGTGGCTCCTGTTTAGTTGACTTTACAATTTACAAGCTGACCCCAAAGTACTGTTTAATTCGGCAACTATCTAGCAAATGAGGTTTAATGTTGATAAATGTAAGGTTATGCACTTGGGGGCTAAGAATATGCAGGCATCATACATACTGTGGGGGGGTACAGTTGGGGGAATCAATGGTGAAGAATCTGGGAGTTCTGGTAGATCACAAGCTTAATAATGGAATGCATTGCCAAGCTGCGGTTTCTAAAGTGAGCAAAAATGTCTCTTGTATTAAAAAAGGTATAGACTCCAGAGAGAGAGATATATAATTTTACCCCAGTACAAATTATTCGTATACCTCATCTGGAATATGCAGTTCAGTTTTGGGCACCAATTCACAAAAAGAACATTGGGGAACTGGAAAAAGTACAGAGAAGGGCAAGCAAACTGATAAGAGGCATGGAGGAGCTCAGCTATGAGGAAAGATATTAAAAAAAGGTTTCTTCAGTGAGAGCTGTGAAAATGTGGAATAGACTCCCTCACGAGTTGGTTCTGGCCAGCTCAGTAGATTGCTTTAAAAAAGGCCTGGATTCTTTCTTAGATACATAGACTGTAACTGGATATCAACATTTATAGATAGTTGATCCAGGGAATATCCAACTGCCTCTCGGGGGATCAGGAAGGAATTTTTTTTTCCCCTGCAGGAGCAAATTGGATCATGCTTTGCAGGGGTTTTTGTATGTTTTTTTGTTTTTTTTGGTTTTTTTTTTTGCTTTCTTCTGCATCAACTGTGGATATAGGTTTATAACTTTTTTTTTTTTTATGGTTAAGCTGGATGGACTTTTTCCAACCAGACTATGTAACATTATTTGAAAATGTATATAAAAACCCTGCGTTTTTTAACCTGAGCTGTTTAAAACGTTTAGTTAGATTTTGTGCTGACTAGCTGGAAAGTGCTGGGGAATTTTTATAATTTTGTATATTGTCCTGCCCTTTCCCTTTTTATTGATCAGAGTGACTGCCATTTTTGTTTAATGCATATTTTGGTCTTGCAATCTTAACGTAATAGTATTCCCATGTATGTGCAAGGGCAACCTTTTTAAGATTTTGATTCTGTGAAGGATTGATAAGGGTTCCTCTACAAGAAGTCATGATAATTAACATGACCAATTCAGGTGGATTGATCTCCCTCCCAACAGTACCTACACAGTTCCAGTGCTGATGTCACTCAGCAGAGCCAACAGTACAAAACAAAAGGATGACACTAAACAATATTCTTATTCTGCAAATAAAATCCATACACATTCACTACTTAATGGCCCTGTAATCTATTTTTCATAAAATTGTCTTACTGTGTTCCTCTGCCTCCTTGTAACATCCTTAATATGCACCAGATCCTCTTCTTTTCTCTCTCACTTCCATTTGTTTGTAATGAACAGGGCATGTTCGTTGCAGTCATGAGTTCTGCTCTATGCACACTACAAATCCCACAGTTCCTAGTTCAACTTGGAAGAGTGGCTTTGTTCCTACATAGTGTGACCATGGAAAACAAATGTAGGCACTCTCTAACAGGAAATTGGATCTCAACATTAAAATAAGGCATGTGGAGGCGGTTGAGAGCAATAGAAGGAATTTTTCTGAGTTACAAATATATACTTAAAGTAGAGTTTTTAGTGTCACTTTAAGTAATAACGAACACCTATGATCTAATTAGCTATAAGGGTATTCTTCCCACAAATGCCCAATGTAAGAGGCATTCTTCCTCCCACTGAACAACAATGTAAGGTGGCCCTTTTTCCCACTGATCGCCAATTTATGGGGCATTCTTCCCAATGAACATTATAAAGGGCATTTTGGCTCCCACTGCCCACCAATGTAAGGGGCATTCTTCTCCCCCCAACCACCAATATAAGAGGGTTTTTTCTTCCCACTGACCACCAATGTAAGAGGGCATTCTTCTTCCCACTGACTTATGGGGCACTTGTTCTTCCACTGGCCATCAATGTAAGGTCAGTCATTCTCCGTCTGCCAACCAGTCTATGGAAACATTTCTCTTCCTCCTGACTGTTGTAATGTAAGGGGGTATCGCAGATGTATAGTTACAGCTTCCTTTCTAGTAAGAAAACCATTGAGCTCCATGGTAGTGTCATAACCAAATCTTACTCCATTTCTAGATGTTCCTTTATAAGAATTGAATATATTCTTTTGAGGTCCACACCATGGCCCCTTTTTCCTGTGATCTTGCATTTACACTGAGCTCTGTCTTTTGCTGTTCTCTTCAGTTGCCTAAACATTCCTAGTTTTAACAGTGCTTTCTCAATGTCAAATACAGAACACTTCCTGATTCCTCCTTTATGAAGTCTGGTCATTTCTCCTCTCAGTGAGGGAGAGGTGGGGCCAAGTCCTGCTGCGTAAGTCTATGGAGTGTGGCCCCATAGACACACAGCTTGGTAACGCGCAAACTATGTGCCCCCATAGCGAACAACTTACTATGGGGACACATTAAGAAGAGGAGGAGCCAAGATCGCCAGTGCGGGATCTGAGAAGAGGAGGAACGGGGCTGCTCTGTGCAATACCACTGCACAGAGCAGGTGAGTATAACATTTTTGGTTTTTTTCATTAAAATTTTTTTTGAGTTTACTAACACTCTTAAGTTATTCTTTCAATTGTCCTATATATTTTCTGTTGGCAGTCGACTGCTTTTGCAGACATTACAGCTCTCTGTATTTTCAAGGTGACTGGAAAGTACTGTCATATTTATAGTACACCCTTCACTCCAGCCTCATAGTTATCTGGTTTCATTGTGTATTTTAATGGATGAAACATTCTATATTTCCTAATTGCTCAAAAAAAGCAGCATCCCGCCCTTCTGTTAATGCAAGCTCAGATACAGCTACAATATACTCAGGATTTGCTGATATGTTTGTTTTTTTACGATAAAATATACAGTATATGCGCATGTGGACTGTTTTACTGTGATACACAGTACAGGAATGAGTCATTGTCTTTGAAGCTTTTAACCTTGTCTCTTGTATAGTCATCGCTGATGCCTAGTATGTTTCTCATCTTTGGTTTCTAGGAGGCAGATGTTGTGTGTGAACTCATTCTGTCATTGGTGTATTATTTCTACAATTTAGTACCGCTCTCCAGGGGATCCAGGTCAGTGTCATTGATCTTATTCAAATATTTGGAAAGCACACACTTTTTGTTCTTGCTTTTCTTATTCAGTGAAATGATTCAGCAGTTTAATTAAAATGAATGACTTTGCATATAAGAATTGAAATAAGAAGGGGTAAATTTTGTTACCCACAGCAGGCAATCAAGTGTTTCCTTACATAATATGCTCACAGCTGAAATTTACTTATATAAAGGGAAATAAAGGAAAATTGTAAAAAAGACTAAGACCTGGTTGCATTCCTTAGCTATTTCATTGAAAACAGTATAAAATACAACCTTTTTATGTCTGTAGCACTGAAGGTAGTATTCTATATACAGGTGTACCTCAGGTTAATGTAATTTTCGGTTTACGAATGAAAATCCATTGCAAATCATGCCTCGGTTTACACATTTTTTTTCAAATTTTTCTCGCAATACGAAGTGTATGTTGGTGCCGATTTTTAAATGCAATTGCTGGCTTATTTTCCCTTCACTATAGTTCACAGAATTAGCTGTCACTTTCCCCGGGGTTAATGGATACTTTGTTTCTTTTATCTCAGGAAACAAACTAAAAGGAAATGTTGCTTCTTTTAGCTGGGGGGAAAGTGACAGCTGATTCTCTGAGCTATAGTGAAAGGAAAAAATGGCAGTAATTAAATTTAAAAACCGGCATGGACCTACAGCGACTTTTTTTTTTTACGTTTTTGTCTGACCTGGAATGGATTCATTGGTTTTCAGTTAATTCCTATGGGAAACTGCATTTTCATTTACAAATTTCTCGCAATACGAAACTTCCCAGAGAACGCATTAAATTCGTAAACCGAGGTACACCTGTAATTTAATATTGGCATTTTTGTTGGTCCTATGTGACTAAACTTTTCCTGGTAGTCACAGGTAGATTTTGAACATTGTCATCAATTGTATAAGTTTGTATACATTTTTCTATTCTCTCAGCAGGCTAAGGGTGGTATGGGATCTGTCAATGCATGTTCTGATTGATAGATTACCAGAACACAATTTTTTTTATTTCCACCACAGGTCATCAACACAGTCATAATAGCAGCGCTATTATGTTCTGCCAACAGTGAGCCTTCCCTGTTGGTAGAGCATAATTAGTGTTGCTGGCTATAGCCGGCTGCATTTATCATTCGGGAAACAGGCTGGTTGTACACAAGTCGATCAATAGATCATCTTGTGTACAACCACCCAGCCCATACATGGATTGAAATTCAGCCAGTCCCTAATGAACCGGCCAAATTTCACTCCATGTATGGCCGGCTTTAGTTGTTAACCCATACAAATTGGAGAAATAGTAGATTTCCATGTCAATAGGTATGTGTTGTCAACCCTCTAATTTTATGCTCGTAAATAGCAACCAGACATAGGTAAACATGGACTCTTGTGAGTGTGCAATTATGAATTGTATTCTTTGTAGTTGGTCAAAAAGGGGTTAACCGCTTCCAAATCCAAGACCTAAAGAAATTTCCTCATGTTGAAAAGTCATGAGTTTTAGCTGTTTTTTGCATACCAGATTTGAGTACTTTTCTGCAGTCCTGCCCGGAAAATAAAATAAGTAGCTGAATGAACACATCTGGGTGAAAGATATTGAATTATTTTGTCTAAAGTTATTTACTACACATTCCTAGAAATGTGCTGGCTCCAGGACATTGACATCAGCAAGTGACTTCTGTTAAACATTAGAATGATTAGTGTTCTGGAGGAAATGTATTCAATACTAAATACACTGTTCATATAAGAATAAGTAACTGGTTTAAATGCCAGGTGATTTGGAACTCTTTTCAGCCACGGTTTTGATTCATGCACCCTTGACGACTGCCTAGCCAAGTCAGTAATTCACTTTACTCCAGTCCAGTTAAGCAATGCAGTTTGGTCATCATTGAGCATCTAAATTTTAACAGACAGATGAGAAATTGGCATTTTCAGAGGTCCGCAATGGCACACCCTGTATTTTTCCGATTTACAGGTTTCTTTTAACGTACAGCTGGATAGCAAGAAAAAATTCCACTAAAGTAATTTGTTGATAAAAAATAATGTTGCCATGATTTAAAATTTGTGAATATATGTGCCAGTTTTAAGGGGTAATAAACCCAAAAGCAAACCTTTTTATTATATTGCAAGTTATCAATTCTTGGATGTAGTGGCTGTAGTAGTTTTTCTTTCTTTCTCTTTATCTTTCTCTTAGCAGTTTGAGGGATGAGACAAACCATTTACTACTGACAGGGGTGCTTACAATGATCAGTTTTTATTTATTTATGTAAAACCTTTATGCCAAAAGGAAAAAAATCTGTTGCTGTAATTGCTTCAACTTCATCCAGAGTGTACAGGTGATGTTACTGGTCAGTTAACCAGGTGAAAACAGGGTAAAAAACCTTAAAAAAATAAATCTAATTCCGCCACCATATCTAATGATTGGCGAGTTGAAGTATATAGAATTTTTGAAATGTATGGTTTTGAGTTTATTACCGCTTTAAGCATAGCTAAAGGTAATTGATAGTGCAGAGGTATTAGAATACCTGTCAGGTTTTTTTTTTTTGTTTGTTTTTTTGCTGTGCCCCCTTTTGGGAGCTTTACTCTCTCTCATTTTGTCTTATCACTAAGAGTGTAAGTGAAGATCCAACATTTTGGGCTGTCACCAGCACAGGAATAGAGGGAAAGTCTTCAAACAGGAACACTAGTCCTGGTGTCAACCAGTGATTCCCTCACTTTGGATGGGTTTCCTTTTCACTTCAGTTTTGGATGTGGGACAGGAAGTGAAGGGAAATCTCCCCAATGGGACACAGATGGCAAAAAAAACCTGACTGAGTTTTGCCTTTTGGTTCAATTTATTACTACTTTTGGAGCAGTTTCACATTTTTCAGTAATTTTGTATATGAAATGTTTTCCACAACTTTATCTACTATTGTATACATGGACAGTTATAAGTATTTATATAACTGATGAATCTACCAGAGTACCATTAAGCTGAAGTTTAAGCATTCATATTTTTGCAGAGTTACATTGGTTCAGCTTGGGCCAATGTAAATATGTATGTAATATACCTAAAAGACCCATACGGAAGCTGGAGATCACTGTAGTAAGCACCACTACTACAGTGATTGCTGCTAGCTTCCACGTCCCATGCCAAGCAGCTGCCCTACTGCTTAATGAACACAGGAGGTTTTTCACTTGGCACAGGCACCATTTAAAGATTGCTTTGCATTCATTGCAAAAATAGTGTTTTCTGTATGGCACCTGTGACGAGTGAGCAACCCTGTTCACTAAGGCTACGTTCACACCTAAGCATCACATTTTCAAGTGTTTTGTTCAAGTGTTTCTTCTCTAGTCATCTTCCAGGACTGCACACCTGAGATGACTAGCTCCACCTGACAGGAAACACAATCAACAATTGACAGAATTTAAATTCCCCACCCTTTGCTCCACTACTCTGTTTTTAATTGTGTTTCCCTGTTAGCGAAACATTTGTCGTTTTGTGGACCTAAAACCTGGGGCTGGACCATGAAATGCTTCTCGGGGTGAGGACTGCTGGCCGGCAGATGGAGTCACATGGCACGCCCCTGTAGGGTGTGTGGGGAGGCCGCGGTGGAGTCCGTTACTAGTGTTCCTTCAGTAAAGAGCCCAGGGCACAGGACTGGAAGTGGGAGCGAGGCTGCAGATCAAGCCTTGATCCCAATGGTACTTGGGTGGGACTTCCTGCTTAAAGATGATGGTGCTGGTCGGCATTTTTCTCCGTTGCGCGGTTGGTGAGGAGCCTCCAGGTGTTATCCCTGAGTGTAGGAACCCAGGAGCCCAGCGAAGGTGTCGCAGTTCCCAAGGGCCGTGCTAAGATGGAAGGCGAGGCAGTGGCTGCAGCCAGCGAGAAGACCATGGGGGAGAGGAGTGGGGTTAGAGACCTTACCCACTCCCCTACAGGTGTAAATAGGGGAAGGGAATACATGTTAAGTTGGGCCCGTTTCTATCCTTGATTTTTTTTTTTTTGCTATTATATTTTTATTAATTTTAATCATGTATACAAACATTATTCCAGTTACAAATACAAATCTTAATTTTTTTTTTTTTTTATACCAATTACCCCCCCCCCCCATTGCCCACATTTCCTTTTAACTATTTTATTTTTCTTTCTCCTTTGTTGTTCCTTCTAACTATCTGCACCTCTCTTTTCTCCACCTTCCTTTCTGTTACTCTCCTTCAAGACCCTCTTTCCTTTCATTAATATTTCCTTATATTTTTAAACTCCCAATCAATTGTAGATATTTCTTTGATGTTTTAAAGTCACTATCTTTCCCATGTTTTTTAAATTTTTCAATCTTCTCCTCTACAATATGATATAGTTCTTCCATCGTATGTATGTATGTATAGAGATATAGATAGATAGAGATATATATATATATATTCCACTCTATATAAATCCAATCTTATTTTTGGAGTCTCCTGCCCCTTCCAAAATCTAGGGATCAATCCTTTGGCTGTATTTATCAAATGGAATAGCAGCATGTTCTTAAATGTTTTCACTGTAAACTCGGTATTATGGAATAAGCAAACCCAAGGGTATCTCTTGTATTTGTTGGATTATCACTTTCCAAAACTGTGTATCTTGTGGCAATCCCACCATATATGTGCCATTGTACCCTTAGTCCCTCACCCCCATCAACATAGAGGTGAACTCTCACATCATTGTTTATGTGCTACACTAGGTATACCACCTTACTAAATATTTTATAATTAATTTTAACAATATATCCACTGCACCATGCATTAATTTAAATATTTTCCCCTTTTGCTGCCCATTCAATTTTGTTCCAAGTTCACTTTCCAATTTCTCTAAGACTGGTGGAGAGACAGGTCCAGATATTGTACTCTTATAAATGCGAAAGGTGGAATGTTTCTGTGTTTTATATCTCAACTAAGCATCTCTTCAAATGCATGCATGTCCTCCCCCACCCTTAATGGCTGCTGGAGCACTGCAACAAAATGTCTTATTTGATAATACAGTCATTCATCCAATTTATCAAATCCTTTTTATTTATTAAATCTTGAAAGGAACATAATTCCCCGTTTTCCGTGATATCTGTTAAGCATACATTACTATTTTATTTCTCCATTTTCCTGAAATATCTTTCCCGGGGGGGGGGGAAAAATCTGATCCCACCAACGGTATTAATAGTGAATTACATTCCCACCCCGTTTTCTTATGGATTACATCCCATACCCTAAATACATTCTGTGTTAAAAAGCCAAATAATCCTATCTAACTGTAACTCACTTAATGTACTTTCTATTTCTACCCAGCTTTTCCCCCCATGAATTATATATTCGTGATTTTAACACGGATTAATAATCGCTCTTAAAATCTGGCACAGTTAAACGCCCTTTTTGCTTTATCTCTACACAGTACCTCATATTTCACTCTGTTTTTTATTTACCCATATATACCTGAATGTCATTCTTTCAAAAAATGTCCCTGATAGATGTATGGGATCTTAGCGAAGCATATGGTTTTATACAGAATTCTTGGTACTATCACCATCTTTACCATGTTTATTTGTCCGATCCAGGAAAGCGATCCTATTGAAATTTTTCTCAATTCGTCCTTTGTCTCATTTATTAGTGGAATGTAGTTTGCCTGGTTTAAGTTCTTTAAAGACTGGGTTAGTTTTATCCCCAAATAATTTAGTTCATCTTCCCTCCATGTGAAAGGAAATACTTTCTGTAAGGTCTGTTTGTCTATCCTCGGAACAATAATATTTATTATCTCTGACTTTCAGGGATTAATTTTTAAGTTTGATAGTTCTCCATAATATTTTAGTATTCTCATTCAGTTAGGAAATGTTCATCTAGGGTTTATGATATAAATTAACATATCATCTGCATATGCCGCAACCTTATGCTCTACCTCCCCTATCACAATTCCTTTTACATCTACCCTATTTCACACCATCACTAACAGCGGCTCCAGGGATAAAACAAAGAGCAGAGGAGAAAGTGGACACTGCCTTGTTCCATTATACATTCTGCAGAACTGTGACCATGAACCATTAACCTTTTACCGCTGCTGATGGATGACTGTATAACTTTTTTTTTTTTTTTTTTTATCCATTGTCCCATTTTGGGTCCGATTCCTAATACCGCCAATGTGTCTATCATAAATCCACAGTTTACCCTGTCGAATGCTTTTTCAGTATCAATCGACACAACCAAGACTGGAGACTTCTCTCTTACTTTTTTGCAATAGAAGCAAGGTTCTTAATCCATTGTCCCTTCCTTCTTTGCCTGGGATGAATCCCACTTAATCTAAATGTATCCATTCCAGCATTAACTTTTTCAACCTAGTTGGTAGAACCTTTGCATATAATTTTGTATCTACATTTAATAATGATCTATGTCTATAACTGGCACATTGGGACAGGTCTTTACTCTCTGTGTGTATAATTGTAATATATGCCTGCAACAACTCCTCCCTCATTTCCATCCCTTCTACTAGTGCATTCATATAGCTGCACAGTTTATGAACCAATTGTTCTTTAAATTTCTTATAATATCTTGCTGTATACCCATCTGGTCCAGACTCCTTCCTGCTTCTGTTCTCTTCAATGCAGTATGAATTTTTTTCTTGTCTTGGCAATCCTGCCTCCTTTTAGCTATTCCTGCCTTTTTTTTTTTTCTTTCACCCTTTCCTCCACTTCTTTCAAGGTCTTAGGTTTTACCTTATATAATTCACTGTAATATTTTTCAAATTTATTGGTGATAGCAGTGGTTGTATCGACCATTTTATCCTGTCTCATCTTTAATGTTCTCTATATGGTTCATTGCTTTTCGCTTAACCTTCTCATCAAATAATTTCCTGGTCTATTCCCCCACTGATATCTCTCCTTTGATACCCTATTAAAGGTTCTTTTCCTTTCCTGTTCCATTAGGTCCTTTTTTTAACTCTTCTCTTTTTAGGGTTATCTTCTGTTGTATATCTTTTTTTCTATTTTCTTTTTATGTATTTGTTCTAAATTATATAATTCCTCAGTTAATCTTATTTTCTTCCCTCATTCTTTCTTTTTTTTCTTCCCCTATAGAGATAAAGATTCCCCTAATACATGCCTTATGTGCTTCCCAAACTGTTGCAATCAATATCCCATCCGTCTCATTGGATTCAAAATAGTTCTCTATTTCCCTCCTTACTCTTACTTCCATCTCTGGATCCTATAGGAGCATCTCATTTAATTTCCACATTTATTTTATCTCTCTCCCCTCTGAATTGTAATCTCATTGTGACCGGTGCATGGTCTGATATTGACATTGTCTCTGAGAGTCTGTTCTATCATTACATAGTCCAATCTTGAGTACATCCCATGCGTAGCAGAAAAGAAAGTATAATCTTTCTCTTGGAGGATTAACTCTCTAAGAATCTATCAGTTGACATTGATATAGTATTCCTACTACCATTCCAGCTTAATTGAGTGCATATATTTTATAATTTCTCCTCGATCCCCTACAGTCTGGCTTCCGCCCCCTACACTCCACCGAAACCACCTTACTCAAACTCTCCAACGACCTTCTAACCGCCAAAGCTAATGGCCACTATTCAGTGCTCCTACTCCTTGACCTCTCTGCGGCCTTCGACACAGTTGACCACCCCCTCCTCCTCAAAATACTACACTCCCTCGGCCTCAGAGATTCTGCTCTCTCCTGGCTCTCATCCTACCTGTCACAACGCTCTTTCAGCGTTACCTATAATGCTACCACCTCCCCCTCACTCCCCCTCTCTGTTGGGGTCCCTCAAGGCTCTGTCCTTGGGCCCCTTCTCTTCTCCATCTACACCTCCTCCCTTGGCCAACTCATACACTCTCACGGCTTCAACTACCACCTCTATGCCGACGACACACAAATCTATCTCTCAACCCCCCACCTCACCCCTTCGGTCTCTGCCCAAATCACACACCTACTGAGCGACATATCAGATTGGATGTCGCTCCACTTCCTTAAACTGAATCTCTCCAAAACCGAGCTCCTTGTCTTCCCCCCAGCCCGAACCCCACCCCCCATTGACTTCTACATCACATCCAACAACGTCAATATCAAACCCGCTCTGCAGGCCAGAGTACTTGGTGTCATTCTGGACTCCAACCTATCCTTCCAGCCCCAAGTCCAATCTTTAACAAACTCGTGCAGACTCCACCTCCGCAACATCGCCAAAATCCGCACGTTCCTAACCCCAGAAACCACTAAACAGCTCATCCACTCCCTCATCATATCACGACTCGACTACTGCAACTCCCTCCTCACTGGCCTGCCTCGCCGCTGGCTATCCCCGCTTCAGTTGATCCTGAATACGGCTGCCAGACTCATTCACCTTTCCAACCGCTCCATTTCCGCCACCCCCCTCTGCCAATCCCTCCACTGGCTTCCGATTGCGCAACGGATCAAATTTAAAATCCTAACACTGACGTACAAAGCTGTCCACCATACTGCCCCGAACTACATCACTGACCTAATATCCAAGTACCGCCCAGCACGCACACTCCGCTCCTCACAAGACCTCCTTCTCTCTAGTTCCCTGGTCTCCTCCTCCCATGCCCGCCTCCAGGACTTCTCCAGGGTGTCACCCATCCTCTGGAACTCCCTGCCCCAACCCATCAGATTATCACCTACTCTCCTCTCCTTTAGGCGCACCCTGAAAACCCATCTCTTCAGGGAAGCCTACCTCACCCCTTGCTAACTTGCTGACCTCCTCCACTCTTCCTACCACTCCATCCCCCACAGCTATCTCCTCCTGTACCACTATCCCATCCCTTCTAGATTGTAAGCTCGAAAGAGCAGGGCCCTCGATCCCCTCATGTTTTGCATTGTATTGGTATTGTTCTGTCACATGTTCTGTCCCCCTTTGTAATGTACAGCGCTGAGTGAACTATTGGCGCTCTATAAATACTGTATAATAATAATAATAATAATAATTTGGAGCAAGAACATCTCTTCAAAATATTCTATACTGCCCATCCCTTCCATCTACCTCCCATCTACCCCCCCCCCCTCTTCCTCTCTCCCTCCTCCAAACCCCCACCTCCCCTACACTTTGCCTATTTCTAGCCCTGGAGTCACATGTGATTCTGGTCACACTGTCGACTCCTCTTCCAGGGTGGAACTCAGAGCATGTACACCTAACCAAACCCCCATCTCCAATCTTTGGGTCCTGAAATCGGTACCTGTTGCACCTCTGAAATCGGTACCTGTTGCACCTCTGTTGTACCTCTAAAACGATGGCTGCGCATCAGCCCAGCCATCGTTTTAGAGGTACACTCTCTACTTATCTTCCACAAAGCTCTTCCTTTAACCCCCACCCCTCCCACCGTCCTCCAAACCGTTCCTTATTTCATTCTTTTGGAAACTAATTGCAACTTCTCTTTCCCTAACTCTGTACTCTCCTTAGCCCCTTCAGATCAACGCAGTTTCTCTTTCCCTAACTCTGTACTCTCCTTAGCCCCTTCAGATCATCCAGATATGTCCAATATCTGTAAATCTAATCTTTTACAAGTCCCGTAAATCTTCTGGGAATTACAATCTTGCAGAGTGTCCATCTTTCCAGCCGATCAGGCATGCTGGAAACCCCCAGTTGTATTGAACATTTTTATTGTGCATCTGCTCCAATAATGGTTTCAAAGACCTTCTTCTGGCCAACGTCTCTGGCGCTAAGTCTGCAAATTTTGTAGATTTGTTTCTCCATGTTTTATTGCAGAAGTCCCTCGGATCTTCTTCCAGATATTTGCTTTATCTTCATAGTCATGAAATCGTACAACCACATCACTGGGGGTCTCCGATGGCATCCCTTAGAGTTGTCTAATCCTTTGTACTCTATTTTCAATTGGGCTGTCACTGGTCTGCCTATCAGGAGAGTAAACACTTTTCTCATTTCATCCAGTAAATCTTCTCCATTATATACCTCTGGCAAACCCCAGATTCTCAGATTGTTCCTTCTACCTCTATTCTCTTGATCTTCCAGCTTGTATGATAGCTTCCTTTGCTCTCTTCGTCTTTCTTTCACCTGCTTTTCCAGCTTAATTACTTGAGCATGTTTCTCTATTTTTTTCCTCTGTTTCCTCCACTCGTGTTAGAACTTGATCCAAGTCATTATGTAATACCGCCACTTTCATTTATAGTGCATTCTAATTTTGCAAACATTTCTGCAATTTCCATTTTCGTGGGCATTTGCGCACTTGCTCCACGTTCTTTTGTATTTTCTATTTCTACTTCATTTTCCATGTTTGAAGATTCTTTAGTCTGGTTCATGCTCAATATTCCTGATGAGAGTCTGAATTGATCTCCTTTTTTTGTTTACCAGTTCGTATCTTCCCTTTACTCACTTCTGTCTCTCGGGTATGATCCTCTGGGCTTTTCTCCTGCAGAGGCATATATTTTCTTTTACAAAGGATTTTACTATAGAATAAGCAGAAATAAACAAACATTCGAGAAGCATATACATTGACCAAAACTTATGCGACATACAGGGCATTTGAGAAATATTTCAGAGTATGTACTGTTAGGAGCATAAGCCTAAACTAAATATTTTAGTGCCTTGAAAAAGAAGACAGGGAAGTGGGGGGGGGGGAGAAGAAAAAAAAAAGTGAGGGGGAAATAATGAGCAGACAATTGGAGGTCAATGACAATGCAAACTCTAAGAGAAGTTTTAGCTATATCGGCGCTTAGAAAACAGGAGAGGCATGAAGGGAAGCCTTTCCAGAGGTTAATATATATTCCAGACATTGGGCTCTCAATGGAGTCCGGGTTGCCTAGGTAATATTGCAGATGTAGCACTCAAAGCAATGAACACAATCATTACAATTGGCATAAGGACAGAATGGACAGAAGAGTAGAGAGAGGCAATCAATGAGAAGACGAGGACAAACACACAAAAAAAAAAGAGAGAAAAAAGACAGGGACAATCACAAAAGGGCTCCAGGGCAGCTGCAGCAGAATCGATCCTCATATCGACAGAAGGGACTGGTCAAATCTCGAAGGCTGGGCTGTATCCAGCCAGGGACGCCATACCCGCAGGAATTTTGAATGGGTATCCAACAGTACAGCCGTCAATTTTTCATTGACCATTATTAAATTCATCCGGTTTTTGACAGCCTCGAAGCTGAGGAGAGGAGTCTTCCAGGCCTTCGCAATTGTCAATTTAGCAGCCATAAATAAATGTGATGCCAGCTGCCGTTCAGGGCGGAGAAGGCCCTCCAATGGTTTAAATAGGAGCTCTTCATATGGGTTACGCTTAATGTCTGCATGAAACATTGTGGATTAGGGTTTATGCCCTTCTCCGCAGTATCTGCTAACCTTAGGGCAAGTCCACCAGATGTGAACCATAGTACCCACTTGTTGGCACCCCCGAAAACAGGCTGGAGAGTATGTAGGAATAAAACTAGCTAGGCGAGCAGGTGTATAATACCATCGATAAAGAATTTTATAAGCATTTTCAAGAATGATGACATTCCTAGAACATTTAGATACTGCTTGGGTCATGGTCTGCCAATCCTGTTGGTCCAAATTCCCTCCAAGTTCCGACTGCCAATGTTGATGATAGGAGCGGACTGGAGGTTCTATAAGAAATAATGGAAGAGTAAACCAAAAGAGATCAGGCCCGGAGCATGGGGTCTATGTCAGCACTGGCTTTGAAAGGGTGTCAGACCGTAAAAACCATGTGTTTGCCACCAAACAAATTGCCTATGATTGCCCCGGCTTGGAGGGAACAACGGGTTATGTAACAGACGTAGCAACGGTAAATGGGCAGAAATAAGGCCAGCGGAGTATTTAACAGAGTCCCAAAGACGAAGCGCGAGAGTGTCAGCATCGGGCTAAGGGTTGATGGACGATGAGAAAAAGGAAGCCACGGTAAAGAAGAAAGTGGTATCGGATGGGAGTCTAACACATCCACAGTAGCCCACAAGAGGAAATGGTGAGATGCATGAATATGAGCTAGGGGGCAATATTGGCTGCCAGGTAATAAGACTGGAGATTTGGGACAGATAATTCCCCCTCACTCTTTCGAGCAAATAAAATATGTTTACTAATTCTGGGTCGAGAAGAACTCCAAATAAAAGACAAAAGTTTTCGCAATATATGCAAAGGAGCAGAGGCATATATTTTCTAATTGTGCTTGTACTAGTTGGGGTGTTTTTTGTTCCCCCTCTGTAACGGAACCAGACCCCGACTGCACTTGGGTATTTCCGTTAAACTCCCGCTTCTCTGTCCGAACACCGACCACGGACACCAACGCTGACTATACCAGACTAGACAACACCAGTCTTGGGGTATGTTGAAAGAACGATCCGCAGCATCCCTGGGAACTCTGACGCCAGGTCCATATCTCCACTGGGGTGACTGATGTCTCCTTTCCTGATCTTGAATCCTGGTGGTGGTTTGGACTTTCTCTGCAATGAGGAAAAATCCCACCACTGCCAACCAGTTGTGGCAGAACCGTTCCGCCTGGGCTTCCTCATGCGGAACAATGCGTCTCAGCCAATGGTCCCCTTTTCCAGTAAGTCTTCCAGCGCTCTGTGAAGGCAGGTATTTGAGCTCAAAGACCATCCTTCCCTGATATCCCAAACCATGAGTCAGAACTTTGTGTAGGATGAGTGAATCAATCTTTATTGAACACAGCTCAGTATATACAGCTTCATCCCCACCCCCACCAGACAGTCTGGCACCGGGTTTTCCCCACCCACAACAAAACCCTACCACTCAACAATACAGCATGAACTCTAGAAAAGTGAAAGGCTACAAGTTCACATTACCCTAAACAAACAGTGTAGAATGCTTGTCTACATAACAGCTGCTAAACATATACAGCTTTTAAAAAGGGTAGAATGGGAAGACCACTTACCAAAGGGATAAAACCGGAACAGAAAGGGCAAAATGTGATCACAAAGGGATGGTTCGTGTCGCCCTCCTTTTTACAGATCTATTCTTAATTATGTTGAAGTTTGGCTCCCAGTTTTACCACTCAGAAAAGTGTGTGCTGTTTCCAAAATTGCAGTGATTACATTTTTAATTTACTCCATGCATCTTCTTTTCTTTTCTGAGATAATTTCCTTATTTATTCATGGATCAAAAGAAAGCTTTCCGCCTCTCCTTTTCTTCTGGATCCACTGGGTGACCCCTAAGTGTTTTTTGTTTTTTTTTTTGTTTTTTTTTTTGTTTTTTTTTTTTTTTTTTTACTGGCTTTCTCCCCAGCCACCTGTGAGTTTTTTATTCCACAAGCATCCCCCCCCCCTTAAATACAGTTTAATGCAGTCTATGGGGACACACCACTTCTGCAGTAACTCACCACTGCCACCAGCCTCCCAGCAGTAGGACAACTCGCTACCCTCTCCGTTCTCCACTCCAGCTGGTAATCCACCTGCCGAGGTTACTGGGGTCACCGGAGATGCAGGGGGTCACTCTCCGTGGATGTGTTCAAATACTTCTGTTCTTTGCTGTACACTTGTGTTTGGGGGTATGGTAAAAATTGGCAGCTCAGCTGTGTTTTTACCGCCCCTGACTGCTTCTCCTTATACTGCAAAGCAGTGGAGGGGGAAAAATATATACCATGGGTCTGATGATTTTTTTGTGCAGCCAAAATTATTACCGCTGTTCTGCTCACCCACAGCCCACCCCTGGTTTCCCAGGCTGTCCTGCTGTAAGCAGTCAGCTTGAAAGCATACAGAGTACAGGGAGGAACATCCATTTCTCCCTCCCCTCTGTGACAAATCTAGCCGGCTATCACAAGGGATGTTATTCAGCAATAAAGTTAAACAAAAAAAAAAACATAAAAAAGCAATATTCCTAGCACCAGACCTCCTGTCTGGTAACTCTGAACTAGTAACCTGTAAAGGCTTTTAAAGTGTCACCTGTGGACAATTTTAGGTACGGTACTTTTGTCTCCATTTTTAACGTGTGCAATTTTTATTCTTGACATTTTTAGCTGCTTCCCGTCTGTTCTATAGCAGAAATACTGCTACAGGGCGGCACAGGTTTGCAAAATCAGGTATATATACGTGATTTTGCATTTCCGGGTAGGAGGCGGCACCCTACCTGCACCGCTATTCGCAGCCGCGATTGTCCATCACCAGGTCCCGGCCTGTGATTTCCGACGATCTCCGAATTGGAGGAGAACTGGTTTGTTTACTAACAGTTATCTTCCCTGTCAGCTCGGATACACTGCTTTGGATGGCTGTGCACAGCCCTCTAGTAAAACACTCCCAGCACACAGTTAACCCCTTGACCGCTCTTCATGTTAACCCCCTCCTGCCCAGTACCATTGGTACAGTGTCAGTGTTTTGTTCTTGTTTTTTTTGTTTTTTAGCACTGATCACTGTATTGGTGTCACTGGGGATGTCCGTGTCACAAAGTCAGTTGTGCAAAAAATAAAAAACGTACAGGCTATCAAATACCACTGGAAAGATCAATTTGTCAGAAAAAAAGGACGTAAATTTGCAGCATTGCAATTGTCGGTTAAAGTAACGCAGCGTCGTAATGCAAGAAAAAAATGGCCTGGTCAGAAAGGGGGGGGGGGGGGGGGGTAAGTGGTTAGTATCTATTTAATCAACACCACATCCTATGCTGTACTCTTACTGGGAAGACTGCAAATTCCAAAAGATGTGATATTTGAAACAAAGACATTGCCAAAAAAATATATATACAGTGGGGATCGAAAGTTTGGGCACCCCAGCTAAAAATTTGTATTAATGTGCATAAAGAAGCCAAGGAAAGATGGAAAAATCTCCAAAAGGCATCAAATTACAGATTAGACATTCTTATAATATGTCAACAAAAGTTAGATTTTATTTCCATCATTTACACTTTCAAAATAACAGAAAACAAAAAAATGGCGTCTGCAAAAGTTTGGGCACCCTGCAGAATTTATAGCATGCACTGCCCCCTTTGCCAAGCTGAGACCTGCCAGTGTCATGGATTGTTCTCAATCATCATCTGGGAAGACCAGGTGATGTCAATCTCAAAGATTTTAAATGCCCAGACTCATCTGACCTTGCCCCAACAATCAGCACCATGGGTTCTTCTAAGCAGTTTTCTAGAAAACTGAAACTGAAAATAGTTGACGCTCACAAAGCTGGAGAAGGCTATAAGAAGATAGCAAAGCGTTTTCAGATGTCAATATCCTCTGTTCGGAATGGAATTAAGAAATGGCAGTCATCAGCAACAGTGGAAGTTAAAGCAAGATCTGGAAGACCAAGAAAAATATCAGGCAGAACAGCTCGCAGGATTGTGAGAAAAACAATTCAAAACCCACGTTTGACTGCACGATCCCTCCAGAAAGATCTGGCAGACACTGGAGTTGTGGTACACTATTCCACTATAAAGAGATACTTGTACAAATATGGTCTTCATGGAAGAGTCATCAGAAGAAAACCTCTTCTACGTCCTAACCACAAAAATCATCGTTTGAACTTTGCAAATGAACATATAGACAAGCCTGATGCATTTTGGAAACAAGTTCTGTGGACCGATGAGGTTAAAATTGAACTTTTTGGCCGGAATGAGCAAAGGTACGTTTGGTGAAGAAGGGGCACAGAATTTAATGAAAAGAACCTCTGTCCAACTGTTAAGCATGGGATTGGATCAATCATGCTTTGGGGTTGTGTTGCAGCCAGTGGCACAGGGAACATCTCACGCGTAGAAGGAAAAATGGATTCAATAAAATTTCAGCAAATTTTGGATGGTAACTTGATGCCATCTGTGAAAAAGCTGAAGTTAAAGAGAGGATGGCTTCTACAAATGGATAATGATCCTAAACACACCTCAAAATCCACGGGGGATTACATCAAGAGGCGTAAACTGAAGGTTTTGCCATGGCCTTCACAATCTCCTGACCTCAACATAATTGAAAATCTATGGATAGACCTTAAAAGAGCAGTGCGTGACAGACAGCCCAGAAATCTCAAAGAACTGGAAGACTTTTGTAAGGAAGAATGGGCAAAGATACCTCAAACAAGAATTGAAAGACTCTTGGCTGGCTACAAAAAGCGTTTACAAGCTGTGATACCTGCCAAAGGGGGCAGTACAAGATATTAACTCTGCAGGGTGCCCAAACTTTGCAGACGCCATTTTTTTGTTTTCTGTTATTTTGAAAGTGTAAATGATGGAAATAAAATCTAACTTTTGTTGACATATTATAAGAATGTCTAATCTGTAATTTGATGCCTTTTGGAGATTTTTCCATCTTTCCTTGGCTTCTTTATGCACATTAATACAAATTTTTAGCTGGGGTGCCCAAACTTTCGATCCCCACTGTATATTCTGGTATTCAAGGGGATTTAGGGAGAAAAGGCCTGGAGGCTCAAGTGGTTAAAGAAGCACTTCACCATTCCCCTCTTCCTCCTCATGGACATTTTTTAGACCCCCCCCCCTTTTACTTTGCTGGCTTGGCCAAAATTAACATAGATGCCCTGACGAGCAATTCCAACGTTGTTCTGACTGACTAACTACTCCACTGCCACATGCTAGGTCCTGCATTGCCATCTTCTCTATGTCATCAGTAGCCAGCTGTCTCCTCCTGCTTTCATAACAATTTAGAACAGGCTGGAGAAAGATAACTATCCCTTGAAGACAAAGCTGCATTTTTTTTTTTTTTTTTTTAAGGCAGGTGGTGGTCAGTCGGGGCAGGGGCCGGCTTTTGGGGGCCCCATCATGTAGGCTGTATAGGGCCCCACGATTTCTAACAGTGGCCCTGGTCTCAGGTGTGCCACCCTATTAGATTTCCCAGAAATACTGTTACCGGTAAGTGTAACTGGTACTTTTCAAGCGTTTTGGATCAGAATTGCATGTTTTTGCAGCTTTTGTCATGTGTTTTTCAACTAGAAAGGTTTGGAGTGCTACTGATAAGGGATGGACAGTTGCTGTTTGAGCAGAAAACGTGCAACAAAACACCTGAAAAAAAAACACATTGATAAAAGCTCATGTCACGCTTTTATGCATTTCCACTGAAGGCTGTTAGATCAAAAATGCTCAATTCTGCTGGAAAAGTAGCTCATGTACTTTTTTTTGAGCAACAAGCGTTTTGCTACAAGTGACAGGATGCTCAGATGTGATCAAGAGCTATTGAAAACAATAGGTTTTTGTTTGCGGAACATTTTTGAGCTGCGATCTACAAGCTACAAAATGCTCGAGTGTGAATGGGGCCTAAGCAGCGGTGCAGCTGCCTGGCACGGACCCCAGAAGCTAGCGGTAATTACTGTAAAAGTGGTGCTTACCACAATGATTTCCAGCTTGCATGGATCTTCCTGGTATGACACGTGCATGTTTACATTGTTCCAAGCTGGACAAATGTGACTATGCAAAAATATGTATACTTAAACTTAAGCCTTAATCTCCGGAAATTTTTACAGATTCAATTATGAATGTTGGTAAAACCTTGTTTGTATAAATCATTTTTTTTTTTTAAATTGCAGTTTATAATGCAGTAAATACACAGTTTTTACATTTATTACGATCAGGACAGGAAAATTGGTTTTTAAACGTGTGTACAGTTAGGTCCATATATATTTGGGCACAGGCACAATTTTATTTTTTTTCAGATATTGACCAAAACATGTTCAAGCTATAGTTATATAATGCATATGGTCTGAAAGTGCACACTCTCAGGTATAATGTGAGGGTATGTACATCCATATTTGAGGAATTGTTTAGGAATTACAGCTCTTAAGAGTAGCCATCCCCCCTTTTTCAAGGGATCAAAAGTAATTGGACAATTGAAAAAAAAGCTGTTTCATGGGCAGGTGTGGGCTACTTCTTCATTATTTCTTTATCAATTAAGCAGGTAAAAGGTCTGGAGTTGATTCTAAGTGTGGTATTTGCATTTGGAATCTATTGTTGTGAACCTACATCATGCATTCAAAGGAACTGTCCATGCAAGTGAAACAGGCCTTTTTAAGGCTTCAAAAATGAAACAAATCCATCAGAGAGATAGCAGCAACATTAGGAGTGGCCAGATCAACAGTTTGGTACATTCTAAGGAAAGAACGCATTGGTGAGCTCAGCAACATAAAAAGGCATGGATGTCCATGGAAGACAACAGTGGTGGATGGTTGCAGGATCCCTTTTATGGTAAAGAAAAACCCATTCACAACATCCAGACAAGTGGAGGACACTCTCCAGGAGGTGGGCGTATCATTGTCAAAGTCTACAATCAAGAGAAGACTTCATGAGGGCAAATACAGAGGGTTCACCACAAGGTGCAAAACATTCATAAGCCTGAAGAATAGAAAAGTCAGATTAGACTTTGCCAAAAAACATCTAAAAAGCCAGACCAGTTCTGGAAAAGCATTCTTTGGATGGATGAAACTAAGATTAATCTGTACCAGAATGATGGGAAGAAAAAAGTGTGGAGAAAGCTTGGAACAGCTCATGATCCAAAGCACACAACGTCATCTGTAAAACATGGTGGAGGCAGTGTGATGGTATGGGCATGCATGGCTTCCAGTGGCACTGGGTCATTAGTGTTTATTGATGATGTGACAGAAGACAGAAGCAGTCGGATGAATTCTGCAGTGTTTAGAGAGATACTGTCAGCCCAGATTCAGCCAAATGCAGCAAAGTTGATTGGACGCGCTTCACAGTACAGATGGACAATGATCCAAAACACACTGCAAAAGCAACCCAGGAGCTTTTGAAGGAAAAGAAGTGGAATATTGTGCAATGGCCGAGCCAATCACTTGACCTCAACCCAACCGAGCATTCATTTCACTTGCTGAAGGCAAAATAAAGGCAGAAAGACCCACAAACAAAGACCTAAAGAAAGCTGCAGTTAGAGCCTGGCAAAGAATCAGAGAGGAGGAAACCCAGTCTTTGGTAATGTCCATGGGTTCCAGACTTCAGGCAGTCATTGCCAGTAAAGGATTCTCAACAAATGAACATTTTTATTTATGATTAATTTCAAATGTCCAATTATTTTTGGTCCCTTGAAAAAGGGGGGATGGCTACTCTTAAGAGCTGTAATTCCTAAACCCTTCCTCCAATTTGGATGAACATACCCTCAAATTTAAACCTGAGAGTGTGCACTTTCAGCCCATGTCCATTATATAACTATAGCTTGAATATGTTTTGGTCAATACCTGCAAAAACTAAAATTGTGCCTGTGTCCAAATATATATGGACCTAACTGTATTTGTGTCAGGTGAATGTGAATAAATTGCCTATTTATTTTTAATTTCAGCCATTAGGTAGAGCTTTAGGCTGCTTTTCATGTTATGAAATCCTTGATGAAATAAGCACATTTACAGAACTCAATCTCTGGACTTCTGGAGTGTCTGGGCTGCTCTTTATGAAGAGTGTCTTGTCTATGTGCAACAAGTTTCTGTGAATGCCACAGGATTCATGTACCTGTCAAAAACATGTACATGAATTTGTTGCAAATATGCACCAGAATTGGTACCAATTACTTCAACATGCCATTGGTCCTAAATGGCACTTATTCTTAATAAATTTGATGCAGGAATTGTGACATATTTGAAAGTGTCCTCAGTACAGATTGTTTGAATCTGCTGCACATGTTTGAATATGCCACAATGTTGGAACTATCTCCCAAAGGTTAAATGATTTTGGTGCTATCAGATCATGCTTCAAAGCAGCAAGCAGTACTGTTCCTTTAACTCCCATAGTTCTCTGGAAATAGTTTGTCATGTTTTTTTAAATTTTTATTTGTAAAACAAGAATAGTAAAAATACATATAAGGACACCGTGTTGGCAAAGTGTAACTAAAGGCAAGCTTTTTTTTCACACTTCTGAATAGAGCAGAGAAGCATTAAACCCCCTGTCAGGTTTTTTTTTTTTATTTTGTTTACAAACGATTTTATTTTTCAAGAAAGACTGTAAGATGACATTACAGCCTCAAACTGTGTAAAACAGTAACAAGGCACAACTGAAGTGTACATTTCAAAAAGGTACAATCATCTAGAGCAGTGGTTCTCAACCTTTCTAATGCCGCGACCCCTTAATACAGTTCCTCATGTTGTGGTGACCCCCAACCATAAAATTATTTTCGTTGCTACTTCATAACTGTAATTTTGCAGTGGGAGGACTAGTGCCCCATCACTGATGTCAGTGGGAGGAATAGTGTCCCATCATTGGCGTCAGTGGGAGGAATAGTGTCCCATCATTGGTGTCAGTGGGAGGAATAGTGTCCCATCATTGGTGTCAGTGGGAGGAATAGTGCCCAATCATTGGCGTCAGTGGGAGGAATAGTGCCCAATCATTGGCGTCAGTGGGAGGAATAGTGCCTCATCATTGGCGTCAGTGGGAGGAATAGTGTCCCATCGTTGGTATCAGTGGGAGGAATAGTGCCCCATCATTGGTGTCAGTGGGAGGAATAGTGTCCCATCATTGGTATCAGTGGGAGGAATAGCGCCCCATCATTGGTGTCAGTGGGAGGAATAGTGCCCCATCATTGGTGTCAGTGGGAGGAATAGTGCTCCATCATTGGTGTCAGTGGGAGGAATAGTGCCCAATCATTGGCGTCAGTGGGAGGAATAGTGCCCAATCATTGGCGTCAGTGGGAGGAATAGTGCCTCATCATTGGCGTCAGTGGGAGGAATAGTGCCCCATCATTGGCATCAGTGGGAGGAATAGTGTCCCATCATTGGTGTCAGTGGGAGGAATAGTGTCCCATCATTGGTGTCAGTGGGAGGAATAGTGCCCAATCATTGGCGTCAGTGGGAGGAATAGTGCCCAATCATTGGCGTCAGTGGGAGGAATAGTGCCTCATCATTGGCGTCAGTGGGAGGAATAGTGCCCCATCATTGGCGTCAGTGGGAGGAATAGTGCCCCATCATTGGCGTCAGTGGGAGGAATAGTGTCCCATCATTGGTGTCAGTGGGAGGAATAGTGTCCCATCATTGGTGTCAGTGGGAGGAATAGTGCCCAATCATTGGCGTCAGTGGGAGGAATAGTGCCCAATCATTGGCGTCAGTGGGAGGAATAGTGCCTCATCATTGGCGTCAGTGGGAGGAATAGTGCCCCATCATTGGCGTCAGTGGGAGGAATAGTGTCCCATCATTGGTGTCAGTGGGAGGAATAGTGTCCCATCATTGGTGTCAGTGGGAGGAAGAGTGTCCCATCATTGGTGTCAGTGGGAGGAATAGTGTCCCATCATTGGTGTCAGTGGGGGGAATAGTGCCCCATCATTGGTGTCAGTGGGGGGAATAGTGCCCCATCATTGGTATCAGTGGGGGGAATAGTGCCCCATCATTCAGTAGGAGGAATAGTGCCCCATCATTGGTATGAGTGGGAGGAATAGTACCCCATCATTGGTATCAGTGGGAGGAATAGTGCCCCATCATTGGTGTCAGTGGGAGGAATAGTGCCCCATCATTAGTATCAGTGGGAGGAATAGTGCCCCATCATTGGTGTCAGTGGAAGGAATAGTGCCCCATCATTGGTATGAGTGGGAGGAATAGTGCCCCATCATTGGTATGAGTGGGAGGAATAGTGCCCCATCATTGGTATCAGTGGGAGGAATAGTGCCCCATCATTGGTATGAGTGGGAGGAATAGTGCCCCATCATTGGTATGAGTGGGAGGAATAGTGCCCCATCATTGGTATGAGTGGGAGGAATAGTGCCCCATCATTGGTATGAGTGGGAGGAATAGTGCCCCATCATTGGTATGAGTGGGAGGAATAGTGCCCCATCATTGGTATGAGTGGGAGGAATAGTGCCCCATCATTGGTATGAGTGGGAGGAATAGTGCCCCATCATTGGTATCAGTGGGGGGAATAGTGCCCCATCATTCAGTAGGAGGAATAGTGCCCCATCATTGGTATGAGTAGGAGGAATAGTACCCCATCATTGGTATCAGTGGGAGGAATAGTGCCCCATCATTGGTGTCAGTGGGAGGAATAGTGCCCCATCATTAGTATCAGTGGGAGGAATAGTGCCCCATCATTGGTGTCAGTGGGAGGAATAGTGCCCCATCATTAGTATCAGTGGGAGGAATAGTGCCCCATCATTGGTGTCAGTGGAAGGAATAGTGCCCCATCATTGGTATGAGTGGGAGGAATAGTGCCCCATCATTGGTATGAGTGGGAGGAATAGTGCCCCATCATTGGTGTCAGTGGAAGGAATAGTGCCCCATCATTGGTATGAGTGGGAGGAATAGTGCCCCATCATTGGTATGAGTGGGAGGAATAGTGCCCCATCATTGGTATGAGTGGGAGGAATAGTGCCCCATCATTGGTATGAGTGGGAGGAATAGTGCCCCATCATTGGTATGAGTGGGAGGAATAGTGCCCCATCATTGGTATGAGTGGGAGGAATAGTGCCCCATCATTGGTATGAGTGGGAGGAATAGTGCCCCATCATTGGTATCAGTGGGAGGAATAGTGCCCCATCATTGGTGTCAGTGGGAGGAATAGTGCCCCATCATTAGTATCAGTGGGAGGAATAGTGCCCCATCATTGGTGTCAGTGGGAGGAATAGTGCCCCATCATTGGTATGAGTGGGAGGAATAGTGCCCCATCATTGGTATGAGTGGGAGGAATAGTGCCCCATCATTGGTATGAGTGGGAGGAATAGTGCCCCATCATTGGTATGAGTGGGAGGAATAGTGCCCCATCATTGGTATGAGTGGGAGGAATAGTGCCCCATCATTGGTATGAGTGGGAGGAATAGTGCCCCATCATTGGTATGAGTGGGAGGAATAGTGCCCCATCATTGGTATGAGTGGGAGGAATAGTGCCCCATCATTGGTATGAGTGGGAGGAATAGTGCCCCATCATTGGTGTCAGTGGGAGGAATAGTGCCCCATCATTAGTATCAGTGTATCAGTGGGAGGAATAGTGCCCCATCATTGGTATCAGTGGGAGGAATAGTGCCCCATCATTGGCGTTAGTGGGAGGAATAGTGCCCCATCGTTGGTGTCAGTGGGGGGAGGAATAGTGCCCCATCGTTGGTGTCAGTGGGGGGAGGAATAGTGCCCCATCGTTGGTGTCAGTGGGGGGAGGAATGGTGCCCCATCGTTGGTGTCAGTGGGGGGAGGAATGGTGCCCCATCGTTGGTGTCAGTGGGGGGAGGAATGGTGCCCCATCGTTGGTGTCAGTGGGGGGAGGAATGGTGCCCCATCGTTGGTGTCAGTGGGGGGAGGAATGGTGCCCCATCGTTGGTGTCAGTGGGGGGAGGAATGGTGCCCCATCGTTGGTGTCAGTGGGGGGAGGAATAGTGCCCCATCGTTGGTGTCAGTGAGGGGAGGAATACTGTCTCATCGTTGGTGTCAGTGAGGGGAGGAATAGTGCCCCATCGTTGGTGTCAGTGAGGGGAGGAATGGTGCCCCATCGTTGGTGTCAGTGGGGGGAGGAATGGTGCCCCATCGTTGGTGTCAGTGGGGGGAGGAATGGTGCCCCATCGTTGGTGTCAGTGGGGGGAGGAATAGTGCCCCATCGTTGGTATTAGTGACACAAATGATGGGGCACTATCCCTTCCACTGACACCAATGATACTTACCTTGCTGACCCCTGCTCCAGCCTGGGCTCGCTCTCTCCCTCTCCTATCTACAGCCTGCATACCTGGCTGCAGCAGCAAAATTTGCACTTACCTGTCAGCTGTCTTCCTTCTCTGGCCTCTCTCTTCACTCGTTCCTGCAGCTCCCTCGATCTTCTTCGATCTCCGCGCGCTGCCGCTCGGCTCCTCCTCTCCAAGCTCCACCTTCTCGCCGGTGATTGGCCGCCTGTGTGCCTCTCCTGAGCTACAGTTCCGGTGGCCAATCAGCGGCGAGGAGGCGGTGACAGGGGCAGCATATCATCCCGCCCACACATCGCCGGAGACAGCAGCGGTGTCTCGGTTCCTAAGACCATCGGAAATATGTGTTTTCCGATGGTCTTAGGCGACCCCTGGGAAATGGTCGTTCGACCCCCAAAGGGGTCGCGACCCCCAGGTTGAGAACCGCTGATCTAGAGTAAAGAAAAAGTGAAGAGAAGAGAGAAAAGAGTTTAAGTACATGAGCAATGTAAATAAAGAGGTAGGCAGTTATACATCTACCAACAGAATAAGTTAATCAATCCAAATATGGGCGTTCTTTAGTCATGTAGTAAATGTCTGAGTTCTCTTGTCCAGTCAAGTATAATGAATTCTTTCCATGAGCATCACAGCCCCCCTGTCAGGTTTTAATTGCTGTCTGTGCCCCTGTTAGGGAGATTCACCCTCTTTATTTGTCCTGTTTATCATTCTCATCGACAGTGTAAATAAAAGAAAATCCCCTTTTTGGGGTTAACAGAAAAGGAATAGAGGGGAATCCCTTCCAATAGAGACACTAGTTCTTGTGACACCCTGAGATTCCTTCACTTTGTATGGATTTCCTCTTTCTTAGCTCTTGGTTTTTCTACCCGCTGCAAGGGTAACTGCTTGTTTTATCCAGAGAGAGCTCCAGAATGTAGGTGGCCTTTTGGTGTCTTCCCTTACATGCAGGACAGAAATGAAACCTTTCTCAAAAGAAGTACTGAAATTTTAGCTCTTTTCCTATTGCCTTTTATTGCTGCATCATGGTGGTCTGCCAGCCTTCTAAAGGAAACACACAACAGTTGTTCCTAAGCTGCTAGAACTGAAACCCTACTTTTTAAATATTCTTAGCAATCTTTGAGAATGAATTACTTAACAGCACATGCAGCTAGAGATATCATGGATGGGTAGTTTTAAAGCTTTGTTACGGTTTGTCAGCGATTTGAAAATATTTTACTGTCCATAGCCTTTCAATAGTTGCACTGTAAGATAAATAGCCTTATAAATCTTTCTGCTCTCCAGCCTAACCTAGAGAGCCAAGATCTGGTGCACGCTATAATGAAAAAATTGTTTTTGCTACCAAGTTAAAGAAATTGCAAATGGAAAAAATGTCATGATGTGAAATTACTGCAAAAACATATGTAAAATAGAATATATGTGTTGGGTAGCATTGTAATAAGTTACACATAGTTGATTGATATTGCTTTTTATGTCATTTTAAACAAGGTCTGAGCGCCTAAATCTGGTATAAGAATTTGATAGTTTTTTTGGGAAGAGAGGTTTCTCTTTCATTTCATATGTCTGTCTTTTTGTGGTTCGTCCCTAGCGTGGTTGCGTATTCTGTAATTATGGGCGCTCTGATGGCCAGTGGTAAAGAAGTCACTGGAAAAATTCCAAAAGGAAAGGTATGGCTTTATTTCTCCTCTCTACAAAGATGTCTAGCTTTAATTATTTACCAGCTTTTCCTTTAAAGGTAGTATTTTGTGTGTGTGTGTGTGTGTGTGTGTGTGTGTGTGTGTGTGTGTGTGTGTGTGTGTGTGTGTGTGTGTGTGTGTGTGTGTGTGTGTGTGTGTGTGTGTGTGTGTGTGTGTGTGTGTGTGTGTGTGTGTGTGTGTGTGTGTCCAGTGGATATCAAAAGTCTTCACACCCGTTATAAAATATCAGGTTTCTGTAATGTAAAAAAAATGAAACAGATTAATAATTTCAGAACTTTTTCCACCTTTTTAATGTGACCTATAAACTGTACAACAAACTGAAATCTTTTAGGTGGAGGGAAGTAAAACTAAAATAATATGGTTGCATAAGTGTGCACACCCTTAAACTAATATATTGTTGAAGCACCTTTTGATTTTATTACAGCACTCCGTCTTTTTGGGTATGAGTCTATCAGCAAGGCACATCTTGACTTGGCAATATTTGTCCACTTTTCCTTGCAAAAACAAGATTGCGAGGCATCTCCTGTGCACAGCCCTCTTCAGATCACCCCACAGATTTTCTATCAAATTCACGATTGGGCTCTGGCTGGGCCATTCCAAAACATTCATTTTCTTCTGGTGAAGCCATTCCTTTGTTGATTTGGATGTATGCTTTGGGTCGTTGTCATGCTGAAAGATGAATTTCCCACCCAATTTTGTCCCAATATTTACTGGTATTTGGAACTGTTCATAATTTCCTCTACCTTGACTAAGGCCTCAGTTCCAGCTAAAGAAAAACAGCCCCAAAGCATGATGCTGCCACCACCATGCTTCACTGTGGGTATGGGGTTGTTTTGGTGATATGCAGTGTTGTTTTTGCGCCAAACATATCTTTTGGAATTATGGCCAAAAAGTTCAACCTTTTGGTTTCATCAAACCAGAACACATTTTCCCACATGCTTTTGGTAGACTTCAGATGTGTTTTTGCAAAATTTAGCCGAGCTTGGATGTTTTTCTTCGTAAAAACAGGCTTCCGTCTTGCCACTCTACCTCATAGCCCAGACATATGAAGAATGCGGGAGATTTTTGTCACATGTACCACACAGCCAGTACTTTCCAGATATTCCTGCAGCTCTCTTAATGTTGCTGTAGGCCTCTTGGCAGCCTCCCAGACCAGTTTTCTTCTTATCTTCTCATCAACTTTGGAGGGACATCCAGTTCTTGGTAATGTCACTGCTGCGCCATATTTTTTCCACTTGACGATGACTGTCTTCACTGTGTTCCATGGTATCTCTAATGCCTTGGAAATTCTTTTGTACCCTTCTCCTGACTGATACCTTTTTAACAATGAGATCCCTCTGATGCTTTGGAAGCTTCCTGTGGACCATGGCTTTTGCTGTAGGATGCGACTTAGAAAATGTCAGGAAAGACCTACTAGAACAGCTGAACTTTTATTTGGGGTTAATCGGATGCACTTTAAATGATGGCAGGTGAGTACTGACTTATTTAACATGATTTTGAATGTGATTGCTTAATTCTGAACACAGCTACATCCCCAGTTATACACTTGTGCAACTACATTATTTTAGTTTTTAATGTTTACTTCACTCCCCTAAAATTATTATTATACAGGATTTATATAGCGCCAACAGTTTGCTCAGCGCTTTACAATATAACGGGAGACAATACAGCAACAATACAGTTCAATACAAGAGCTTACAATCTAGGATATTTCAGTTTGTGTTTCAACTGAGTTGCACAGTTTATAGGTCACATTAAATGTGGAAAAAGTTCTGAAATGATTTTTCATTTTTTTACATCACAGAAACCTGACATTCTAACTGGGGTGTGTAGACTTTTTATATTCAGTGTGTGTGTGTTTTTTTTTTTTTTTTTTTTCCTGTCAGCTGAATGCAAAATATTGAATGAGTACTTCCCATCTAGGATTTCTAGGATGAGGTCTAGGGTCTTTTTTTTTCACCAGTTTACTATGATAAACTTGAACCCTCTCAATCAACATTGAAATAAATCAACAAGAAAGAATGACATTTACTTTTTTTTTTTTTTTTTTTTTTTTTTTTTTAAGTTTCTTCAGTTACTTACTGATTTCCATGCCTAATCAAATTGTCATACATCCCAGGAGTCTTCAGCTGGGGGGGAGGCAATGCCTGAGCTAAGGTTAGATGGATTCCAGGAAGTAAATGCTACATAAATAATCCAACCTTAGTCAAGATGGCCACTGGCAGAAATGCTGGGGGGAAGGGGGGTGTTTTTCAAAATGATTTCTTTGCAAAATATAGCATGCAGACGTGAATGGATGGGGGAGTTTGCATTGAATATTAAACATTAATTGGATAGCATTTTTGATTTATGGCGCTCAGATATAGTGCAGTTCCACTTTAATTACTTTGCTGAAAAATTGAAAAAACATGTATGCAGAGCTGAAATGGTAAACCTCAGACTGACATTGACAAATCTTGGTGGTCATTTTTCAATCGTCTGTTTTTAATTGTTTGAGTGCTCTTTCATAGATGTTAATCGAGTAATTGCTCCATTCCGCATGCAATCAATTGGGACAGTGTCTTAATGATGTTTTATTTATCCCTTCAGACTCATCTACAGTAACATAAATGGCTTTCTTCTCACTTGTATCATTTTGTTCCCTCTTAAGCTGGTTGATTTTGAAGCAATGACAGCACTTGGACCTGAAGCATTTAGCAAAATAGCAAAAAGCTGGTTGAACCTTACAAGGTAACTGCAAAGACTTCTCTTACACCTTGGTCAGAAACAAGTTGTTAACTGAACAGACTAACCTAGCCAGCACTGCTGTTTAAAAAAAAAAAAAAGTGATTTGGGGGGCTTTTTAAAATAGTTTTACTTAATTTGAAGAATGATTTGTTGCATTTGTGCAAAAGTCCTCATGCACACTGGCTGTTTTTGGCTTCTGATGGTTTTTTTTTTCTACAGCCAGTAAACTCCCCAGCATGTTATCCTATTTGTCCATGCACACACACAGACTGTTATCAACGTTTTTTGGCTGGAAAAAAACCTGAACTAGTGGGTTTCTAGAGGAGTTTTTTAGCTGTAAAAACGCTCAAACGCTGAAAAACGCAGTAAAATGTGCCAAAAAAAGATTTTATTTAATTTAAATTTTTTGGTTAATAAAAGTCTAAGAACAGCTAAAACGCAAATGCGAAAAAACATCACTAACACGCTAATACAAAAAAGTGCTAAAACCCGCTGAAAAACACCCAGCGTGCATGAAGCCTTAAAAAGGACCATCCTTTCCTATTCCCATTCTGACTTTTCTGCATTGCATACTATACAGTGCTCAGCATAAATGAGTACACCCCCAACAGATTTGTCAGAAAACCTCTACTTTCCTTTCAGAATCAACATTTTCTATGGGACACTATACTACAAAATACTCCCACAAATGCAGGCCATTGATTGCAAACAAGATCTGTTAATTTGCGCACACAAATATTTTTCCTAACAAATTCATTCAAGACAATGTTGCAAAAATGAATACATCCCAATAAGTCTTAGGAGCAAAGCTAAATTTTAGACAACAAGGGGTGCATGCGCAGCCAGCTCCTGGATGGACGCGCTTTGAGCACCACTCCGTCCACCCGCCAGACACATTGTGGCTCATCCCGACCCCGAGTGTTCTAACTCGCCTCGCTCAGCTGATAAAGGGTGTACAACCCTCGGAAGCCATGCCTCGTGCCACAAAACCCCTGGACAGCCAGGAAAACTGACTCAATTCTTCCCTGCTGTCACCGCAGGGATCCAAGATGGCGCCGGCTGCACGGACACAGGACACAGCAGCTATGAGGGGGACAGCAGATCCCAGCAGCTGGACATCAGACTCCGTTCTCCACTGTACCCTGGGGACCCGGGTGAGTTATTCCCCCCCCCCCGTCCCCCACCACAAGCAACCCAGCCAAATCTAGACCCCGTCTAGATTCAGATTCACTATCTGCCTGTCAGCCTCTCATTCCTCCATCACCTCAGCACATTACAGAACCATCTCTGATAGAATCTTTCCCTGCCTCAGACCAGCCTATCACCGAAATTTGAATGAAGAACATGCTCTTATCCCTACGACAAACACTACAGAACGATATGACAGTATCACTATCCCAGATCTCAAATGTGGTTCAGCAACAAGAACACAGATTATGCCATATTGAAACGAGAATGGGAGATATAATTACAGCCCATAACAATTTAATTGATGCACATGCTGACCATACTTCTGAAATCGAGCAAATAAACCTGAAACTAGCGGATTTAGATCGCTCAAGACGCAACAATATTAAATTCAGAGGTATCCCTGAAAATATCACGATACACTACTATCATATATCCAACAATACATGAAATACCTCATCCCATCTCTCTCGAATATGGAGCTCGCCATAGATCGAGCACATAGAATACCTAAACCCGCATTCCTATCAGCGTCAATCCCCAGAGATGTTCTGGCTCGCATCCACTTCTACCATATAAAAGAAAAAAATGACAGCAGCCAGAAACCCCCCTCCACTCCCGTCATCATACAAACAGCAGATTATATGCGGATTTGTCAAAGGCCACACTCCTTAACCGCAAATGATGATCAACATTACCAAAGCCTTACGAAACCACGGAATAGGCTATCAATAGGGCTTCCCCACAAATCGGGCACCAGGGCAGAATACATACAATCAAAAACCTAGGGGCAGGCATCGACCTATTGAAGACATGGAAGGTAATACCCGTGGAGCCCCACCAATCCACCTCTACCAATATGCAACAAATGGAGGCAGAGCGAACCTGACTTACTACACTCTATACACTCCAATCATACCACCTCGGACGCTATACCTCAACCTATTGCTCTCTGGCAAACGGCCCCTTACAAAATACTCACATTACGAGACTCTGGCATGACCCATTTCACGGTCAATGCTTGTTCACACCCCCCTGTTTTGAAGTAGCACTCCATGCTACTCATGCCAGTTGCATTTTCCGCAAGTCTTTTTTTTTTTTTTCTATCCCCTTTCACTCCCATCCCCCCCCCCCCCCCCCCGCACCATCAGTCGATCATCCGCACCAACTGTTCACCTGAAACCTACAAAACAATATGGAAAATATCACACGCATCATTGAGTGAACCAATACCACTCTACCAAACTTGTAGAAATTTCCCTTGCACGTCAACACATCAAGAAACAACTCCTCTAGTCCACCAACTCAACCAGCGAATTACAAAATGATTAACATAACCTCACTTAATGTTCGGGGTCTAAACTCCCCCTTTCAGAGATCGATGCTCCAAAAGGAAGCCCATACACTCCATGCTGATATACTCTTCATACAAGAAACACATTTTGCAACCACCATGACCTCTAAACTACAACTGCACCGCTTCTCCCATATTTAGATGGCCACTAACTCTAAGAAGAAAAATGGGGTTATTACAGCCATAAAAGACTCTATGCAATTCCACCACATCTCATAAATAGCAGACCATATCTTAATCTGCAAAGTTAATGATATACCCTAGTAAACGTTTATGGACCCAACAACAACCAAATGCAATTCTACCACAAACTCTTCTCACCATCTCTTCTCACAAACAAGGCAGACTTCTCACTGGCGGAGACTTCAACGTCATCAGCAACCCACTCCTGGACTCCTCCACCAACAAACGCTCCCCCAAACATAACTTTAATCGTTTCTTACATGACCATGATCTCTGACGTCTGGAGATGCCATCACAGCACCGAAAGAGACTACACCTACTACTCCCCATCTCACCTATCCTACTCCAGAATCGACTTCTTTGTTACAGACAAATGGACCCTACAACATGTAACGTCATCCAAAATTGGCACCATAACCTGGTCAGACCACGCTCCAATCAACATAACTCTAGACGACAATCAACATTCTTCAATCCCCCGCATCTGGAGACTGAATTCCTCAATATTGAGGAACCCAGATAACCAAAAACACTTGATAGAAGCTCACAACATATTTTTGAATTTAACGCCACACCTGATACCTCTATAACCACATTATGGTCTACTTACAAAACATACATGAGAGGTATCCTCATACAACTAAATTCTCGCATCAATAAACAAAACCCAACAAATTGACCAACTTCTAACATCCATAAAACTAAAAGAAGAAATCAATGAAAAAAAACCAAACCCCTCCATACACGAATCCCTAGCCTCAGACAGAAACAAACTCCGAACCCTTCTACTGTACAAATATGACCTTAACCTACAAAAAATTATAGCACAATTTTACTCCCTAGGCAATAAGGCAAATTCATTATTAACGAAATTAAACGACACCTCAAATCCAAAATATCCTTAATTCAACACCCAACAACACATACATCTCTCACAAACCCGCAAGACATAGCCACCGCTTTCGCAACATTCTACCAAACACTATACAATATCAAAGATGACCTGGATACAACCCAACCCACAACAATATCCATAAATATTAAACAAAATACTAATTAACAAGAATTCAACTAAAGGTGAATCTAATTATTCATTTAACAGGTGTCCAGCAGACAGCTGATTATAAAAGAGCATTACTTAACAAAGAAATCACCTTCCCATTTCATGCTGTCAGCAATGGCACCACATGGAAGAGAAATGTCACAAGGCCTGAGAAAGAAAATAATTTCTTTACACAAGAAAGGTGAAGGCTACAAGATGATCAGCAAAGCATTACTTATCAGTCAGAATACTGTAGCAAAGTTTAACAAAACATTTTAAAAGTGATTATAAAAAAAGTAACAAAGATGGAACCGCAACCATCTCAGAGATGTCCAGGCTGTCCACGGAAATTAACATCTGAACAAGAGCGTCCTCTGATGAGAAGGGTTGAAGAAAATTGCCATGCAAGTTAACTGCAGTTGGCTAAAGAAGTAGAAAGCCAAACTGGGGTGATTGTTTCCTGTAACACAATGCAGTGTACACTGCAGAGGAATGGCATGCATGGTTGTCTTCCAATAAGCAGGCCTCTCCTAAAGCCCATGCACAAAACGTGCCTAGAATTTGCCAGGGCCCATGCTGAAAAAGAAGACGACTACTGGGACTTTGTACTCTGGAGTGATGAGGCCAAGATAAATGTTTGTGGATCTGATGACTTCCAAACTGTATGGCGCCGCAAAGGTGAGGATTACAAAGAAAAATGCATGGTGATGGCAGTGTCCTTCTGTGGGTCTGCATGATTGCTGCTGGCTACTAGGAGCTGCATTTCATTGGTGCATCATGAATTCACAGATTATTCTGCTCTATATTGAAAGATAAGATGCTACCATCACTTTGTGCCCTTGGTTGTTGTGTGAAAGTGATTCATTGGCCAAGTATGTATCCTGTTCTGAACCCAATCCAACACCTATGGGGAATTCTGAAGAGCCAAGTTGAGCATCATTCTCCATCCAGCATCCAAGCTCTAACAGAGGTCATTCTTGAAGACGGGAAAAAGATAGAGGTTGCAATATGTCACCAACTTGTTAATTACATGCCTAGAAGACTTGGTGCTGTCCTTATAAATCATGGAGGTCATACAAAATACTAGATGTAGTAGTCTTTTGTTGTGGGGCGTCTTCATTTTTGCATCAACTAATTTGAGTAAAAGTGAAGATTTTGTCATCCAAGTTATATTATTAAACTTTCATGTAATGATCTAAACAAATGTTCTATAAAACTCAGTTATGTCAACATTTTGGAAATTGTTCTTGTGTTCATTAAGATATTGATTAAAATCTTATTTTCAAAAGGGGTGTACTCATTAATGCTGAGCAGTGTATATGGCCATATCTGACACATTTTTATCAGCAGCTGGTGACTGATCAGAGTAACGTTTTTCGACTGGTAATATAGGTTGAAGATGTTTTTTATCTGCAGTGTAAAGGGATAATGTCACATCAAATAATTATTGTTGCTGTTCAGTCATAGAGAATGATTGCTATTTTTTTTTATAGCAATTGCGTTTTATGTTTTTCATACAAATTGCATAATTTTTCTGTCTTGCTAGTTCTTACACTTTGCTTCATTCACCAGTATTTTAGGAACATGCATGTACTATGATTTGCAATAATGAGGAAAGCTGGTACAGTATATGACAACTGCCATATTCAGATATTGGGCTCAGTTCACAAAGCAGTATTTCCTCTTTACAAATTGAGGTACAATAGCTTGTAGTGTTTTTTAAACATTCATCCCTTCTCCACTATATCCATTCCGCTGGATATTGCATGAGATAAAATTAGATAAATACTGCAAATTTATATGAAATGCTACATGCCCTAATTTATTTATTTTTTGTCATATTGATTTGAAATTTTTCAGTTTACAGAAAATGTAACTGTATAAACTCAACAGAAAATTTAAAAGAAACATACAAATCAACAGCCTCGACCTTTTAAATTGAGGCAATGCCAGTCATATAGCAAGAACCAGCCGTACACAAAATATAAATATTTCTATGACCAGTTAAGTGCAATCCTCATACACGGTAATATCTCAAAGACACAATGTACCCTACTCTCTCCGCATGCCTTATTTTAGTAGGGTTTTTTTCTTTTTTCTTTTTTTTTTTTTTTTTTTTTTTTTTGAGTCCAAAAAATTTTTTAAAAACCATAAGTGCTTATATTACTTCAAATTTTAAAGAGTAAAATAACATGTGAATTGAGCCTGTGTCCTGGAGAGATTTTAACCCTGCTTTGATTGTTAAAGACACAACATTAAAAGGTAACTTTTGGACAAAAATTCCTTTCTGCTCCTGTTACAGTAAGTTACAGTTGGGTACATATATATTTGGACACAGGAAAAACTGAATTGCAGACTTTCAGCTTTAATTTAAGGGGTTGAGCATAAATATCAAGTACAAATTTTAGGAACTGCAACCATTTTTATACACAGTCCCTCCATTTTCAGGGGCACAAATATAATTGGACAAATGAATATAATCATAAATAAAATGTTCATTTTTTATATTTTGTTGAGAATCCTTTACTGGCAATGACTGCCTGAAGTTTGGAACCCATGAACATTACCAAAGACTGTTTCCTCCTTTCTGATGCTTTGCCTGGCTCTAACTGCAGCTGTGTTCAGTTGTTCTTTGTTTTTGGGTCTTTCTGCCTTTTTAATTTTGCCTTCCGCAAGTGAAATGTATGCTCAATTGGGTTGAGATTAGATGATTGACTCAGCCATTGCACAATATTCCACTTCTTTTCCTTCAAAAGCTCCTGGGTTGTTTTTGCAGTGTTTTGGATCATTGTCCATCTGTACTGTGAAGCGCCGTCCAATCAACTTTGCTGCATTTGGCTGAATCTAGGCTGACCGTATATCTCTAAACACTGCAGAATTAATCCGTCTGCTTCTGTCATGTCATCAATAAACACCAACGACCCAGTGCCACTGGAAGCCATGCTTGCCATCACACTGCCTCCACCATTTTTTCAAACTATTTTATTTTTTTTGTTTTTATGAAATAGGCGGCAAAAACATTACAGCATCAAGTAAAATATAAAACGTAAACAAAGCACATCTGTATTATGTATTCCAAAAGGGTACAGTCATGTGCCTCCACCATGTTTTACAGATGACGTTGTGTGCTTTGGATCATGAGCTGTTCCAAGTCTTCTCCACACTTTTTTCTTCCTGTCATTCTGGTACAGATTAATCTTAGTTGCATCCGTCCAAAGAATGCTTTGCCAAAAAAACATCTAAAAAAGGCCAGACCAGTTCTGGAAAAGTCTAATCTGGCTTTGCTATTCTTCAGGCTTATGAATGGTTTGCACCTTGTGGTAAACCCTCTGTATTTGCTCTCGTAAAGTCTTCTCTTGATTGTAGACTTTGACAATGATACGCCCACCTCCTGGAAAGTTTCCTTCACTTATCTGGATGCTGTGAATGGGTTTTTTTTTTTGCCATAGATAGGATCCTGCGATCATCCACCACTGTTGTCTTCCATGGACATCCATATCTTTTTGTGTTGCTGAGCTCACCAATGCGTTCTTTCCTTAGAATGTACCAAACTGTTGATCTGGCCACTCCTAATGTTGCTGCTATTTCTCTGATGGATTTGTTTCATTTTTGAAGCCTTACAATGACCTGTTTCACTTGCATGGACAGCTCCTTTGAATGCATGATGTAGGTTCACAGCGATAGATTCCAAATGCAAATACCACACTTTTTATTAACTCCAGACCTTTTACCAGCGTAATTGATGAAGAAATAATGGAGTAGCCCACACCTGGCCATGAAACCGCTTTTGATTCAATTGTCCAATTACTTTTGGTCTCTTGAAAAAGGTGGGAGGACTATTCTTAAGAGCTGTAATTCCTAAACCCTTCCTTCAATTTGGATGTACCCTCAAATTAAACCTGAAAGTGTGCGCTTTCAGCCCATATCCATTATATAACTATAGCTTGAAAATGGTTTGGTAAATACCAAAAAAAAAAGCCTGTGTCCAAATATATATGGACCTAACTGTATATAGTTCCTTAATTTTCTGTCCTGTTAACTATGGAGAAAGTGAAAATTGATCTCCAAAACCAGGGATAAAGACAACCATTTAAAAAACCCTGATACATGCTGGTGATTTGGACAAGATGGAGGTGACTGCATATGTTCTGGTCATGTCCTTGATTGTCCACATTTTTGGCAGAAGAACTGCAGATATCACAAAAATTCTCAGGTTATACTACACTGACTGACTGGTGTTTTTCTAACTTCACCATAATGCCATCTGAAAGAAGGTTTACAAGAAATATGTTATCCTGCATTTACTTGATGCCGTTCACAGTTGCATTTAATTGGTGGAAGCAGGCCCTCAGTAGCACTGTCATTTTTTCTAATATAAGCAAAATCAAGTGCATGGAAGACTTCATATCCACTGGCCGGGGTATGTATGAAAAGTTTTGATAGATGTGGTTTAACTGGATTGGGTTTTCCGTCATTCAGGGTAGTCCTTCATACAGGGGCTATGTGTGCGGAGTGATGGCCTAGTTTGGCGGAGAGGCCCTGCCTTCACTTATCTTTGCATTCTCCTAATTCTCTTTTGTTGCCCCATGTAGACCAACTTATTTTTTAATCTTTCTCTTACACTACTTCTTTAGTTATAATATGAAAACCCATACACTGGTGAGTGGTTGCTACCCTTCTGTGCAGCAAGGTATATGTCAGTACAATGTTTTGTTATATGCTCTGGAACTGCTCTAACATTACAGTAAAACAGTATCCACCCTTAATCTAAGTCAATGTATACTCGCACTGTGATGTGCAGTTTTCACTGTTCCGATTTGTACCTGAATGCTAAATGTCATGCTTTCACATCTATTGAATTATATCAAAAGTGTACGATGGCTTGTTATTAATAATGAATTAAACCTTAAAAAAAAAAAACTGACATTCGAATCCTTTCCCCCTCTACCAAGATTAAATGAAATACATTTTTTGGCTAGAGTCATGATTTCTTTACAAGTGCCTACCATTTGCATTTCATGGAAAATGTTTCTTAATGTTTTTAAAATATTTGACTAGGGTCCTATTTCCTGTAGATGGTATACTACTAGGGTTATAAAATGGCTGCCTTCAGTCATCCTACACAAGATGCAAAAAATGTGTGCATGACAGGATCCGCATATTTCCCTCTGACTTTTGCACTAGAGCATTCATAAACAGCTATTTTTTCATTTAACTAATGAAAAAAATGATTTTCGTATTTTTCGCTTCATAAAACGCAATTTTTTCCCCCCAAAAAAGGGGGGGAAATGTCAGTGCGTCTTATGGAGCGAATATGGAGCGGCCGGTCCGGTATTTCCACCGCCGCCGTGTCAGAATACCGGGCCGGACGCTCTTACTTCCCGGAGTTCTTTGACCTTACCTGTTCCTCTATCCAGCGGCGCGCTGTCTTCCCGGCTTCTGTAGTGTGGGCGCTGGGCTTGACAGCCGGGTGCCAAGTGCGCATGCGCAAGAAGCGGTGCTTTTTTGTGAATGGTAAGGCGGTACCTGGGACACATGATAGATCCCAGAAGCCGCTGGACCAATCACAAAGCGCAAGTGCTTCTCGCTCATGCGCACTGGCACCCGGCTGTCATGCCGAGCGCCCACACTACAGAAGGCGGGAAGACAGCACGCGGCTGGAGAGAGGAACAGGTAAGATCAAAGAACAACTCCGTGGAAGTAAGAGCGGGTACCTGTCAAATTCAGGTACCCGCTCCCCCCCCCTCCCCAAAGGTCAGCAGTCCTCTCCTGTGCTGTCCGCAGTCTCTGGTCATCCCTGTGCTGTCCGCAGTCTCTGGTCATCCCTGTGCTGTCCGCAGTCTCTGGTCATCCCTGTGCTGTCCGCAGTCTCTGGTCATCTCCTGTACTATGTCTGCAGTCCATTAGTTCAGAATTTTTTTTTCCTGTTTTCTGCCTCTAAAACCTAGGTGCGTCTTATGGTCAGGTGTGTCTTATGGAGCAAAAAATACGGTACCTTAAAAAAAGAGTATTTCTAACACTTATATTTGTTTCCTTAGCCTGACTCCATCATTCAAAACCCTCCCATCTGTGTCCGAATCGTTTCCTACACTGAGAGCAATGATTGAAGTTTTGAACACCGACTCATCCCTCAGTTGCATCAAGAAGTCATGATGGCTTAATTTATACAGCTAACAGGCAGGGACATTATGCTGATTAATTTATTTTTATTTTTTTATCAATGTGCCATTGTGAACAATTTGGGTATTTTGCCACTTTTGATACCTTTTCTTTTTATAAAGCTATAACGTTAAACTTGAACTGGTATTTCTGCCACTGAACATGAAATGTAGCAGCCTGAACAAACCAAAATGTCTGACTATAATGTGAAGTCAACAACAAACTACTGACACTTGGAAAAATTGCATGCTGGAAATTATTTAATTTCTTTAAATCATATTTTTTTAATCTAATTTTTAAAGCTGAACTCCAGGAAAACATTTAAATACACAGTTTATACATTTACCGTATGTGCTGTTTTAGTTGCCTAGAGAACGCATAATTCTGTCTATCCAGTCATCTATGCCAGGCAACCAAAACCACAGAAAGCAGAGCCAGGTTGGTGACCACACTTTCTCTTCTGCAATTAAGAATTACAGCTTGGTCACAGGCCCACCCCATCCTGCAGAAAGAAAAATAGAGGTATCATACTTTGAGGTTATAACACTTTTTGTCTGCTGACCTTTTACGGTTAGAAATAAAACTTTTTTTTTTTAATGCCAGTTTTATATTCAATAATTTTGTTTAAATTGGCAGCGCTGTTAATCTACCAGGAGCTCAGCTTTAACGCAATTGTCAATTTTTTTTATTTAATTTATAATAGGTTGATTTTCTTTGGGTAACAATTTTGTTTATGCAATCAAAAATGGGTGCAAAGTTTTAAAAGTCTTAAAATTTTTCCTGATAATTGTTTAAGTTTTGATACGTTTGGTTGTGAAGGCATTATTGTTTGTTCTGTTTTTAAATTAAAACCTAAATAAAAGTTGCTATGTAAAAATAAATTTAACTGAGACATCATGGAATTCAATTATCAACTTTGTCGCACACCAAAGGCAGTGCAAAACAGAAACAGCAGTACAATTTGATATTCATTTTGTAAGATTTCAGCTTGAATTTAGAATTCATATGGTTCTTCAATAGTAACACTTAACCACTTTAAAACATACCCCTGATCACTTTGTAGACCTATGTGTTTTAGGTGAAAAGCGGTCATCCATATATTAAAAGGTTTGGTGTGAATACTTACAAACAGTTGCAGTTAGTTGCCCAGGGTGAGGGTCACAAAAACCCAACCTCCCAAAAAATCTAAGTTTTTGTATGAAAGGAGAGACGGTCTGATTCATGAGAGATAACCTAAAAATTCGGAACAATCAAGATATGGAAAACAAAAGCTGTACGTAAAATTATCAGGCAGATTCATAAGATCGCAATTTGATTAATTAGCTCTACTGCAGTTTAACCCTTTTGTGCTAAGAGGGCATAAAAGCTGAGATGCCCAGGTAAAATTTAGCAGTATCAGCATGACCATTTCAACTAATTTACCCATCTAAATCGTTTTTACTCCATTTTTTCAAAACCTCAGCAACTACCTTGGTGCTCCACATGAAAATATCAATGTAGAATTATTTAACTTGAACTTTTTTTTAATTTATCTCCTAATACTATAATTGTATCAGGCACTTATATTATAAAACAGAGAAACACTGCCATCCACTACCTGCAGTTGCCTCTGCAACTTGACACATAGCTGAGAGAGAGATCACATTATCATTTGTGGGAACTGAAGCTGTTAGTGACAGCTGTGTTCCGAAGCTAGAAGTTGACATTTATTAACATCACCACAGGGCAATATGCTGGGGAATGTTAATATGCAGATTGCAGTAAGGAAATATTGAGGTTTTAGATTAGAAAAAACAACTCATACAGTACTGGAAATAATTGCATTTCCAGTACACAGAACATGGAAATGCAATTATTTTAGTAAATATAAACTGCTAAATACCTTTTCCCATCAGCAGTATATAGCAGTCTTGTGACTTTTATCAGTATCTAGCAGAACACTGGTTAAAGCTTGTAAGAGGCATTTTCAGCGTTTTCATTATCCCTTGATTGTCCTATGAGGCTGCAGGACTCCTGACCCTCTGTCTGGACTGTGCTGATTAGCCCTGTGGTGATCACATGCACTCTCCCAAAAAAGAAAACAAACTCTCCAGCAATACACACCAACCTGAGCATATGCAGCTTGCCCCGAAGGCTCTGTTCTATCAGCAGATTGGGGACAGTAGAAGGGGAGAACCAGAGAAGATGGGACCAAACATGCTTTCAGAGGATTAACCCCTTAGGTTCCACAGTGAGTATATGCATATACAGATCAATATAAACCAATCTTTGACCAGTGTTTTTTTTTTTAATCTGATAATTTTTATTAGAAACAAACCGTTTCCATACAGATTTGAACTTTTTTTTTCTTTACATCTCACAAAAAAAAGAGAACCATACAAGAACAATAGAGAAATAAAACATTTTAAATTGGTGTCAACACATGTGAAGGTTCGTCACGCAGGACGACCTGTGCAATACAACAATATGTGAAAAAAAAGGGAAAAAAAAACTTTTACTAATCCCCCTGCCCCTTTGCCACCAAAACAACCACTGACCTCCAACCCTAAATTATACGATAGAGGGGGGACAAATTAAAAAGTCAGTTATACTGTAAAAGATAGACTAGCCACGACACACATCAGTTCTCAGAGGCTTAGTCTGATACTCTTAGGGTGAGCAACTGAGTCTCCATCTATACCAGCAGGAATTGAATATTGAGTCATCATCCCCCAGTAGACAGGGCACCAATATGTAAACTGCTCAAATGAATAATCATAGTACCATCAGATCTGAGGGAAAGCCCCCACTCAATCTCTTTGACCAGGTGAAACAGTGCTAGGCCCAGCGTATTCAGCCAAGCTTCCCAATTTTTTATAAACTTACCTGCACAACTCCCGATGTGACATGTCATTGACTGCATTGACCCAGCCTGATCTAGAGGGCAGGTTTGGAGATGGCCAATTTTGAGCTATGAGTTTCCTAGCCATAAATAGGAAGCGAAGAATAGCAGTATACATATGATTATCAAAATTCTCCTCGTCCAACCATCCCAACAAACACAGCTTTGGGTCCATAGGTAAGGCGAGAGAGTAAATGTTGTTAATCATTTGCATTATAGAGGACCAGTAATGTACCAATTTGGGACCTTTCCAGAGCATATGTAGCAGGGTACCATTCTCAACTGCACAACGTGGGCACGGGAATGTCTCTCCTAAGCCAATCAAATAATTTCTATGGTGTACAGTATGTACGATGAATTATGAAAAGCTGAGTGAGTTTCTGAGACGAGGATAAGGATACTGAAGTGACATTTGATAGTATCATGGCCCATTCATCCTCTGAAATATAATCGAGATCTCTGGACCATTGCGCTCTACAATACGGAGAGAAAGCCTTAGAAATCCGTTGCAACAATGCTCCATATAAATGGGATATCTGGCCCCTCCTGGATGAAGAGAGCACCAACTGATCCAATAGAGTGGGAGTTACCAATATCCATAGGGAGATTTTGGCCAGTGCTAGGATAGCATGACGAAGTTCTATATATTGAAAAAAAAAAACAGTTGGGCAGCCCAAACCCCTCCCTCAACATTTTAAAATCTTTAAGAAGTTGCCCATTGTACAATTGGGATATATATTTAATGTCCAGCGATGACCATCGGGTGAACCACTTCAGCTTTAGTTCTGGGTAGTTATAATTATTACATATACGTGTAAAGGTAGAAAACCCTTGGTACTGAAAGTATTGTTTCACCCTACGCCATATCTTATCCATTAAACCAAGAGTGAGGAGTTGTGATAAATTTAGGTTCACCTGCTTCCAGACTTTCCACCATGTCCTCTGCAGATCCTACATTTAGGAGAAGTGATTTCACTGGGTCAGAATATTTAACATCTCACCAGGCTGAAAAGTGTTGTAATTGAGCTGTGATATAATACAAGAGGGGGTTGGGCACTGCTATGCCACCCAGATCTCTGGACTCCCGTAGGGTTTCCAATTTAATACGTGGAGAGTGGTTTTGCCAAATCAAAGCGAAATACGGTATCAAATTTCTTGAAAACACCCAGGGGAATCCAGATAGGGGTGTTGTGAAGAATGTAAAGTAGTTACGGAGCCAAAATAATTTTAATCAAGTTGCACCATCCCACAACAAAGAGGGGGAGTTTAATGCAGCTGTTTGTTTTCTGTTGGAATCATTGAAGTGGGAGTAAGTTCAATGCAATATAATTAGAGTAGAATGGATAACTATCCCTAGTTTTTCAAAGGAGCGAACTTGTTCAATTTGTGCCGCTATCTAAGGAATTGTACAAGTGGGGGCGTCCAACAAGAGAAGGGTAGATTTGTCCTAATTTATAGAAAAACCGGAGAAGGATCCAAAGTCAGAAATTAAGGTCATTAGAAGTACCAATGAGGATGAGGTGTCCCCAAGAATAGGAGAGTGTCGTCAGCATACAACGCCACCTTCTCTACCAGATCTCCCCTACGAAATCCTACAATCTCAGGATCTGATGGATGCAGCAAGGGGTTCTATGAAGACAACCCGAATATGGACAGTGGGGGCACGATAAAATAGTTTGATCCATAAAATAAACTGTTTTCCTACATTAAATTTAGCAAGAACAGTTCAAAGATAGTTCCATTCAACACTGTTGAACGCTTTAGCCACGTCTAAAGAGAGAATCGCCCTGTCCCCCATATTTTCCGTTGGAATTTGGAGATTTAAATATAACAGGCCAAGATTTAGTGCCATAGACCTATTTGAAACCCGATTTTTGATCAGGGTGGATAAGCTTGAAGATGACTTTGGTCAATCTTGTTGCTAATACCTTTTAGTGATAATTTTGAAATCGTAAGTTAACAAGGAAATTGGTCGGCATGATTCCGCTAATGTTGGATCCTTCCTGGCTTTAAAAGTACAACTACAATAGCTTCATACATCAAGGGGGGCAGAGATTTCTGTTGCAAAGCTATTTGGATTAATTTAAGTAATTCTGGCAATATGTTGCCAAAGGCTTTATAAATTTCCATTGGAAGCCCATCACTACCCGGGACTTTAGTGTTAGGGTTAGATGCCACGGCCGTTTGCAACTCCTCCAAAGTTTACGGAGCATTTAACATTTTGCTATCCATATCAGAAAGTTGAGGCAGTGTGACCCAACTCAAACTTCTGTAGATTGCTGGTAGGATACCTTAGTGGAATAGATCTAAAGCCTTTTAGTATGGAGGGGGTATCCATGGCCAATTGTGTTGTAGATAGCCTTAGAAGATACGTGGGAGGATGGTTGGTGCACCTTTGCGATATCTGCCAGCATATGCCCTGTCTTCTCCCCCTCGAAGAAGGCCTGAGAGGAAAAGAACCGCTTATTATCCGCATGCTAAAGTTGTACAGCATGCAGAAACTGCTGGGCCGACATCCACCCCCTCTCTGTGTCAGAATTAGGATTACTAATGTAAGCTTGTTCTGCTTCAGCAACAAATAGATCATCATCTACGTCCCACTGCTTAGGGCTATTCTTAATCTTGGAAATTTCTTTGATGCATAGCCCCCAAATAAAAGCTTTCAAAGTACCCCAAACTATCATTGAAGATGCGGAATGTCTGTTATCACGTAAGAAGCTCTTAAACTGATTAAACGGTCTATATCAGTAAAAAGCGTAATCCAGAAGGGATGGTGTTTCCATAATATAGATACATTTGCCTCTAGCTAAATAAGAGACACATGGTGTAAATGACAGATATGTCGGCGCCCAAAGCTCAATCTGTACGGGATAGGGAAGAGTGAGAACTAGAGTGGCAAGAGAACTGGGCTTCTAGAAGGTGAAAAAAAAAGTCCTTCAGGCCAAGTTCCATAATATGTCATGTAAAGGTGGTGGGTTGTCTCAAGGACCTTGGGGAGAGTATCATTTAAATAAATCCAGGGAGGTATCCAGCACGGTATTAAAGTCCCCTACAACTAGAATTGGTGTTTGCGGGAATGCAGCTGCAAACTTAAACAGACACTTCACAGTCTACATAGAAAATGGCGGAGGAATATAAATATTAGCAAGAATACACATTTGAGAATTCCAGTTACAATGCAAGAAAATATAACATTCCAGTGAATCAATTTGTGAGGAGAAAACAGTAAAAGGCACCCCCCAGCCACCATTATACTCGCACCCCTAGAGTATTGAGAGTGCGTAGCATGGAGCTGGAGAGGAAACTTGGACCTATGCAGATAATGGAGAGCATCTACTGTCAGATGAGTCTCTTGGAGACATACAATTGAGGGAGAGTGATGACAGACAAATGGGAAAACCGCAGTCCTCTTTTTCAGGTCATGTCGGATATTCCAAAGAGACGATGGCATTCTTTTGTTTATTCATTGTATACTGACAGAGTGTAAGAACAATCAAGAGAAGTCATAGTGGGAAAACCTGGTGATCCATATCCAGAATATTCAGGCAAACATAACATATAAATCCTCTCTGATGAGAAACTCCCGAAATGACTTGTAATCCTCGTGGTAAAACAATGGGAGGGAGGTGACATTTACCAAGCACAAGATAATACTGTAAGCTGAAAAAATTGAAAAAGAAAGAGAACTAAGGCCCATTAAAACAAAGGGCCAAACCAAAATAAACTTAAATATGCCCCGCAGGGTTACTTGGGGGGGAGCAGAAAGGCTAAAGCCGACTGAATGGTGTGACCATATGAGTCAGTTTCTGCATGTGCGAGAAGATATCTAATTTCCCTCGAATCCACTTTCATAACTCAGGAGACGTAAAGAACAAAGGGAGACCTCCGGTCAGCATTCTGATCAAGCAGAAGATTGGCGTAGATACTGTTCATTACAGTCTAGCCAGTTAGCCACAGCATTTGGCGAATCAAAAAATTGTACTGATCCATCGGCCACAACTCGTAGCTTGGCGGGATAAAGCATGGAATAAGCAAGGGAAAATGTCACCAGCACACCGAGGATCACCAATATGGGTCCTAAAGTTTTAATGAACGATCACATAGTTACAGCAAGGCAACGTTTTGGAGTCTCGCAGGACCCCTTCATTAAGCATGTGACCAGGGGTTCACATGCATGGAATAAGACACCCGAATTGCTTGCAGGCATCTTTTAACTTCTACGAATCTAGCTCGCTTATGTTGAATTTCAGCAGAGAAATCCGGAAAGATAGAAATTTTCCCACCATGGATTTCCATATTCGATTGTTGCCGGGCAAGTCTAAGAATAATGTTTCTGTCCTTAGTGTAGGAGTTTCAGCAAGAAGGGTCTGTCTGGCCCCCTTGGTGGTGGAGGACGAGATGACACCCTATGAGCTCTTTCCACAGCAAAGAAAGGGGAAAGATTATCTTTACCAAAAGTGGTTAGGATCCAATTCTGAAGAAATTCTATAGGGTTCTTACCCTCCGCCTGCTTCGGTAAGCCGACCAAACGGAGATTATTTCTGCGGAGACTATTTTCCATGTCTTCAATTCTGGCTGAGTGCTCTGAGGTCTTGACAGCATAACATCTTGTTGGAAGGGATGAAAGTCATCCTCAATGTTGCTTACTCTACCCTCCAGAGCGGTGGCCCTTTGTCTGATTTTCTGCATGTTATGGCAGAATATCTTCTTTCGTACTCTTAAATTCCACTGTGAGCTTGGTTAGGTAAGTGCCCTATGTATGCACCGCCGCTAGTATTTCCTTGAGAGATGGCTCTGGAAAGTTTGAGTTGTCTGCCTAGCTAGCATTAGAGAGTGAGGAATGACATGTACTCGCTGTTTCAGGAGCAGGGGAGGGCAATGCCGAGGCTGATGGGCTCTTAGCTGGTGGAGCCTGCTGGATAGGTGGTGGAGATCTCTCCTTGCTGGCTGTGTGGGCGAATTTGCCCAGTTTAGCTACTATCTTTCTGGCGGTCTTTAGAGGGCCATTGAGGAAGCGGATCTCTGCCATGTTGAGAAGGCTGCACTGCGGCAGCCCCCTCCTCCTTTCGTTTTGTCATGGCGGCTGCACTCCAAAGTAGCGGCGGTGCCAAGATGTAGCTCTGAATAAGATCGTCCGTGTCCCCATTAGGTACAGTGAGTGGGAAGGTCTCCTTTCAGGATAACGATCAGGATTCTGGCAGAGCTGCATGGGAACACTACCACTCACGTGGACGGCCAAATCATGCCCCTGACCAGTTCTTAGTTGCAAATATTTTCAGTTGAATACCTGTTGGCTTTGTCTTCCCTGGATTACAGGCAATGGGGTAGTGAATACACACAAACCTAAAGTGAATGCCAAATCACAGACAGCTTGATTTGCACTAGATCTGCACCTTATTCTGTTGATACATGTGGTTGAGCTGTGTCCCCCGCCACCCACCACCACTCCCCATTAAGCTTCTAAGGCAGCAGATGGGGATGTACACATGCCATGCTCTCAATGCAATAATAATCCCTCATAATCTCTCATGCAACTGAAAAGGGTTTTGCAACAAACATGTGCAATGCACGCAGTTGTGCAGTGAGGCAGGTTTTAGGGGGTTAAATCAGGTGGCATAACGCCTCTTCATAACCTGTCAAACAGCCTCTGAAGAGTGATCTACCACAGATTGCTCTTCAAAGGACTAATTCTAGGGTAAAAGAGCCCTAGATTGCCATTCAGCTCAGGTTCGGGAATGATAAGCACATATCCTAATGGGACTGCTGACTGCCACTTCAAACACACTGCTAGAAGCCTTCAGCACTACTTGAAGCATGTTGAAAGCCTGCTGAAGCCAGCACTCCCTTAAGATCTGTGTTAACTATCCAAGCCGGAGCAGAAGAATGCTTTAAAGGTCTCTAGAATGCTGATCAAAGCTTTCCATATTGTTTTCAAAAGCTTGCTGAAAGCTTCATAACAGCTTGCTGTTCATGCTGCTCTTATACAAGCCGAAGCCCATGTGAACTTCAGCCTAGCTACCTGTTTGATAAATTCCACTCAATGTTTTAATTCCTTAAGTTTTAATTTGCTTTTCTTTCAAATAAAACCAGTTAACCATTACTATCTTACTAGTACAAGTTATGATTTGAGACTTGAATCCAAATATTAGGATCTGCTGTAGGAGGCCATTCACTGGCACTGAATATGAGCAAATGTTTATATATTTTTAATGTTCAGATATAGTTAATGTTAGTTTGACTCACTTTCTTAATTCCATAGATTTTACTTTCGGTGTCCAGTTGGAGCCCGCACAAGCCTGCGTTCTCTCTGTCCCATCTGCTTCTCTACCAAATGCTATTCTCCAACTCCTGAATGTATTTCCAATAAAGCTACATTATTCTGATCACTGCCTTACCCTTAACACGATCTCCTGTATTTAACTTCCAGAAACCTGTGTAATGCTAGGTTCACACCTATGCAGGTTGCGTTTTGTGCGTTTTCTGCATTGTGTTTTTGCCATGTTTTTGATGCATTTTTGGTTTTTTCCATTTTTTTTATTTTTCTTGTTCTTGTTGCTAGGCAGATTTTAAACGCAAACACGACAAAAGCGCAATACATGCCTTTCTGCAGCGTTCCCATTGAAGTATATAGAACCACAAACGCAACATTTCATCTTCAAAAAAGTCCCTTACCCTTTCCAAAAAACACCGAGTGAAAATGCAGAGATGTGAAACTGTAATACTTTACTGGTCACTATTAATTTGGCTCTATGCCGCCGAGGGGACAGGTGCAGGAGAGGTCCGCTCTCCTACGCTCAGAGGAGACACCCTCTCCACCGCCGCGGGGGACTCGGGGGGGACAGTACGTACTGTATACAACATGTCCTATCACTATAATGGAGTACTAAGGAGCTGGGCTATACATTACTCAGTAATGTATATCTCAGCTCCCCTGTACTCCATTATAGTGATATGACATGTATACAGTATGTATATCCAAGCTCCCCTGTACTTCATTATAGTGATGACATGTATACAGTAATGATTACTGTATACATGTCATATCACTATATTGGAGTACAGGGGAGCTGGGAAATACAGTGAGGAACAGAAGTATTTGAACACCCTGCAATTTTGCAAGTTCTCGCACTTAGTAATCATGGAGGGGTCTGAAATTCACATTGTAGGTGCATTCCCACTCTGAGAGACAGAATTAAAAAAAAAATTCAGGAAATCACATTGTATGATTTTTAAAGAATTTATTTGTCTTGCACTGCTGAACATAAGTATTTGAACACCTAAGAAACAGCAAGAATTCTGGCTCTCAAAGACCTGTTACTGTGCCTTTTAAACTCCTCCTCTACTCCACTCATTAATCTAACTTAGTAGCACCTGTCTGAGCTCTTTAAAGACACCTGTCCACCCCACAGTCAGTCAGACGCCAACTTTTACCATGGGCAAGACCAAAGAGCTGTCAAAAGACACCAGAGACAAAATTGTGGACCTCCACAAGGCTAGAAAGGGCTACGGGGCAATTGCCAAGCAGCTTGGTGAAAATAGATCAACTGTTGGAGCAATTGTTAGAACATGGAAGAGACTAAAGACGACTGTCAGTCTCCCTCGGACTGGGGCTCCATGCAAGATCTCACCTCGTGGGGTATCACTGATGATAAGAAAGGTGAGGAATCAGCCCAGAACTACAAGGGAGGAGCTGGTCAATGACATGAAGAGAGCTGGGACCACAGATTCAAAGGTCACTGTCGGTAGAACATTACGCCGTCATGGTTTCAAATCATGCATTGCACGGAAGGTTCCCCTGCTTAAGTCATCACATGTCCAGGCCCGTCTGAAGTTTGCAAATGACCATCTAGATGATCCAGAGGAGGCATGGGAGAAAGTCATGTGGTCAGATGAGACCAAAGTAGAACTTTTTGGTCTAAACTTCACTCGTCATGTTTGGAGGAAAAAGAAGGATGAGTTACATCCCAAGAACACCATTGCTACTGTGAAGCATGGGGGTGGTAACATGATGCCTTAGGGGTGCTTTTCTGCGAAGGGGACAGGACGACTGCACTGTATTGAGAGGATGAATGGGGCCATTTATTGTGAGATTTTGTGCAACAACCTCCTTCCCTCAGTCAGAGCATTGAAGATGGGTCGTGGCTGGGTCTTCCAACATGACAACGACCCGAAGCACACAGCCAGGATAACCAAGGAGTGGCTCCGTAAGAAGCATATCAAGGTTCTGGAGTGGCCTAGCCAGTCTCCAGACCTAAATCCAATAGAACATCTTTGGAGGGAGCTGAAACTCCGTGTTGCTCAGCGACAGCCCCGAAACCTGACAGATCTAGAGGAGATCTGTGTGGAGGAGTGGGCCAAAATCCCTGTTGCAGTGTGTGCAAACCTGGTCAAGAACTACAGGAAACGTTTGACCTCTGTAATTGCAAACAAAGGCTTCTGTACCAAATATTAACACTGATTTTCTCAGGTGTTCAAATACTTATGTTCAGCAGTGCAAGACAAATTCTTTAAAAATCATACAATGTGATTTCCTGAATTTTTTTTTTTCAAATTCTGTCTCTCAGAGTGGGAATACACCTACAATGTGAATTTCAGACCCCTCTATGATTTCTAAGTGGGAGAACTTGCAAAATTGCAGGGTGTTCAAATACTTATGTTCCTCACTGTACATTACTGTATACATGTCATATCACTATAATGGAGTACAGGGGAGCTGGGATATACATACTGTATACATGTCATATCACTATAATGGAGTACAGGGGAGCTGGGAAATACATTACTGTGTACAGTTTTTAATTTTGGACTTATTCTAAAGAAAAATGTAATTTCATAAGCTTTAAGGGGGCGTGCTTGGGGGTGGGCCGTGGGTGGGGTTTGGGACGGGCCAGGGGTGGGGTTGGGGGCGGACCTGGGTGGGGTTGGGGGCGGACCTAGGCAGGGTTGGGTGGGCAACTGGTGGAGAGTAAGTTTTGTGACCCGCTAGTAGGTCTGGACTCAAAATTTTAACCCCTGAGCTACTGTACTAGAAAAGTAAGCTCACTCTTCTCTGCTATTTTTGTTCTAATTTTGGACTGCCATACTGGATAATCTGGTTTATTACTAATCTGCAGCTTCCAACATGGCCTATGTTGCCGATTGCCGATGTACATCTGTACAGCCCCGTGCAGGTAACACACCTCTCCATGAGCATATGGTTATGTACGCCCTGTGCAAACAAGGCCTTACAATTGCCATTTTTCAATTTTCAGAGCTGTCATACTTTCAATGACAATTACTAAGTTATGCAACTTTATACCCTAAACACATTTTATATTGTTTTTTGGGGGGGGGGTTTTGCAAGATAGAGATTTGATATTTAATGACCAATGAGCTTTTTTAACTTTTTTTTGTTTATATGTTTGTTTTTTTCCCCTTTATGTAACAAAACAACTTTTTTCTTAGCTTCTGTTATATAACAAATAATCTTTCCTCTTAAATGTGGACGAAGATGTATCATGCTACATTTGTGTCGTGAACCCCCCTAAAACCAACTCAGTGTATTGTAGTCTTCATGAAAGTTATAGAGTCTATGGACTATGGTATATGTATTTGAAAATTGATCATTCCTGATGTACTGACTACCTATCTCATTTCTCAAGGTCCTAAAATGACAGGACAGTACAAATCCCCCCCCCCCCCCCATGACCCCTTTTTGGAAAGTAGATGGTCCAAGGTATTTAGTAAGAGGCATGGTGATTTTTTTTGGAAGTTAGAATTTTTCTTTATATCAGTTTTTTTCAGAAAATTGAAGAAATTAAATTTAATTTTAAGAAGGTATTTCTCACACACTGGATAGGCATACTTACAATCACACTCCAAAACACATTCTGATACTCATCCTGAGTATAGAAATACCACAAGTGTGAGACTTTTTCACAGCCTAGCCACATAGAACGGACCAAAACCCAAGAAGTACCTTCAGATGTTCTAATCTAGAGGTAAATCTAATTTCCTGACTACTTATCACATTTTGGAGGTCCTGGTGCACCAGGAGAATGGAAATACCCACAAATGGACCATATTTTGGAAAGAAAACACCCCATATCTTCTCAGAGGCATGGTGAGTCTTTTGAAGACTTAATTATTTACCACTTTTTTTAAAGTGTGCAATGAAAATTTAGTTTTTTTTACAGAAAGTTGTCAATTAATAAGATATTTCTAACACATAGCAATTCATACTTAGAATTACAATAAAAAAAAGACCAAATATTTAAAAAAAACAACCTTTTTCTTTCTGTTTTATAACAAATAAAAAATCTTAAATTCTTATATTTGGATTAAAATGTATCATGCTACATTTGTTTGGTGACCCCCCAAAACCAGCTCAGTGTATTGTATTTAGTCTTCATGAAAGTTATTGAGTCTACAGACAATGGTATATGTATTTCAAAATTGATCACTCCTGATGTACTGACTGCCTATCTCATTTCTCACTTCCTTAAAATGGCAGGATAGTACAACAACCATCAAATGACTCCTTTTTGGAAAGTAGACAATGCAAGGTATTTAGCAAGAGGCGTGGTGAGTTTTTTGGAAGTTGCAATTTTTTTTATATCAAAAATACACCGCACCCCAAATGACCCAAAAAAGGAGGGAAAAAAAGCATCTGGAACTCATCAAAAACTTCCATGCAGAAACACATTTGGAATGCATTTCTATGGTGTAAACGCTATAAAGCACATCAGAGAGTAATCAGTGCCTGAAATAGCATATTTAAATGAGTTAGTAGATAAGGTCCAGCTGAGACCAAACTCTTTTTGGGAAAAAATTTGTGTGGTAATTTTGTTATAGTTGTATAAGAGTTAATAATAATGTAAGACGATGAAAAACCTTTATCAATCCCAACACAGGAAAAAAAATTGTTATAAAGGATTTTATATAGTGCAACACTAAAGGAGTGTTTTATGTTGTAACGTGTCCATACGGGTGTTATGCGTGTTATGTTATAACATGTATGTGGGGAGGACAAAGAGAGCATTAAAGGAGAGGATAAAGGGGATTGGAAGTCTATAAAAAACATTGGAGGCGGGATAATATGATTAGAGATTAAATAAGAATCATGGTGGATTCATGAATTGGGTTCTTTAATTTCCAAAGGTTTTTAAATGCAGACTTTGACTTAACGTGTTTCTTGAGTATGAACCATAAAAGGTTTCAATGTGCCCCATCCAAATTTAACATATAGGACCAAAAACCTCCAAAAATATTTTAGAGGGTATGAAGTAGACTTTATAGGCACCATATGAGACCACACATAAATTGTATGTATTTTATTCATACATAAAATTAGGCACATATCAGACATATATGCCTGAATTAAAAAGTACATATGGGGGGATACCCCCAAAAACAATTATCACCTCCTCATATATTTATAATTAGCAAAATTATCTATAACATGTGCACATTTTATCAATCTTTGGTCAACGCGTTTCACATTTAGCGTCTTCAGGTGTATTTGAGGAGACAGAAAATTAGTACTGTAGAAAACATAATATACATTAATTTTCAATCCATAAATGATATTTTCACATGTAATAGAAAAACAATAAATAAGGCTCACATAGGAGGGGAAGATTGCCGAAGAATCCAGTTAAAGTCTTACAGGCAAACATAGTGAAACCACAAGAGACTCCCAATCACTGAGGAGGCAGCTATCAATACAGGGGCCTATCGACACCACTACAGAGATGTAAATGATAAACCAAAGGTACTATAATATTTGCTTGTCATTGTATTACCTCCCTACATTCCAATACCCAGCACAAATCACTGTTCTGTTCCACAAATACAGTCAGGTCCATAAATATTGGGACATCAACACAATTCTAACATTTTTGGTTCTATACACCACCACAATGGATTTGAAATTAACTGCAGACTGTCAGCTTTAATTTGAGGGTATTTATATCCAAATCAGGTGAACGGTGTAGGAATTACAACAGTTTGCATATGTGCCTCCCACTTGTTAAGGGACCAGAAGTAATGGGACAATTGGCTTCTCAGCTGTTCCATGGTCAGGTGTGTGTTATTCCCTCATTATCCCAATTACAATGAGCAGATAAAAGGTCCAGAGTTCATTTCAAGTGTGCTATTTGCATTTGGAATCTGTTGCTGTCAACTCTCAAGATGAGATCCAAAGAGCTGTCACTATCAGTGAAGCAAGCCATCATTAGGCTGAAAAAACAAAACAAGCCCATCAGAGAGATAGCAAAAACATTAGGCGTGGCCAAAACAACTGTTTGGAACATTCTTAAAAAAAAGGAACACACCGGAGAGCTCAGCAACACCAAAAGACCCGGAAGACCACGGAAAACAACTGTGGTGGATGACCGAAGAATTCTTTCCCTGGTGAAGAAAACACCCTTCACAACAGTTGGCCAGATCAAGAACACTCTCCAGGAGGTAGGTGCATGTGTGTCAAAGTCAACAATCAAGAGAAGACTTCACCAGAGTGAATACAGAGGGTTCACCACAAGATGTAAACCATTGGTGAGCCTCAAAAACAGGAAGGCCAGATTAGAGTTTGCCAAACGACATCTAAAAAAGCCTTCACAGTTCTGGAACAACATCCTATGGACAGATGAGATCAAGATCAACTTGTACCAGAGTGATGGGAAAAGAAGAGTATGGAGAAGGAAAGGAACTGCTCATGATCCTAAGCATACCACCTCATCAGTGAAGCATGGTGGTGGTAGTGTCATGGCGTGGGCATGTATGGCTGCCAATGGAACTGGTTCTCTTGTATTTATTGATGATGTGACTGCTGACAAAAGCAGCAGGATGAATTCTGAAGTATTTCGGGCAATATTATCTGCTCATATTCAGCCAAATGCTTCACAACTCATTGGACGCCGCTTCACAGTGCAGATGGACAATGACCCAAAGCATACTGCAAAAGCAACCAAAGAGTTTTTTAAGGGAAAGAAGTGGAATGTTATGCAATGGCCAAGTCAATCACCTGACCTGAATCCGATTGAGCATGCATTTCACTTGATGAAGACAAAACTGAAGGGAAAATGCCCCAAGAACAAGCAGGAACTGAAGACAGTTGCAGTAGAGGCCTGGCCGAGCATCACCAGGGATGAAACCCAGCATCTGGTGATGTCTATGCGTTCCAGACTTCAGGCTGTAATTGACTGCAAAGGATTTGCAACCAAGTATTAAAAAGTGAAAGTTTGATTTATGATTATTATTCTGTCCCATTACTTTTGGTCTCTTAACAAGTGGGAGGCACATATGCAAACTGTTGTAATTCCTACACCGTTCACCTGATTTGGATGTAAATACCCTCAAATTAAAGCTGACAGTCTGCAGTTAAAGCACATCTTGTTCGTTTCATTTCAAATCCATTGCGGTGGTGTATAGAGCCAAAAATGTTAGAATTGTGTTGATGTCCCAATATTTATGGACCTGACTGTATGTACACAGAATCTTTACATCACACATTTTAGGATTTTTTTCAACATATATTACTCATTACTCTTGAAAAAGCCAATTATTTTATTCATATTGTGAATGCTGTACACCTGGAAATACTTTTAGAAGAGAGGAATCTACTTCTAGCTATTACCCTTATATCTTCTACTCCCAATTCTCCACATAGATGGGTGGGATGACTTCCTTTTATTTAAAATGGATGCTCCCAAACGCTAGCATAATCTGCATCCCCAAGGGTTGGTGGATTGTGCCCAGATTTTGTAGTTATTAACACCTTATAAACCAGCGTATCAACTCCTCTCAATTAAATGATACTCCCATCTACCAAAAATGCTAATTATTAGATCTCATTAACTCTAATAAGTATGTATATGTGTGTATGTATGCATGTGTATATATATATATATATATATATATATATATATATATATATATATACACACACACACAGTATCTCACAGAAGTGAGTGCACCCGTCACATTTTAAAAAATATTTTATTATATCTTTGCATGTGACCACACTGAAGAAATGACACTTTGCTACAATGTAAAGTAGTGAGTGTACAGCTTGTATAACAGTGTAAATTTGCTGTCCCCTCAAAATAACTCAACACACAGCCAATAATGTCTGAACCGCTGGCAATAAAAGTGAGTACACCCCTAAGTGAAAATGGCCAAATTGGATCCAAAGCGTCAATATTTTGTGTGGCCACCATTATTTTCCAGCACTGCCTTAACCCTCTTCGGCATGGAGTTCACCAGAGCTTCACAGGTTGCCACTAGAGCCCTCTTCCACTCCTCCATGACGACATCACGGAGCTGGTTGAGGGAGACCTTGCGCTCCTCCACCTTCCATTTGAGGATGCCCCACAGATGCTCAATAGGGTTTAGGTCTGGAGACATGTTTGGCCAGTCCATCACCTTTACCCTCAGGTTCTTTAAGAAGGCAGTGGTCATCTAGGAGGGGTGTTTGGGGTCATTATGGGGTCGTTATCATGTTGGAATACTGCCCTGCGGCCCAGTCTCTGATGGGAGGGGACCATGCTCTGCTTCAGTATGTCACAGTACATGTTGGCATTCATGGTTCCCTCAATGAACTGTAGCACCTCATGTAGCCCCAGACCATGACACTCCCACCACCATGCTTGACTGTAGGCAAGACACACTTGTCTTTGTACTCCTCACCTGGTTGCCGCCACACTCGCTTGACACTATCTGAACCAAATAAGTATATCTTGGTCTCATCAGACCACAGGACAGGTTCCAGTAATCCATCTGCTTAGTCTGCTTGTCTTCAGCAAACTGCGGGCTTCTTGTGCATCATCTTTAGAAGAGGCTTCCTTCTGGGACGACAGTCATGCAGACCAATGTGATGCAGTGTGCGGCGTATGGTCTGAGCACTGACAGGCTGACCCCCCACTCAAAAGCTCTGCAGCAATGCTGGCAGCACTCATACATCTATTTCCCAAAGACAACCTCTGGATATGATGCTGAGCACGTGCACTCAACTTCTTTGGTCGACCATGGCGAGGCCTGTTCTGAGCGGAACCTGTCCTGTTAAACCGCTGTATGGTCTTGGCCACCATGCTGCAGCTCAGTTTCAGGGTCTTGGCAATCTTCTTATAGCCTAGGTTATATTTATGTAGAGCAACAATTCTTTTTTTCAAATCCTCATAGAGTTCTTTGCCATGAGGTGCCATGTTGAACTTTCAGTGACCAGTATGAGAGAGTGAGAGCGATAACACCAAATTTAAAACACCTGCTCCCCATTCACACCTGAGACCATGTAACACTAACGAGTCACATGACACCAGGGGGGGGGAAATGGCTAACTGGGACCAATGTGGACATTTTCACTTAGGAGTGTACTCACTTTTGTTGCCAGCGGTTTAGACATTAATGGCTGTGTGTTGAGTTATTTTGAGGGGACAGAAAATGTACACTGTTATACAAGCTGTACACTCGCTACTTTACATTGTAGCAAAGTGTCACTTGTTCAGTGTTGTCACATGAAAAGATAGAATCAAATATTTACAAAAATTTGAGGGGTGTACTTCTGTGAGACACTGTATATTCATAAATATACACACTCACATGAAATTCCATACATATAAGTGGCCCAAACCATGAGGGTCTCACCTAATAACTGAGAGGACATACACACCACAAACCACAACTCCCCACTCAGCGAGGAAATGGATGCCCATAATTTCACTCAATCCTCCTGTGCCATCTAAGACTGAAATAAACCACCATTAGGCTAACAACAATCTTCAAAATTATTTTGCCATATATGAGTAATGTTCACTCCAGTACGACCACATATCTACCTTTTGGGAACAGAAAGAAAATAGCCACCATTCCATGCCAAATTACTTTGCTTCAACCTGGGGCTCCGTTATAAATCCCCACTGCGCCAATCAGTGAAGCAAAGCGTGTCACAAGGAGGCACCAATTGTGCTGACATTATGACACAGCGTGTGTCTGCTACTACTCATGCGTAAGATGGCGCCCGTCACGGTGGAACGCAGTCAACTGCAAAGCATTGTCCACAATAAGTGGGGGGCCAAGGCAGAGACACCACCCAATACAAACCCCACAGGCTATACACCCAGGAGGCCGTCCAAGTGAGGCATCTGCCACTGAGCACCAATTACTCCCATACAAAAGAGTGGAGCATTCAGCGAACACATATGTCCACCCAAAGACTAACCAGAGCCAATATAATCCACCACCATGTTCCCGGAGACCAAGAGCTAAATTTTAACCACTTGCCCTCCAGAGGATTTACCCCCCTTCCTGACCAGGCCATTTTTTTGTAACATGGCGCTGCGTTACTTTAACTGCCAATTGCGTGGTCATGCAACAGTGCACCCAAATTAAATTTCCGTCCTTTTTTTCCCCACAAATGGTGCTCTCTTTCAGTGGTACTTATCACCTCTGTGGTTTTTATTTTTTGCTCTATAAACAAAAAAAGACTGACAATTTTGAGAAAATAAACAATATTTTTTACTTTTTGCTATTAAACATGTCCAGTAAAAAAAAATGAAAAAATCTAATTTCGTCATAAATTTAGGCAAAAATGTATTCTGCTACATGTCTTTGTTAAAAAAAAAAAAAAATCCTAATACATGTAAATTAATTGGTTTGCGTGAAAGTTATAGCGTCTACAAATGGCGGTATATATACTGGAATTTTTATTTTTTTTATACTAGTAATGGTGGCGATCAACGACTTATAGCGGGACTGCGGTGGGCATTCTGACACTGGGGGGAACTAACTGTCACTGACATGCCCAGTGACACTAACACAGTGATCAGTGCAAATACAAAGCACTGACACTGTACTAATGACACTGGGCAGGAAGAGGTTAACATTTGGGGCAATCAAAGGGTTAACTGTGTGCTGTTTTGCTGTGTGTTATACATTGTAAGCACACTGCTTTGTAAAGCTTTGCAGTGTGCTGGAGCTGACCGGGGAGATATCTGTATTGTATACATAAAGACCACTCCCTTGTCAGTGAAACTCGGCAATCACCGGGTACTGGCAGGGAATCACAGTCCGGGACCCGGTGATCGACAGCTGAAGCCTCCAATGGTGGCGCGGGTAGGACACGTGCGAGCCACCTACCCAGAAATGCGAAATCACGTACTGTATATGTATATATATATATATGTGTGTGTGTGTGATTTTGTGCAGCACTGCCACCCTGTAGCAGTATTTCTGCTATAGAGCGGCGGGCAAGCAGTTAATGATCCTAAGATTTATTGATTAACATACGTACAACATACAATAACCTTAAATTACAATACAGGTGACTGCCTGTTGTTTCTTGTTTTTCTTTGTTTATATACCTGTATTGTACTGTGTTGCTTGCTTTGCATAATCATTTTGAAGTTATTGACCTCTAGTAATGGAAGCAATATTTTATAGGTTGGCATTGGGCATTAGGTAGAATTTTATGAGTATGGTTAACAGTGTTAACATTTACAATGATAGATGGGTCAGCTATTGTACACTGCTCAAAAAAATTAAAGGAACACTTTTTAATAAGACTATAGCATCAAGTCAATTAAACTCCTGGGATATTGATCTTGTCTGTTAAGTAGCACAGGGGGTTGTTAATTAGTTTCAGCTAGTTTGGTGTTAATGAAATGAGCAACAGGTGCACTAGATGGGCAACAAGGAGACGACCCCCAAAACAGGAATAGTTTTACAGGTGGAGGACACTGCCATTTTTTTCCCTACCCCTTTTTTTTTACTGTTTTTCACTAGTTTTTCATTTGGCTAGGGTCAGTGTCACTACTGGTAGCATGAGGTAATACATGGACCCTACAGAAGTTGTACGGGCAGTCCTACTCCTCCAGGATGGCACATCAATATGTGCCATTACCAGAAGTTTTGCTGTGTCTCCCAGTACAGTCTCAAGAACATGGAAGAGATTCCAGGAGACAGGCAGTTACTCTAGGAGAGCGTGACAGGGCTGTAGAAGATCCTTAACGCATCTGCAGGACCGGTATCTGCTCCTTTGTGCAAGGAGGAACAGGATGAGCACTGCCAGAGCACTACAAAATGACCTCCAGCAGGCCATTGGTGTGAATGTCTCTGACCAAACAATCTGAAGCAGACTTCATGAAGGTGGCCTGAGGGCCCGACATCCTCTAGTGGGCCCTGTGCTCACTGCCCAGCACCATAAAGCTTGATTGGCATTTGCCATTGAACACCAGAATTGGCAGGTCCATCACTGGCACCCTGTGCTTTTCACAGATGAGAGCAAGTTCACCCTGAGCACATGTGACAGACGGAAAAGGGTCTGAAGAAGCCATGGAGAATGTTATGCTGCTTTTAACATCGTTCAGCATGACCGTTGTTTATCCTTGATGGATATCTTTAGAGACTCCCTTGGATACTCCTGATGGTTGATAATGGATGATTGTGGATCTGTGGGTTAGCTTTTTCTCATGCTCCATCTCCTTGTATTATTCCTCGTTGGTATAGTGGGAAAGAAAAAGGTACATGGTGCCTTATCGTTTTTTAAAAGAACAATTTTATTCACAACTTCTTATGCACTCACAAGTATTCAGTATAAAAAACGCTGAGTTAAAATGAGTTTTAAGAGAGGTCAGGTAGAGCAGCATCTGTATTTCACATGCTGTAGGAGGGTGCGTGTCCCTACGCACCTAAAAAGCCCACTAACTAAAACATAACCTTTATTGAGGTATTTTATACAATTTGTATGTTCAGAACTGTCCTTATTGACAAACACCCATAAGGCAAGGGGAGTACCTATTGTACACAATGTATGCGATCCCTGTTTAAATAACAGCTTCATTGATAATAATCACTGCATCTATCTGTTGGCACAGAGATAACTATTAAGTACCCTAGTTCATAAGTCACCTTTTATACAGGAGGGTAGAATAGATCTGTCGACGTCCAGATATCCCATCCATCCTCTGATGATGACTCCCTCCTATCTGATCCCAAACCTACTGATTCTCTTGCTACAGATATCTAGTACGAGTACACCCATCCATGTGGCAGTAACATACACCACTATTGGACAGGCCCCACACATCACCATATCCAGAAAAAATTCCTAGTTAAATCTTGGGATCACCATACATTGCAAAAAACATGCAATCCTTTTTGCCCACAAAAGGTTTTTAAGGGAAGAGGTGCCCATGTGCTCCTACAGAAAACAAGTTCTCTAAAGAATTAAACCATACAAAGACCCTACATGTTTCACTCAAAGGCAGAACTTCATCAGGGGTAAAGTAAAGTGAAGAGGAAAAATGTGCAGTGATCCTCTGGTCACATCTTTGGGAAATGGTGTCAATTGTTTTTTTACACTTATAGACTGATTAAAGTTCCTGAAAGTGGAACTTCCCCTTGTGGGTGGAGCTTTAACCAGCTCTTGGAGCACTATTTCTCTATGATATCAACGATGGAGCACTATTCTCACTAACACCATAGATGGGTCCCTATTCCTCCCACTGGCACCAACGAGGAAGCACAATTCCTATCACTGCCGTGAACAGGAGGGCACTATTCCTCCCACTGACACCAATGATGGGGCACTATTTCACAAACAATGGGACACTTCCTTCCACTGACACAACAATGGTGCACCATTCCTCCATTTAACACAAAGGATGGGGCATTTTTCCTTTTTCCAACGTCCACTGGAGGTAGGTAATTTTGTCCGCCAACCTTGGAGCATTTTTTATTCCTAATTCCATTTTAGGTCGGGACATTTTGTACTTCCAGTGGCAATAGTCTGACCCCATAACATCTGAAGAATAGTGAAATAGCCTTTGTTTAGAAAGTTTGATGATCGTTGCTTTAAACCTTAGCTGTAAACCTATGCCCAATAATGTGCATTTTTGGTTTAGGCAATAGATATAAACATTTCTTGGTTGCTGAGTCCATATAGTAATATGGTCTTATCTTTCTCCAAGATTGCACAGTTGGCACAGTTTAATTTTACATGCAGTACCTTTCTCAACCGGGGTGCCTTCAGGCCTTTTCAGGGGTGCCTGGGCAATATGCTTAAAAACTGCCCAGAAATTGTGGATCAAGCCTGCCTTTTAGTTACATAAAGCCATAGGTGCCAGCATCCTAACAACCAACTACATCATTAGTTGATAGGGAGGATGTCGGGCGCCTGCACAGCATCCCTTTTTGCCCCTCTCCTGCCCCTCTTTATCAGCAGTGGGGTCACATTAGCTGAGTGAGGGGGAGAAACTAAGGGAGAAACACTGTAATACTAGTCAGTACCAATTTGCAAAGGAATATGTGCTTTGGAAGAATAAATCACCTCTAACATTGGGTATCCTACTCATGTTGCTGCATTATGTAAAACTATTAGAATAGTTGTTCACATTTTAGAATGGGGTGCCTTGAGATTGTCCATAATTTTAAAAGGTGCTTTGAGATGGTCCATAATTTTAAAGGATGACTTGACTGAAAAAAGGTTGAGAAACACTGTTTTAAGGTCCTCAGTATACTCATACTGTATCTTTGAATGTCTATTCTAACTGTGCAGAGTTATAAATGGTTTTAAGAAGCCAAAATATATCCCTTGCAAAGTAATACACACAACACTTCATAGACAGTGTATTGGCTAACAATGTTTCTTATTTTACTTGACTGTGAATATTTTCAGAAGATCTAAATATAAACTCGCTGTGAGGAAAAACATCTGGAGTTTGTTCCTAAACTAGGCTTTTGATTCCTTCATTTAATGCCAAGTACGCAAATCAACATTTTTGCATACATATATTTATTTTTTTTTCTCTATTGCAGAACCAAAAAGGTAAAACTATGGCTGGTGATTTTGAGCAAACATTTATTTGCCTACTTCTTGTTCTCATTACAATACAAATTGAAGACATTTATGGGGGAGATTTACTAAAACTGGAGCAGTCAGAATCTTGCGTAGCTGTGCATAGTAACCAAACAGCTTCTAACTTCAGCTTGTTCAATGAAGCTTTGACAATAAAACCTGGATGCTGATTGGTTACTATGCACAGCTGCACCAGATTCTATGTGCTCCAGTTTTAGTAAATCTCCCATCTCCCCCACAGTGTTACATCCTGTCCACGTTCTTCACATATTCTGTATTTATGTATAGCTTTTTTTAGCTATTACTTAGCAAGCAACCTCTGTAGGAAGAGAGTTACTGGAAAAATAATGAGCTAGAGCAGTGGTCAGCAACCAGTAGATCTAATTCTACCAGTAGATCATGGCCAGGTGACTGGTAAATCACTACCCCACCATCCCAGAGCATGAAGCACAATGCAGAAGGATTACTTGTAAAGTTGGAGCTGTAGTGCTGGCTCCTGTCCCATGCAGAGAGATACCAGCTGCACTCCACCTCTTATCCCGGGTAGAGGTCTCCAGAGTGGTGCCAGCAGCAGGAAAGAAGAGATCTTCAGGTCAGTGTGAAGCAATATACCAGGCATAATAGTATAGGGCTGCTTTAACACTGATGCACTGAAGTTTTGTCAGGGAGCGAGGAGCCAGACACACAAGGAGGTGCAATTAAAGGTAGGTTTATTGTACAAAAACAAGACAGAGTCTATGCAAGTCCAACAGCAACAGCGGATGACTTGGCAGGACAGTAGCCAGGAAGGATGGTCGCCAGAGCCGGGGTCAGAAGCCAGGAAGGATGGTCGCCAGAGCCGGGGTCAGAAGCCAGGAAGGAGGTCGCCAGAGCCGGGGTCAGAAGCCAGGAAGGAGTCTTGACAAAGCCGAGTCGGTATACAGGAGAGCAATGAGAAACTAAACGGGAGCTTGCTGCTGTGCAACAGACAGGACACGAATGCAATGGACAGCTACAAACAGCAGACTTATATGTGATAAGCCGCCACCTCCTGGGGGAGGAGCCGCAGAGGCTGAAAGCATAAAGGATCCCACAATGCTTTGCAGACACCTAAGATGGATGCCAGCACATGGAGCAGCACAAGCCCTGAGGAAAGGTAGGACCTTGACAGTACCTCCTCCTCAAGGGCCCCTCCCCCTTCACAGCTCAACATAAGGCTTCTGGGAAAAGCGGGCGTGAAAAGCGCGGAGGAGGGCAGGAGCATGAACATCCGTGGAAGGAACCTAGGAACGCTCCTCGGGACCATAACCACGCCAATGGACCAGGAACTGCACCCGACTGCGGACCAACCATGAGTCCAGGATGCAGCTCACCTCATACTCCTCATGACCGTCAACCCGGATAGGATGAGGCCGAGGCGGAGAGGCAGTAAAGAGATTACAGACCAGAGGCTTCAACAGGGATACTTGGAAGACATTGGAGATACGCATCCCAAGAGGAAGAGCAAGGGCATAGGCAACCGGGTTCACTCTGCAGAGGATGCAGAAAGGACCAACAAAATGTGGAGCCAGTTTCGGTGCAGGCACCCGAAGATTGAGGTTACGAGTGGACAACCACACCCGATCTCCGACCTGGTATGAAGGAGCGGGCAACCATCTACGATCAGTGAAAAAAAGGGGGAGAGAACAATGTTCTTGGACAACTTGCCAGCCAGCTTGCTAACAACCGAATTAACCTGTCTAACAGTATGCGTTTATAACAGGGGTTTAGTTAGCACACATTTGCAAATACATACGTAAGCCACAGAGCCACGACACGGCACCCTGATCATCTGTGGTCCTAACTCTAAAATTTATGAGTCCCCATAGTAGAGGCACATGCATTTAATGGATAGATCAAGGGCAGGTGGACCTGAGGGAGCCACCCCTCTTAAAGGCAAAGGAGTGCACTGGACCCCAGCATGTAGCACAATGGCAACCAGGGCCCTAGTGCACCCACGTACCAAAAACTCAAACATGCATAAAAGTGGCCACCCGCCCAAGTCTATAACTGGCTTATGAAGCAAGGACACCATCTACGATCAGCCTGGAGCTTCTGGCGCTGAGCTGAGTCCTTCAAGGACCTCTGGATCTGCCCCCACGAGGAATGCAGGGCAGCAAGATGGTTATCCACAGCTGGAATGTCCTGTGGCGAGAAACAACTCAGGTAATACAGCGGGTTGGAGCCCATAGTTGGCCATGAAGGGAGACATCCCGGAGGAGGAGTTGACAGCCGAGTTCCTCGCAAACTCTGCCCATGGCAGGAGATCGACCCAATTGTCTTGATGGTCTGAGATATAGCAGTGAAGGAAATGTTCCAGGGCCTGGTTGGAACGCTCCACAGCCCCATTGGACTGCGGGTGGTAGGCCGAAGAAAAGGAGAGCTTGATACCCAACTGGGAGCAGAAGGCGTGCCAGAACCTGGACACAAACTGGCTCCCACGGTCCGAGACAATCACCTTAGGCAACCCATGCAAGCGAAAGATCTCCCTGGCGAAAACGGTAGCCAGTTCTTGCGCAGTCAGCAATTTCTTGAATGAAACACAATGGCACATCTTGGAGAAACGATCAATGACCATAAGAATGACCGTATGGCCTCGAGATGCAGGGAGGTCTACAATAAAATCCATGCCCAGGTGTGACCAGGGACGCTCCCCATTGGGAATGGGTTGCAGAAGGCCTAATGGAAGATGCCGAGGACATTTATTCTGAGCACAGACAGAACATGCCGCTACATATGAGGCGATGTCGGAATGGAGAGATGGCCACCAGAATAAACGAGAAACGACCCAGGACAACTGGTTCCTCCCTGGATGACCGGCAGTCTTGGAGTTATGGTAGGTATGCAGCAAGCGGGTGCGCAATCCCTCAGGTACAAAACATCTACTAGCCAGTCTCTCAGAGGGAATATCAGTTTGAGCCGCCAAAATCTTCTCCCCAAGGGGAGAAGTCAGGCTGGTACGAATGGCAGCCAGGATCTGACCCGGAGGTATGACCGAGGTTGGCTCAGAGTCCTCCCTGGACAGCTCAGAGTATTGCCGCGACAAGACATCAGCCCTGACATTCTTGGAGCCAGGCAAATAGGAGACCACATAGTTAAAACGCGACAAGAACAGAGCCCATCTGGCCTGACGGGGCGTCAACCTCTTAGCTTCCGAGAGATACGTCAGGTTCTTGTGGTCAGTGAGAATGAGAACCGGAACCGCAGAACCCTCGAGCAGGTGCCTCCATTCCTTAAGAGCCTGAATAATGGCCAACAACTCCCTGTCTCCAATCTGGTAGTTGCATTCTGCGGAGGAAAGCTTCCTGGAATAGAACCCACAGGGAAGTAGGGGTCCATCGGGTGACCGACGCTGAGACAGGAGGGCGCCTACTCCCGTCTCAAATGCATCAACCTCGAGGACAAAAGGCAACCCAGGATTGGGGTGAGACCGTATCGGAGCCGAAGCGAAGGCGGATTTCAGAGCTTCGAAAGCTAAGATGGCCTCGGATGACCACTCGTGGGGATTACTGCCCTTCTTGGTCAGATCTGAGAGAAGCTTGGCCAGCATGGAGAAGTTCCTGATAAACTTCCGATAATAGTTGGCAAATCCCAAAAAGCGCTGAATGGACCGAAGACCACTGGGGCGAGGCAACTGCAGAACCGCCTAAATCTTCTGAGGGTCCATGGAAAATCCCACAGCGGAAATGATGTAGCCCAAAAAGGCAACCTGGGATTGGTGAAATTCACACTTCTCGAGCTTACAGAAAAGCTTGTTCTCACGTAACCATTGCAGCACCCGCTTAACATCCTGGATATGAGACTGCATAGACGCAGAGTAAACCAGGATGTCGTCCAAGTAAACCACCACGCACCGCTGCAACAAGTCACGAAAGACATCATTAATGAACTCCTTAAAGACCGCGGGCGCATTACACAACCCGAAGGGCATAACTGGGGATTCATAGTGGCCGGTTCTGGTGTTGAACGCGGTCTTCCACTCGTCGCCCTCCTTGATCCGTACAAGGTTGTACCCAGCCCTAAGGTCGAGTTTAGTAAAGACCGTTGCTCCCTTGAGGCGGTCGAACAACTCGGTAATCAACGTAATTGGGTAAGCATTCTTAATCATGATTCGATTGAGACCCCTAAAATCAATGCAAGGCCTCAATTCACCGCCCTTCTTTTTCACAAAGAAAAAGCCAGCTCCTGCTGGTGAAGTAGACTTGCGAATGTGCCCCCTGGGAAAGCGCATCCGCAACGTACTCCTCCATGGCCTGATTCTCCGCAACCGAAAGAGGATACACCCTGCCACGCGGAGGAGTGGCACCGGGTTGTAAGGTTATGGCACAATCGTATGACAATGAGGAGGCAGAGTACAGGCGCGCACCTTGTCAAACACGTCCAGGTACTCCTCATAGTCAGTGGGCAACACAGATTCCGAGAAGGCACACAACACCTTAACAGGTCCACGGAAGCAACCGGCCCCACACTGTGGAGACCACGAGAAAATCTCGGCCAACCGCCAATCAAAGGTCGGATTGTGCTTCTGAAGCCAGGGATATCCCAAAACCACGGAGTAGTGCGGGGAAGAAATTACCTGGAAACAGGCCAACTCCCTGTGAACAGCCCCAATAGCTACTTCAACCAGCAGGGTCTCGTGGGTAACCTGCGGTGGTTGCAGGGGCCTGACATCTATCGCCTCGAGGACCAATGGAGTAACTCGAGCCTGCAGAGGAATGGAGTACTGGGCAGCAAACAAACTGTCCATAAACAACCCGCCAGCACCAGATTCTACCAATGCCTGGGCCGTCACTGAGCCTTCCGCCCAAGAGAGGACAACGGTGATTAGCGGTTTATCTTTGCGGGAAACCGGGATGAGGAAACTCCACCTAAGATCTGCCCCCGACAGGATCTCAGGTGCGAGCGTTTCCCGGGCGGACCGGACAGGACTGCCGAAAATGCCCACCGAGACCACAGTACAGGCAGTGACCCTCCCGACACCGAGAGGCCCGCTGCATGGGCTCACCGACAGACAAACCATCCCCAGGAGGCGTGGGAGGAGAGGGAGGAACGGGTGGGACAGAAAACAAAGGCGCCAATCGGTTAGGAGGCCTCCGCAGACGCTCCTTAAGTGAAGGCCTCTCCCTGAGCCTGGTGTCAATCAGGATTAGGAAGGAAATGAGTGCTTCGAAGCTCCACAGGCAGTTCTTTGGCTGCAATCTCGTCCTTCAATGCATCTGAGAGACCATGAGAGAAAGAAGCCACCAGAGCCTCATTGTTCCAACCCACCTCTGCCGCCAGGGTACAAAACTCTATGGCGTACTCGGCAACGGTTTGTGAACCCTGATGCATGGACATGAGCAGCTTAGCAGCAGAGGCCGAGCGAACAGGCACATCAAATACCGTACAGAGGCAACAAAACCGTCAAACTCGTGAATCACAGGGTTATCGTTCTCCCATAAGGGATTTGCCCAGGCCAAGGCCTTGTCCGAGAGCAGCGAGATTAGGAAGCCCACCTTTGACCTCTCAGTAGGAAAAGCGTGGGGTATCAATTCAAAATATATGCCCACTTGGTTAAGGAAATCCCGACACTGACTCAGCTCACCCCCAAAGCGCTGTGGAAGGGGGGCTGAAACAGTCATACCTCTGGGCACCGCAGGTGCGGCAGCAGATGCGGAGGTAGGCGCAACAACCGGAGCAACAGCGGGAGCGACCACAGGAGTGACAACCGGCCTAATAGCACCAGGAGTAAGGTGCGCTGTGCGTGCAAGCAGCATCTGCAACACCTGAGCGAACTGACCCAACAAGAGATCCTGCTGATCAAGTCTGGCAACCAACATAGGGAGCGAGGGCGTACCTGCACCATCAGGATTCATGGCATTCGTGTAGTGTCAGGGAGCGAGGAGCCAGACACACAAGGAGGTGCAATTAAAGGTAGGTTTATTATACAAAAACAAGACAGAGTCTATGCAAGTCCAACAGCAACAGCGGATGACTTGGTAGGACAGTAGCCAGGAAGGATGGTCGCCAGAGCCGAGGTCAGAAGCCAGGAAGGAGTCTTGCCAAAGCCAAGTCGGTATCCAGGAGAGCAATGAGAAACTAAACAGGAGCTTGCTGCTGTGCAACAGACAGGACACGAATGCAATGGACAGCTACAAACAGCAGACTTATATGTGATAAGCCGCCACCTCCTGGGGGAGGAGCCGCAGAGGCTGAAAGCATAAAAGATCCCACAATGCTTTGCAGACACCTAAGATGGATGCCAGCACATGGAGCAGCACAAGCCCTGAGGAAAGGTAGGACACCCACACCACAGATGAAGTGTAGTGTACCTGCTGCTTTCCTACAGGTTTGCTGCATTTAGCTATAGACTTCTATTATATCCTGCTCATTTGCTGCACTTTTTGAAAGTGCACTAAAACTCCTGAGAGTGATCCAAGTGTGTTTGACAGGTGGTGAGGAAGCAATATGTTGCCACCTCACCGCCTCTTTCAAAAACCTCTGTTTATTTACATGGCCTACTACTTTGTGGCTGAGTTGCTGTTGTTCCCAGTTGCTCCACTTTGTTATAATACCACTAACAGTTGACTGTAGTATATATAATAGCAAGGAAATTTCATGGATGGACTTATTGCACAGGTGGCAACCTATCACGGTACCACGCCTGAATTCACTGAGCTCCTGAGAGCGACCCATTCTTTCACAAATGTTTTTAGAAGCAGTCTGCATGCCTAGGTGCGTGAGTTTATACACCTGTGGCCATGGAGGTGATTGGAACACCTGAATCCAATGGTTTGGAGGGCTGTCCCAATACTTTTGGCAATATAGTGTATATATATATTCTTTTTTATATATATATATTTCACTATGTGACCTCATGACAGATGGGATAGTCCGAGTATACACTAATCCTAGTGACCTTGAAAATACTTCCTCATCGAGAGTTATAGAAGAAGATATTGCCAGGTGAGACAAGTTATATAAGTAGGATCCCAAAATGGATGGGTCTAGATATGGAACCTTTCACTTCTACTCTGCTTTCTAAGCTAATGACATCTGCAACACTAATATTGGGGCTCCTTTATTGTCCTTACTGTGAGGTTTGGGATTAAACAGCAAGATTCAGCCATTACTGTCTTAAACCAGTTGGAAGAGCTGGAGTAGACCTAAACAAGGGCAGTAAATAAGGTTAAGCCCAGACAGGAAGAAATTTGATGGATGAAGGGCAGCACAGTGACTAAGTGGTTAGCACTTCTGCCTGGCAGCACTAGGGTCATTGGTTCAAATCCTAAGCATGGCACTACCTGCCTGGTGTTTGCATGTTCTCCCTGTGCCTGCGTGGGGGTACTCTGGTTTTCTCCTACACTCCAAAGACATGCTGGTATGTTAATTGGCTCCTGTCCAAATTTGCCCTAGTATGTGTGTATATGAATGTGAGTTAGGAACCTTAGATTGTATGCTCATTGAGGGTTAGGGACTGATGTGAACGTACACTATATGTAAAAGTGCTGTGTAAATTGACGGTGCTATAAAAGTACTTGTACTACATAAATGAATAAGCACAGCACAGAGGATTGCCAATATCCATGGACATGATAAGGACTGTAATAAGAAACTGTACAATGTGTGGAGAAGTTCAACAATTGCAAAAGTAATCCACTGGGACAATTAAAAGGGGCGAGAGGGCAGAGATTTTATTGGAAAATTTTCAATGATCCCCTGAACCTTTGAAGGTATTGTTACATAGTAGTGGACACCTATTCAGGGTTTTTGCTTATTCACCTTTGCAAATGTGCAGATGAAGTTGCAATGCTCCAACTGCTGCAGAAGCTCATCATTGCTTATGGCTGTCCCAGACAGGTCCAAAGTGATAATGGACAACTTTTCACTGGAGCAACAGTATAACAGACAAATATTCTGGAGTGTACTGATTGTTCCATACCATCTACAGGCAGTTGGCTTGATTGAAAGATACAACAGGCTTTTGAAGGACCACACATACACTACAGGGGTGGGATCCTTACACAGGCAGTTCTGTTGGTAAATTCTAGGCCAATAGCCAAACATAAACCATATGAGAATATGATAGGGTACTGGGGCACCACAGCTGGAGTGCAAGCTGAAGCAAAAGCTCATGAGAGGGAATATGGTAGGAAGATTTGAAGTTTTACTATATTCACAATGGCAGATGAGCTTCAAGACAATGGCTGGGACTCTAAATGGTTAGTTGCCAGAGTAGAAAATGAGGCTCTATAACATCAGATCTTCCACAGTAAACAGCAATGCACCTCTGGGAAATATCAATATTTTTTTTTCTCTCCACCAAAACTATTGGTCAGAGATCAAGGAAATAAGCCAGTTAGAAGGGATAGGCTAGGGTCTACCATTTTTGTTGGAGGGAACAGTTAACAGTTGATCGCGTTCAAAATATCAAAATACCTAAAACAAGAAAAAGTGTTAAAATAATCATATATAAAATGTATCAACAAAATATTCACTTTCAAAGTATTGTGCACCTCAGTTCAAAAACAATTTGTCTATAATCACTTTTCCTAAATCCATAAAAACAAAGTCCTTACAGTGGAACTTCAGTCTCTTAATCAACATGGACTATTTTGAATCCTTATGCTGCTAGCATTAGTAACTAGATAGGAAAGTATATCGTATTTACTTGTTTGAATTTTTTTTTCTTTTTTAGTTACTTGCTGGTTTCCAGAATGTTTGTACACATTTTTGTTTTGTTTTGCCTTTTTGCACATATTGCACAGGATGGTGGACATTAAGGACTTTGCTTTCATCTATTTGGATTTAAAAATATTGAGCAACTCCGATCACAATGTATCAATAATTATTCCTAAAGTGAATATTTTGGTGATACATTATATATATAGGATTATTTTAACACCTTTTCTTGTTTTTGGCAGTTTAACATTTGATATTTTGAGCACTGTCATACACATATACGCAGGCTCTTCATCAGAGGGAAGGCATAAACTAGCTTGAGTCAAAAGAATCACCAAAAAATCTTCTGTGAAGGCTAGCAAATCCTTGATAAGTGACTATAAATTTGTTCAGTTTGTTGTTGAACCTGGAGGCCAGGATGTCCACATCTGGTTTTCCTCACCTTTTGCAGAGATTTTGAAAGGTCTCTTAGTGCAGAGACCACTCCTCCTGGTCTAGACCTTGATGGCTTAAGCATTGCTGCCAACTGTCCACTCCAAGTGTCTGGATCAGGATCTGAACCCTGGACATCTGCTGCACTGGCTGTGCCACCTGAGATGCTGGACAGCCCCCTGCCTGATCCCTTGGAAAACTTTACTTTCTACCTTGTTTGTGGTGAACCTTTAACTCCTTGCTCCTCCCATGAACCTCCTATTTAAGCATTGTCCAAGCAAAGTCTTTGCACTTCCTGTTTGTCAGATTATTGTGCTCTTCTCCAGCAAATATCTTGCCCTTTATGCTTCTGCCACCATCTGTATGTTCACTACCACTCATTTTGGCTTCCACTTGATCACAAACCTGCAATCACTTGTTACCAACCTTTGGCTTGTTTCCTATTTATGCTTCTGCTTGATCCCTACCTGCTATATCTGCTCCCAGACCCCAGCTTGCTCACTCCCTGGTGGGGATATCCTGATGACCTCGACCTGGCACTAGCAGACAACCAAACCCATCTCCAGCTTTGGGAGCTCTAATGAAGATCGGCTAGTTGTGTTCACCTCGGGTGTGCCTGGTCATCTACCAGGATTGCCTACTCATGTATTTATCCTGCTGGTCTGTGTGAACATCTCTACTGCTATAGCTGTGGGTTTCCTAGCCTGAACCCAGACTGTGACACCAGTGATGTGGATGGCCGAGAGAACTGGAATGCGTGTTTCTGCCCATGAGAGTATTAGACTTGTTTCTTTTAAGGCAGCTTGACTTCTAGTGTCCCCTTGATGGTTTATGTAAGCCACTGGTGTGGAATTGTCCAATTGTACCCTGACTGGGTACCTTTCAGAATGTAATTCCAGCTGTAGAGATAATATGATGGCTCTCAGTTCCAGAATGTTTATAGGACGTTTTTGACTTCTGTGGGGACCATGTCCCGTGGACAGTCTGGAAATTGTGGCCTCCATTGTTACCAGCTTAGGAGAGACTTTTCTAATTCCAAGGCAGTATTGGAGATCTGCAATGTTAGAAAGAGCATTGTCTGGCTTGACAGAAGCATTGGGTGATACAAGGATTGTATTTGCAACATTCCATGTCATGTGTATGTTGGATTGAAGCGGTCTGGAGTGAAACTGGGCAAAGGGAACTGCCTCGAAGGAGGCTACCATCAAGCACAGGGCCCTCATGCAGAAGCAAATTGACCACGGGCTGTGTCCAAGATTAGACCCAGGTACTTCAGATAGTGTGAGGGCTGGAGAGCCGATTTCGGAAAGTTGATTATCAAGCCAAAGGTTTGAAAAAGATAAATCGTCCTTTCGAAGTTGGCATTTAAGGCTGTGGCTGACAAGTCCTTCAGTAGGAGGTATTCCATGTAACCTGTGACATGAAAGCCCTGGGTTCACATAAGAGCCAGATTTGTATTGTAAATACTTGGTATGGAGAGGAAAGCTCAAATGGTAGTGCTATAAATTGGAAGTGCTGGTCTCCCATAGTAAAACGTAGAAAAATTTGATATGAGGGGACAAAGGTGATGCGTAAATCATCTTGTATGTCTACTGATGTAAAATATGATAAGCAAGATAGATCTTGGTGATTCTATCCAGAATTCTGGTACACAGAGACCTGCTCAGAGAATTTAAGTCCAGTATGTCACCATTTAGGAGACTTAAATAGAAACCTTGAAACAATTCTTTTAAAGGGACTGGTATAACCACTCCTTGTGCCTGAAGTTGGTGCAACACAGTTCTCAACTCACACATTCCTAAAAAGTGGCTGTGTGTGTAAATGGGTGCTGCAGGGACCACCAGTTGGAACCAAAACATAATCAGAGCGAGAGAATGTCACCAGCACACCATGGTTCTCTAGAATGGGCCCAAAGCTTATTCAACGATCACATCATTATAGCAGAAACAATGTTTCAGAGCCTTGCAGGGCCCCTTAATCAGGCAGTCACATACCTGATGACGGGGTCCTGTGAGGCTCTGAAATGTTGCTTCTGTTATAATGATGTGATCGCTTAATAAAGCTTTGGACCTGTTCTGGAGATCCATTTTGTGCTGGTGACATTCTCTTGCTCTGAGGTTGGTGCAAGGCGGATATTAAATCTGCCTTCTATTGTTCTGAAGTTGGCAGATTAGAAGGTAAAAGCAAGGAGGGGAAGAGATGGAAACTCTATTTTAAACTTCTTTAAAATTACTTGTGAACAAATGTTGGCAACATGGCGAAAAGTAATCTTTATTGAAAACGGAGAGTAAAATGTTCCATAGCACGACCCACGCTAATACATCTCAGTCCAGAAAAGACCTTATTCATAGCCTGGTTACAAAAAACTGAAGACACAAATATATAACAGACCGATCTTACCACTCACCTCCTACAATTCCAATAATTGTTTCCACCTGCAAATGCAGGAAGGTAGGTGGGTGGGTCATCAGCCACCATAAGAATGGATACACTGCCATAATCAATCATATAAAAATACAAAGCTATTGCAGGGACATATCAAACCTTTGCAATATATTATATTTATTAAAATATAAAGAGTATAAGAGTAGAGGATGGTAGAAAACACAAACCACTATTGGCAAAAGGTGGACTAAAAGTTAACCCAAATGCAGATCAAGGTCCCACCTGAGGTTCAAACCCTGAGGTAACCTGGTCCTCAATTGATGAATCCACCAAGCCTCTCTCTGTAATAATCTGTGGTGTCTATTTCCTTCTTTTTGCAATACACTCCTTCTATGCCACAGAATTGAAAAAAGGACATTCTCTTGTGGCATGTGGCAAATGCCAATAGAGCTCTATGGTGCCAGGCAGTGAGCACAAGGCCCACTAGAGTACATTGGGCCCTCAGGCCACCCTCATGAAGTCTGTTTCTGATTGTTTGGTCAGAGACATTCACACCAGTGGCCTGCTGGAGATCATTTTGTAGGGCTCTGGCAGTGCTCATCCTGTTCTTCCTTGCACAAAGGAGCAGATACTGGTCCTGCAGATGTGTTAAGGACCTTCTACAGCCCTGTCACGCTCTCCTAGAGTAACTGCCTGTCTCCTAGATGCTCCTCCATGCTCTTGAGACTGTGCTGGGAGACAGCAAACCTTCTGGCATTGGCACGTATTGATGTGCCATGCTGGAGGAGTTGGACTGCCTGTGCAACCTCTGTAGGGTCCAGGTATAGCCTCATGCTACCAGTAGTGACACTGACCCTAGCCAAATGCAAAACTAGTGAAAAACAGTCAGAAAAGATGAGTAGGGAAAAAAATGTCAGTGGCCTCCATCTGTAAAACCATTCCTGTTTTGGGGATAAACTCATTGTTGATCATCTAGTGCACCTGATGTGCTGAAACTGATTAACAACCCCCTCTGCTACTTAACTGACCAGATCAATATCCTGGGAGTTTAATTGACTTGATGCCATACTCTGATTAAAAAGTAGTCCTTTAATTTTTTTTGAGCTATCGAGGGGAAGGTAGTGCAGGCTGTGACAGAGATGTTTATAGAATTCCTCTGTGGAGTATACAGCAGAGGCTGTGACAGAGATGTATATGCAGGAATCCCTCCATGCAATATACAGCAGAGGCCGTGACACAGATGTATATTCAGGAATTCCTCCATGCAGTATACAGCAGAGGCTGTGACAGAGATGTATATACAGGAATCTCTCCATGCAGTATACAGCAGAGGCCGTGACAGAGATGTATATAGAATCCCTCAATGAAGTATACAGCAGAGGCTGTGACAGATGTATATAGAATCCCTCCATGCAGTATACAGCAGAGGCTGTGACAGAGATGTATATACAGGAATCCCTCCATGCAGTATACAGCAGAGGCTGTGACAGAGATGTATATAGAATCCCTCAATGAAGTATACAGCAGAGGCTGTGACAGATGTATATAGAATCCCTCCATGCAGTATACAGCAGAGGCTGTGACAGAGATGTATATACAGGAATCCCTCCATGTAGTATACGGCAGAGGCCGTGACAGAGATGTATATACAGGAATCCCTCCATGCAGTATACGGCAGAGGCCGTGACAGAGATGTATATACAGGAATCCCTCCATGCAGTATACGGCAGAGGCTGTGACAGAGATGTATATAGAATCCCTCCATGCAGTATACAGCAGAGGCTGTGACAGAGATGTATATACAGGAATCCCTCCATGCAGTATACAGCAGAGGCTGTGACAGAGATGTATATACAGGAATCCCTCCATGCAGTATACGGCAGAGGCTGTGACAGAGATGTATATACAGGAATCCCTCCATGCAGTATAGGGCAGAGGCCGTGACAGAGATGTATATACAGCAATCTCTCCATGCAGTATACAGCAGAGGCCGTGACAGAGATGTCTATAGAATCCCTCCATGCAGTATACAGCAGAGGCTGGGACAGAGATGTATATACAGGAATCTCTCCATGCAGTATACAGCAGAGGCCGTGACAGAGATGTATATACAGGAATACCTCCATGCAGTATACAGCAGAGGCTGTGACAGAGATGTATATACAGGAATACCTCCATGCAGTATACGGCAGAGGCTGTGACAGAGATGTATATACAGGAATCCCTCCATGCAGTATACGGCAGAGGCTGTGACAGAGATGTATATACAGGAATCCCTCCATGCAGTATACGGCCAAGGCCGTGACAGAGATGTATATACAGGAATCCCTCCATGCAGTATACAGCAGAGGCTGTGACAGAGATGTATATAGAATCCGTCCATGCAGTATACAGCAGAGGCTGTGACAGAGATGTATATACAGGAATCCCTCCATGCAGTATACAGCAGAGGCTGTGACAGAGATGTATATACAGGAATCCCTCCATGCAGTATACAGCAGAGGCTGTGACAGAGATGTATATAGAATCCCTCCATGCAGTATACAGCAGAGACTGTGACAGAGATGTATATAGCATCCCTCCATGCAGTATACAGCAGAGGCTGTGACAGAGATGTATATAGAATCCCTCCATGCAGTATACAGCAGAGGCTGTGACAGAGATGTATATACAGGAATCCCTCCATGCAGTATACAGCAGAGGCTGTGACAGAGATGTATATACAGGAATCCCTCCATGCTGTATACAGCAGAGGCTGTGACAGAGATGTATATAGAATTCCCCCATGCAGTATACAGCAGAGGCTGTGACAGAGATGTATATACAGGAATCCCTCCATGCTGTATACAGCAGAGGCTGTGACAGAGATGTATATAGAATTCCCCCATGCAGTATACAGCAGAGGCTGTGACAGAGATGTATATAGAATTCCCCCATACAGTATACGGCACAGGCTGTGACAGAGATGTATATAGAATCCCTCCATGCAGTATACAGCAGAGGCTGTGACAGAGATGTATATACAGGAATCCCTCCATGCAGTATACAGCAGAGGCTGTGACAGAGATGTATATAGAATCCCTCCATGCAGTATACAGCAGAGGCTGTGACAGATGTATATACAGGAATCCCTCCATGCAGTATACAGCAGAGGCCGTGACAGAGATGTATATACAGGAATCCCCCCCATGCAGTATACAGCAGAGGCTGTGACAGAGATGTATATAGAATCCCTCCATACAGTATACGGCACAGGCTGTGACAGAGATGTATATACAGGAATCCCCCCATGCAGTATACAGCAGAGGCTGTGACAAGATTGTATATAGAATCCCTCAAGCAGAGGCTGTATCCATGGAAGGCTGCGTGTCGGGGAGGAGGAGGACCAGGAAGTCCAGAAAAGGACAGCCTGGAAGGAGGAGGAGGATAGCGGGGAGGAAGTGACTTTTCTGTAGAAGGACGGAGGAGGAGGAATGTGGAAGGCTGGATTCCCGGACTCCTCAGTGCCAGTGTAGCTGGAGGCTGCCAGGGACACCATCACTGAAATCAGGGACAACACAAAGGAGCCGCTCCAGGCACACCAATGGCTTCTATGGCGGCTGCAATAGCCGCAGCTCGGACTGCTGTGTCGGGTAACCGGCCCCTGGATGAGAAGGAGAGGAATCGCTTCGCCTATTTCTCCTCCCTCAACTCCATGGCCAAGAAGATCATGCAGGATAAGGAGCGGATCCGCCAGCGCTATGGCACTCAGTGGGAGAAGATGCCGCCCAAAGAGCAGGACGATGCCATAGACAAGAACCTGGTGGACCCGGAGCTGCAGAGGAGATATACCCTACACAGGGGAGCCGCCGACACCCAGCCTGACCCCTGCTACCCCGTCCTCAAATCCCAGACCGGCCAGAAGGTGGTGCACTTCGGGGAGGAGGTGGGTACACTGACAGGGACACCCTGCATGGGAAGATGGCAGGGACACACTACATAGAATGATGGCAGGGACACACTACATAGAATGATGGCAGGGACACACTACATAGAATGATGGCAGGGACACCCTGCATGGGAGAATGGCAGGGACACACTACATAGAATGATGATAGGGACACCCTGCATGGGAAGATGGCAGGGACACACTACATAGAATGATGATAGGGACACCCTGCATGGGAAGATGGCAGGGACACACTACATAGAATGATGACAGGGACACCCTGCATGGGAAGATGGCAGGGACACACTACATAGAATGATGGCAGGGACACCCTGCATGGGAGAATGGCAGGGACACACTACATAGAATGATGATAGGGACACCCTGCATGGGAAGATGGCAGGGACACACTACATAGAATGATGATAGGGACACCCTGCATGGGAGAATGGCAGGGACACACTACATAGAATGATGATAGGGACACCCTGCATGGGAAGATGACAGGGACACACTACATAGAATGATGATAGGGACACACTACATAGAATAATGATAGGGACACCCTGCATGGGAAGATGACAGGGACACACTACATAGAATGATGACAGGGACACACTACATAGAATGATGTCAGGGACACACTACATAGAATGATGACAGGGACACACTACATAGAATGATGATAGGGATACCCTGCATGGGAAGATGACAGGGACTCACTACATAGAATGATGACAGGGACACCCTGCATGGGAGAATGACAGAGACACACTACATAGAATGATGATAGGGACACCCTGCATGGGAAGATGACAGGGAAACACTACATAGAATGATGACAGGGACACCCTGCATGGGAGGATGACAAACACATGGAGGGTGATAGGGACACCCTGCATGGGAGGATGACAGGGACACGGATGATGACAGAGACAATCTGCATGGGAGGATGACAGGGACACGGATGATGACAGACATGCTGCATGGGAGAATAACAGGGACACGGATGATGACAGACACCCTGCATTGGAGGATGACAGGGACACGGAGCATAACAAAGACACCCTGCATGGGAGGATGGCAGGGACATGGAGGATGGCAGGGACACCCTGCATGGGAGGATGGCAGGGACACCCTGCATGGGAGGATGGCAGGGACACCCTGCATGGGAGGATGGCAGGGACACCCTGCATGGGAGGATGGCAGGGACAAGCTGCATGGGAGGATGACAAGGACACAGAGGATGACAGAGACAAGCTGCATAGGAGGATGACAGAGACAAAAAGTAGCGCAAGTACATTTTGGAACGACGGGTGACAGAACGCTCAGACCCCATTCACACTTGAGTGTTTTTTTCAGCTCGAAGCTCGACTCTCAAAAACGCTCAACAAATAAAATCCCATTACTTCCAATTGCCCCTGTTCACACTTGAGCATTTTGTTACCTGTACCAAAACGCCTATCCCTCAAAAAAGTACTTGGGCTACTTTTCAGGCAGATCTGAGCATTTTGTCATAGACTTGAATGGAAAACCCCTGAACAGTGGGAATGAGAATTTTTTTCAAGTGTTTTTTTTTCAGGGGTTTTCAGCTCAAACAGCAGCTATTTCTATTTTTATTGGCCACAGCAAAAATGCCTAAATGAAAAACTCCTATAATATTTGCAAATCTGCTCAAAGACACCTGGAAAACAAAAACACTTGAAAAATGCTTGGCTCAGTGTGAATGGAGCCTCACGTGTGAACAGGGACCACTGGAAATAATAAGATTTTACTGGTTGAGGTTTTTGAGCGTCGAGCTGGAAAACACTGAAGAGTGAACGGGGTCTTAGAAATTACAATTAGTTGGTGTAAAACGTACCTGTAAATAAAAATGTTAGATACTAAGTTATATATACTTGCCGTCCCCCTGTCCTCCATATCTCTGGGCATGACGTCACCGTCCTTCCAGGAGGATTCCTGAGGAACACAGAGCAGGTGAAATCTCGTAATAGGACACTCCGGTCTGCTACAAAGTGTCTCTTCATGAGATTTTGGCTACTCTGTATTTTCCAGGATCTAGTAGGAAGGAATGTGATATCCTCACCTAGGCACCACGGGCAGAAGACGGGAGTTGATTGAGGTTAAATCCGAACTTTCTTTCTTTCCAGGTAGATTTCCACCTCCTAATAGTAGGGATTTCTGAAGAGGGAGGGGGCAGATAGTGTAGTGTATGCATTTTACTACATATGTACTATGTAAATGGTTGCTGATTTAATGGCCATAACAAGGTGCTTATTTTTTTCTCAGCAAGGTTTGCATGATGCTCCTATAAAGTAAAAAGGACGAATGGTAGATTCTCCTTTTTTGTCTTTGGCGGTCATATGGTATTTAAATCCAGACTTCTTTTTTGTTCTTCAGTTCAAACACGGCGCAAAACAATCAAAAATGGATATTTGGGAGCTCAATCATACCAGCCCCATTTGGGCAGTGTTGCCCAACACATAGACAAAGCAATTTGCCTTATATCCTGTTTATTTTGTTCCCACTAACGCTCTGTCAGGGGCGGACTGACCATTTGGAAACTCGGGCACTGCCCGAGGGCCTGGGGTCAGTAGTGGGTTCCCATGAGATGCCCCTGGTACCTTTTTCATAGGCTTTTTTGACTTTGGGCAAGGACACAGGGGCCCCATGATCCCCTATTGCCCGGGGGCACCATGAGTTGTCAGTCCACCCCTGCTCTGTGTTGATGTGCTCTGAAGACGTAGGGCATGTTGCATTTTTACATGCTTCCTGCCCCGCCTATAGCAAAATGATGGCAGAGCAGGAGCTTTCCCATCCTGGATGGATGTCCTTCCAGTCACACTCTAGCGGCCACACTGCAGCTCAGTCTTTTACCCGCTGTATCCACTGAACACAGCAGATGACAGATCATTGTACAAGGCCGGCCTATGGGCAGCACAGCGGCTAAATGGTTAGCACTTCCACTTGGCAGTACTAGGGTCATTGGTTCGAATCCCAGCCACGGCACCTCCTGCCTGGAGTTTGCATGTTCTCCCTGTGCCTGCGCGGGTTTTCTCTGGGTACTCCGGTTTCCTCCCACACTCCAAAGACATGCTGGTAGGTTGATTGGATCCTGTCTAAATTGGCCTTTGTATATGAATGTGAGTTAGGGACTTTAGATTGTATGCCCCTTGAGGGTTAGGGACTGATGTGAATGTACAATATATATGTAAAGTGCTGTGTAAATTGACGGCGCTATACTGTATAAGTACCTGAAATAAATAAATGTGATCGCTGTGAGCAATCACGTCAGTTTGTACTCAGTGAATGCCTTTCATTCATAGCCATTCATCATGTACCATAATGATGATCTCTGTGATTGGTCACAGTAATCACATTGCACAGACAGGGCCAATCACAGCGCCACTGTATCATGTGATAGCTGTGGCCAATCCAGCTATCACAATAGTACATACTGGCAATGAATGGATGCCATTAATAAAAATGATTTCTTACAACAGTGATCACTATTATAAGCAATCATAGTGTAAAACATCTCCCCAGAGTAGTACAGTATCACTATGGCAACCCTGCACTGCTCTGGGTACCATACATTAAAAAAGAGATTAAAAAGTAAAAAAAAAAGAGAAAAAATATTTATTTTACATACTGTCACAAGTCAGTATCCCTAATCACCAGTACAGCATCATGTGATGACGCTGTACTGCTCTGGTGAAAGTTTGTGAAAAAACATTGTGCAAAAAAAAAAAATTATTTAAATTTCTTCATTTTACAAAAAATGTAATTCAAAAAACTCATAATGCCATTTACTAAATGGCTTGGACTTTCTGCTTTCCAAAAAAGGGTCATTTGGGGATATCTGTGCTGACTTGACACGTTGGGGCCTCGAGTTGACATAGGCAGTCGGTACATCAGGACTGATCAAATTTCAAAAACATAGTTTGTAGACTCTATAACTTTCACACAGATAAAATACTATACACTGATTTGGATTATTTTTTACTAAAGAAATGTAACAGAATGCATTTTGGCCTAAATGTATGCACAATTTTATAACAGAAACAAAGAAGAAAAATTGGTTTGTTTTTTTTTCAAAATGTTTGGTATTTTTTAGTTTATGTAGCAAAGAAAAAAACCCTAGTGGTGATTAAATACTACAAAAAAAAACTAGTTAATTTGAGTACAGTGTTGTATGACTGAGTAATTGTCATTCAAAGTTGAAAATTGGCCTGGGTAGGAAGGGGGTGAAAGTGTCCGGTATTGAAGTGGTTAAACAGCTCTAGAACACATTGCTTCATGCTGCCGAGTACAGAACTATTAGGTTTAACAAAAATTAGGGAGAAAAAAAACAAACGCTGCAACACTTTGTACAACACTTCACTAAACTCATACCAGCACTTTCTTTATGAAATAATCATTTAATACAGTGGTTCTCAACTTTCCTAACGCCGTGACCCCTTAATACAGTTCCTCATGTTGTGGTGACCCCCAACCATAAAATTATTTACCCAGTAATTATAATTCATGAGTGTCGTTTTACCTCCAATACTGCTGCTTTCAACACAGTAGCTGCTTTTAACAGAGTAGCTGCTTTCAACACAGCAGCTGCTTTCTACACAGTAGCTGCTCTTTACACATCGGAAATGTGTTTTCTGATGGTCTTAGGCGACCCCTGTGAAAGGGTCGTTCGACCCCCAGGTTGAGAACCACTGATTTAATAGCAAACATACTGTATCTGACAACTAATCCCAGAGTCAAAGAATAGGGAGGGATCCCAGCTTTGTTCAGTGGAACAATCTGGGGTTTGGTAGTTCTTGCATGCTTTCCTGATGTCACAGAATTTGCAAGGGGCTATAGAATATCATTGGGGAGAGCTTGACAATCATTCCAGATCTGTCATAGTGCAAACTGCAAATTTATATTTGTTTCAATCTTTTTATTGTACATTTTTGTATTACCAAAAATTGTTTTCATGTAACATGCATTCACTGACAGATAAAATGGAACTCTATCCATTTTCTTTTCTCCTTTCAGACTCTAAGCCCTGGTTCACACTAGATCCGACTTTGAAAGTTCAAAGTCAGATGGCAGTGCGACTTCAGGTGCGACTTGATAGACATCTGTGCGACTTCATGCAAGTTGCACCCAAAATCAGCAAAATTCGTCAGAGTCGCACCGATTTAGAACGGTTCCATTGCCAATCATTGTATGCAATTTATCGTGCTTTTTGAATGGACAAATCACATGACAAGTTGCATCAGTGTAAACCAGGCTAACAGATTTTTTTTATTGCAGTTTCTGTTCCCATTGGGATTTGCTCTCATTACTTGCATAGAGAATTGACAAGATGGCAAGTGATCCTGTCACTAGTCCCTAGTGCATGTCACTGGGGGAAGATATGAAGGGTGGTTTCTCTGGTGGGGCAAAAAAAGTTTACGTGGAAATTCTACTTTTAAAGTGCACATCTTCAGACTTGTATGCTGTAATGCAGGGGGCCTTTAGAGTTGCCAATTGCATTGTTGGATGCTTTCATGCTTGAATTTCTGAAAAGTTGATGAATGAATGCTGGACTTCCTGAAAAGCTGAGATTTTTTTTTTCCTGGGCGAACTGATGATATGTTGAAATTTGCCGCCATGCTGTTAAGGTTGTAACTTGTCAAGGTTGTAACTGTAAGGTTGAATTTAAGTGACTCTTGGGAGTATATATATATATATATCTATCTATCTATCTATCTATCATGATGGATAGCTATACTGATATGGACTGGGTAATGTGTTAGGAATGCAGGGATGCCCCATCGTTTGATGGAAATGAAAATTATCAACGTACAGAGGACTGAATTCAAAGACACCCCGAAAATCAAAGTGAAAAAATTATACTGCAGGCTAGTCCATTTTGCTGAAATTCCATTGCAGCAACTCACAATAGTACTCAGTAGTTTGTATGGCCGCCACGTGCTTGTATGCATGCCTGACAACGTCGGGACATGCTCCTAATGAGACGATGGATGGTGTCCTGGGGTATTTCCTCCCAGATCTGCACCAGGGCATCACTGAGCTCCTGGACAGTCTGAGGTACAACCTGGCGGCGTTGCATGGACCGAAACATGATATCCCAGAGGTGTTCTATTGGATTTAGGTCAGGAGAATATGGGGGCCATTGAATGGTATCAATTCCTTCATCCTTCAGGAACTGCCTGCATATTCTCACCACATGAGGCCGGGCATTTTCATGTACCAGGAGGAACCAAGGACCCATTGCACCATTGTAGGGTCTGACATTGGGTCCAAGGATTTCACCGCGATACCTAATGGCAGTCAGGGTGCCATTGTCTAACCTGTAGAGGTCTGTGTGTCCCTCCATGGATATGCCTCACCAGACCATCACTGACCCACCACCAAAACAGTCATGCTGAACGATGTTACAGGCAGCATAACGTTCTCCATGGCTTCTTCAGACCCTTTTACATCTGTTACATGTGCTCAGGGTGAACCTGCTCTCATCTGTGAAAAGCACAGGTCTGCAGTGGTGGACCTGCCAATTCTGGTGTTCAATGGCAAATGCCAATCGAGCTCTATGGTGCACAGGGCCCACTAGAGGATGTCGGGGCCTCAGGCCACCCCCATGAAGTCTGTTTCTGATTGTTTGGTCAGAGAAATTCACACCAGTGGCCTGCTGGAGGTCATTTTGTAGGGCTCTGGCAGTGCTCATCCTGTTCCTCCTTGTACAAAAGAGCAGATACTGGTCCTGATGATGGGTTAAGGACCTTCTACGGCCCTCTACCTCTCCTAGAGTAACTGCCTGTCTTTTGGAATCTCGTCCATGCTCTTGGGACTGGGAGACACAGCAAACCTTCTGGCAATGGCACGTATTGATGTACCATCTTGAAGGAGCTGGACTGCCTGTGCAACCTCTGTATGGTCCAGGTATCGCCTCATGCTACCACTATTGACACTGACCCTAGCCAAATGCCAAACTAGTGAAAAACAGTCAGAAAAGATGAGTAAGGAAACAAAATATCAGTGGCCTCCACCTGTAAAACCATTCCTGTTTTGGGGGTCATCTCATTGTTGTCAATCTAGTGCACCTGTTGGTAATTTCATTAACACCAAAGCAGCTGAAGCTGATTAACAATGCCATCTGCTACTTATCTGACCAGATCAATATCCCAGGAGTTTATTTGACTTGATGCCAGGGGTGGATTGACAACTCATGGGGCCCCCGGGCAATAGGGGATCATGGGGCCCCTGTGTCCTTGCCCAAACTCAAAAAAGCCTATGAAAAAGGTACCAGGGGCATCTCATGGGGCCCCCTACTGACCCCGGGCCGAGTTTCCAAATGGTCAGTCCGCCCCTGCTTGATGCTATACTCTGATTAAAAAGTGTTCAATTTTTTTGTGAGCAGTGTGTCTATATGGATGTTTGTACGTGCATATATATTTTCTAAGCTGGGAAAGTACATTAGTAATACCAGTTCTGCTGTCACTGAACTCAAACTTTGCTCTCTTGCAAAGCTACACCACTAAAATCTTCAGCAACCAGCACTCCCGAATGTGGCCGATGCCTGCGCCTCCCTACCATGTGAATATGGTTCCTCTAGTATGTCTGTGCAGCTCCAAAGGGACAAACTAAGGACAAAACACCTGACAGGGCAACAAGTGAAACCTGTGAATCAGCATGACAGAACAAATTAATGAAGTGCAGCCTGTATAGTTCTCAGTGTGAGCACTTTAACCGCTGCTCAATTGGTCAGTGATGATCTTTCAGGACCCTCTGTTATCTAATCACTAATTTAATACAGTGTAATAACCGCATAGCGTGGCCTTGCTGCTGATCATGCCTTTGTTTCCTTCTTTCCACATCTTCTGTCCAACAACTTTAGAATTATACAATTATGGTTATATGTGTGTAGCTGTGATCAAAGAGAGATCTTGTGGTACTAAAATACTTTCCTACAAAGGGCTAGTAACTCATGAGAAAGGCAGGCTTTTCTCATGGGGATCCTTCTCTCAAGATGAGGATCTGTAGCTGATACAGTATGACTTTGCTATCCAGCTGTATTTGCTAGTTGGCTGGTTGTGCAATTCCTATAAGATAACAAGACAGAGCATCACTTGTGGTAGTACATTCCTTTGTTTAGAAGTATAGTGGATTTGGAAGGGACCTTTACACCCCGGTCACATTGGGTGCGACTTGGCATGCGATTTGCATGCCATGCGAATTGCAAATCGTATGACAAGTCACACCCTACTGTCTGCTATTAAAGCGAATTGGTTGTAGCTGCACCAATTGCTAAAGTAGTGCATGCACTACTTTTGTTGCGATTTGTATAGACATCTACGTCAGATGTCTTGCAAATCGCAACTGAAATCGGCAGCTCACCCGATTTTGAAATCGTGCGACTTCACTGTAAGTCCCACGATTTCATAATCGGCTTTGATGTGAGCGGGGGCTTAAGCTGTTGGTGATTGTACATTGTGGTGGAAAATTTTTGTGAGAGCTGTATAGTAGGGCCCCACTCACACGGGGCGTACTAAAGCGTATTCCCATGGAGTGCTGTGTCATCCTGCGCACTCCTCGCGGTCCAGGGAAATGTGGACGTATCTGCATATGGGCGGACCCGCCTGGAGACTGATAGAGGAGCGGTGTCTCGGTTCCTATGACCATCGGAAATATGTGTTTTCCGATGGTCTTAGGAGACCCCTGTGAAAGGGTTTTTTCGACCCCCAAAGGGGTCGCGACCCACAGGTTGAGAACCGCTGCTCTATAGTCTCCGTTTTATATTGTAAAGTGCTGAGCAAACTGTTGGCACTATATAAATCTTGAATAATAATATTACTGATAGGCAGAGCATGTGTCGCTGGCCAGTCCAGAGACTTTTAATCAAGATGGCAGACAACAGTGTTAGTGTGTGCATGGAACAGCATGTGATGAAGAAGTTTCTTGTGAACAAAGGCATAAAATCCATGGAGATCTACAGAAGACTTCAAGCACAGTACAGTGATGGGACGCTCAGCTGCTCAATTACCTCAATGATGATGAAGTAAAGCAGGATATCCTAGGATGGTTCAGGCGTACTGATAGCTTTCCATGCCAAAGCTTTCCAGGCATTAAACGATGGGACAAGTGTATAAATGTAGCAGGGGAGTATGTTGAGAAGTAAATACCGTTTACACTCCTTGAAATTTGTTTTTATTATATAGATTCAAACATTCAGTTTGACTTGAACACCCCTCATATAAATTTCTAAATGAAGATCATAGCATAGGGAGGAAACTATTCAGTCTCAGGTCACTCGAGGACATGTGGTCACTAAATTAAGCTGGAAGAGAAACGGTTTTAACCTTAAACTGTGTAAGGGATTCTTTACTGTTCGAGCAATCAGGATGTAGACCTCCCTTCCACAATTGGTGCTGTTGGCAGGAAGTGTTAATATTAACAAAAACTATTAGGTGGGCATCTTGGCAAACACCATATCCAGGGATATTGAAAGTGGTAGAGACAAAAACACTTACACACACCCACACAGGTTGAACTGGATGATCTGATGTCTTTATTCAACCTTACCAATTATATAACTATATGTTCCACAGGTGTCAGAATAGTTTAAAAAAAAAAAGAAAACCTAAATTAATTAAAATGAAAGTGCAGAGCTAAAGCATAAGTGACAAATGCAATCATAGAGTGCTTATGTGAATAGAAGTGTTCATACAATAAAAAAAAGTCTAAGATCATATAAAATCATAGAATCATAAAAAAACTCTAAAAATCTGAACATAACTAGTGAATATAAATAGTCCGTGGCCCTACAGGTCACAGAAGTGCCAAGTGATACGTATGTGCTTTTTAGCAATATTAGAGATTATACATAGTCCATGGCACTACAGGTCACAGCAATGCCCTGTGTTCATGGAACTACAAGGTGCATCAATACCAGCTGGGATGCTCGACAGTGCTCATGATCCAACATGGGAATCCACCACTTTCTATGGATGTGCACTCACCAAAACGCTACTTGTATAATAGCATTAATGCTGATCCTTATGGGGGGTTCTCAGGAAACCATAAATAGGGACCGGACTTTTCCAGGGTCAGGGCTATGCAAAACCAGCCAAGGATCCGGGGGAGAAGCTCACCACAGGAGCCGAAGGTATGGCAATATAGTGTAGTATTTATTGTAAATAGTTAAAAAATAATCCATGTGGATACAGCAAAGAGTTAAATGCATAAAAGCATACCAAGATGCCCGCTGCTCCGAACTCCGGCCGCGGCTGCGTGACGTCAGTACGTAAGGCTCACCGTATTATCTGTGCTCGCCTTATATCTTGTGTTATAAAACTTATAAATTGTTTAGGCAATCAATCAGGTCCATCTTTTGTTGGAAAGATTTTCTTTTCCAGCCACATCTTATGTGTCAAACAAACTTTTTTTACCATGTCTGCTAACTTCCTGTTTGGATCCCATAATATGGGGGCACAACAATAGAAATTGCGCATATAAAAATTTGCAAGATTAAATCTGGTTTTAATTATCATTTCTCTTTAGTTTTCCGTCTTGCCACATGTATACCGTATACGGTTAATACCGAGATAAAACCTTTCCACTAAGGCCAAATGAGTGCTTGGTATCAGCTCTGTCATCACAGTCTACCTAGTATGTTTATCAAGTGTTGAAATGCATTTGAGACGTGTTCAGCAAGTCATTGAATGATATTTTAGACGCCCGTCAGCTTCTAGCTACATTAAGGAGTACTCATGTTTTTGACAGAAGTTGATACTCTTTTCACCAAAGTATCATTAAACTGAAGATAAATTATAGTCCTCATGTTAAAAAATGTCATAACAATCTTTCTTTTTTATTTCATATATCTGTTCCATTCAGCCAAGAATTCTCTGTTTGCAGCATTTACAGCCCTATAGCATTTTAGCTGTCAGTTTTTGTATATATTCTGGGGAAATTTCAATCTTTGCCTTCAGTAGTTTTTTCCAGATCTGTGACTGGCTTGTAGGGTATTATTATGTTCTGCCAGTTGTGCCTGCAAGTCAGTGAAAGATCTTACTGTGGCTTCCTATATTATAGGTTTATATTGACTAGACATTTACTTGGTATTGAACTTGAACTTTGTACCAATCTAAGGCTGGTCACAGGGGATGGCATGACCTTGTAAATAGCATGATAACCTGTCTGCTTCATTACTTATTGTATCTTCTGGAAACCTTACACCTTGCCAGACCCAAAGTTGCTCCATACTATTTTCTACAGAAGACATCAAGAGAGATCCAGCATTCTTACATTTGCTGTTTGTCTCACAAACATTCCCCTTCTTGATCTGAACCCCTCAGACATGTCCATAATACTCCATAATACTCCATAATGTCCATAATACTCCATAATGTCCATAATACTCCATAATGTCCATAATACTCCATAATACTCCATAATGTCCATAATACTCCATAATGTCCATAATACTCCATAATGTCCATAATACTCTATAATGTCCATAATACTCCATAATGTCCATAATACTCCAGTCATTTGATCTTTTGATCATTTGAGCTCTTTTATTCATTTGCCAGTTTCAGATACGGCTTTTTCTTTGAAACTGTACCTCTATGGCCAGACAGTGGTTTCCAATGTACTTCTCTTCATGAGCAGTTGTGCTTTTGGGTCTTCCACTTCTTTATAGATCCTGGTTAGGATGTATTTTTTTCTTCAGGACAGTTTTACCTAAGCACTTAATGTGATAATAAAGGCTTTTTTTTTTAAATAACAAACACATCATACTTACCTGCTCTCTGCAGTGGTTTTGCACAGCACAGATACTCCTCTTCTCGGGTCCCCCACCGGCGATCCTGGCTCCTCCCTCTGGTCTGGTGCCCCCACAGCAAGCAGCTTGCTATAGAGGCACCCACTGCTCTGTGTGTCCATTCACACACAGCCGTGGCTTAGCCCTTCCCCCTCTCTCTTCTCATTGGCTCACTGGCCTCAGCCAATGAGGAGAGGGAGTCTGGGGATAGACTCCAGGTCACATCACTGGAACGAGATGGGGCTTAGGTGAATACTAGGGGGTCTGGGGGAGCTGCTGCACAGAGAAGGTTTTTTTTACCTTCATTCATAGAATGCATGAAGATAAAAAACCTTGAGCCTTTTACAGCCACTTTAAAATCCCCCTTAAAAATTGTTGAGCCCTCTCGTAAATACATACACACACGTATGAATGTAAACGCATGCGTCAGGGGCACCTACTTACAAAAACGTTGATTGCGCTACACGTGTTAAAATACACTGCACAGGCCAGAGTAAGAGCAATAATTCTACGTCCATTATTCAAGGTTAAAGTGGTTGTAAACCCTTAAATATAACCAGTGAATTGACTGGCCTCAGCTGATACACAGAGATCAAATAAACCCTCTTACATAAGTTGTACCTATTTATCTGCAGTATTATATTCACTACAACAGTTCAAAGTCCAGAATTTATACAGCTTGTCTGAGCATTCAGAAAATAGGGGGCAGAGAACTAAAATTACACTCTGCAGCACTCTGAGGAGAACTCTGAGAGCTGATTATTATTATACAGTATTATACAGTACAGCGCTGTACATTATAGTGGGGGACAGAACATGAGACAATACAGTAACAAAACCGTACATGAGGGGTTCGAGGGCCCTGCTCTTTCGAGCTTACAATCTAGGAGGGAGGGGATAGTGGTACAGGAGGAAGTGGCTGTGGGGATGGAGTGGTAGGAGGAGTGGAGGAGATCAGCTGTTAGGTGAGGGTGGGGTAGGCTTCCCTGAAGAGATGGGTTTTCAGGGTGCGCCTAAAGGTGAGGAGGGTAGGTGACAGTCTGATGGATTGGGGTAGTGAGTTCTAGAGGATGGGGGAAGTCCTGGAGAAGTCCTGCAGTCGGGCGTGGGAGGTGGAGACCAGGGAGCTAAAAAGTAGGAGGTCTTGTGAGGAGCGAAGAGTGCGGGTTGGGCGGTATTTGGGTATCAGGTCGGCGAGGTAGTTTGGGGCAGCATTACTGAAGAGAAGGAACACCCCACCCCCCCTTCACATGGCACACAGGAACAGAGCTGAGGCTGTCAATCTGCTCAAAGTCCCTCCACTGTCTTCTGATAGCAGAAGAAGGAAGTAGCAGACAGAAATGACATTTTGGGCTCTTAACCGCTTCCCGACCGCCCTATAGCAGATATACTGCTACAGGGCAGCATGTGTGTGTGTGTATATATACGTGATTTTATATTTCCGGGTAGGGGGCACGCACCCTACCCGCACTGCCATTCACAGCTGTCAATCACCGGGTCCCGGCCGGTGATTACTCACCGGCACCCAGTGATTGCCAAGCATCTCCGACGAGGAGAACTGTTTGCAAACAAAACAGTTATTCTACCTGTCAGCTCATGCACACTGCTTTGGATGGCTGTGCACAGCACAGCCATGCAAAGCACTGTGCTTACAGTGAAGCACATGGACACAGCACATAGTAAAATAGCACACAGTTAACCCATTGAGCGCCCCTCATGTTAACCCCTTCCTGCCCAGTGCCATTAGTACCGTCTTTAGCATTGATCACTGTATTGGTGTCACTGGGGATGTCAGTGACACCAGGTCAGTTCCCTCCAGTGTCAGAATGCCCGCTGCAGTCCTGCTATAAGTCACTGATTGCTGTCATTACTAGTAAAAATTTTAAAAATCCCAGTATATATACCGCCATTTGTAAACTCTATCACTTTCACGTAAACCAATTAATTTACACGTATTGGGTTTTTTTTGTTTTGTTTTTTTTTTAGCAAAGACATGTAGCAGAATACATTTTGGCCTAAATTAGATTTTTTAAATTTTTTTACTGGACATGTTTAATAGCAAAAGTCAAAAATATATATATATTTTTTTCTCAGTCTCTTTGTTTATAGCGCAAAAAATAAAAATCAAATACCACCAAAAGAAAGCTCAATTCATGGAGAAAAAAGGACCTAAATTTAATTTGGGTGCAGTGTTCCATGACCGCGCAATTGTCAGTTAAATTAACACAGCTCCGTAACGCAAAAAATGGCCTGGTCAGGAAGGGGGTTAAATCCTATGGAGGGCAAGTGGTTAACTGAGACAAGTATGTGCTATGCTTTGTTCATATTTCATGTCTGAGGTTTGCAGCCACTTTAACTCTAAACTGATGACCTGTAGGGGCTTTTAAAGTGTCACTTATGGAAAATATAGGGTATCGAAGTTTGTTGCCATTTCATGGCCACACACAATTTTATGGCTGGACATGTTGGATATCTGTTCACTTGGTGCAACTGACTCTTTTATAGTTTACCAAAAATTTTGTAATATATTGCATTTATGCCCTGAAAGTTGCTTCAAAGTAGTACTCGAGTCGCCTGGCAAAGTCGCTCGACTTTCAGGTCACAGTAGTGTGAACCAAGACTTAGGGGTTTTACGTAATCTTCAGACCTAAAAATGACACACAAAGTTGAATGAGTGGGAAGAGTGACTAATCCCCTCTTCCATCCTATGCTATACGGATCCCAGCAAGGGAAACCACCCAACAGTTTCCATTGTGTGGGGGTGCCATTAGTTCCTATTGGCTCTGCTATCAGCAGCGTGTTTTTGCTACAGGTGCAGGAGAGCATACAATTTAGACGTAGTACCATATATAGTGTCAATCTAGCCTAGCTATTCTGCAGAACAGACCATCCAGCATTGTATACTTGGTGCTTTTATGTGCCAGCTCTGTACTGTGTTTTATTCTTTGGATTTGCAAGATTGTTTCTTGTACAATAGGGTTCTAACAGCTAAAGCAGGTGCCTTCATATGGAACTGTTTGACAATTAGACATGCCCACAGATTTAGGCATAACTTGTAATCTAATAAAGATGTGAGCGTATGGATACTGACATTTAATCACTCTTTTTTTCAGGACATAACATGGCAAGATGAACACTCTGGACCATTTTCTTGGGAAACTCGAGTAAGTTATATTTTATATTGCTTGATATTGAAGATTTTTATTTTTTATTACTGATTTCTGGGCAGCAGTGGTCTGATGCTTTTTGAATACGTTATGTATACTGCTGCAGAAGTTAAGTGATTGGGCATGGGTTTTGGAAAGAGTGGAAAAAATGTAATATCTCTGGCAGGTTTTCCCCAACTTTCTGTTTCTGTGATACCTGTTCAGGAAATGAGTTAGACTTTAATAAATGAGTTAGACTTTAATATTAGTTGGCGCAGTAAAGTCTAAGTTCACCTTTTAGAAAAAATAATTGCACATATGTTTGCAGAATAAAAAATGTGCATTTCTTGTTCCTACAGGAGCCTGGAAAGCATTGCATCCGCAATCCGTGTTGGGCTTGTGCATACACTTAGCCCTGGATCACATCTGCCGCTGTGGATCCGCACGAAAATCCGTGCAGCTGCACCACCCGCACAGAGGAATGCGGACCCGCAGGCGGGTGCCATTACTTCTAATGGCACGCCGCCCGCACTGGAAAACGCAACCGTACTGGAAACCGAGGTTCCCGTGCGGGCTGCGTTTTCGGAAGAGGTGCAGAGACTTCTTCCCTGTGTGTCACGGGGCACAGGACTCCATTCAAATGAATGGGCTCTTCTGACCGCGCAAAATGCGGCCCGCATGGCCGCATATATGTGAACCAGGGCTTACTCCAGCTTTCTTGCCTGTACAGGCTTTCTGTTAGAAAGGTGGAGGAAGTATCAGTGAACTATGTGGGCTCTCTTCAGTCCATTGAGAACTACAAGCTGTCTGCTGTGGTGGCAGACGGCCTTGTAGTTTTATCACTCACAGATTGCTGTGAATGAATGACAAGCCATATAAGTGGAACTCCACACAACCGTGCTGTTTTTAAAATGTGGCTGCGGTGAGAGATCTCCCACCCTTTGGCACAGTGGAAGGGGTGAGCGGGGGAACTAGTTCGAACATGTTACATGTTGCACCCTAAATATGGGTGTAACATGTTTATAAAGGTGAACTTTGCCTTTAAGTTTAAGGGCCAGTTCACACCAAAACACAGGAACCCACATTCCTGCACTGCATTCAAAACGCACTGCGTGTGCGATCTGCTGCAGGTGTCAATGTATTTCTAGCGCAAATGCAGTGCCTTTGTCTGCAACAGATTGCATTGTACCACTGTACTATGTGGCTTACCGCCATCCACGACCTCTTTGTTTCCCGCTCCCTCAACCTCCTGGCGATCACGGAAACCTGGATCCAGCCCACTGACTCTACCTCCCCTGCTGCACTCTCCTATGGAGGTCTCACCTGGACCCACTCACCCAGACCTAACGGTCGTAAAGGTGGTGGGGTTGGTCTGCTCCTGTCACCGCAGAGCACCTTCCAAGTCCTCCCAAACCCCCCCTCCCTATCCTTCTCCTCCTTCAAGGCCCACTGCGTCCGACTATTCTCCCCAACCCCCCTGAAGATTGCTGTGATATACCGGCCTCCTGGATCCATACCCCGCTTCCTGGAAGACTTCTCCTCCTGGCTACCCTTCTTCCTCTCCTCTGAGCTACCCACCATCATTCTTGGGGATTTCAACATCCCTGTCAACCTTGACAACCCGGACACAGCCCGTCTCCTCCACTTAACCTCCTCCTTTACATTTGCACAGTGCATACAATCCACCACCCACTCCGACGGTAATATCCTTGATCTTGTCTTCTCCAACCGCTGCGCTCCCCACAACCTCACTAACACCCCCTTCCCTCTCTCTGACCACAACCTGATCACCTTCTCTATCTCCTCGTCCTCCAACGCCTACCCCTCCAAATGTCACACTACTACCAGCCGTAACCTCCGCAACCTTAACCCTGCCCCCCTCCACTCTGCAGCTGATCAACTCCACGACCGCATCCTCCCCCTGTCCTGCCCCGACTTGGCTATGACTGCCTACAACAACGTGCTGTCAGCAGCCCTTGACTCATTAGCGCCTTTAACCACACGCAACATCAGACTCCGACCGCTCCAGCCCTGGCAGACTGATCACACCAAAACCCTCAAACGACGCAGTCGTGCCCTGGAGCGACTATGGCGCAAAACAAAATCCCAACAAGCTTTCACCTGCTACAAATCTGCCTTCCACACCTACACCTCCTCCCTCCATGCTGCCAAACAAGCCTACTTCCTGACCCTCATCAAGGCCCTCTCCTCCAATCCTCGCCGACTCTTCTCCACCTTCAACTCTCTACTCTCTCCACCCCCACCTCCACCCAGCACCTCACTCACCGCCCTTGAGATTGCCAATCACTTCAAAAACAAGATTGACACAATTCGCAAGGACATTGCCGCAACTCACACGCCCTCTCAACCCGTCCCCTCTCACACAGCTACCCCATCATCCCCCCTCCCCCTCGACATTACCCGCAGGGACTTCGTCACTGCTCAAACTCCCTCCAACCCCATTCCCCCTCACTCAGCTACCCCCTCATCACCCCTCTCCCACGGCCCCACCACTGCTCTGACCTCCACTCCCACCCCACCCTACATTCCTCATACTGAAGCTCCCCCAACACTCCACACCTTTGACCTTACTACCATCGAGGAAGTCTCCAAGATCCTCTCTGATGCCCGCCTCACCACCTGCCCCCTCGACCCTATCCCCTCACAATTCCTGCGACCTCCCTCCCCCTCCATCCTACGCTCCCTCACCCACATCTTTAATCTCTCCCTCTCCTCCGGCACTTTCCCCTCCCCACTGAAGCATGCACACATCACCCCCATACTTAAAAAGCCCTCCCTGGACCCCAATGACCCGAACAACCTCAGACCCATCTCCCTGCTCCCACTTACATCTAAACTCCTCGAGCGCCTCGTCTACACCCGCCTATGCTCTCACCTCAACGACAACAACCTCCTCGATCCCCTACAGTCTGGCTTCCGCCCCCTACACTCCACCGAAACCGCCTTACTCAAACTCTCCAACGACCTTCTAACCGCCAAAGCTAATGGCCACTATTCAGTGCTCCTACTCCTTGACCTCTCTGCGGCCTTCGACACAGTTGACCACCCCCTCCTCCTCAAAATACTACACTCCCTCGGCCTCAGAGATTCTGCTCTCTCCTGGCTCTCATCCTACCTGTCACAGCGCTCTTTCAGCGTTACCTATAATGCTACCACCTCCCCCTCACTCCCCCTCTCTGTTGGGGTCCCTCAAGGCTCTGTTCTTGGGCCCCTTCTCTTCTCCATCTACACCTCCTCCCTTGGCCAACTCATACACTCTCACGGCTTCAACTACCACCTCTATGCCGACGACACACAAATCTATCTCTCAACCCCCCACCTCACCCCCTCGGTCTCTGCCCAAATCACACACCTACTGAGCGACATATCAGATTGGATGTCGCTCCACTTCCTTAAACTGAATCTCTCCAAAACCGAGCTCCTTGTCTTCCCCCCAGCCCGAACCCCACCCCCCATTGACTTCTACATCACATCCAACAACGCCAATATCAAACCCGCTCTGCAGGCCAGAGTACTTGGTGTCATTCTGGACTCCAACCTATCCTTCCAGCCCCAAGTCCAATCTTTAACAAACTCGTGCAGACTCCACCTCCGCAACATCGCCAAAATCCGCACGTTCCTAACCCCAGAAACCACTAAACAGCTCATCCACTCCCTGATCATAGCACGACTCGACTACTGCAACTCCCTCCTCACTGGCCTGCCTCGCCGCTGGCTATCCCCGCTTCAGTCGATCCTGAATACGGCTGCCAGACTCATTCACCTTTCCAACCGCTCCATTTCCGCCACCCCCCTCTGCCAATCCCTCCACTGGCTTCCGATTGCGCAACGGATCAAATTTAAAATCCTAACACTGACGTACAAAGCTGTCCACCATACTGCCCCGAACTACATCACTGACCTAATATCCAAGTACCGCCCAGCACGCACACTCCGCTCCTCACAAGACCTCCTTCTCTCTAGTTCCCTGGTCTCCTCCTCCCATGCCCGCCTCCAGGACTTCTCCAGGGTGTCACCCATCCTCTGGAACTCCCTGCCCCAACCCATCAGATTATCACCTACTCTCCTCTCCTTTAGGCGCACCCTGAAAACCCATCTCTTCAGGGAAGCCTACCTCACCCCCTGCTAACTTGCTGACCTCCTCCACTCTTCCTACCACTCCATCCCCCACAGCTATCTCCTCCTGTACCACTATCCCATCCCTTCTAGATTGTAAGCTCGAAAGAGCAGGGCCCTCGATCCCCTCATGTTTTGCATTGTATTGGTATTGTTCTGTCACATGTTCTGTCCCCCTTTGTAATGTACAGCGCTGAGTGAACTATTGGCGCTTTATAAATACTGTATAATAATAATAATAATAATAATGTGGTCCGTTTGCAGTGCATTTTTAAAGTGCATGCATTACTTTTGGTATGATCCAGTGTGATTTCAAATGAATGGGCTGAAAATCGCATCACAAAAAATCAGACAGGAACACTGAGCGCATTACTGTTACTGCTGGCTTCAGTTTAAGGGTTAGGGTAAAGCTGAACTCTATGACGATACATATTAATGCAGCTCTGAGTTCATTAATACATCATTACATTTTTATTTTTTAATGCAGACAGTTTTAAGAATTTAACTTTCATTTTGTGTTGCTTAGCAACATGTTACATTTTACACCCTAAATACGCATGTAACATGTCACTAAAGGTGGAGTCAGCCTTTAAGTGTTTGGGGGAGGTTAGAAATTCAGGGTTTATTTTAGGGGTTGTGCGTTACGGCTTGTTAAAAGATAAGTTCACATTTGGGAACATTTTAATTGTGCCACCCCTTTAATGCTGCAGCTGCTGCCCCCCCCCCCCCACCTTCCCCCTCCCTGTGACAGAAGTATGAGGAGAAGTTTCCCATACTATCTGTCATATTTGAAAACAGCATGACCATGCGGGGCTTTGCCCACATGGCCGCTTCTTTTCATTCACAGAGTTCCATGAATGAATGAACTGCAAGTCCCGACATTGGTTGTCAGCTTGTAGTTTTCAGTAAGGTGCCACGGTGCTGTGAAGCACCGTGGTAGTTCATTGATTTTTCCTGTCAGTAAATCTGCTTGCATGCACATCCCATACAGGCAAGCAGATATACTGACAGATCTGCAAGAGAAATGCTGCAGACAAAAATAATAAATGCACATTTTTTTACCTGCAACAAAATGGGCATGTATTATTTCTGTGCAAAAGATGAACGTATCCTTTAAGGAAATGGTTAAAGCGTAATTCTACAAACCTTGGCTCCAGCTATGCAGTGTCCTGGAGCTCCCCACCGACCGCTGACATTTTCAAGGAGCTGGCTTCTGGGTATCGAGTGCCAGTTGTTTTCATTGGCTGGGCCAATATGACGTCACTCTTGCAGTGAAGTCAGCTTTGACATTGCCAAATTTCTACAGGGAGCTGCGCTCGTGGGCAGGCAAGTAGGTCATTGTAATGCAGAGGAGACAAAGCATGTCTCTTCTGCATTAAAATCCTTTCCACTCACCCGTTTTTTTGTTTTGTATATAAAGTTCCACTTTATATGCTGGGGTCTGTTCAACAGTTAAAAATAGCTCAGAGGTTATAGACATTGGAGGGATTTTGTGATTTTTACTTTTTGGCACTAAAAAAGCAAAACTACTGTGCTGAGCTTCTAGTGCCAAGAAGAAACACTGAATTTTATTTATTTTTTTTTAATTCTTGAAAACCGATATTTTCCAACAGCCTGCTAGATGTTATTAGCTTGTTTAATAGGTTTTAGAACCTTGTCTGAATTTTTTATAACATATCCATGGTAAAGTTCTCTTACTAAATGCTTGAATAATTGCTGAATCCAGCAAATGTATTCAAACGCTCTGTATGCGTCAGTTGTCTCTCAGCTTAGCCGTAGTACAGATGTCATGGGCAAACATGACCCAGTCAAAATTGTTTGGAGTATTTGAGAATGCCTTTAAATTCTGTAAGCAGATGTCATATCAAATGGCATATAGTTGCTTCTATTAACCCTTTTTTATTGCAGGGCAGTAATGGGATGTACTGAATGACATTAGTAAAAATAAATATTAAAATCACACACACATACATAAACAAATGTGCAAGTAAGGCTTGCATGTGTTAAAAGGCATTTGTGCCACATGGTGGGTATTGCTGCACTTACCAGCATGGGGAAACATTGTTTGTTACCAGAGTTCAGTGTCACTTTAATGCTGACCACAGTAGATGTTTACATAGGCTTTACAATGTTAATGAACACCTAAAAATGAATATAGTGCTGCAGACCTTAGCACCACTATGTTTGTCTGTCTGCCTTTCTCTTTAAACCTGTGATTGCATTCTATTCCATATTTCAAAATGTTCTCTTTTGTGGTACCTGCTTCGGGTTGCTCCCTTAAAAATCCATAGGGCCACCTGAACATGTGCGTTCCTGGCTGGCGCTATAGATAGATCTCCCTAAACTGTGTGCACCCACAGAAAGTGCCAAGCCACTCCACTGCTCCCCCTCCTCTGAGCAAGTGATTGACAGTGCCTGGAGCCTGTTCTGCCCCTAGTCCTCTGTGCATGTGAAGTACTTAGAATGCATTTACTAAAACATTTGGGAGCATTTAATACTACTTTGTGCATTTACTATTTGATAATATGTTAGTCCCCCTATGCAGCTTTAAAGTGTTACAAAACCCAGGACGCCGCATTCACTATATCTGGTCTCCCACAGTACACAGAACATGGAAATTCAATTAGTTTAGTAAATATATACCAGCAGTTAGAACAGTCTTGTAACTTCTATCACTGTCCAGCTGGGCACTGGTTGAAGCTTGTAGGCGGAGGCTGCATGACCCCTGACCCTTTTGTCTGGAGAGTGCTGATTGGCCCTGTTCTAATCACATGCACCCCCCCAAAGGAAAAAAAACCTCTCTAGCAATACCTACTATACTGAGCATGTGCAGAGTGACTCCAAGAGCTCTGTACTATCGGCAGATGGATTGGGGACAGTAGAAGAAGGGGAGGATCAGAGAAGACAGGATCAAACAGCCTTTTTATACAATGCAGAGGATTAACCCCTTAGGTTTCACAGTGAGTATAACAAGCATGCTTTACTGCATATACAGACTGATTTTACTGTTGTGGGTTTAGTAACAATTTAAGTGGCAAGTGAGATTCCCATGCCAGCACCCACTGAAACATGCTCAATCACTGTGTTCTTAAAAATATCCTTCCCGGAGCTTGAAACACGAGACTGGTAGGGCTTTTCAGACAGCAGTGTCTACAGTCCTCTGAAAAGAGATTTGCAGCAGATCGCTTTTCAGAGTGTGGTAGTGCATCAGCTGGCAGTTCAGGAGCAGATCATAGTGCCTCTGTTTTTTTTTTGTTTTTTTTTTCCTTGATCATAAAGGGGATTTTCAGTTAAAATACTGTGCTGTAACCGTGAGCCTAATATTATTATTATTATACAGTATTTATAAAGCGCCAATAGTTCGCTCAGCGCTGTACATTACAAAGGGGGACAGAACATGTGACAGAACAATACCAATACAATGCAAAACATGAGGGGATCGAGGGCCCTGCTCTTTCGAGCTTACAATCTAGGAGGGAGGGGATAGTGGTAAAGGAGGAGATAGCTGTGGGGGATGGAGTGGTAGGAAGTGTGGAGGAGGTCGGTCAAGTTCTAGTCTAGGTCTAGTATTTGGCTTATGGTTGCAGCGGTCTCCCATTGACCCTAATGGGCGTTTGTTACAAGCCATGCCACTTGTCAAACTCTTCAAGTCGAGTTAAAATGGCCTGTATACAGCTTCATTCAGCTGCATAAGTAGAATTTAGCTAGGCAGTTGAGGGCTGGTAAAACCATGGCTCAACCACCTATTTTAATCAGGGACCTTTAGTTAAAGCGGTATTATAGAAGAAATTGGGGTTAGAACAAAAAACAAAAAACAAACGAGCACACATCTATCTCTCTTCTATGCTGCATTTGCTCCACATGGGCTCTAAAGCCTCGTACACATGATGAGAATATCGGATGAATACTTGTCCATTTTTTGCATGCTAGTCACCATATTGAAAATGAAGAGGTTATTAAGGTTAAGAAAATTCTTGTACGACAGAATAAAAATTCAGAAGTGATGTGATTGTATTTTTGGACATAAACTGTAATGATTATGTGAAAATTGTACGACTGCTATCGTACAAGAAAAATTTTTGTGCTTATCCCTTCGAATAATTTTCACCACTCTCCACTCTGCCCTTCCAGCACTCACTGGAGCACATGGCTGTAGAGGGGTTGATGTAGCTGGCTCTGGCTTGTGCTTACAGCTGCATCCAGCTGTCAGGAAACCGTGTGGATCCTGACAATATGGTCGGGTTCCTTCCAGAGCCTGGAGTAGCTCGCTATAATCCGACTCTGGGTCACAGAAGTTTAAAAGTGACCCACAAAAGAAGTATGTGCAAAAAAATCTTTGCCCATGCTTCTCTTGTAAACTTTGTTTTTAAAAAGTTTGTCCCCTTATCTGTCCCCCGCCACCAGTGTCCCCTTATCTGTCCCCCGCCACCAGTGTCCTTTTTATCTGTCCCCCATCATTAGTGAATGCTCATCTGTCCCCCCACCATCAGTGTTCCCTTAAATGTCCCACACCATTCGTGTCCCCCACCATCAGTGCGCTTTATTGGTCGCCCTTAATCAGTGTCCTCTCACCTGTCCCACACCATCACCATCGGTGTCCTTTCATCTGTCACCACCAGTGTCCTTTCATCTGTCACCGCGATCAGTGTCAGCTACATTCCCCCCCCCACCATCGCAGACCCAGCAGCAGCATGATCCCAGCCAGCATCTGACAGTAGGGAAGGTAATCAGGATGTACAGACACAGAGCATCGCTGTGCCTTCCCTCCCACTTCCTGTTACACAGGGTGAATGCAGAGCGGTTCTGTCCATTTTGCCTCCATTCCAGTGCAGACATGTGGCATAATCCTGCACAGGTCCGCACCAGTTACCACACTTGCGTTTTTGTTTCCTGCGTGACTTCCAGAGACCTGCAGATTTCTTGTGCAGAAAAGAGACCTGCAGATGGTGTGAACAAGCCCTTGCTTGGTGCTCTTTAACACTCTGTCTCATTGCCAGACATCTAGATCCACCTTTTTCAACCAGTGTGTCATGGCTGGGTTCCTCAGGAGTGACTTGACAAACTGCTGAAAACTTGCCCAAATTCTGCAACAATTGTCAACAAGCGTGCAGGTGAATTAAGCCAAACCTGCCTTTTTTTTTATTTTTTATTACACAAAGCCATGGGATTTCATTGTGCAACATTGTAACCTCGAACACTGCGAGCCAGTTTCTGGCGCCCTAATAACCAATGATATGATAGGGAGGACATCCTTGTTTGCCTCTCTCCATCAGCATTGGGATGACATTAACTGAATTAAGGAGAGAAACTAAGAGGTTCAATAATTGCTGGGATACCTTTCCGTACCACTGTGCAAAGGAATATTGGTTTGTAAAAGTAAGCCACCTCTAATGCTGGGTGTCCTACATGTGTAGATGTCACTACAGTGTGTAATAATATTAGTTTAGTTTTTTACATTTTAAAACATGGGGCCTTAAGATTGTATATAATTTTAAAGGGTGTCTTGACTGAAAACGCTGATCTAGATTTTCATAGTGTAAATTCTGTATGGCTGATTTTTTGTCCATCTCCAATACACTGGTTAGGGGAAACAGTAACACTGTACTTTATACTATATCTAATGAGCGTTGGACTGATAAATAAAACAACCTTCTAATTGTCATCCTGCCGTCTGGTTCATGTCTTTGGTACAGGTACAGAATTAGATTCCTTTCCCTCAGCTACTTAAAATTCTCCAGACGGCCAAACTAAACAGCTTTCTCTGGTCACAGGAGGCCTTGCATGCTTGTGAAATAGCATACATTCCTACCAACTGAATAACATGTAAAAATAGACTCTGAAATTCTGCCTTCTGAATTTTCAGAAAATTGATGTTCTTTTCATGGCAGCCTTCAATTCTGTATAATGTCTCTCTTCTTGCTTAATCAGATGGCAAAAATAGAAGTAGCAGTGTTATTTTAGTACAAACTTCCTTGTGTTATTAACTGATTTCACAGTTTTCTAAATGGGTAAGGAAACATACGTACCTTCCAACCACCATAAACAACTTTTTTTATTATTATTATTTTTTTATTTTTTTAGATAAAGCAGATAAGGATCAGAATCTCTTAAGTTTTTATTGTCCTTAATGAAGAACCAAAACAAAAAAAAAAGAGGGTGTGGGTGTCACTGGGACAGGAAGCCAACAGAGAGCAATAAAAACCGCTTCTACACCCTACTCAGTAACTAAGTTTCCTGGGGCCAACATGGCAGCATACATGCTGCCATGGATTGGTTCCAGGAAAAGGAAAATTATGGTAAGTATGTGATACAATTTTTTTGTTTTCTTGGCACCAACAAATTGTAACAAAAATGAAAAATTGTATCAAACACTGTAATTTTCCTTTCCAGCCACCAATCCATGGCAACATACATGTGGTAGTATGCTTCCATGGATTGGTGCCAGGAAAGGAAAATTACGGTAAATTTGATACAATTTTAGGGGTGTGGAAATTTTTGAAAAAACTACTTGTCCAGGGACTTAATCGGTGTCCCAATCTACTTGTCCCTCATGACAATCTACTTGTCCAGATAAAAAAAAAAAAATACATGTTAACCAAAACTGTATTTAAAATCGGAGGTGATATTAGGAATGTCTGGGGCTCTTAAAAACAAAAGGGTCTTTATGGCGACTTAAATATTTAATATTTTTTAACATTGCGCTGTTTATCTCCTCCACACCTCCCTGTCTGTCTCCAGTGCCACACCCGGGGGCTAGCAGTGATGGGAGAGGCCTTGCAGTGTAATGAGCACCGATTGGCTGCTCCTCAAGAAAAGGGAGTGTCGGGCTTATCCTTTATCCCTTTTGCTGCCAGAGCTGTTTTTGCATTTTTTGCACCTTTAACACCTTCCCGCCTGACCTGTAGCAGATGACGGCCGGGCGGGACACTCCTCATTGTGACTGGGCGTCCAATGATGTCCTGTCAAAACAAGCCGCGCAGCCTGTCACCGGCTGTGTCCACGTGACACCGCCAATGACATATCACTGCACCGGCCCGTTGCCGTTACAGCAGATCACATGTCAGTTGTACACAATGGATGGCTTCCTGTCATGCCATCCATTGTATACAATTATGTTGTTAGCTGTGACTGGTCAAATCAGTCCAAACATTCTATATTTTCTGAAAGTAGAGACCCGAGAGAATAAAATGGCAGTAGTTCCAATTTTTTATGTTGCATGATATTACTGCAAAGTTTCAGTAAGTTAATTTTAGGGTATAAAAAAGCAAAATGGCGACAAACTTCAGTACCCTATATTTTCTATAGGTCGACACTTTTAAAGCTCCTTATAGGTCATCAGTTTAGTGCTACGGAGGAGGTCTGGTTCTAGAATTATTGCTCTCATTCTGGCATGCATGGGGACATGTGATGTGTATTGCAATGGACATTTTCATGCGTAGGCGCCCCAACGTGTGCTTTTACATTTGTACGTGCATATGTGTGGGGGGCCTCCATTTTTTTTGGGGGGGGTGTGTTATGTGCTTGGGTGTAACTTTCATTTTTGTACAGTAACAATCTTTTCTTTTTTTACTTTTTTTTTTTTTTCATCACATAGGAGACAAAGTCTGTGATTATTTTTTTGGTGACAGTTTCTCTTTATTGAGGCATCCAGGGTCTAAAAGACCCTGAATGTCTCCCCTGTGCTCCACTGAAAGTAATGCAGTGCACATCGCACTGCATTACATTCTTTCCCGGCTTCCATGGCTGGGAATCTCTCAACTGGGACCCGGAAGTAACCTCATAAAGTCACCTCTGGGTCAGGACAAAAAGGGGAGGGGAGGGAAGTGGGCCCACAGATGGGGGGGGGGGGAGCGGAGAGAGGCTGGCACTGTGTGGAGGCAATCGGGTGGCAGCTCTGCTGCTTAAATGCTTCCACCTGACAGATGAGCCCGCTGCAGGGCTAAAGGTAGAGAAAAACCACACCTGGAACTAAATGTCCTGGGCATCGGGCGATAGGAAACAAACATCCCTGAATTTTCCATATTTTGGTGCTATCACTGTCCCTGCCAAAAACATCCCTTCATTATATACCACAATGGTGTAGCACTTTTCCACACAAAACAAACAAACTATTATATTATAAATACTGTACAGTTGTGTTCAAAATAATAGCAGTCAGGCATTACCAACCTGATCAATCACTGTTTTTGGTAGAAATGATATTTCTACATGGCAAATAATTTACTAGCAGGTGTAGTAGAGTAATAGAAATCCACAGACCCAACAGTCATGACATGCATGCTGCTGATTCTGTGTAATTGAATCACTAATTCAATTACAGGGCATGTTCAAAATAATAGCAGTGTGGAGTTCTATTAGTGAGGTCATTCATTCTTTGAAAAACAGGTGACAATTATTGCCCTTCTTTAAGGAAGGAAGGCAGCAAATGTTGTACATGCTGATTACAGTGCATTTCTCTCTGAAATTCTGAGAAAATGGGTTGTTCCAGACATTGTTCAGAAGAACAGCGTACCTTGATTTAAAAGTTGATTGGAGAGGGGAAAACATATAAAGAAGTGCAGAAAATGATAGGCTGCTCAGCTAAAATGATCGCAAATGCTTTAAAATGGCAACCCAAACCTGAAAGACGTGGAAAAAAACAAAAAACTACCTTTCGAATGGATAGCAGAGAAGACAAAATGGCAAGGACTCAGCCAACAATCAGCTCCAGGAAGATCAAAGAAGGTCTAAAGTTACCTGTGAGTACTGTTACAATTAGAAGATGCCTATGTGAAGCCAAGCTATCTGCAAGAAGCCCCCGCAAAGTCCCACTGTTGGAAAAAAAGACGTGCTGAAGAGGTTACAATTTGCCAAAGAGCACATTGACTGGCCTAAAGAGAAATGGCGCAACATTTTGTGGACTGATGAAAGTAAGATTGTTCTTTTTGGGTCTAGTGGCCGGAGACAGTTTGTCAGACGACCCCAAACACTGGAAGCAGTGAAGCATGGTTGCGCAAGCATCATGATATGGGGATGTTTCTCATACTACGGTGTGGGGCCTATTTATCGCATACCAGGGATCATGGATCAGTTTGAATACATCAGAATACTTGAAGAGGTCATGCTGCCTTATGCTGAAGAGGAAATGCCCTTGAAATGGGTGTTCCAACAAGACAACGACCCCAAACACACCAGTAAACGTGCAACATCTTGGTTCCAGACCAACAAGATTGACATTCTTGTATGATATTGAATGTGTCTGTTTTTGGAATATTGGTAAGGGTATGCATTCCTTACTGCAATTTAGAAGTTTGGAAGGATTATATACTTTTTGGACACTTATTTTGTCACTGCTATCACATGAGCAGAATTTGATTTATTTTGTGGACTTTTAGGGTCTGGACTTCACTTATAAAGTCATTGCTGGGGGTTCAACTTTTATATAGAATTTTCTGTTTATTAATAATTATACATCTTCAGGGTTTGAGGGTGTTGATGGTGCTGCGGGGAGTTGAATTTATACATTTTATTATTCATTTATTTATTTATGTAGGAAGTGGTTTTATTTTATATATATATATTTTTCTTCATGTTTTGATTTGGAATAGAATGTGTAGTGTTCCCAATGCATTTGTGTGTATGGAAATAAAAGCTATTAGAAGGATTTTGAGCTTTATTCACTTTTTTCAACACACGGCTATTATTTTGAACACCGTTATATGTGCACAAAACTATTAATACTAACAATAAACAATAATGTTGTCCACGTCTGTTCAGTTCTCTGTTTTCAACATCACTACGTGCTCATAACATCATTTTCATGTATCCACCAGCAGATGTGCCCTCATATGGACTGTATGACCTTACATAATATGCAGGGTCATAGATACAGTGGGGATCGAAAGTTTGGGCAACCCAGCTAAAAATTTGTATTAATGTGCATAAAGAAGCCAAGGAAAGATGGAAAAATCTCCAAAAAGGCATCAAATTACAGATTAGACATTCTTATATGTCAACAAGAGTTAGATTTTATTTCCATCATTTACACTTTCAAAATAACAGAAAACAAAAAAATGGCGTCTGCAAAAGTTTGGGCACCCTGCAGAGTTAAGATCTTGTACTGCCCCCTTTGGCAAGTATCACAGCTTGTAAATGCTTTTTGTAGCCAGCCAAGGGTCTTTCAATTCTTGTTTGAGGTATCTTTGCCCATTCTTCCTTACAAAAGTCTTCCAGTTCTTTTGAGATTTCTGGGCTGTCTGTCACCCACTGCTCTTTTAAGGTCTATCCATAGATTTTCAATTATGTTGAGGTCTGGAGATTGTGAAGGCCATGGCAAAACCTTCAGTTTACGCCTCTTGATGTAATCCCCCGTGGATTTCGAGGTGTGTTTAGGATCATTATCCATTTGTAGAAGCCATCCTCTCTTTAACTTCAGCTTTTTCACAGATGGCATCAAGTTACCATCCAAAATTTGCTGAAATTTTATTGAATCCATTTTTCCTTCTACTCGTGAGATGTTCCCTGTGCCACTGGCTGCAACACAACCCCAAAGCATGATTGATCCAACCCCATGCTTAACAGTTGGACAGAGGTTCTTTTCATTCAATTCTGTGCCCCTTCTTCTCCAAACGTACCTTTGCTCATTCCGGCCAAAAAGTTCAATTTTAACCTCATCGGTCCACAGAACTTGTTTCCAAAATGCATCAGGCTTGTCTATATGTTCATTTGCAAAGTTCAAACGATGATTTTTGTGGTGAGGACGTAGAAGAGGTTTTCTTCTGATGACTCTTCCATGAAGACCATATTTGTACAAGTATCTCTTTATAGTGGAATAGTGTACCACAACTCCAGTGTCTGCCAGATCTTTCTGGAGGGATCGTGCAGTCAAACGTGGGTTTTGAATTGTTTTTCTCACAATCCTGCGAGCTGTTCTGTCTGATATTTTTTTTGGTCTTCCAGATCTTGCTTTAACTTCCACTGTTCCTGATGACTGCCATTTCTTAATTACATTCCGAACAGAGGATATTGACATCTGAAAACGCTTTGCTATCTTCTTATAGCCTTCTCCAGCTTTGTGAGCGTCAACTATTTTCAGTTTCAGCTTTCTAGACAACTGCTTAGAAGAACCCATGGTGCTGATTGTTGGGGCAAGTTCAGATGAGTCTGGGCATTTAAAACCTTTGAGATTGACATCACCTGGTCTTCCCAGACGATGATTGAGAACAATCCATGACACTGGCAGGTCTCAGCTTGGCAAAGGGGGCAGTGCATGCTATAAGTTCTGCAGGGTGCCCAAACCTTTGCAGACGCCATTTTTTTGTTTTCTGTTATTTTGAAAGTGTAAATGATGGAAATAAAATCTAACTTTTGTTGACATATTATAAGAATGTCTAATCTGTAATTTGATGCCTTTTTGGAGATTTTTCCATCTTTCCTTGGCTTCTTTATGCACATTAATACAAATTTTAGCTGGGGTGCCCAAACTTTCGATCCCCACTGTAGCTTGTGTCCCCCTCTAGGCATCCAGCATGCCCATAGATGGATCACAATTTAGCTGGTTCAGCAGGAACCGGACAGATTTTGATTGTATATGGCCAGCTTAAGTCTTTAGGTCCTCAGGGAACTATAGGTTTCTTATCACTGTCCATGGAAGTCTGTGGTTTTCTGAGGGGAGGGGGGGGGGGGGGCAGAGAGACAAACAGGTGCCAAGCCTTCATAGCTAGATTTCCCATGCATTATTTTTTGCAATTTTAAAATTGATCAGAAAAAAGGAACACTATTATTTGGCTTTGTAGTGGCAGCAGTTGTATGGGAGGGGGGATGAGAATTCTGGTCAGTGAATAAGAGTAACCAGTATATGACCCTACATTTCAAGTAAAATACAGATGGAATTGGCCTTTAAAAGGAAAGAATAGTGACCAGATTATGACTGTATATGTACAGAGGATAGTTGTATTTGTGCAGTTTGTGATGGCTTTGTTTCCTGATTTTCAGTTACTGCACAGTGTTATAGGCTGCATTGTTCTTCTCTCACAAGACAAGTCTACAGCTAGTTGCATCCTTAAATTTCTCTTGTTTAGAGTTCTGTATGTTTGATATAACATTTCAAATAATCTGTAGGACAGAAAACTCCTTGGGTGGTGGTCTTTCTTACATGGTTGTTGACATTTCCTTTCTCTTTATGAATGCCAACTCTGTAACATCATCTCCAAATAATGTCAGAAATCCCTATCATGCAATGATAATAATCAATCCATGCTTTAGATACCAGACTCTCCTTGAACAGAATGATTATATACATATTTTGGCACGTTTTCAGTTTCTGTTGGGTGGCCTTTTATGAAAAACCCTAACATTATACTATGGTACAATAGCCATCCACCATTCCACAATAATACACAGGGCTGGAATAAGCCATCAGCCTAACAATGTTACCCAGCACCAAATGGTTTTGTGATTCAGCCTATTCATCGTGAGTGGAAGTACAACTCTACTACTTATTGTTTCATATTATTGTCAGTAATTACCTGGGAACAAATTGAACTGGCAGTGTGGTAAACTGTGTGATTAGTTCCTTGCTTTTCCCTGAAGTCTGTACTGAGACACAAGTCACATTTTAGGCATCCACTACACTAGGAATGTCACATTTTGTGTGATATTTCTTAAGGCCTGTGTCCTTCAGAAGGGTGGAGGCACTGTATTTTTCCTTATAAGAGACAAGGAGGCACTCTTTACGTCTGGAGGAAAAGGAATTTAATCTCCAAACATGGAAAGGTTTCTTCACAGTGAGAGCTGTGAAAATGTGGAATAGACTCCCTCAAGAGTTGGTACTGGCCAGCTCAGTGGATTGCTTCAAAAAAGGCCTGGATTATTTCTTAGATACACAGAATATAACTGGATACTAACATATATAGGTAAAGTTGATCCAGGGAATATCCGATTGCCTCTCGGGGGATCAGGAAGGAATTTTTGTCCCAGCAGGTGCAAACTGGATCATGCTTTGCTGGGGGTTTTTTTGCCTTCCTCTGGATCAACTGTGGGTATACTTTTTTTTTTTTTTTTTTTCTATGGTTAAACTGGATGGACTTTTGTCTTTTTTCAGCCAGACTAACTATGTAACTATAAGCTTAGGTTGTTATAATGAAAGCATATCCTGTCATTCAAAAATATGTTTAATGCAAAATTAACATCAATTTTTAAACTGTCAATTGGAAGTTTATATTACCTATGTATTATAGACCAGTATGAAATCTTCCAAATGTTTCCCATCCAGTAGAGATCAATGTAATAATGTGCTGTGTCCTTGTTCATGCATGTATCATTTATTCCCAAAATCCTATCCTGCTGAGATATGCAGAGTGCCATGCTTTGGTTTCGTCACCGCTACCTCCAGGACGTAGCTGTACTCTCCATTCGATGACATGCATTGAGAGCAGAAGCATCGTTATGGGCAGAGAAGGCAAGACCGTATCTAAAATGGTGCTTGTTTCAGTGGTGGTGGGAATAAACTGCCTACATCCACAAAGTATTCTGCATACTAATTCGGTATAGACTGTTTGCAAAGCACTTGTTTAGTTGTGTGTATGAGGTTAGGACTTTTCTGGCAATGTTGTGCAGGGTTTAATTTTCCTTTTAGAAAGGGCATGATAAAAATGGCAGCAGTTTCATCAGACTAGGACAAGGCAAATAAAGTTTGTCAAAAGCTGATACAATCCTTTTCCCGACTGCTGCAAATATTCAACCATAAAATGTCAGTTACTTGCTCCAGCTGTTGGAAGGAATACAACACCACTAGAAGCAGGTTAGTAGAAGGTCACCTTCGAGCCAAATGCACCTTTCAATGAACCATGATTGATCTCAAACTGATATAAAAAGCAAGCTGCATATGCCCATTGACAGAAGGCCTGTCAACAGAAGCCTGTAGAACTAGAGGTCAAACTACAGCACTGCCCAGAGTTTTTGGTAGTAGAGATTAGATACACCTTATGTCTGGGGACTGAAGGGCTTATCAGTAGGGCTTGGTATTGTCACTGGATTGTTCTTATGTTTGTACAGATAACAGCTTTGAGAGAGTCGTTTGTTTGCTTATCTAGTGACAATGCTGCAATAGATGTTTCTGCTACAAGGATGTGGAAGCGTCTGACTTCATTATCACTTAGGGTAGTGCACTTTTCTCCTGCCATATTGACAATGCTCCCCATCACTTTGTACATGCAAGATTGTTTGAAAGTATCTCAACAAAGGCGAGGCTCAAATTCTTCTATGGAGAGCAGTGAACTATCACAGAAACAGAAAATGATATGTCACCTTCAGTTCAGAGCTGTCCTGCAGTACTTTACCACTGGATGCTGCTAGTTTTCCAGGTTGAATGACAGACAGCAGTTCCTGTCAGCGAATGCTGTCATTGACCTGCCCCCAATGGTGTCATCATCTTCCTGTGCAAACAGAACTCCTGCACTGAAAGGGGTCCACACATAATTATACCACCACTGATAAGTCCAACAAGAAGGACTGCTGACCACTGAGGAATAAACCGTGACTTAATCAGACCGGCTTGAAAACTGCAGGAAAAAAAATATGTATACATTTTTTTGGAATTGGATTTAGATTTTATACTTTCTTTTCATGGCAAACAATTAATACAGCAAAAAATGAATTTAGGCATCCCTGCCCTTTTTTAATTACTGCCCTGCACTATGCAGTGGAAATGAAGATCTTGGTTGTTCAGGTCCTAAATAGCTTTCATCTATCCTTTTCAGCTCCGGAAGGTTTTACTCCCTTCATGACCAGGCCATTTTTTTGCTATTTGGCACCGCACTACTTTAATTGGTAATTGTGCAGTCATGCAACACTGTACCCAAACAAAATGTTTATTTTTTTTCACACAAACAGAGCTTTCTTTTGGAGGTAGTTGATCATCACTCCATCACTGTTTTTTTTTATTATATAAATGAAAAAAAAAGAACAATATTTTCAACTTTCTGCTATAAAACACATTCAATAAAAAAAATCTTATTTAGGCCAAAATGTACATTGCTACATTTCTTTGGTAAGAAAAAATCCAAATAAGTTATAGTGTCTACAAACTATAGTATGGTGTGTATATATACTGGATTTATACTACTAATGGCGGGTGATCACTGACTTATAGTGATAGTGTGACAGGTAATCTCACACGGGCACTGGGTGAAAACTGACTAACTGACATCACTAGAGGTAATACTGTACACTGCCACTGTACAAATGACACTGGCTGAGAAGGGGTTAATATCTAGGGGTGATCAAAGGGTTAACGGTGTGCCTAACAAGTGTTCATGTGTGTATTATTTGCTGCTTTTCACAAAAAATATCTTTTGTTCCTTGTTGCTTTGAAGGGAGAAGAAACAAAGAGATCATTCCCTCTATACAGAGCCCTATGTTGATTGTCAACACAGGACTCTGGGCTGTGATTGGACACAGCCCATCAGCAGGTCCTGGCCAATAATTCATTGAATCATTGGCCAGCATCTGTTGATGGATTCCTGCTGAGTTAATCACAGCGGGAGTCGCCAGGCAGGGGGGCAGCACATGGGCTCTCCACCCAGAAGAGGCCAGTGAAGTACAGGTTCGTTGCTGTGCCTTTTACGGGCTCCTTGCCCACAGTACATTGCTGATAGGCAGTCCTTCAGTGGGTATACAACACCTGAGATCCTAAAGAGGCTGTCCATAGGTGGATAGAAACTTGGCCAGCTTAGCAGAGACCAGACCATTTTCAATCCATCTATGGCTGTTCCCATTCATGAGAAGTCGATCTAACGGTTAACTTCTCATAAATGGGCTTGTTAGGAAATTTTGCTTCGATCAGCGCATGCAGCCAGCAATCACTCTATTCTGATGGCGGGGGAGTCCTGCTGTCAGAATATTATGACGCAGCAGAGAGGATTCCCGCATCCACTGCAAAAGTATGGCCAGCTTTATTAACCCTTCCATATTCATAGCAAACTCTTGTTTAGAAAAAGGGGGATTCTTAGTTCGCATATACTGCAATACATGTTTAAAGCGATGCTAAAGGTTTGTGTTTTTTTTTTTTTTTCTTAAATAGCAAACATTGTTGTACTTGCCTGCTCTGTGCAGTGGTTTTGCACAGAGCAGCCCGGATCCTCCTCTTCTCGGGTCCCCCGCCAGCACTCCTGGCTTCTCCTTCCTGTTGGGTGCCTGAGCGTCTGAGAAGGCGCGCTCCTGAGCCGCTGCTCCGGGTGTCCATGCACACACGGAAACATGGCTTGGCCCCGCCCCCTCTGTCTCCTCATTTGCTCACATAGCTTCCGCTTCTGTCTCAGCCAATGAAGAGGTATAGACCTGGGACAGCCGAGGTTCTCGTGGACATCACTGGATCATGATGGGGCTCAGTTAAGTATTAGAGGGGGCTTTACAACCAACTGTGTCAAAATGTCCCTCTCTGGTCAGTCCCTACTCATTCTTGCAGATTGCAAGATGGGAGAAAAACGTTATGCTTTCTGTCCTGTACCCACTTTATATTTTAATTTGGTAGTTTCTTGTTTTAGCAACTAAGAAATTGGCAATCTGCAATATAGTGTAGGGCCTGGCCAAAAAGGGACCACTTTGATGCAGTTGGCAAACTTGAACATATATTGCAATATATGCAAATTAGGAATCTCCCTTTTTTTAAGCAAGACTTAGCTATGAGTATGTGAGGTTTATTAAGTGGTTACGCGTCATTAGTGTCTCAAGTGTTATATGAAGGAAAGCTAAATAGGATCTGAACACCTTTACATCCATTTCCACTGCATAGTGCAGGTCAGTAATTAAGTGCAAGGATGGCTGAAATTGCTGTATTATTTTTGATGGAACAATATGTTATGCTCACTGTGCTGTAACCTTCTTGTATTATATTTATGTTTTATCTATAAATTTTTATAAATTATCAAGATTTCAGCTGAAAATCCACCCCGCCAAAAAAAAAAAAAAAAACAGATGACCACACATGTGAGTCTAAGGGTCCATTCACACAGGTGTTCAGTCACGTTTTTTTCAAAGAAATAATGGATTTGGTCTGCATCAGTTTTATATCGGTTTTTCCATCAGTTTTTTACATCCGCTACCAATGCAAAAATGGACTGTTTGTCAGTTTACATCCATTTTTCGTCAGTTCCTTTTTTTTTAACAGAACAAAAATAGGGCTTTGATCCATTTAAAAAACTGGATGTTGATGGGTGATCATCCATTTACATTCGTTTTTCCATAGAGATACATTGATGTCGGTTTTTCATCCATCAACGGATTGATGAAAAACGGCCAAATCGAACGCCCGTGTGAAAAGGGGCCTAAAGGTTATAAAGGCCCAAACTGACTATCATGAATTTACAGGAAACTGTTAGACTCCAATAGTAAAACCTTCCAAATGAAAACATTCCCAACAAACTCCAGGACATGCTAGCCTGTAAAAAGCTATTTTCTGTTTCCTTTTTTGCCATTTTTATTTTAAAGAACAGTAGTTTCCAACAATGTAAAACATTTCAGTAAAACACGTACAGTATTGCCAAAGTCTCATGATAAACAGTTAACCCCCGTGGCAGTTACAGTAGACAAAACATCCCGCACATAGTCTCAAAAACACCAAGTAGCCCCAGAAACCGGGAGGCCAAGGAGTAACATCAGATAGAGATCCTTTATAAGTCCTGTGGGTGATGGAGGAACCTGCTGGACATTTTTCTCTTCTCTAAGACTAAACCAGAAAGAAAATGGTCCAAGAAGAGGATATATAAGGAGCAAACAAACAGAGATGGGCAAAGTGGGGAAAAAAGAGGAATGGAAAAAGGTAAGAGAAAGGGGGCAAGAAGAAAATAAAAAGGAAGGGGGTGTCAAAAGGGATTGTTGTATTTAACAGCATGTAGGACTCACTGCGAGAAGAAACTTTCCCTCCTCGGAATATATGAACCTGTTCCATAGGGTCCACGTTTTGGTATACACCTCACTTATGTGTTGGTACGTCAGCACAAGACCCTTTATTCTCCTGAATTCTTGTGCAAAGTAAAGATTTTAAACTCAAATCAGACAATGGCAGTTTGTTCTGATTCCTTGAATCCACTTTCCAATTCTCAAGGTAGGGCAAGGAGATGTCCTTGGGAGGTGGGACCAAGAGCAAATAAAGTTTAGAGAGCGCATGAGGAAGTGCACCCCTGCCCAAGCAATAGTCTGCATAGCTTTTAGCGTAAGCTGACTGCCTTGGAAAAGTGGGAAGAGAATGTAGAAAATTATGTATTTACATAGTTCTCAGAAAATCTAGCGTATAGGATCCCCTTGGGATCATAAGAGTCTGCATAGAAATCCAAAAACCTGCCACCAAAAAGTGTGCTGCTAAGAAATGGCTTGACTGAAGAAGGGTCCTAAAAGAGCTTTCTGTGAGGCCTAGCCCAAACTGCGGGTGGCCCAAGATTGGGAACAAGGGGCAAAATAAGTAATCAAGAATAGAAGGGAGCATATATGTGACCTCATGGCAATTAGTGTATGTGTTTTAAACATGTTAGGTTTGGGCCACAATTTAATATCTCCATGACAACACTAATCCACCAATCTCCCAAGGTGTGTTGCCCAAAAATATTTTGATATATCCTGAACGGCTAAATCTCTGAATTGCCTAGGCAAAGTCAGGAGCCAGCAATGGATTCGGGGTATCCTATGTGCCCAGATAAAATCATACAGGAAAGAATGAACCTGCTTGAAAAATACAGGGATGCGGATAGGCAAAGCTTGAAACAAGTAGAGAAACTTTGGCAGAATGAACATTTTAATAATGTTACACTGCCCAACCCAAGAATGAAGTCCTCGGTGCCAATTGGCCAAAAGAGTGTGCACATTACATAGGAGTGGCGGAAAGTTCAAATCAAAAGTATGGGAATCAAAGTGCTCAGATATTTCAGAGCCTTAGTGGTCCGCCTAAATTTAAAGTGCTAAATAGAGAAAAACAAACAGAGGGTGCACCTGCCTAGTGCATGAACTTTAAAAGGCTGATGTGTTTCGAGGGCTAGCCTCTTCCTCAAAGCCTTGAGGAAGAGGCTAGCCCTCGAAATGCGTCAGCTTTCGGATGTCCAGAATTCTCATCATAAGACAGATACGCAAAGCGAATTGGACAGAGCAGTTCCTTCATGATGTGCCTTTTTATTTGACGATTGTTTGTAGAATATTTTTTAACATTTAATAAACATACTTTTAAGGTAATGAAATAGGCCGGTGTGCCCTCTGTTTGTTTTTCTCTATTTAGTATATTTGGACTCCCCAGTCCTTTTTGAGGGCAGCAAGGCGTGCATATCCCAAGAATTTCGTTATGTGGTCCCAGTGACATAGAGTCCATCCCCAAGCGCAGGAGTATCTGGGTTTTCCACTTCTACACTAAATTTAAAGTGCGACTGTAGAGAGAAAATGAAAGATTGTGGTATCGCCATCCCTATCGCCTCCAATTTGGAGAAGTTAATTTTAATATTGGAGAGGGCTCCTTACCGCTCAAACTCACGAAGAAGGTTGGGAATAGAGATCCCGGGGTTAGTTAATGTGATCATCATATCATCAGTATAAGCTGAGACATTATGTTGAACATCTCCGACACCCCCCCCCCCCCCCCCCCAGCCCCTGGATAATTGAGTTTCTGAAAATGAGGGAGAAAAGTAGAGGTGATAACAGACAGCCCTGCCTAGTGCCATTTGTAATAAGAAAAGGATCCAAAAGAATGCCATTGACCTTGACTGATGTTGTTGGCACCGTGTAGACCTATCTCTCCTCCTTTTACAGAATCATTTTATTCAGCATAATAATTCAGTCAGGTATGTATCACATTTATCATGTTTTAGGGTGAACTTCAAAACTAGTTCTTGACACTATAATGATTAATAGATTTCAGAGCTAATCACATATATTAAATGCATATTGGAAAATTTTAAAATCAATTAATTTTGTTGTTTTGGTTTTTTTGTAGCACAATGGACATTTATGTCAGTCCAAATGTTGAATTGACCTCCTGCACTCCCCTTGCAACAGGGCTGGAGTGTGAGTGAAAGAAGCAGTGCAAGTAACCAATCGGTTCATGTGCTGACAAGAAGCATGCAGATAGGTGGAGGAAATAGAGTAACGGATGCACACCATTGGGCCACTTCTTCTTTTAGTCAAAGGCTAGAGCAGAGCCAAGATAGCCTCGATTGAGACATGGTGGGTTAAATTATGCTGGCCATCAGGCTGAGGACATCCAGTGGCAGTAGAAAAAAAAAAGTACTGGAGGCGAAAACTGTGGATTAAAGCTGAATATTGCAGCAAAAGCTGTTTTTGATTTTTTTTGTTATAATGGGCTATTCTTTATGCTTCAGACTCCAGCCAAAAATAAAATTAATCTTCATCTTGTTATTTTTAGCTGGGGTTCTGATTTAAGGTCAGTGGAGCATGAAAAGTCTGATTTGACATCTGTTTTAGTTACCATTCAGGTCATATCCATGTTCACAATCTTATTCGTGAACATTTTTACTTTATCTGAATAATGTTTTCCTATATAGAAGTGTATTACGGTAAACATATTGGAAATTTAGCGTACAGCAGAATTAGTTTTAATGCTTGTATATGAACATGAAATATCTAGTGTGCAGGTTCACATTAAGTACTGTATATCTGTGCAGCACAAGCTCAGAATTTCTAAATTGAGAATCATTTAGTTCCTGGCCTTTACAGATGTCGGTATGCAGAGGTTTATACATTGGCATTCCAATCTGGCGTCTTTCTCATGGTAGGAAAATTCTTATGTATCAAGTAGACAATACAGATTTAACTTCCAGTGGACAATTACACTGCCTGTTTCTGAATCCAGGATATTTGCTTGTCTGTGGTAGACTACTGTACAAACTATTTAAAATTGAGTCACTTATTGAAAATGACAATGTAAATGAGCACATGATGCAGTTTCTGTGCCTTGCACCAGTTGGTTTTATTCTGGTTTTATTTCTCTGTGGCTGCACTGAGCTATCTTTTTATTTTTTTTTTTTTACCTCTGTAAGTATTTAAACTTGCCTGGTACTGAAAGAAGTATGCTTTGTGTTCTTTGAATCTACTTTGCCATAGAATCTATAGTAGACAGTGATATCCTTCTTCAGTTATGGGAGCTGTAGCAAGAAGAAAATAAACATTTGTTTTCTTCTGCAGATGTAACAGTCAAGGTCTGGAGATAAGAGCACCCCATAACTAAAATCAATCATGGCTAAATGATTTTTACAGATTTTCACTATTTTCCTACCTAGAAAGAAAAATAAAACGATTAAGTTGGTGGTTTCCAAACTTTCAAAAAAAAAAAAAAAATTACTGTCCTTTAGACTTTAGAGGGGCCACACTGCGGCCAGTGGGTGTAGACAACATCCTGGTGTTGATGGTCAGTGAGAGTAAAAATGGTGCCGAGGTTGGTGTTTAGTGGGGGTAAAATAATTATCTAGCGCCTGTGGTCAGTTGGAGGAGGAATAATGTCCCATTGTTGATATCATTAGAGCAAATAGTGTCCTGTTGTAGGTATCAGAAGAAGGAATTGTGCACCTTCACTGGTATCAGTGGAAGTGCCCCATCTATAGTATCATTGGGAAGAATAATGCCTCATAATTTGTGTCAATTAAAGAAATGGTGTCCCATTGCTGATGTCATTGGGAAGTTGAGTCCCATCAGTGGTGTAAGTGGGAAATTATGCCCATTGTAGGTATCACTGGGAGGAATTGTACCCATTGTTGGTGTCAGTGGGAGAAATTAGCCTCATTCTTGATATCAGTAGGGCCCCAAGGTCTCGATTTAAAGGCAAAAAAAGGCCACATCTGATTCGCTGACTGTTATTCAGTTTAGAATTGTTTTTTAAAGATTTGATGCAATATTGGTAGAATACTAATATTTGTACAATATACTGTAAAACCATGTTGCTACGTCTTGTTTTTAGTCATGGAGGATTCTGACATCAGTAGTAAATTTAGGTGCACAGAACATTTTAATCCTCTGTAGAATTTGTTCAGTGTCTAGACCTCAATCGGGGACACTCTTCCCCATACAGTACCCGCGCCCTTTCATAGCAGCTATTGCTAAGTAAGTAGTGTCCACATTGAAGCCCTGAGCAAAATTGAGCTGGGCCTTATGTGCACAATGATAGTTTAGTAAGGTTTATAAAATGCACGTACCAAACAAAGGAGCAGCTCCAAAGTTCTTTGCACCCTGGTTTGAGAGTAAATAAAGCAACACGTGTTTAGACCATTATCACTACAAAATGCATTCACAAGCATCAGTGTATTGTGTACACCTTCTTGTTGTGGACAAATCTTGGATATTTTGTGCACGTGCACTGTGGTGCCCTCTGTGAAGCTATGTCAAATAGGCCCAAATACTTTAGAGAAAACCCCATTTTTATTGCAATAACTTTTTCATAAATTTGATCTAGAAATCGAGTATTGGATCTTGCACCTTTGGTCTAGATTGTGAGGCCTGGATCTTGTTCATTTAAGTAACTTGTATGATTTGTAAAGTTATTCTGTAAAAATTCCAAAATCGGTCACATATGGCCAGAATTATAGTAAGATAATATTGCTTGTATAATTTTGGTACAGATAAAACTTTGGTTTAAAGTTTATAAATGATTTGTTTATTGATCCTTTCAGTATTGTCTAATCATGAATTTTAATTTAACAGAGTCAAATGGAGTTCAGTGTTGCTTCTATATCTGGTCAAGAATTAGCAACTGGTCTTGCACAGACTGAAACAAAGCAAACCCCTAAAGCTGCAAATCAAAACAATCAGATTAAGACTCCTCTTAGCAATCCCCAAGTTAAGAACACCCAGGTTACTAGACCACCCAACTATGATGGATCAACTCCAATGAGGAAAGAAGAGGAGTCAACCTTTTGGAAAATAAGCATGGAGCGATCTAGAATTGAAGGCTCACAGTCAGAATTTCAGTCTTTAACACCAAGCCAGATAAAATCCTTAGAAAAGGGTGAGAAGCCACTACCTGTCTATTATAGGCAAGATTCCTTCCAGAAGGAAAAGGAAGTATCCAAACCTGAGAAACCAGCACTCTTGACTGAAAAACCAGCTGTGGTTACCAAACAGCCGAAGACTACCATTCCAAATGTCGTCTCTTTGGAGAATCCTAGGCCAAGCCAGTCATCTGTCAGCACGCTAGATGATGTCTTTCTTCCAGAGCCAGTAGAACCTGTGACAGAAACCAGCAAGGAACCTGAAAACGAAGAGACTTCTCCAACAGGACCTCAACTGTTTTCACAGGTTGGTGTGTCATTTATATCACATCTTCTGTAAGCAAATTTAACTCTCTCACTCTATGTAAAAAGTTTGCACCATTGGTACATTGATTGACAAACTGGAAATTGAAAGTTTTGTGCAACTTGTGCATAACACAGGATTGTTTTTCAATTTGCACTGAATCTGCACTCCGGCTGCACCCGCATATGTGAACAGGCTTGATAGAAAGCAATGTTCTTTCACATGTCATGCGAATAGGGATGTTGTCCAAAACGCACCCAATTCACATCTGTGTGAACCAGACCTAAAAGTTCAATATAAATAGTGGCAGCCACTTAGAGTAAGTATATTTGCTCCTCCCTAACCTTGACTAGCCTAACCTCACCTGCCCATGTTCTGAGCTCCTGCATCCTTCACCTACCGCAATGTTTATCCCCTACTGTTTGAATCTTCTTCCAGCTGTACACATGTGCAAAGTAGCTTCCCATAGAAACCTGTGGGGTTCTTCTGCACATACTTTGAAATCGGGAAGAAGATCCAGGACAGGAGGAGGTAAACATTGTGGTGGGTCATGGCCACAAGAACTCGGTAAATATGCAGTTTGAGTGGGGAGTGGTTTTGTTAAGACAGAAACAAAGTAAACCTACTTTGGTAAAGTATACTTTTTAAACTGTTTTCTCCCTCAGTATCTCTGGCATTTTAGATTGAACTGAGATTTGGCTTAAGACTCCTGTCTCTAGTCAACCCTTAAAATGACCTTGGCTACTTACCATGGCAGCTGCACAGTCCTTAGCTCGCCTTTACTGGGAATGGTCACCTGTTAAGGTTCAGTAATTCATCACTTCCAATAATCTAAAGTTTAGGTCAGGCATAGTCAACCTTTGGCCTACAGGCTCAAACCTATGGCGAATTGCACAGCCTCCTTGCACGCCACTCTACTGAACAGTTGCCGATCCTCACATAAACCCGGCAGCTGTTGTACACAGGCCACTACTGCCTCCTCCTCCCCACTCTACTCCATCCCTCTTTATTTTTTCTTTTTTTTTTCTTTTTTTTTTTAATATATTTTATTAATTTTCAATATTTCACTTTACATCCATAAATCATAATATTCAAAAGGAACAATTTCCTTACATACCTTTTATCCCAGAAATACCCTCCCCCACCCCGCATTCCCAACCTTCACCGTATCCACTCCCAGTTCTTTTCCCTTTAGCTCCCCGTTCCTCCTCCTTCCTAGGCACTCTCGGAACACCCTTCTCCTTCTTCCTTTCTTATCTTTTCTCTATTTCTCCAGCAAATTTATTTGCTCTTTTAATTGCGCTTTTAAGCACATCCCATTTCTCCCACCTTTCTCTAAATCTTTCCATTCTATCTTCTGCCATATGGTAGAGTTCCTCCATCCTGTACACATAGTCAACCCTACTTATCCAATCTGTTATTTTCAGTACCTGCTGTTCCTGACAAAATTTAGGTATCAATCCCTTTCCTGCATTTATTAGATGGAATATCATCAAGTTCCTATATTTTTCTACTGTAGTCTTGGTTTTATGGAATAAGTTTGCACCTGGATCTTTCAGGACATTAACCCCAGTTATCTCCTGAATTTGGTAAATTATTTCTCCCCAATACTCCTGTATTTTGGGACACTCCCACCACATCCCACCTACCTTCTCCTTCCTTCCTTCCTTCCTAACACAGACACGGGGAGAAGTGCCTTTAGATTAGTGGATTACATCTAGTGGCATCCATACAGGGGTTCTGAAGGTGGATTCTCACAGTTGGGCGATGAGCTTGGTGTCATTCCGTGAGCATGAGAGTGCATTATGTGTCATTATATCTTTGCTTAATAAAGAAGTTGATTGCATTAACCACTTGGTAATCGTTCTATAGCCGAATGATGGCTACATTGTTACCAAGTTCTGGGAGGGTGTCATATGATGTCCTCCCAAAATGCACCCTCCTGCGTGACCCCACGGGCGCGCAGCCGGCAATCTCCGTGATCGCTGTGTCCTACGGACACAGCTGATCACGTCATGTGGTAAAAGGCCAATCACAGCGACCTTTTATCATGTAATCAGCTGTGTCCAATGACACAGTAGATCACAGAGTAAATAAAGTTGCCGGTTATCGGCAGCATTTTCTTCACGCTGTCACAGCATGAGGAAAGTACTACCGATAACCGGCAGCTGTCACAGAGGAGATCGGCACTGATTATCAGTGCCGCCTATCAGTGCAGCATCATCAATGCCCATCAGTGCTGCCTATCAGTGCAGCCTCATCAACGCACATCAGTGAAGGTGAACAATTACCTGTTTGCTACATTTTATAATAAAAAAAAAGGAAAACTTTTTTTTTTTTTCAAAATATTTTTTTCTCTTTTTTTGTTTATAGCACAAAAAATAAAACACTCAGTGGCTATTAAATACCACCAAAAGAAATCTCTATTTGTGTGGAAAAAACTGAGAAAAATTTCATATAGGTACATTGTTGCATGACCGCGCAATTGTCATTCAAAGTGTGACAGTGCTGAAAGCAGAATATTGGCCTGGGCAGGAAGGGGTATAAGTAGCAAGTAGTTAATAGACTATTTGCTTCTTTGGTTTGGTATTTTTTTTTTTTTTAATTGTCCACAGGCTTTGTTTTGGCAATTCAAAGGATGGTTGCAAAGACCGTGATATAGTGAAGGCCGCAACACTGGTTCGGAGCTTTTTTGGCTGGTCACACCTCAGTGCGAGAGTTATTGGTTATCTTTTTAATAAAAATTGTGATTAAACTATTTGGGTAAACATCCGAGAGGGATGGATTCTGGACCAATTCATTGTGGCCCACGCTCTTCAGAAGGTTGAGCAGCCCTGGTTTAGGTCTTATAAAAGCATGTCAGAGAGCCAAGGTTTCATTTTTAGTGCCCATGTATACAAGGTTTTGAAAATAAAGATGAAGCTTTATAGTTGAAGATTTAGCCCACAAATGTTAAACCGTGTGTAAACATACAGTATCTATCTGCTGCCATTTGCCTACATCTTCTTATTTCTTCTGTGTTACAACCTAAAAGGTTAGCAGCAGTATACTCTACCCAATGTTTTATTTAATTTTGGAACCAGTGCTGTGTGATTGTATAGCGCTGCTTTGTGTATACAGCACTTTTATTTTTTTAATTGTAAGATTTTTCTTCCTGAATGTCATGTTAATTACTGAACACAGTTTCTCATCATTGTACATATTACATTTGACTCAGGGCATTGCCAGCACTGTGTTACGTGGAAATGCATCTGTGCTGCAGATACATGATTTACTACTGCATAATCCGTTTATCTTCACAAATCATCAGTTTCCTGATCAACCATTTGTTCCTTTTGGCTGTATGATGCAGTCTTCATTTCACTGCTAACAACATTTATGGTCCTTGAAATCTAATTTTCTTGTTGTTTGTTTTCTGCAATATAAATAAATACACAGCATAGTATAATTGGCTGCCATGCCATTTTGGAAGAATATGACAATTGATAATTGGCAAATCGAACTTTAAACATCATTTTCAGCCAACTGTCATTAGCCACAGATCCCTGTTTGGATGCATCATGTCTGTATTATCTAAATATTCACCTCCCAAGATGTAGATGTACATATATTCTAGCCTTTCATTGGTCCTCTGGATAGTCACTCCTTTCCCCAGTCTTTGTGCCTGTGTTTTTAATACATTTCAGCAAACTGAAAGGTTCACAGAGAAATGTATATTCTTTGCTTGTGAACATTAGTCTGAAGGACATCATGTTCAGCAAGCATTTTAAAGTATAATCAACCTCAAGGTTTGTATTATCTAGACAATGGGCATATGTTACTGAAATCACAGTGATCCACCCTGAGTGAAAAAAACAAACAAAAATAAATTACTGTAGTGAATAACTAGCTTTTCCCAATGAATTCCACCACCACACACACAGCCTCTTGCTGACTGCGAAGACCCCAAGTTATAGGTGGTATTAAGCTCTCATCATTTGGAATGCAGTTGCCATCAGGTACAATGCACAGAAAGTAGGTTCTATGGTTGTCAATATCATAGTTCACATCACTGCTTGCAGTTCCAGTTGCAGAAAAAAAAAAAGTAGAACGTGCTGCATTTGTTTTGCATAGAACTGTAGTGAAACGTGGTAAAATGCATCAAAAACACACAGGAACTCACATGTCCCTATTTAAATTGAAGAAAAAGAGAGGGGAAAAAATGAACTGGAATGCTTAAAAAGCGCACGAACGCATAAAAAAATGTGCATGCAGAAACGCACCCGGACTGCGTTTCTATACTGTGAACCGACCCTAATGTATAAAACTCTCTCAAGCACCGCCACTGACTCAGGGGTGGAGCCTGTGTTGACATCATCACGCCCACTGAGTCAGTGAGAGAGTTTTATGCCTAACATACAGCAATGTTTGTGAGCAGATGTACACTTGTTTTTCTGCATTTTTGCAGCATGCAGGACAACACACTGCACCTGCAGCAGAGTTGTGTTACGAGTTCCATAGGATTTATAAGATACGTTTTTCATGCATTTTTCTTAGACTTTTTTGTACCCCAAAATTGCATCAAAAACAGGTCAGTGTGAAAGGGCCCTAACTTCTCTCCCAACAGGAAGTGAAAGCAGATTTTGCCAGTTCAAACAAGATTCTAACCCCCCTTGTCCAAAGTTAAACCAAATGCTGTAATTGGTGGCTCTAAGCGTGCAATTCACACAGTGGCCTGTGGCCATACAGTATAAAGTTCAGGTGGATGTCCCTGCAGGTGCTGCATACAGCTGCCCTATAGCCATGAATGTGGGTATATGCTGGTACTTGCAAGAAACCCATGCATGCATACAGGCATGCAGACTTGTTTGCATTGTTTGTGGCCCAGTGCATATGTACCCTAAAACGCTCATTAAATAAATGTGTGTATTTTATATATGTGGAAATATTTAATTTTCTTTTCCTATGACAACACTGAAGAAATGACACTTTGCTAAAATGTAAAGTAGTGAGTGTACAGCTTGTATAACAGTGTAAATTTGCTGTCCCTTTTAAAATAACTCAACACAGCCATTAATGTCTAATGGCAAAAAAAGTGAGTACACCCCTAAGTGAAAATGTCCAAACTGGGCCAAAAGTGTCAATATTTTGTGTGGCCACCATTATTTCCCAGCACTGCCTTAACCTTCTTGGGCATGGAGCTCACCAGAGCTTCACAGGTTGCCACTGGAGTCATCTTCCACTCCTCCATGATGACATCACAGAGCTGGTGAATGTTAGAGACTTTGCGCTCCTCCACCTTCTGTCTGAGGATGCTCAAAAGGGTTTAGGTCTGAAGACATATAAAACAAAAAGAAGGTGCAGCGCTCATGGAGAAAAAAGTTATGATGATAAACAATGCTCAATGCTTAAGTGTCATAAAATAAATAAATTAAATAACTGTGACTGTGGTGAATATGCACAAAAATTTGATACAAGTGAGGCGCTCTGAGATAGCACTATAGTGAACAGACAAATAATGTAACAAAAAAATTGTATCTGGCAGTGCAATAGTGACAAACAAACTGTATCGTGACAATAGGTGAACAGTTCAGCACATAAATTGGATATGACCAAAAAAATCAATGACACAGTGTTCCAAATGAAGAGTCCAAAAGAAAGATAATCGTGACGTCAAGTGATACGCGAACCAGTGAACAATCCTTCTTTATAATGCACTCACCAGAAGCGTATATTAAATGCGCATTGAAATAAATGGTCACTAGCTCCTCCATAGGTCAGTCCTCATCCATCGTCATACACAGGATAAGGGAAAGCAACATCTGGTATGTACCAAAGTAGGAGATACTCCTAGCAGACCGTTCCACCATCAGCAAAGTAGCCCCACCTTGAAGGGAACAGCTCAACAAACGAGCCCAGAGAGAAAAGCTCTATATGGTGCAGTATTTTATTGAAACAATAGGAAGCTCCACATGGTTGATATTAGTCATTTTTCAGTCCCTTTTACAAATCAGTATTTCCACATTTGTGCTTCATACAGTCCCATAAAAATACTTTTGACACATGATATGGGACCCTAGGCAGCAGGCTTATCTATTAAACATGCAAATAATAAAAACAACCAGAACACCAAATGGATGAACATAGGCCACAGCCTGGTTTATTGTCCTAAATCAGGGGTCTACAAACTTTCTAAACAAAGGGTCGCTTTATTGTCCTTCAGACTTTAGGAGGGCCAGAGTGGCCAGTGGGAGTAGAAAATGGCCCAGAATCAGTAGGAGTAAAAAACAATGACATAGTGCTTGTAGTCATTGGAAGGAGGAATAGTTTCCATTCGTTGGTATTAGTTTGAGGAACAGTGCCCCATCATTGCTATTAGTGGGAGGAATATTGCCCCTTCATTGGTATTAGTGGGAGGAATAGTGTCCCATCATTGGTGTCAGTGGGAGGAATAGTGCCCCATCATTGGTGTCAGTGGGAGGAATAGTGCCCCATCATTGGTGTCAGTTGGAGGAATGGTGCCCCGTCATTGGTGTCAGTGGGATGAATAGTGCTCCATCATTGGTATTGGTTGGAAGAATAGTACCTAATTGTTTATACAGTGGGAGGAATTATGCCCCATCATTGGTGTCAGTGGGAGGAATAGTGCCCCATCATTGGTGTCAGTGGGAGGAATAGTGCCCCATCATTGGTGTCAGTGGGAGGAATGGTGCCCCGTCATTGGTGTCAGTGGGATGAATAGTGCTCCATCATTGGTATTGGTTGGAAGAATAGTACCTAATTGTTTATACAGTGGGAGGAATTATGCCCCATCATTGGTGTCAGTGGAATGAAAAATGCCACATAGTTTGTGCCAGTGGAAGAAATGGTGCCTCCTTGATGGTATCGGTGAGAGGAAAAGTACCCCGAGGGCCAGATAGAGGCAAGCAAAGGGCCACATTCGGCCCACAGGCTGCAGTTTGGAGACCACTGGCCTACATCATCTTGACATAAATTTTATCAACTTGATAACTTTAATGATCTTTGGCGACCAGTATGAAATACTGATCCCTGAGTCTTGTAGAACATTCTGAGGGGTCATATGACCCTAACTGACCCCCAGTATTGCAGAAGGTTCCTTATCATGTGACCCTAATTGGCCTATCATGTTAAGCCCTATAAAATCAATTATAATGGGGCTTATTACTCCACCACCACAGTCTCATGAGGTAAAGGGGGCCTAAAAAAGGTTACCACCCCCTTTTCCTGATAATTCCCTCAGCTAGACCCATTAAACACATTGTCAGAGAAAAAGGATTGAAAACAGAAAAGTAAAATAGTGTAAAAGAGATAAAGGACCTCTGATAGCTGCTCAAAAGTGCCAAAAGCCGCATATTGCCCCAGGGCCACAGGTTGGGCACTAGGGTTCCATGGTTTGCTAGAGAGTGTGAGGAGAGAGGAGGAGAGCTTACAACAGCCTCCATGCACATCTACGGTAAATTTGTTAGTTCGCCTTTACCTAAAAATTGCTTATGCAGGTAACGGGTGGCTGTAGATAAAAAAAAAAAATGTTGCATCTCTAACTAAAGTTGGATAATTCCCTTGCTAAAGGCGTAGGTAATTTATGTATCTCATGAAGTATGGCTGCAATTCTCCCAGGATACATGTGAGGGAGTTTGAATCAGAAAAAAAGCTGACTTCTGTGATGCTGGAGGTGGGCACTACTAAATAGACCTCACTTGGCAAAGTCCTGGGAGTATTCCAGTCGAGCTTTGGGAGGTATATAAATGGCCTACACCTATAGCAAGGGCATTATTCATTTTATTTACAGATGCCCCTTACCTGAATAAGCAGTTTTTGGCAAAGGTGAACTAATCCTTTAATAAGTTATTTTTGACTGAAGGAAATGTTACGAGGTTTACTTTACAAACCAAGACTGTTTTTCTAGAAGTTTTATGTTGCCAACTGTAATTTTTTGAAATTCATAGCCAAGTAAAACAAATGGTAGCTGCTTTTTCATACCTTGTTATATTATTTTTTTTTCATACTTTTTGTTTTTTGTCTGACGGTAGTCTTTTTTCTTTTCCTTTACAGATTAACACCAGCAGTGTCCTTTTGAAGACAGGATTTGATTTCCTTGACAACTGGTAACAACAACGGCTGCTGTCAGACCGATCGGAGTCATGTGCAAATTGTTTCCTTGTAACCTGCAAATTCTTGCCTTCCTAGACAGCTTTTTGTAAAACTGTATGCATTATTTTATATCATTTTGTGAAGTATTTGTTAGTTAAAATTTTTATGTATTGTTTTTGCAAAGTCAAGCTCTTTTTAAAAGGTGCCTAAACTATTGGCCTTCTTAAATTTACCTTTTTGAACAGTAATTGAGAAAATCGTTTTGTGGCATTTTACTATCGCCCTTAAAGGGAAGCTAAAACCAAAATTGCCTGTTACTACTCATTTAAACTAGCTGGTAATATTGCTGGACTAACCTACTGTATGTGAGCCTTAATTCAGCTTGGAGTTATGGGCTAATTCATTGCAGAACTAAAAATATTCCGTTTTTAAGAACCCTATGTAAAATATTATTATTACAGGTATTTATATATTAGCATTTACTCAATTGAAGAAGGGTTTAGCAACAAGAATTGATAAGAATGCCACTTCTGCCTGAAAACCCAGGTACCCACCAAGGGATTAGGAGTTAATACTTGAGCATTCTGTTTTCTGTTTCCAACCCAGCACTAAAGATACAGATGACAGAGTTGTGTAGAACATTCCATAAAGTTCTGTGTTGTCAAAATCTTAACTCTCTAAATAAACCTATTAACCACTTGCTGCCCAGCCCTTTGCAACCAAAGCAGGAAGGACCAGCCGATCATGTGACCACTGTGATTGTCTGTCACAATGGGCACATGATTGAGGGCCAGTCCTGCCAACTCCTGATCTTTGACAGCTGTTCTAGGAGGACATAGTGAGCATGCTCTCAGCACAGAAAACTCTGCCATCCATGTACGCATATGTGTGGCGTGTAGGTGTTACAGCCTGCCCACTTTGCTGCCATATGCAGGCAGCAAGGGATTAAGGGTTTGGGAGATCTGAGTTGTATCCCAGTTAAATTACCCCATTTTGTTTTTTATTGCTTAGAACCATTGCATTACTAGTGCAAATTGGGTAATATATAGGGAAGCCACCTTCTAGTGCCCTACCTATGTGGACAATCCAGATCTGTATTCAGGAAACAAAATTGCACTGCCATATTGAGCTCTGTACCAGTGGTGGTAGTGAATCATTTATTAACTAGACTGTAGATTGATTTTAAACTTTTGGAGATGTGACACCACATACTTGAGGTTGAGCTGAAGTATAGATTTTTTTTTTTTCTCAAGTAACAGGGTTTAAAAATATCTTACTAGGATATGAGTATATGTAGTTCTGGGTCCCCACCATTACAGTGGTAATACTGGTATAACTATTTTTGATTCCTAGATTTCATATTACATTCTGTCTTGATTTCCAATAACACAAACCGTGCAAAGCTGTTTACGTTTTTACTATGATGCATTTTTACAAACATATCAACCGTTTACGATCCAAAAAACAATGATCTGTCTATTTCAAATTACATTACCCTTTTGTTTTTCACAAAGTAAATGTTTCAGCCTGGGTTCACACTGATGCGATGCAGAATTTGTAGCGTCTTCCGTGCAAATTCCACACCGCATCAGAATCGCACCCCGTTCATGCGAACCGATGCGGGTGTGAATGGTAAGTGAGATGTGCAGAATCGGATCGCATAGGTGTGAATACCCATGCGATACGATTCTAGTGTGGACCCAAAAAAGGGTCCTGCACCTTTTTGGTGCGGTGAGATTAGAGCCATAAAAAATGTAAGGCTCCAGTCGCACCGCGCACAAATCACGTGATTCGCACAGGAATGCGGTGCGGTTCCTGTGCGAATCACATGCGATGTGCTGCACCGCATTAGTGTGAACCTAGCCTTAGAGATATAATAAAAAGTTTTGCATTTTAGATTAATTTTAGTAAGTTTTATATTATAACCATTTAAGTTTGAAAGCCATTTTCACATTCAGCCATGGGCCAATGAATATGGCAATAACTTTAATTCGCTATGTTACAGAATTGAGGTATATATTGGGCAGAATTTACTAAAACTGGAGCAGTTGTGCATAGTAACCAATCAGCTTCTCAATTCAGCCTGTTCAATTAAGCTTTGAAAATGAAAGCTAGAATCTGATTGGTTGCCGTGCACAGCTGCTCGATCTTCTTTCTGTTCCAGTCTTGATAAATTCCTCTAACTGCAATCTGTTATAAAATATATTTTAAAGGCAAAAAGCAGTATACATAGAATAAATAAGCTTTTCTTTACAGTTTTAACAAGTGATACTCTAAATTTGTATAGATATTAAAAAAAAACCCAAAATGTAGCTTTTAGGCCCCTTTTACATGGGTGATCAGGTCAGTGCCGCATGTCAGTTTTTCAGGTGGACCTGATCAGATGGTCTATGTATCCCCATGGATAGGCATATGCAAACAGACGTGTGTTGTTTACACCCACCTACCTCCAGGTCCGGATCGATCTGCTATTACAAAACAAAAAAGTTAAGGGGATCCGTCCACTTCTGTTCAGGTGGATTGGAGGGTAGTTGGGTGTAAATGGACAGCAGAGTCTGTTTTATTCCCATTCACCCTTTCAGCAGCTCAAAAAACTGAGTGGACACAGATGTGTCATCCACCCTCTGTGTTCCAATCAGGAAAGGATCTATAAGCTGATCCCCTGCTGATCGGAATGGAATTACCAAATAAGACAAGATTTTCTGATATGCAGTATAACATTAAATAACAAATGGTGAACTTATATTTAGTTTACATTTAATTCACGTACATTTTGTTTTCTTTGTTTATGCTTTGCTTTACAGTGACACATAATGTAGATTCCGCCATTAATATCTTGATCAGTGCGCTTTAAAGTCGAACATTCTGATACAACATGCAGGCTGTGTGAACAGTTCCATCAGACTTTCACACAATGAACAGTTTGGTTCTGGACACAATTGAGCAATTTTGACCACAGATGACAAAAGCAAAATATGACTTACTCTGGCTCTTCAGCTTGAGACATGATGTGAAATTGTCACCTGCGAAAGTGCCTGACCATAAACCCTGCATCCTTAGACACAGAAATATGGTGTGTATCAGACATCAGGTGACATTTCACCACTCGATTCAAGTTGAAAATAAGAGAACAATTCTTGCATAAGCCAGGTATGACTGTATGTAATCCCTAATAGCTGACTCCTGTGTGATTCCTGTGCAATTCAGTGCGGTGCAATTTTCAGATCATTCATTTGAATGGGCTGAAATTGCACTGAATGGTAGAAAAAAATAGTAGTGCATTCACTACTTTTTAAAAATGCACTGCATCGTGGTACAATACAATCTGATGCAAACAGACTGTGTTTGCGACCTGCATTTGGGGTGTCATTAGGAATATATTAGGAACCCACAGCAGATCGCACAAGCAGTATGTTTTGAGAGTGGTACTTGAAACTTGCATGGAGCTTGCCTCTCCCACATCATGTTCTGATGTGAACCAACCCTTAATCTGTTTTTCAGTATGTTTGCCATTATACTCCATTTGTTTTTGTGAACTGGGTGGAATGATTTTACCTGGAGCTCCTTCCAGTAACAGCACTTTCTGTTGCAGATTGACAATACTAAGCCACTACATCACAATCAGTGACTGTCGGCATGTTGTGTGAGCTCCTTCAGTTAGCCATGAGACTGCCTATCAAATAGGTATCCCAACTGAAGCAGGGCACACGGCCGGCTGACGAGGCTGCTGCTGATTGCAAGACAGTGGCTTAGTGTTGTCTGCCAACAACAGGAAGTGCAATTACTGGCAGGATCTTCAGGTAAGAAACCAGGGTTCACAGAAACATACATTTAATACTGGATATACAGGACAATGCATGTTTCTTGGCTGGTGTTCAATCCAACCCCTTGGTGCCTACGTCATACAAGTATGCGGCCTCACAGAACTGGGCTTGTTTCTGTCACTGAGAGCCCCAGGTCCTGTACGAACGATCAGGACCTGGAACTCCCGATTCTGGGTTACTCGATCACTGTGATAGCCTCTGATTGGCTTTCTCTGTGCTCAATCACTGTGAAGCCCACTCACCCGCCCATGTTTTCTTTCTTTCTGAATGGAGGAGAGAGATGCATTGCATCTCTCTCTCTCCTTGCAGAGAGAAGAAAAAACTGTAAAAAAGGAAAAATAAATAATAAAAAATACTTAGATCAAGGTTTGATCTAGGTCAGTTGCCAGGTTAGTGTTTTGGGTCAAGGTCAAGTTTTTTTTGTTTTTTTTTTTTGTTTTTTTTAAATTAGTATTGGTGGCAATGTGTTTTAGGTAGGAAAAAAAAAAAGAAAACAAAATGTGCACTATTCTTTCTGGATCGTAATATGGTTACAAGCAACAACATACACATGTGGTATCTCTGCTATCAGGCGCTAGATAATTTATTTTGGGTTGTTCTTTGATGGTAGGTTATGGTAGGAACAAGAAACACACAGCTAAGTTTAAAAAAAATGTTCCTTTGATAATAAAAAAAAAAGAGATATTCTTTACAATTTACCATCAAATGACAGTCCAATTTTGTCCTGAAAAAAAACCAAGGTATAATTCACCTGGATCTACAAAGTAGTTGTGATGATATGTACAGTTTTACTAACACATGTCAAAGTTGCAAAATTTTACTTGGGCATTAAGATTTCTTTTACCCTTAGGTGTGAAAGGGGTAATATTGAAACCTGCTCAAACATGGTATGCTATATTTTGTATATGGATTGTTAACCAGGGCTACATACGGTAAATATAGAGAAAACATCTCTCTTCAGCTTGCTCAGGTAGTCACTCAAGATCGCATTAGTGTGTCAGTTTAAGTGTAGTACAAATTTGAGGCATTTTATGTATTTCTCATTTCTTCCGATACTAATGGCCATTCCAGTCTTTTGCATGTGTATCCTACATTATACATAAACAGAAAGTTTGATTGTATTTTTATGTCCATATCCTAGATCCCCTGTGTGTTTTTTGATGGTTTGGGTGACTGTAGCTTGGTGAAGAATTTTGAACTGCCCCTTATTTATTATATTTCTGGATTTTTTTAATTTTTTTTATTTTACTTTGAAATACATTGGACAACCTGAGGTCACATTCCCAGCTGATTAACAGATTTGTTTTTATATGTGCCCAATCAGTTTGTATGATCTGTGTATGTAGTGCATACACCAAGCTATCAGAATGAACAGCACAAAATAGAGGATTGGAAAAGTTAATTCTATACATTGACCGTTACAATTGTCTGCCAGAGGATTCTTTTTTCCATTTTATAGTTTTTCTTAAAACATACCTATAGTCAACATAACCTAAAACTTGCTTTACCAGCTTTCAGGGAAGCATTTATAAAATAACAAGTTCTGTATACAGAGATTTTTTTTTTGTACACATGCCAGGTGAATAAACAAGGCTGGATAGAAGAGTCAAAGGTAAAGCGTATGATAATGAGCATTTCCGTTTTTGCTGTACCATGTGATCCATTGCAAACAAACAAACTTTTTGATCTGCATTTGGGGTGTTATTAGGAATCCATGGACACCAGCAGCAGATTGTACACCAGTGCATTTTGAATGTGGTGCAGGAAATGCATGCAGAATACAGGTTTTCCGCACATGTTCTGGTGTGAACGGTCCCTAAATGTTTTGGGGAGGAATGACAGAAGCGGCACCTTGTACACTGCGTCCTGCCTCATTCCAGCCCCAGGTAATGAATATTACCTTCATCGAGATGCATGTGGTGACATGGGTGTCATCATTTATCCTTAGGACATATACTTCAATGTGCTTTTAAAGTGTAAGAACTATTTATATGTTGTACATGGAATAAGGTCTGTAATTCCTGGATATAAGGCATTTACATATTTATATATATATATAGTGTTGGAGGGTATTCTTATGAATAAAATATTCTGTAGTAAAATAAAGGAATTTTTTTGATGTGCAGCTTAGTTTTTGCATGCTTTAGGAATTATCCCGTCCAATTACACAGGTGTTAATTGGGATTTTGTTTTCTGTAAGATTTTCTGCTCAGCATTATTTTTTTTTTAACCATACAGCTTAAGTTTTCAGGTATTTACAAGACTTAGGGGGTTGAACCTTCTATGCTGGAGAAGTCATGCAATTGTTTTACTAATTTCGCTGAGGTTACTAAGCACATTGAAGGATTTTGCATGCATTCCTTAGTGGGATTATACATTCCCTGTCTGCGCTATATTTATAGTAAATGCAGTTCAGGTAGAATGGGCAGAGTGCATGTATATAAACCCTAACTTTGACATACCTGGGCTGTATGGGTGAAAAATATATATTTTCAAACCCACAAATATTTTTATTTTATACAAGCTGTTTTTGATATGTAAAAGGCATTTTATATCCTCAAACAGTTTTCTATATTTTGATTTTTTTTTGTTTGTTCATCAACACTTAGTGATCATAAAATATCTAGAACTGTTTATTGTATTATTTTCTAGACAGTGCTAGAATGTGTATTTAAGAGAAAAAAAGCTATTTTGTTCTTTATATACATACATTATTTGCCTTAGATTTTTAAGACTGTGCTGAACCTTCAGTTTTGCATTGGTTGTAGTTACATGCTGTTTTTATATCTATTTTAACCAATACAGTTGGCTTTTTAAAAAGCAGTGCAAAGAGTATTAATGTGCTCTAACTAATCACTCATCAGCCCTCATTATTACAACTACACTAACCTGCTTAAAGCTGGTACATGATTGCTACTGTGTGCAACACCTTACTGCTTTTTCACTACTCTGTTCACAATCCCTTGTAACAATTTATACATATAACCATTGTAAAATGAAAGTATTGCATTTCAATTTATATTTAAATTGTAAATATAACCGTTTGATGGCTGTCGTAGGAAGGGTCACACACACCATTTAAGTTATTTTATTAAGTTTGTTGGATGCTTATAACAGAAGTCTGCTTTCATAGTACACTCCATGTTCTACATACATTGGGGGGGTTGGTAAAACATGTTCAGGCGGAGTAAAGGGTGATTTTTTTTTTTTGGTTTGTTAGCCATATGCCCTGGAGAGCGTGTTTTTTTAAGTATGAAAATTTTCACTTTAGCTTGGTTAGCCATTTGACAAATACTTGATTTTAAAATTAACCATGAACATAACAAAAATGCTAGATTAGTCAGCAGCCCCGTGTCAATGGAAACTTGTAGGCTACTCCATCCACTTCAGCTGACCAAACTATATATTTTATATATTTCAGGTAGTATATTTTTTGCCAACTAGTAATAAGCATGCACGTTCATCTGATACAAATGTGAGTGAATGTATGAAAAAATCCAGTGTTCTTTGAGTCACTTTAGAGCAGGGGTGCTCAACCTGTGGTCCACAGGGCACTAATGGCCCTTGACCTCCAAAGTGAATGCAGGAGTTTTGTTTTGCTTTGCTTTCAGAAAGTGCACTACACATGCAAGATATAATAGAAGTCTATGGCAAAGCGAGCTAACCCACAGGGAAGCAACAGGTCCACTACACCCACAGTGCTGATAAACTGCAGTGAATCAATGTGAAAGCAGACTTATAAGGGACTCAGGACAGTAAGAGCTTGTTTACATTTGTGGTTTGGGGGCTGTAAAACTCCATAGTTGAGATGTGTTTTTACTACAACCCCCAACCACTGGTGTAGTGTCAAGGGTCGTAAATGCAACCCTGCCTCATGCTCTAGGAGGTCCTGCACCTTCCTTGTCAAATTCTGTTTTACACTTGGACAGGAGGAGCAGCACCATGTACAGGAACTAATCCCCTCCATTCTCCTCCTGCAACCACTGAAAGCTGACTTCTCACTCTTTCCTTCCCACCGGCATTCAGCGGCTGCAGGAGGAAATGTTCATTATGTTGTTCACAATAAAAAATTTGAAATTCTGAATCATTTCATTTCATTGTGGCCTGCGACCAGTTACCAAATCACTTAAGTGGCCCCACTTTTTAAAAGATTGAGCACCCCTGCTTTAGGGCATTACTTGTATTCACATTGCTCAGCCTGACGTTGAGTGGTACGTGGATGTATCATTAGGCTACCATAATTTTGCAGCGTTCATCTCTTACACTGTTCCTGCTAAGGGTCCTTCCTGCAAAGGTTCTGTAGCGAACAGAGACTTGGCAAAATATTTAATAGTCAAAAGTGATATGGAAAGTTCTTAAGAAGCAAAAAGAATAAACTTTAAGGTCAAAATTGATTTTTGTAAGAGAGTAGTTTTCATCAGTGATGTAGGTAATGTTTTAACGTTTTTATTCCTATGAAACAAAAAGATAGGTAGGCGTTTAGACAGGCAGATTATGTGTCAGATATTTTGGAGGCCACTGTCTAACGCCAAATATAATGCTTGATGGGCCTATTGTTTGTATAACTTTGTACTCATTCAGTACCTGTTCTGTTAAATAACTTGTCAATGTTCATGGTCATCTGCACCTTTTGCTTTACCAAAGTAAAGAATCGCAGGCTTTTGAAAGTGGAAGAATAAGTATTAAAAGATTAACGTTCTCTCCTCTGCTGCCTTGGTATTTCTGTTACTATGCGTGGGGGCAGACACGGAGGTGCCTGGGTGCTCGTGCCCTATGTGTTTTTTTTTTTTTTGTTTTTTTTTTTCAAATTTTATGGATTTCTTGTCATATTTTATATTGTAAACTGTAACATTTAATAAAGTGAATGGACGTAAGCATCCTTTCCTGTTTCATATTTGTTCTTAAAATATATTTGTAATAAGTACATACTATATATTTTCCAGCATTTAGGTCAGGACCACACTTTTCACGTTAGTATGTTAAAATATCATGTGTGGTTTTGGCCACGCTGGGGGGGTTGGCAAAATAAATAGACTGCCCTAATGTGACACACATTAACGTGTGCATTAACACAGGTGTGATTCTGGAGTCAAGCTCCAGACAAAACGTTCATTTTGAATAGAATAGGGATGGGATAGAAGCTTGGTCAACTTTTTCACTGCTGCCTGTTTCCTTGTTTTGGCATTTCTCCTTACTCAGGAATCTTTCCACTTCCTGTCCATTTAACAGCATCACAGACGAGAAAAAGTGAGACAATATCCTCCATCCGTGACACACATGGCAATAAAAACACATTTTCAAGTAGACAAGCTTTTGAACCTCTCTAGCAAGAGGAACATTTAGAACCTTTTTTGATATAGGGCACATCAAGTGCAGCCTCTGGCATCAGCAAAGGGCCACACATAATGATCGGTATATGTATACTACAAGCAAAGACTGGACACACTACAGTAGGTGGATTCTACAGGAGATAGTCCTTGACTGCAGACATGCTACTGGCATTCCATTACTACTATTATAAACGATTTAGGGTCTGGGATTAAAAATCCCATTTCAGTCTTTGCAGATGACACCAAGCTGTGCAGTGGAATAACGTCCTTGCAGGATGTCTCCAACTCAAAAGCCGACCTCAACGCACTGTAATTGGGCAACTATGTGGCAAATGAGGTTTAATGTTGATAAATGTAAAGTTATGCACTTGGGGGCTAAGAATATGCATGCATCATACATACTAGGGGGAGTACAACTGGGGGAATTAATTGTGGAGAAGGATCTGGGAGTTCGGGTAGATCACAAGCTTAATAATGCATGCAATGCCAAGCTGCAGTTTCTAAAGTGAGCAAAATCCTCTCTTGTATTAAGAGGTATAGACTCCAGAGAGAGAGATATCCTATTACCCCTGTACAAATCATTAGTAACACCTCATCTGGAATATGCAGTTCAGTTTTGGGCACCAATTCACAAAAAGAACATTGGGGAACTGGAGAAAGTACAGAGAAGGGCAACCAAACTGATAAGAAGCATGGAGGAGATCAGCTATGAGGAATGATTAGAGGAACTGAATTTATTCTCTCTTGCGAAGAGGAGATTAAGGGGGGATATGATCAACATGTATAAATACATCAGTGGTTCATATAGTGAACTCAGTGTAGAACTATTCACCCTGAGGTCATCACAGAGGACAAGGGGCACTTTTTACGTCTGGAGGAAAAGAAAGTTAATCTCCAAACACGGAAAGGTTTCTTCACAGTAAGACCAGTGAAAATGTGGACTAGACTCCCTCAAGAGTTGGTTCTGACCAGCTCAGTGGATTGCTTTAAAAAAAGGCCTGGATTCTTTCTTAGATACACAGAATATAATTGGATACTAACATTTATAGATAAAGTTGATCCAGGGAATATCCAATTGTCTCTCGGGGGATCAGGAAGGAATTTTTTCCCCTGCAGGAGCAATTTGGATCATGCTTTGCTGGGTTTTTTTGCCTTCCTCTGGATCAACTGTGGGTGTAGGATTATAACTTTTTTTTTTTTAATGGTTGAACTGGATGGACTTTTATCTTTTTTTCAGCCAGACTAACTATGTAACTACAAGTGGGAAGTGTAACCCCAAAATAGGGAAATACCATCAATCCTTTCCTTTAGTCATGGAAAGAAAAATCCAGAACAAAAAATCCCTAAGATTAATGAGGCACTGGATTTCTTTCAACCATATATAAATGAATTGTATTCATATAAGGAATGACCCACAATGAGCTGCAAATTAATTTGCTTTTATTAAAGTAGCCAGCAGGAACCAGTTCTGTTCTGACATGGTTTGTGCTAGGCACAGCACTTTCTTAAAGAATGGCAAAGCCATTACCAGTACACTAATACATAGACACATTAATACCACATGGCCATTAACCCCCTTCAGTATCTAACCACTTGCCTACCCGGCACTTATACCCCCTTCTTTACCAGGCCAGCTTTCAGCGCTGTCGCACTTTGATTGACAATTGCGCGGTCATGCAAGACTGTACCCATATGAAATTTGTATCAATTTTTCTCACAAATAGAGCTTTCTTTTGATGGTATTAAATCGCCACTGGGCGCTTTACTTTTTGTGCTATAAACAAAAAAATTGCAAAAAATTTGAAAAAAAAAAAAGTTTCTTTGTTTCTATTATAACATTTTCAAACAGGTAATTTTTCTCCTTCACTGATGTGCGTTGATGAAGCAGCACTGACAGGCAGCACTGAAGGGCACTGATAGGCAGCACTAACGAGGTGGCACGGATAGGCGGCACTGATAGGCAGCACTAATGAGGTGTCACGGATAGGTGGCACTGATGGCTACTGATAGACAGCATTGATAGGTGGCACTGACTGGCATCACTGTTGGGCATTGACTGGCGGCACTGCTGGGCACTGACTGGCACAACCGCTGGGCACTGACTGGTGCAACTGACTGGCAGCACTGGTGGGCACAGGTGGGTGGCACTTCTGGGCACACGTGTGACACTGCTGGGTGGCACAGGTGGGTGCACTGCTGGGCACAGGTGGGCAGAGCTAGTGGGCGCACTGCTGGGCACAGGTGGGCGGAGTTAGTGGGCGCACTGTTGGGCACAGGTGGACGGAACTTGTGGGTGGTACTGCTGGGCACCGATCATCAGGGCACTAATCATCAGGGCACTGATCATCGGTGCCGATCCCTGCTCTAACAACTGCCGGTTCTCGGCAGTACTTTTCTCACAATCTGACGGCGTGAGGAAAGTGCAGCCGAGAACCGGCAATTGCATTTCCCGGTGATCAGCGTGTCATTGGACATGGCTGATCACGTGGTAAAAGGCCGCTGTGATTGTCCTTTTACCACATCACGTGATCAGCTGTGTCCGTAGAACACAGCGATCATGGAGATCGCCGGGTGCGTGACCCCAGGGGCGCGCAGGAGAGCGCGTTCTGGGAGGACGTCATATGACGTCCACCCAGAACTGGCCGGCCGCAGTGCAGCCGTCATTCGGCTATCTGCGGTCGGCAAGTAGTTAAACACATTTACCTCCTTTGTTCAAAACAAAAAATATATTCAGTAATTGTGTGTGTATGTATGTATGTATGTGTGTGTATACACACTGCTCAGCATAAATGAGTACACCCCAACACATTTGTCAGGAAACCTTTCCTTTCAGAATCAACATTTTCTACTGGACACTATACTACAAATGTGGGCCATTGATTGCAAACAAGATTTGTTAATTTGCACACACAAAAAAGTATTTTCTTAACAAATTAATTCCAGACCATATTGCAAAAATGAATACACTCCTATGAAAGTCTTAGAAGCAAAGCTAAAATTTTAGACAACACAATCTTAACAATAATTCAACTACAGGTGAGTATGATTATTAATTAAACAGATGTCCAGCAGACAGTTGATTATAAAAAGGTGTTATTTAACAAAGAAAACCCCTTCCCATTTCATGCTGTCACCACATGGAAGAGAAATGTCACAAGGCCTGAGAAATAAATTAATTTACACAAGAAAGGTAAAGGCTACAAGACGATCAGCAAAGGTTTACTTATGAGTCAGTATAATGTAGCAAAAGTTATACAAAAAATGTAAACAAAGATGGAACTGCAACCATCTCAAAGAGACGTCCAGGCTGTCCACGAAAGTTAACACCTTAACAGGAGCATCTTCTGATGAGAAGGGTTGAAGAAAATCGCCATGCAAGTTCACTGCAGTTAGCTAAAGAAGTAGAAAGCCAAACTGGGGTGATTGTTTCCTGTGACACAATATAGCGTACACTGCAGAGGAATGGCATGCATAGGTGTCATCCACAAAGGAAGCCTCTCCTAAACCCATGCACAAAAAAGCCAGCCTAGAATTTGCTGGGGCCCATGCTGAAAAAGAAGACTACTGGCACTCTACTCTGGAGTGATGAGACCAAGATAAATGTTTTTGGAACTAATGGCTTCAAAACTGTATGGTGTCGCAAAGGTGAGGAGTACAAAGAAAATGCATGGTGCCTACAGGTAAACACGGTGGTGGCAGTGTCCTTCTGTGGGGCTGCATGAGTGCTGCTAGTGTCAGGGAGCTGCATTTTATTGATAGTATCATGAATTCATAGATGTTCTGCTCTATATTGAAAGAGAAGGTGCTACCATCACTCTGTGCCCTTGGTCGTCGTGCACTTTTCCAACATGACAATGATCCAAAACCGATATATACAATTGTGTTCAAAATAATAGCAGTGAGACATCATTAACCTGATCACTGTTTTTGGTAGAAATGATATTTCTATATGGCAAATAATTTACTAGCAGGTGTAATAGAGTAATAGAAATCCAACAGACCCAACAGTCATGACATGCATGCTGCTGATTCTGTGTAATTGAATCACTAATTGAAAGGGGCATGTTCAAAATAATAGCAGTGTGGAGTTCTATTAGTGAGGTCATTCATTCTTTGAAAAACAGGTGGCAATTATTGTCCTTATTTATGGAAGGAATCCAGCAAATGTTGTACATGCTGGTTACAGTGCATTTCTCTCTGAAATTCTGAGAAAATGGGTCGTTCCAGACATTGTTCAGAAGAACAGCGTACCTTGATTAAAAAATAGATTGGAGAGGGGAAAACATATAAAGAAGTGCAGAAAAATGATAGGCTGCTCAGCTAAAATGATCGCAAATGCTTTAAAATGGCAACCAAAACCTGAAAGACGTGGAAGAAAGCGAAAAACTACCATTTGAATGGATAGAAGAATAGCCAAAATGGCTACAACTCACAAATTTTAGATTTTCTACCACTATCTGTCCCAGGGACAATGGTTATCAGGACAAATACAGAGGGTCAATGTCCACTGCAATTAAATAAGCCAGTTGTTTGCACAGCTCAGTGACACAGCTCAGCAGGGGGAGAGATAAGAGGGAAACATGATATATATATATATATACATATATATACATATACAGTATACATACAGTACATACACACATAAAACATGCTCGCTGGTAAGTGTGCTGGGAAATCTTCTGTTTGTACTGTTGAATTCCCTTCCATGTGCACCTTTCTTTAAAAGCTAGTTATAAATGGGGGCTGTTGCCATTCTTGTATAGCTTGCTCGATGGGTTTGGTGTGGAGACACATTGAATGGCTTCAGCTGCCATTGTGCTCTTGCTGGGCTTCTAATATGTCGCTGAGTCTTTAAAGGAGGAATGGGCTTCCTCCAGGCATACCTGTCTTTAAAAGAGAAGTTCACCTTTTGACAAAAAATAATATATGCACTTTTTTTTTGCAGGAAAAAAAAATGTGCATTTATTATTTTTTGTTCCAGGAGCCTGTAAACCATTGCACCAGTGATCAGCAAATTGTTGGTGTCCTGCAGGTCTCCTGTAGACCTGTCAGTATATCTACTTGCCCATACAGGATGTATGGGTAAGCAGATATACTGACAGGAAGAATCAATTAACCATTAGCCGCCTGGCCAATGGCCGTTTGGCGGCTTCAAATGTGTCTCTGCACTCCGGGTGCACGCCATTTGGCGTGCTCCCGCACATGCGCAGTTTGCGCTAATGCAGAGCGGCGCAGCAGTGCGATCTGTCACCGGCCGTGCACCTCGGACACGGCCGATGACAGATCCGAGTACCGGCTCCCGTTGCTGGTACCATGGGACCTGCTGTGACCAATCACAGCAGGTCACATGACAGTTGTATACAATGGATGGCTTCATTCATGATGCCATCCATTGTATACTAGTGCCTAGCTGTGAATGGTCCCAGCTAATCACATGCACATGTCATGTGATTAGCTGTGACCAAATCACAGCTAAGCACAAAAAAAAAAAAAAAAGCTGAATGAATCGATTTCATTCAGGTAAATGCTTGCTTATAGCAAAGTAATTCTTTGTTATAAGCAAATTGTGTCAAAAAAAAAAATACTGATCACTTCCCCAAAGTAGTACAATGTTACTATGGTAACATTGTACTACTTTGGTCATAGTAAAATATGAAAAAAAAATCTTAAAAAAATTAAAAAAAATGTAATAAAAAATAAAATATAATAAAAAAAAAAATATATATATATATATTTTTTTTTTCATACTGTCACCAGTCAGTGTCCCTGTTCACCGCCATGCCAGTTATATGATGACGCTGTACTGCACTGGTGACAGTATGCAAAAAAAAAAAATAGTGAAAATAATTTTTTTAATTTTTTAATTTTCCGAAAAATTATGACAAAAAAATACAACTTCAAAAAACTCGCCATGCCTCTTATGAAGTACGTCGGACTGTCTACTCTGCAAAAAGGGGTCATTTGGGAATATCTGTACTATTCTGACATTCTTGGACCTCAAGAAATTAGATTGGCTGTCAGTACTTCAGGATTGATCAATTTTCAGATCTATACCATAGTTTGTGAACTCTATAACTTTCCTACAAACTAAAAAATACATCCTAATTTGAGTTATTTTCACCAAAGACATGTAGCAGAATACATCTCGGCCTAAATTTATGAAGAACAATTATTTATTTGTAAACTTTTATAACAGAAACAAAGAAAAATGTGTTTTTTTTTCAAAATTTTTGGTCTTTTTTTGTTAATTTAGCAAAAAATAAAAACCCCAGCGGTGATTAAATACCACCAAAAAAAAGCTCTAGTTGTGTGAAGAAAATGATAAAATTTTAGTTTGGGTACAGTGTTGTATGACCGCGCAATTGTCATTCAAAGTGTGAGAGCGCTGAAACCTGAAAAATGGCCTGGGCAGGAAGGTGTAAAATTGCACGGTATTGAAACGGTTAACAGCGCCGTGGTAGTTCATTGAGAACTACAAGCTGACAGGTGCTAAGGCTATCAGGACTTGTAGTTGATTCATGCCCAGAACTCTGTGAATGAAGGACATGCTTTTGACTTATCCCCCATACTGCTGTCACAGGGAAGAGGAGGAGGACAGGCAGAGACTGCAGCATTGGGAACATGTTACCTGTTCCACCCTTAAGGCAGGTGGAAAAAGTAAAGTTCCCAAAGGTGAACTTATCCTTTAATAGATCCACTGCTATATATGCCCCAACTTGGAGACTCAAGTTAAAGAGTTAGAACTGCACTCCACAGATGAGACTTGGTGAGGCAGCGCAACTTCCACATATAATTGCAAATGTGTGCAAGTAAAGCCCTCTGTTTTTAAAGCTTAACCGTTTCAATACCGTGCAATTTTACACCTTCCTGCCCAGGCCATTTTTCAGGTTTCAGCACTCTCACACTTTGAATGACAATTGCGCGGTCATACAACATTGTACCCAAACTAAAATTTTATCATTTTCTTCACACAACTAGAGCTTTCTTTTGGTGGTATTTAATCACCGCTGAGGTTTTTATTTTTTGCTAAATTAACAAAAAAAGACCAAAAAGTTTGAAAAAAAAACACATTTTTCTTTGTTTCTGTTATAAAAGTTTACAAATAAATATTTGTTCTTCATAAATTTAGGCCGAGATGTATTCTGCTACATGTCTTTGGTGAAAATAACCCAAATTAGGATGTATGTTTTAGTTTGTAGGAAAGTTATAGAGTTCACAAACTATGGTATAGATCTGAATATTGATCAATCCTGAAGTACTGACGGCCAATCTAATTTCTTGAGGTCCAAGAATGTCAGAATAGTACAGATATCCCCAAATGACCCCTTTTTGCAGAGTAGACAGTCCGACGTACTTCATAAGAGGCATGGCGAGTTTTTTGAAGTTGTATTTTTTTGTCATAATTTTTCGGAAAATTAAAAAATTAAAAAAATTATTTTCACTATTTTTTTTTTTACATACTGTCACCAGTGCAGTACAGCGTCATCATAAAACTGGCATGGCGGTGAACAGGGACACTGACTGGTGACAGTATGAAAAAAAAATATATATATTTTTTTTATTTTTTTATTATATTTAAATTTTTATTACATTTTTTTTATTTTTTTTAAGATTTTTTTTTTCATATTTTACTATGACCAAAGTAGTACAATGTTACCATAATAACATTGTATTACTTTGGGGAAGTGATCAGTATTTTTTTTTTTTTTTACACAATTTGCTTAACATGTGCATGTGATTAGCTGTGACCATTCACAGCTAGGCACTAGTATACAATGGATGGCATCATGAATGAAGCCATCCATTGTATACAACTGTCATGTGACCTGCTGTGATTGGTCACAGCAGATCACATGGTACCAGCAACGGGAGCCGGTACTCGGATCTGTCATCGGCCGTGTCCGAGGTGCACGGCCGGTGACAGATCGCACTGCTGCGTCGCTCTGCATTAGCGCAAACGGCGCATGTGCGGGAGCACGCCAAATGGCGTGCACCCGGAGTGGAGAAGCACATCTGAAGCCGCCAAACGGCCATTGGCCGGGCGGCTAATGGTTAATAAAGCAATGGGTCCTTATGGTATTCATCCCAGAGTTCTAAGAGAACTTTGAGGTATAGATGTTGGACCATTAACAGTTCTTTTTAATCAATCTCTTCTTACAGGAGAAGTTCTCCATGACTGGCGGACAGCTAATATTGTACCTGTTCACAAGAAGGGCAGCAAGGTAGAAGTTGGCAATTACAATATCTGTTGTAGTCAAGTTAATGGAATTGCTCCTGAAAAAAAGGATCATTGATCTCCTAAAAATGCACAATTTTCTGGACCCAAAGCAGCATGGCTTTCCTGAGGGCAGATCATCTCAGACTAATCTGACTGTATTTTGTGACTATATTACCAATGTTTTGGACCAGGGTGGTGCTGTGGACATATAATATTTTGATTTCAGCAAGACATTTGATTCAGTTCCACATAATGATCTAATACAAAAGTTCTACAAGCTAGGACTTAAACCTTGGGTTGTTCCATAGACATGCAGCTTCCTAAAGGATAGATACTAGATTGTGTTTGCAAAGTGGAGTTCATTTGGAAAAGAGATCAGTCACTAGTGGTGTACCCCAAGACTCTATAGTAGATCTTGTTCTATTTAACCTCTTCCCATCTGCCCACTGCATATAGACGGGAAGCTTTGCTGATGTGGGTTACTGTACCCAGGGGCGGACTGACCATTTGGAAACTCGGGCACTGCCCGAGGGCCCGGGGTCAGAAGGGGGCCCCATGAGATGCCCCTGGTACCTTTTTCATAGGCTTTTTTGAGTTTGGGCAAGGACACAGGGGCACCATGATCCCCTATTGCCCAGGGGCCCCATGAGTTGTCAGTCCGCCCCTGACCGTACCTGCATGTCAGCCTGTATCGGCAGTTCCTGCACTGCTTCCTGATCACCCCATATCAGCATCCTGATCACCCCATATGCCATACCAGCATCCTGATTACTGCCATACCCCATACCAGTGTCCTGATCACCGCCATACCAGCGTCCTGATCACTGCTATATGTCATACCAGCGTCCGGCATTTTAGGGTCTCAACTGATCAATTTTCAAATATGTATCCCATAGTTTGTAGGCTCCATAGCTTTCACACAGACTAAATAATATACACTATTTTGGGTTAATTGTACCCCAAAAATGTAGCAGAATACATTTTGGCCAAGATTTATGAAGAAAAATTATATATTTGCAAAATTTTATAACAAAAACAAAGCAAAAAATTATTTATGTAGTAAAAAAATAAAAAAACTCAATGGTGAACAAACACCACAAAAAAAAAAAGCTCTATCGGTGTAAAAAAAAAGGATACAAATTTCAACAGGGTACAGTGTTGCATGACTCAGTAATTGTCACTCAAAATGTGATAGAACTGAAAGTTAAAAATTGGCCTGAACTGGAAGGGGGTGAAAGTGTCCGGACTTGAAGTGGTTAATCTATATGTAAGTGATATAACTAAAGGTTTGTTGGATAGGGTACAGTGGGGCAAAAAAGTATTTAGTCAGCCACCAATTGTGCAAGTTCTCCCACCTCAAGCACTCTCTCAAGGGATTCTTTTCCCTAGGTGCATTATTTTACATTTAGAAACATTGAACTGCAGTTCCACTGCTTTGACCAATCTTCCAGCAATGCCTAATCATGTTCCATGTTTCAGACACCTACATGGATATCAATCCTTTGACAAAGCTTTGTACCATCAGCAAAAAGACATACAAGTAGTATGACATAAAAGTATTTAGTCAGCCACCAATTGTGCAAGTTCTCCCACTTAAAAAGATGAGGGAGGCCTGTAATTGGCATCATAGGTAGACCTCAACTATGAGAGACAAAATGAGAAAAAAAATCCAGACAATCACATTGGCTGATTTGGAAAGAATTTATTTGCAAAATATGGTGGAAAATAAGTATTTGGTCACCTACAAACAAGCAAGATTTCTGGCTCTCACAGACCTGTACCTTCTTCTTTAAGAGGCTCCTCTGTCCTGCACTCATTACCTGTATCAATGGCACTTGTTTGAACTTGTTATCAGTATAAAAGACACCTGTCCACAACTTCAAACAGTCACACTCCAAACTCCACTATGATGAAGACCAAAGAGCTGTCGAAGGACACCAGAAACAAAATTGTAGACCTGCACCAGGCTGGGAAGACTGAATCTGCAATAGGCAAGCAGCTTGGTGTGAACAAATCAACTGTGGGAGCAATAATTAGAAAATGGAAGACATACAAGACCATCTCCCTCGATCTGGGGCTCCACACAAGATCTCACCCCGTGGGGTCAAAATGATCACAAGAACGATGAGCAAAAACCCAAGGACCACACGGGGGGACCTAGTGAATGACCTGCAGAGAGCTGGGACCAACGTAACAAAGGCTACCATCAGTAACACACTACGCCACCAGGGACTCAGATCCTGCAGTGCCAGACGTGTCCCCCTGCTTAAGCCAGTACATGTCCGGGCCCGTCTGAAGTTTGCTAGACAGCATTTGGATGATCCAGAAGAGGATTGGGAGAATGTCATATGGTCAGATGAAACCAAAATAGAACTGTTTGGTAGAAACACAACTCGTCGTGTTTGGAGGAGAGAGAATGCTGAGTTGCATCCAAAGAACACCATACCTACTGTGAAGCATGGGGGTGGCAACATCATGCTTTGGGGCTGTTTCTCCGCAAAGGGACCAGGATGACTGATCCATGTACAGGACAGAATGAATGGGGTCATGTATCGTGAGATTTTGAGTGCAAACCTCCTTCCATCAGCAAGGGCATTGAAGATGAAATGTGGCTGGGTCTTCCAACATGACAATGATCCCAAATATACCACCCGGGCAACGAAGGAGTGGCTTTGTAAGAAGCATTTTAAGGTCCTGGAGTGGCCTAGCCAGTCTCCAGATCTCAAACCCATAGAAAACCTTTGGAGGGAATTGAAAGTCTGTGTTGCCCAGTGACATCACTGCTCTAGAGGAGATCTGCATGGAGGAATGGGCCAACATACCAGTAACAGTGTGTGCCAACCTTGTGAAGACTTACAGGAAACGTTTGACCTCTGTCATTGCCAATAAAGGATATATAACAAAGTATTGAGATGAACTTTTGATATTGACCAAATACTTATTTTCCACCATAATTTGCAAATAAATTATTTACAAATAAACCAATGTGATTGTCTGGATTTTTTTTTCTTATTTTGTCTCTCATAGTTGAGGTCTACCTATAATGCCAATTACAGGCCTCAGTCATCTTTTTAAGTGGGAGAACTTGCACAATTGGTGGCTGACTAAATACTTTTATGTCCTACTACTTGTATGTCTTTTTGCTGATGGTACAAAGCTTTGTCAAAGGATTGATATCCATGTAGGTGTCTGAAACATGGAACATGATTAGGCATTGCTGGAAGATTGGTCAAAGCAGTGGAACTGCAGTTCAATGTTTCTAAATGTAAAATAATGCACCTAGGGAAAAGAATCCCTTGAGAGAGTGCTTGAGGTGATTGTAGCCGTATTAGTGCACTAAAGGTCCAGGCAGTACTACTATACAAAGTTTGAGCAGAATGTTAGAAGAGATGTTGAAAGGGGGAGGAAATGAAAAAAAAAACAGAAAGAAACACACACAAACAAATGTACACAGCAATGGTTATAAGACTAGGATTAGACTAGAGATAAGACGCAGCAAAAGCAAAGACTGGGGGGGACAACACTCACAGAGGGGGTCGTAAAACTGTTGGATAATGAGTGAGGAATCCCATGTCCAAATTAAGGCCGTTATCTTTTGTATCAAATAGAACTATCATTCTTAGTTCAAAAGTTTTCATTTCCTGAATAGTTTTGAAATTTCCTTTAAGAACTAAAATATTGAGGTCTTCCATAGTGTGGTCCGGTTGTGCGAAATGGTGTCCCACAGGTGTGCAAAAGTCATCTTCTTTATGTTCCTTGATGGTATGTCTGCAAATTCATCCTTGTTTGCAACTTCTGTCCTGTTTCGCCAACATAAGATCCTTTGCTACATTTTCTGCACTGGATAAGGTACACAACATTACTAGAAGTGCAGCTGTATGATCCAGGGATATTGAAGACACAACTGACTTTCTGAACAAGATCAACAATATACAGCAATTACGATCCAATACTCTTCTAGTCACTATGGATGTAGTATCTCTGTATAGTAATATCCCTCACAAGGATGGATTAGCTGCATGTCACAGATCCTTATCCTAAGCAGCGTATTTATGTTTTGTGAGAATGATGTTACACAGCTCATTGAATTCATACTTACACACAACTACTTTGCTTTCAATAAAGACATCTATCTTCAATGTATGGGTACTGCGATGGGAAGTAAAATGACACCCCAATATGCCAATTTATTTATGGCTTACCTGGAGGAAAAATTTCTGAACACCATGAAACAAAAACCATACAGATACTATCACTATATTGATGATATTTTCATCATATGGACAGAAGGTGAAGAAAACCTAAAACAATTTTACTCATTGATGAACACTTTTCATCCATCAATCAAACTAAAAATAGAATACTCAAACACACATGTCAACTTCCTAGACACCACAGTATACATCAGGGATGATACGCTTCACACCTCAATATACAGGAAACCCACTGACAGATGCAACTACCTCCACAGTTCTAGCTTCCACCCCCAACACACGAAACGTGCCGTCATACACAGTCAGGCCATTAGATACCACCGAATATGTTCTGACCCAAGAGACAGAGATAAACATCTCGGGACACTAGCAGACTCCTTCCATAAGAAAGGTTACAAGGACAAAACTATCAACACCAGCATAAGCGCAGCCTTGAGAACCCCAAGAGAAATCTACTTCAGTACAAACAGAAAAAACAAACAACCGTGTACCTCTAGTAACCACATACAACCCAGCACTAGAAGGGATAAGAAAAATAATCAAAGATTTACAACCCATCATAACAGAGGATGGAACTCTGAAATAAATATTCCATCATCCCCAATACTGGCTTTCAGACAACCCCCCAACCTCAGAAATAAACTAATCAGTAGGAAACTTCCTTCTGATCAAGATGTCACAAATAATGGAAGCAAACCCTGCAATAAAAAATGCTGCAAACTGTGCAACCAAATCAATCCATCAAAAAGTGTCAGACACTCAAAATGGATCTTTAATATCTCCAGATCATACAGCTGCACCTCTAGTAATGTTGTGTACCTTATCCAGTGCAGAAAATGTAGCAAAGGATCTTATGTTGGTGAAACAGGACAGATGTTGCAAACAAGGATGAATTTGCACAGACATACCATCAAGGAACATAAAGAAGATGACTTTTGCACACCTGTGGGACACCATTTCGCACAACTGGACCACACTATGGAAGACTTCCATGTTTTAGTTCTTAAAGGAAATTTCAGAACTATTCAGGAAAGGAAAACGTTTGAACTAAGAATGATAATTCTATGTGATACAAAAGATAACGGCCTTAATTTGGACATAGGATTCCTCACTCATTATCCAACAGTTTTACGACCCCCTCTGTGAGTGTTGTTCCCCCCAGGCTTTGCTTTTGCTGTGTCTTATCTCTAGTCTAATCCTAGTCTTATAACCATTGCTGTGTACATTTGTTTGTGTGTGTTTCTTTCTGTTTTTTTTCTTTTCCTCCCCCTTTCAACATCTCTTCTAACATTCTGCTAAAACTTTGTATAGTAGTACTGCCTGGACCTTGAAAAAGGGGACATACCCCGAAAGCTTGTCCTCAAAATTGTATGTTAGTGCAAATAAAAAAAGTATCACGTCAGTACTCAATTGTTTCTGTTGAGAGAGTGCAAAATTGAGGGTACAGTGTTGGCCAGCACTACAGAGGAAAAAAGATTTGGGGGTACTTACAGTGTAAACATTACTTACAGTGTAAACAGTGTACCCAGGCAGTGGGAAAAGCAAATAGAATTCTAGGATGCATTACTAGAGAGATCACCAGCAGGTGGAAGAGATCCTGATTCCCCTATATAGATCTTTAGTTAGACCTCATTTAGAACACCGTGTCCAGTTCTGGAGACCTCACTTACAAAGAGATATTGATAAGATAGAACGAGTCCAAAAACAGGTAACAAAAATGGTGAAAGGTCTGGGGGATAAAAAATATCAAAAGCGACTTCAGGAAATTTATATGTACAGTCTAGAGAGAAGGAAAGGGGAGATATGAATGAGGCAACAATGAATGGTGATAGATTACCAATGGAAGGAAATTTCAAAAGGGACAATGCAGCTTAATATAAAATGGCTTTATTGAAAAATGGTAACAAAATTATGTACAATATGAGCTAAAACCACTACACTAAACTTTAAAAAGACAACGTTGTCTTGTCACCCAAGCAGCTGCTCACTCGGTTACATTCATACATGAAAGGTGGTAAGGTGTATCTTAGAATAGAACCTAGTTGGACTGCAAGAGGCCTAAGAGGAAAATATGGTGGAGAGTGGATAGTGTCCAAGGTTATATATGCAGTTGTGTTCAAAATAATAGCAGTGTGTTGAAAAAAGTAAATAAAGCTCAAAATCCTTCTAATAGCTTTTATTTCCATACACACAAATGCATTGGGAACACTACACATTCTATTCCAAATCAAAATATGAAGAAAAATATATCAAATTTGTGTGTCCCCATGGATGTCCCTACTATCTGTTGGCAATACTTGCCCAAAAGCTGGAAACAATTATTTTGTAATGCAGTTTTCAAGAGTTCCAATATGAACTCGTTCTGTGCTCCAAATTCAGAAAATTCAGTGTCCAGGAAACGCGATACCCCCCTGAGGCCCCAGGCATGTGAAATGGAGGTATATAGTGATTTCACATCAATACCAACCAGCAGGGCCCGAGGGGGGACCTCAATCATTTGTAATTTCCCTAAGGCATTAGACATATAATGGATGAATGAAGGCAACTATAATACCAAGCCTTTTATTAGAGCATCTACATATTTCCCAATTCTCTCCAGTCGGCCCTTTATGGCCGATACTATCAGTCTACCGGGTGGGGTTTCCTAAGATTTATGCAGCTTCAGGATAATATAAAAGATTGGGTTGTTTTATTCATTTACCATAAGGTAATCCCTTTCTTTATTAGCGAGTATACCTGCTTCCCATGCTAGAAATATTTTACCATTGAGTGACTTAACTATGTTTGGAAAAGGGTTATCCTGGATCTATAAATGGACGAGTCACTTAGTTGTCTCATAGCTTCTTTCTCATATTATTCTTCAGACGTTAGAACGACATTACCCCCCTTATCACTTTTCTTAATAACTAAGTTTGGGGCATTTTGTAATTCAGTTAGAGCCTTTCTTTTACCACTTGTTAAGTTATCAAGTCCACACCATGTCCAGTTGATCTTATGCAGATCCTCTTTGACAAGGTGTAGGAACACTTTCACCCACTGATATTTATGTAGCGGGGGCATTTTTGTGGACCTAATCAATAAATTGCTAGATCTTCTAATTTGAGAAGACCTACCTGTTCCTTGTCTACATTCTCATCTAGTAGAGACAATAACATTTAGAGCCTCCTGATCAATCTCATCTTTAGGCAGTGATACTTTCAATAGATTGTCCTCTTTTTGGGCATCTAACTTATTTTGATGCCATAGTCTAAAAAGGACTTTGCGCAAAAAAAAGCTAATGTTTTTATAGACTTCAAATTCATCCAGAGAGGATGCCGGAGAAAAAGTTAAGCCTTTTTTTTAAAAAGACTCAAATGTCTCTCCTCTAGACTAAAATCAGACAAATTGACTACTTTCATGTCTAATAGGGGTGCATGGTCCCTTTTGAAACCTCCTTCCAGGGGTAATCTATCACCCATAATTGTTGCAGGATTTCCAGTATTGATGAGTTTCGGTGACTGCCCCAATCTATTTTAGGGTGGAGTCAGAAGCAACTTGGCGTTTGATATGATTGCAGTTACACATGCATCTATCAATTTTTGATACTGGCTATAGAGGCCCCTTGCTTATTCTTTTATAAATTCTTTGATTTGAGATATGAATGAAACCTACTGTAGTTGATGCTTGGAATAGACTTCCAGCAGAGGTAGTGAGTCAGTTAACAGTGTGTGGTTTCAAACATAGATCTATACTCAGGCAAAAAAAAACAGAACAAAAAAAAAAAAAATACAAAACGTAGTAAAAAAAAAAACACACCATAAACAGACTCTATGGATCACTTTTTTTCTTTTGTGTGCCATCACTTTATTATGTTTCTATTTGTGTGATTCAAGACAATCTCATCTCCACTATCTACCATCTAATTTTGATCACTCACTTTATATTATTTAAAGAGTATCTAAACTCTGTAGTAAATGCTTTAGCTACTAATTTATTTGCTACAGAAAGCTGTGTGTATTAGCCTATTATATACTGTAGAGCAGAGTTTTCTGGCAAGAAGTATTGACAGTGAGGCTCTCTTGTAAGACCCTAATTTGTGAGTGGTAGCAGCAATGTGTTTATCCTCCTGTGTCCTGATATGGGGCTCATAGCATTGTGGGCAAGGATGCAGTTAAACGTTTTTTGCAGCGTTCCACATTTTTATTTCTTTTTTTCTGTTCCTCCATCTGTGACACTACTCATGAAGGGAAAAATGTGTAGTTCTACACAGGGAAAAGCCACCTTCTGTCTAGTCAGAAAGTTAGAACTAAAGTAGAACCAAAGGCAATTTTTTAGGATAAGGGAAGGGTACAACCCTTTCAGTTTCTTTTTTGCCATCTGTATCCTATTGGGGAGATTTCCCTTCACCTCCTGTCCTAAAGTCAAACCTGGAAGTGAGAGAAAATCCTTCCAAAGAGAGTTGTCCCCATTGGAAGATTTCCCCTCTATTCCTATTCTGGTGAAAACCCCAACATTTGGGATTTTCTAGCACTTTCACAATAGATGTACACAGGATAAACAGGAAAATAGAATGAATCTCCCCAACATGAGAGTTGACAGTAATAGAAATCTGGCAGATGTTCTAAATCCTCTCCACTCCATCCAAAACAAAAAAAAAAAAAAAAAAAAAACAGAAAAAAAAGTTTTGCCTTTAGTTTTACTTTAATAATACTACGTGTTTTTTTTATTTAATTTTTTAAATTATTCTAAACAACTATAACAATCGTGGCCGTATATTATTTCCTGTGGCCTGTTCCAGCCATTTGCTCTCTCCCTCTTTGGTATTTGCAAGGAAAGGATGCTATGCCTTCCAGCCCCTCTGTGTCACTTCAATGGAATGTCATCTCTTGGAACAAGGTTCAGTTCATTGAAAAGGAGTGCAAAAAGATGAGATGGACAGCAACATTTAGGATATGCCTGCCAAATTGCACAGCTTACAATAAGCAGACTGCACACATTGCTCTGTATTTCCTCCTAATGATAGTAGTCACCATGCTCTGAGAGATTTTAACTATCCAAAAAGAGCCTCTTTGTAAATCATTTCTTCTTTCTGGCACAATACCCACTTGTATCTTTCTCTCCTCAAGGCACCAATTCCAAACTTACTGGACAACCCCCTGCAGCACAGATTCTTGATGCTTTCTTCATCTTGTACATCCCAGAAGACAGTCTGTATTTACCCCTCTCCCCAATTTTCTTAAGAAAACGTAATCTGCTCCACTATGACATGAGAGAAAACAAATAGAGGATGAATGTATTGATCGGATTCTTGTAAAAGGCTGTAATATTATATATGCTATTAGTCATGGATCTGATGGATAGCCTGGAGGTTTAGTGACTGAACAATATGAATATGCTATTATGAAAAAAAAAACTCAATGGGGATTTACTAAAGGCAAATAGACAGTTCACTTCGCCAGTGCAGTTGCACTCTGCAAGGGAATTTTCTCCAGATCTTTGTGAATGAAGGGAAGCTCATTTCCATCATCCAATCATGTGCAAGCAAAAATGCAGTATTTTTGCTTTCCTTCTATGTGATTGGATATTCTTTGCAAAGTGAAGTTTCACCTTATTAACTAGGCTATGGAGCAAATTCCCTTGCAGAGTGCACAGTCCATTTGCCTTTGGTAAATCAACCCTAATAAGTAATATAATAGCACAAATAAGCGATTATGTTGTTTTTTTTTAACAAGTTATAAATAAAAATATGGACATTTTGTGAAGTGATCAAATATGTACCCATGAACTGGGGAATTATTTGTGTGTTTGCAAAGGGACTAAAGCAGGCATCACCAAATAATGGACTGCAGTCCGAATGCCGACCAAGCCACTGTCCCATCCGGACCGCTGTGTTCAGGACATATAGCAACCTTTGCCCCTGTCATGATCACAGCAAAACAGAAAGCAGGAGGCAGGACAATTCTGGGCAGAGAGCTGGAACAGCCTGGACCTATGCCTGCTGCCTGAACCAATGTTTTTCCCGTTTATTGAAACTGTCTCTGCCTGATGCGTTAACGGACTCATCTGCACGTCTCACTGACTATATTCCTTCAAGACACCAGTCTCAGCATTATAAATCACTAGCAAGGATGGCCAGATCTGTGTGGCTACACTCAGGAAACTTGGACCAGACTGTGTATGCTTTAAGTGAGATTTATTTACAGTGAAACAAAATCCATCCAAACACCAGCAAACATAAAATATAAGTGAACCAAAAACCCAGTGACAGAATACCTAACTAACAAACCTAACAAACTGAAAGCCTAACAACTAATTTTTTACAAAATGGGGAACAGAGAAAAGTAAGGCAAAACTGGAGGTGCACAGAGCAGATGGGAGGGGGGAACCAAAACTGGGATCAGGAACAAAGCGGAGCATGTACAAGGCAGCAGAGTGCAGGGCAAGATCAAGATCAGGATCAATGGCAAACAGAATCTGGCAGCACCAAAACACTGGAGCTAGAGGCACTAGCACAGGAGGACCTAAATACCCTCCAAGCAGCCAGCATCAGGTGGAAACTGATTACTGGGATCTGCTGGAAAATATCCGCTGGTGGACACCAGGACTACAACCTTCTTCTCTGGATTACCACCAGCAGAAAATCCAAGTCCTGACACTCAGCCATCTCCTGCAGACAACTGCACTCTTGGAACCATGGGAAGTCTTTTGTTCACCCTTTGTTCAGAATCCTGTACTTCCTCACCAGTCAAAATGGCATTTCAAGGGGCAGTCATGTACTAGTAGGCTAGGCTTGCTTGGCTTATAGGAACAGGACTGCTGTAAGTGAAGCTACAATAGCCTGTATTCCCAGGACACTCATACAGAGGTGACCATTACAGTACACTGGATTTGATACAATGTTGATTCATTTTACTGATACACAAGATACAATGTCCGCTAAAACATTATTCCAAATAAGTGATAGTCATGATGAAATAAATAAAATGAATACAAAATGTTAAGTCCTTCGTTATGATAAGAAGCACAATAAATTGCGTGCAACTATAAAAGTCAATAAACAGAAAAAAGTTAATATAACTATGAAAATCTGACACCAATCAGAAAATAGTGCTATGTGAAGATCCTGTTGCCCAAGTGATATCAGAAGGATTTCATGTAATTATACTCCATTAAGTTCGTGCAGGAGATATGATAAAAAATGCGCACTGACCAGATGCGCATAATAAATGCGCAATTAGTTGAATTATATGATGGTTGTAAGATCTGCCAGAAGCCCCCTTTAAAGTGGACCAAGTATACAGCATAGAAAGAGACTCCCTCCTCTGGACCTGGGACTGCCCTGCAGCCGTTCTCCAGATATGGTCCTGAAAGTTATTTAGCTCGATGCAGAGACAAGAAAGAGGGTGCCCATAGTGTAGTAATTAAATATTTATTATGGTAAAAACACAATGTCATCCACGTGGAGAAATCATCAAAAAGCAGAGCTGTAAAGCATAACACTGACCAGCCACTTTCTAAGATGGCCGCCCAATAATATGTATAATGAGATCACATCAATTTGCCCTCTGTCCAAACAGTCACAAGAGGCACATATTATATTAATAGCTAAAGAGCAAAAGGATCCTACTTTGTGCTTTAGCTATCGGCCCATTTCTTTAATAAATGTGGATCTAAAAATATTTTCTAAACTCTTGACTTTGTCCCTAATAGAGAAGCACGTGATAACATTTTAAAAACAAATTTATTAATACAATATGCTCGGAAACATAAGTTTCCCTTATGCCTATTATCAATAATGGTGGAGAAAGCTTTTGACTGCCTAGATTGGAGGTTTATGGTATCAACTTTGGAGCAAGTTGGTTTCACAAACGAATTTATACAAAAAATAATGGCATTGTACAATGCCCCATCTGCTAGGATAAGTGTTAATGGCATTTTATCTCAACCTGTTAAAATCTCAAACGGGACCCGACCGGGCTGTCCTTTGTCTTCATACCTATATATTCTGGCTATGGAGCACTTGGCGATGGCCCTTCAGTCGAATGATACTATTCATGGAGTAGGGATGGGTGATAGGGAATATAAATTGAGTATTTTTGCTGATGATTTACTTTTATATGCATCTAATCCAAAAATAGCTTTTTCAAATATCCTCCAAGAACTGGAACAATTTGGCATCTTTAGTAATTTTAAAGTTAATGCAACAAAATCTCGATGTTTAAATATAAACCTGGCAGTTATTGAGAAAGAAAAGACAGAAGCCATATTTCCATTTCATTGGGAGGCACAATGCCTTAAATACCTAGGTGTAAATATAACTCCTTTAGAGGAAAAAACATATGAATTAAATTACTTACTCTTATTAAATTCCATAAATAGGGAGTTAAAATCTGAAACTAAGGGAAAACATTCATGGTTTGGAAGAATGGTAATTTTTAAGATGGATGTTCTCCCTTGTTTTCTCTACCTATACCAAACACTTCCTATCTCCCTTCCATGGATGTCCTTTCGTTCTTTGTGATCCAGCTTACTTCAATATATCTGGTCAAATACTTTGGTTAGAATTCGGCATGATATTTTGGTCATGAGGAACAGGGCCGGATCTAGCCTGTCTGATGTGGGGGTGCAGTAAAAAAAAGTCAGGGGGGCAGAAGATGGGAGGTCAGCAGGGCAGTGTATAGGGGGTAAGCAGGGCAGAGGATAGGGTCAGAAGTTTGTATTGCAGTGTACAGAGGTAATTAGTTTGTAGGACAGTGTACAGAGGTCAGCAGGGCGAAGGACAGGGGTCAGGTGTAGATGAGGCAGACTTCACAGGTCAGTGGTAAGTTTTAAGAGTTTAGGGGCCAGTAATAAGTGACACAGAGGACAGATTTTGCCTAACAGTGGGGGAAGTTTCAAGGAAATGTTGGTGCCTAGTCACTGTATACTTTGCATACATATATAATAGTCTTTGTACCACCCACAAAATACTCCTATTTACTATGTCACAAGTGACACTCTCACAGATACACAAACCTCAGAACGAAGAATCATTTTTAAATATGTAAACTTTTCCATCACATATGCTTTTCTGTACAAAAAAGTGATAATTTTGTCTGTCGGAGTCGACCCTAAAGAAGAACTTAATTAAAACCTAAGCCCCTCCCACTTGACGTCACTCCAGTTCTCTTGAGTCCCAGCTGACTAGCTTATTATGCAAGCAGTCGAGAGGACATGTATTATAATACAGGAGATGGTGGAAACTCAGTGTTCAGCCTCCCTGACTCCTCACCCCCCCCCCCACTGACTTTATGGGACCCGTGTCTGACTATCCCCTTATCAGCAGCCCTGAAGGTGGGAGTGGGGGAGCTGAAGGCTTGGGGTAGTGCAACTGAAATCTGGGGGGGCGCAGCCCTCCCCAGCACCCCCCTAGATCCGGCCATGATGAGGAAGATGGAGGGGGGAGCTGGATTATCACATATGGAATTTTATCATATAGCATTTATACTTACCAGGATTCTTGACTGGTTTTATCATAGCCACTCAAAACAGTGGGTATCTATTGAACAACTAATGTCCCCAATTCAATTGACCTCCCTACCATGGATTGATCCTATGTTGCGTCCTCCCAGACAAAAGATGTAATTTTGACACAATCTGTGTTGAAAACCTGGGATGGGACCTTCCAAAAATTGGGTATTTCTATAAAATCTAGCCCTCTAACCCAGATTATGGGGAACCCAGAATTTGAGCCGGGGCTAACGGTAGCTAGATTTTTATGCTGGACACATGTGACCCCTTCTCCAGTTAAAATATTTATCTAAAAAAGGTTCATTACATAGAGACCTAACCCCTTTTGAATCACTCTGTATGAGGAGCTCGATGGGTTCACGTGCTATTTCAACAATATATGATATAATATTATCTCATGCATATCCACACTGGCCTTATTATACCACAGACTAGGAGAGAGAACTAGGCCACATAGTAACTGAGAGGGAGTGGAAAAGGTCTTTTAGGCTAACATTCAAATCTATTAATTTCAACTGCCATTCAAGAGAAAAATTATAAAATACTAACAAGGTGGAACAGGTGTCCAGTGGGAATACATAAGATAATTTCAACCTATCCAGAAAAATGTTGGCATTGTGGGGAGGATGTAGCAGAATGACACATGTATGGTGGTCCTGTTCTAGGATCAAACCATTCTGGGAATCAGTATTCCGCTTTTGCTCACATATTAATGGCACATCTTATCAGATGTCCCCAGAAATAGCATTATTATTTATATTTCCAGATTCGGAAAAAAACACTGTCGTGTTTTCTATTTTCTGCGGCATGTGCAGTAATACCAAGATATTGGAACACTCAAGTTCTCCCCTCTATTAAGGAGTGGATAGATTAAATAAATAGAATAAAGAGATTGGAGGAACTGACAGCAACTGTACATGAATGTTATCATAAGTATCTGTCGGTTTGGTCCCCTTAGGTTGAGTTTATGAACTATGATATTTTGAGATCCTTTATAGCATAGATAACAGGTTGATATTTCAAGCTAAATTTTATAAAATGGTGATTAAAGGAGATGCTCTATGAGGTGTATGTGTTTTCGTGAGTGTGGATATTTGTGGAGGGGGTTTTTTTTTTTTTTGCTTTTTGCTTTTTTTTGCTTTTCTCTGTTTCTTTTTTTTCTTTGTCTATGAAATATAAGTGTGAACTTCAATTAGTATTCTTTTATTTTCTACTATGTTTGGAATTGTTTAAAAGCTAAACACAATAGATCTATTCTGTGAGATACTGTACATGAACAAGAGGTAAAAAAGTGGTTATAGCTGTAGTATTTTGATGCTTTTAAAAAATGAAATTGTGAAATTTAAAAGAGAATTTTCTTAATATCTGCTTGTTAAAATTATAATAAAGATTAATAATAAAAAAAAGGGCAGTGTAGTCAGAAATTAAATTACAAATCTGTCCTTAAGTTGATGAATCATCCAGAGAAAACCCACATACATACAACGTTGGCATGGTGAGGCATAAGGTAAAAGGACTGAAATATGTGATTTTTACATAAAGTAAATCATTCTTAAAGTATATTTCCACTTTTGCAGCCAAATTTAAGAAAGCTCCACTATATATTTTTTGTGTGTTTCCATTCACACAGGATGCAAAAAAAAAACAATTTTTCTTACCTTTTAGATGTTTCTCAAGACTCCCTTGACTCTTTTGTAAAAGACACTAAAGATATACTTAGAAAATTGATTGTAATTAGAGTCAAAGAAGGAATGGATTTTAGTTGGTATCGATGTGGAATCTTTATATACGTTACTACCCCACTTCTAGGGTTTAAAAGCAACTGAATATTTTTTGAATAAACATTACCCGATAATGGCTCATCAAAATTAATTTATTTTAGACCTCCTTGACTCTGAAGTCAATTTTTTCCAGTTTAATGGAACTAATTACCAACAAATTTCTGGTACATCTATGGGTGCACCATGAGCACCATCCTATGCATGTCTGCATTTTGGTATGTGGGAGGAGACAGTCGTTTAAAGTTTGGCATCGTTCAGGAGATCAGTGGCTTTGCTTAATACACTGCTCAAAATAATTAAAGGAACAGTCTGAAAATACATCAGATCTCAATGGGGAAAATATCATGCTGGATATCTATACTGATATGGACTGGGTAATGTGTTAGAAACATAAGGATGCCCCATCGTTTGATGGAAATGAAAATTATCAATCTACAAAATTAAAAAAATTATGCAGCAGGCTAGTCCATTTTGCTGAAATTTCATTGCAGCAGCTCAAAATGGTACTCAGTAGTTTGTATGGCCCCCACGTGCTTGTATGCATGCCTGACAACGTCGGGGCATGCTCCTAATGAGATGACGGATGGTGTCCTAGGGTATTTCCTCCCAAATCTGGACCAGGGTATCACTGAGATCCTGGACAGTCTGAGGTGGAATGTGGTGGCATCGGATGGACCGAAACATGATATCCCAGAGGTGTTCTATTGGATTTAGGTAAGGCAAGCATGGGGGCCATTCAATGGTATCAATTCCTTCATCTTCCAGGAACTGCCTGCATACTCTTGCCACATGAAGCAGGGCATTGTCATGCACCAGGAGGAAGCCAGGACCTACTGCACCAGCATAGGGTCTGACAATGGGTCCAAGGATTTCATCCCGATATCTAATGGCACTCAGGATGCCATTCTCTAGCCTTTAGAGGTCTGTGCGTCCCTCCATGGATATGCCTCCCCAGACCATCACTGACCCACCACGAAAACGGTCATGCTGATTGATGTTACAGACAGGAAAACCTTCTCCACGGCTTCTCCAGACCCTTTTACGTCCGTCACATGTGTTTAGGGTGAACCTGCTCTCATCTGTGAAAAGTACAAGGTGCCAGTTGCGGGCCTGCCAATTCCGATGTTCAATGGCAAATGCCAATAGAGCTCTAAGGTGTCGGGCAGTGAGCACAGGGCCCACTAGAGGAAGTTGGGCCCTCAGGCCACCCTCACAAAGTCTGTTTCTGATTGTTTGTTCAGAGACATTCACACCAGTGGCCTGCTGGAGATCATTTTTGCACAAAGGAGCAGATACCAGTTCTGCTGATGGGTTAAAGACCTTCTACGGCCCTGTCCAGCTCTCCTAGAGTAACTGCCTCTCTCCTGGAATCTACTCCGTGCTCTTGAGACTGTGCTGGGAGACACAGCAAACCTTCTGGCAATGGCACATGTTGATGTGCCATCCTGGAGAAATTAGACTGCCTGGGCAACCTCTGTATGGTCCAGGTATCACCTCATGCTACCAGTAGTGACACTGACCCTAGCAAAATGCAAAACTAGTGAAAAACAGTCAGAAAAGATGAGAAGGGAGTTTAATTGACTTGAGGTTATGATTAAAAATTGTTCAGTGAGCAGTGTAGATAATATTTTGGTGGTCTGGAGGGGCCAGGAATCAGAATTTCAAGAGTTTATTAGTAAAGTTAATTTAAAAGAGAATTAGGTTTTTTTTCCCCAATTTCTGCTTATCTAGACGGATGCAGCATCGGTCCGATCTCACCCTGTCACATGATCGCTGAGTTCTCACAGCCGCTCTGAGCAGAGAGAGGGACTGTCTGTAGCCTGGTGCAGCTCCAGACTCTGGGGTGGATCCCAACTTTGAAGTTGGTATCTTTCCCCATCCTGGACCGGCTGAGTGATGTCAGCCGACAGACCTCAGTCCACTGTCAGCTGAAAATGGGTCACAGCAGTGCAGAACAAACTGCACTCCTGTGATCCACAGAAGTATAGCCAAACAAGCTTTGGCAGTACTGTTCCTTTAAATGATCGTAATATTAAACTTACCTACAACTTTGATTCCATGACAATTCTCTTTCTGGATCTCCAGATCACAAAAGAAGAAGGAGAACTGGTGACGTGCACCTACCGCAAGCCCACTGCAGCTAATACTCTATTGTGGGCTGACAAGAGGCCCATCAGATGTATGGAAGGATTAAAGAAAGAGGCTGTACTCACAAATTGCTTAAAAAAAGGTAAGAAAAATGAACTTGAGAGGGACAGATCATCATTATTGGGTGATACTACAGTTTCTTTGTTGATGCAGACTGACAACCAAGGGGACCTGGAGCACAGTGACCCAAAATAAAAGAGGGGTTGAACAGATATTGGCCTCTATTATTGCGTGTTCATAAACTGTCTGGGATTGTGGGCGAATATCCTCACATGATTGCCAGCAGGGCTAAAAATCTTGCTGACGTGCTAACGCAATCGGAATTTGTCCAGTCATCTAATGATACATGACTGATCCCTTTTTTCAAGAATGGCCAGGATGGTTCTTTGTGTCAGTGCCAAATTTGTAAATATGTAGAGCATACTGAGCGGTTCACTGATGCAGATGGAAAAAATGTATGTAAGATCAAGAGCCTGATCAACTATGCCACTACCCGTGTAATATACAGTATTCAATGTCCTTGCAACAAATTATATATAGGCAAAATCAAACGCCAACTTTGCATTCGTATCAGTGAGCGCCTTAAGGACATTAGACATAAGGAACCTGAAAGTCCCCTGGCACAGTATTTTCATATCTGCCATCAAGCTAAAACTCATGGCCTGAAGGTTAAGGGGATTTATGCCTTAAAATTAAGTAAGAGACATGGCGACTTCAATAGTGTTCGAGAAAAAGGAAAAGTTCTGGATTTACAAACTGAATACTCTGGTCCCAAAGGGACTTAATAAATAATTAAATTTACTTTTTTTTTGGATTAGGATTCTGGGTTGGTTCACTTCTTGATTGGAGGTTATTTTTTCCTGCTGCTATGGTCTGCGGTTGATCCAAGGATACACATTATGAATGCATGTCTGAATGCTTTCTAACTGTTGAATGTTTTGAATGATGAATAGCATAGCTGTTACTTGCCCCCTTTAAGAAGTATAGTGGGCTGAGTTAAGTGGTGCATTAAAGCACATCTAAGCTAGGACGCGCTACGTCCTGACAAAGTTGGATTTCCGATGCATGAAGGCAAAAAAACTTTAGTGTGCAGTTTCACTCTCAGCCCCCCCTAAACCTCACCTGAGCTTGATCATGATCCAGGGCTGTGTACAAGAGAAGTGATTCTCCCGAGTCTCTCTTCTCATTCTCTGGGACACAGCAGCAGGAGCCATTGGCTGTCAACCACAGCCACTGAGGATTGAACGGGAGAGCGGTGCCGAGCCACGCTCTGTGTGTCTCATAGACACACAGAAGTGGCTCAGGAGTGAGCACACACAAGTTCCCCTAGAGCAGACAGTTTGTTCAGGGGGCACTCAGCAGGGGGGAGGATCCAGGAGCACGGGCAGGGGACACGGGAAGAGGAGGATCGGAGCTGGAAAGTATACCATTTTTTTGTTGTTGTTTTTTTAAGTGAACCTTTAGTATCACTTTAAAGGACAATTTCACCTTTGGGAACATGTTCACGTTCCAACCAATTTTTAGGGTTCCCGATGCTGCAACCTCTGCCTGATCATCCCCCCTCCCTGTGGCAGTAGTATGAGGGAAAGTGGATGTGCAGGGCTCCGCCAACACTGACACATCATTTATTCACAGTGTTCTGTGAATGAATGGACTACAAGTCCCAACAGCCTTAGTGGCTGTCAGCTTGTAGTTCTCAATGAACTACTATGGCGCTATGAGCACTGCGGTACTTCATCGAGTCTTCCTGTCAGTATCGGCTTGCCCATGTGGGATGTTCAAGCAAACAAATACATTGGCAGTCTGCAGGAGATGCTGATCGCTGGTGCAATCCTTTACAGGCTCCTGCTACAGAAAAAAATAATAAATGCACATTTTTTTACCTGCAAAAATGTGCATTTATTATTTTTTGTTGAAAGGTGAACTTATCCTTTAATGAATGTTACTTTGTTCTTCATAATTAGCACACATGTAAACCCCTTAGGGGTTACATATATTTTATTGTTATATGGAACATTGTCAAAAGCTGGACTACTCTGACCTTTATTACAGTTCTGTCATTTTGTTAGATGTATGACGTGAGCTAACCTTCATGTACAGAAACATACCATGGATTAGACAAAAGCACTATTGTTAGTATCCACTAAACGTATTTAGCACAGTAACTAAGTTAAACGCTAACAATGCGCATACTGTGTCCTCAGTCTGTATGGCCAAACTGCTTTAAGAACAAGCAGTCTTTGTATAATTCTAGAATCATTTGGGATTTTTCGATATTTTTCCTAAAGTACTAACGTAATAAAAAAGGAAATTAATCTGTATTTCCAGGGCGAAAAGTAATATTCTGTGGTGCAGTTAGTGCCTCTTATGCAATTTAGGGCTTAAAACTAACAAGGATTAAACCTAGATCATAACAGAGTATACATCTGTGTCTCTGCTCTAAACACAAACTGGTATTTTTAATAAGGCACTGAATGTGATGGAAAATAAAATGGACATATACTTTATAGAATAAGGGAATTTTACATTTTTTTGGAAGATCTAGGTATAGTCGATGTTAAACCAATTGGATAACCTCAAAATGATATGGAAATTTTACAGTGTGAAAACATTTGAGTACTGTCCGTGATACTTTTTTATTTGCACTAACAAAACAATTTTAAGGACAAGCTTTCGGGGAGTGTCCCCTTCTTCAGGTCAAAGCAGTACTGATCACAAAGGGTTAGGAGAGATGTTTTGGAGTTGGAAGGAAAAAAAAAAAAGGAGAGCAGATAAGATAAGACACAGCAAAAGCAAAGTCTGGGGAGGGGGGAGACTACACTCACAGAGGCAGTGATGCTTGAGGTGATAAAACTGTTGGATAATGAGTGAGGAATCCCAAGTCCAAATTAAGGCCATTATCTCTTGTGTCAAATAGAATTATCATTCTTAGTTCAAAAGTTTTTCTTTCCTGGATGGATTTGAAATTTCCTTTAAGAACTAAAATATTGAGGTCTCCCATTGTGTGGTCTGGTTGTGCGAAATGGTGTCCCACATGTGTGCAAAAGTCATCTTCTTTATGTTCCTTGATGGTATGACTGTGCAAATTCATCCTTGTTTGTAACTTCTGTCTTGTTTCGCCAACATAGCAATTAAAAGGTCTCATTAAAACACTTCCAGCCCACCTACATTCAGAACTTATAAATGCGATTCTGGATCATGCAGAAATTGGGGACTTCTACATGCTGCCCAAAATCCACAAGCCAGGAAATCCAGGCAGACCCATCATAACAGGTATGAATACACTCACCGAACAAATTTCAGGCTTTGTAGAAAGAATTTTAAAACCGTTAGTCAAGAATACTGCTAGCTTCCTGCAAGACACAACTGACTTACTAAACAAGATCAACAACATACAGCAATTACCATCTAATACACTTCTAGTGACTATGGATGTAGTATCCCTGTATAGTAATATCCCTCACAAGGATGGATTAGCTGCATGTCACAGATCCTTATCATCCGCACCAAACCACAAATGCACTGCTGAGGATGTTACACAGCTCATTGAATTCATACTTACACACAACTACTTTGCCTTCAATAAAGACACGATACTTCAGTACAAAGAGAAAAAAACAAACAACCGTGTACCTTTAGTAACCTCATACAACCCAGCACTAGAAGGAATAAGAAAAATAATCAAAGGTTTACAACCCATCATAACAGAGGATTGAACTCTGAAAGAAATATCCCAGCAACCACCAATACTGGCCTTCAGACAAGCCCCCAACCTCAGAAATAAACTAATCAGTAGGAAACTTTCTTCTGATGATGATGTCACAAATAATGGAAGCAAACCCTGCAATAAAATATGCTGCAAACTGTGCAACCAAATCAATCCATCAAAAAGTGTCAGACACTCAAAAGGGATCTTTAATATTTCCAGATCATACAGCTGCACCTCCAGTAATGTTGTGTACCTTATCCAGTGCAGAAAATGTAGCAAAGGATCTTATGTTGGCAAAGCAGGACAGAAGTTACAAACAAGAATGAATTTGCACAGACATACCATCAAGGAACATAAAGATGACTTTTGCACACCTGTGGGACACCATTTCACACAACCAGACCACACAATGGGAGACCTCAATATTTTAGTTCTTAAAGGAAATTTCAAATCCATCCAGGAAAGAAAAACTTTTGAACTAAGAATGATAATTCTATTTGACACAAGAGATAATGGCCTTAATTTGATTCCTCACTCATTATCCAACAGTTTTATCACCTCAAGCATCACTGCCTCTGTGAATGTAGTCTCCCCCCTCCCCAGACTTTGCTTTTGCTGTGTCTTATCTTATCTGCTCTCCTTTTTTTTTTCCTTCCAACTCCAAAACATCTCTTCTAACCCTTTGTGTTCAGTACTGCTTTGACCTGAAGAAGGGGACACTCCCTGAAAGCTTGTCCTTAAAATTGTTTGTTAGTGCAAATAAAAAAAGTATCACAGACAGTACTCAATTGTTTCTGTCACAAGTGCACTAATATGGCTACAATCACCTCAAGCACAGTGTGAAAACAAGTGCTTAGAAAGGATAAACACAAATAAACACAATTTTTGTACTTAAAATATTATACAACACACTGCATAACCACTAATTAATGAATTACATCAATCCATATTTGATCCTAAAGTAATATAATGAAATACAGTATTCCAATTGGAAACACAGCTAGATTACATCTAAGGCCTCATGCACACAACACATCTGTAAAAGCCCTTCTGAAAAACAGAACTTCTGGCAAGAAAATTCTGTTTAAAAAACATGAAAGAAAAAAAGATGCACACGCGTTTAGGTGTGTTTAGGTACATCTAGCATTTGAGTGTTAATGCATTCTATTGGCCAGAATATTAATTTATTGGATGCGTTTAGGCGCATTCTGTTTTTTCTGCCCTTTAGCTCTTCTCTTGAATGCACCTTTGGTGGTTTTTTTCAGCTCCTCCTCTAATACGCCTGTGAGCACCTATGTGTGCATGGACACATAAATGCTCAATGCCTGTAAAAGCGGCATTTAACCACTTCAAGTCTGGACACTTTTACCCCCTTCATGTCCAGGACAATTTTCAGCTTTCAGCGCTATCACACTTTGAATGACAATTGCACGGTCATGCAAGACTGTACTAATATGATTTTTTTTTAATTTTTTTGAGACAGATAAAGCTTTATTTTGGTGGTATTTACTCACCACTGGGATTTTTATTTTTTTTGCTATATAAATGAAAAAATCCAAAAATGTTGAAAAAAAGTTTTTTCTTATAACATTTTGCAAATAAATAATATTTCATCATAAATCTTGGCCAAAATTTATTCAGTTATCTTTTTAGTAAAAAAAAAAATAACCCAAATTAGTTTATAACCAAAAATTATAATTTTGAAAAACATTTTTTACATTTTTATTTTATTTTTTTATATTATTATTTATGTTTTTTTTACATACTGTCACCCTAGCAGTACAGTGTCATCACGGTGAAGATTGTTTGTTTTTTTTACACTGATTGCTTTTACACCCATAAAGGCTGTAAAAGCAATAATTTCTCCTTCTCTCTGGCTGCATTCTTGCAGCCATTGAGAATTACTGTGTGAGCTGTGATTGGTCACAGCTTGTCACATGGTACATGGCTGTTGTGAATAGCCTTGTACCATGTGATCTTTGTGGTCATTCACAGATTTCACACGTAGTAAGCAATGATGTGACATCTTGCTTACTACTCTGCATGTGATCACTGATTGGCCAATCAGTGATCACATGATCTGGACCTCGCACAGAGGTCCCGTACGACGATTGGTGTTCCACTGTGTCCGGAGGACACAGCGGGCACCGGATCGCGGTGCTGCACGCTCCTAGGGAACGCGCACAAGCAGGGGGCAGGGAGGCCATTTATAAATGGCCACCCTCCCCTGCACTGCCACCATCCGGCCATTTATATACAATGGCCAGATGATAGGTGGTTAAGTTGTGTGTGCATAAGCCCTTAGCCCTGGTCCACACCGAATACGATTTCAAACTGGTGCGATTTGGTCCCAGTTACAGTGTAACTTCAAAGTAGCGCTGATCCAGACACAGGTGCGGTTTCATGCCATTTACCTTATACTGTATGCGAGTTAAATTGCACAGAAGTGGTAAAAAAGTAATGCAGGAACTATTTTCAAATCATGCAACTTGAATTTGAACCTATTAAGACAGTGCCATAGAAATACATTAGATACTACTTCAGGTGCGATTTGTAAATCACATGTCGCACCTGAAGTCGCAGTGGTGTGAACCGGGGTAAAGCTAGCTGAAAAAACACTCTTCATGGCACCTTTTAAAATACATTGCATGTTCTGAAAGGGATACAGATGAGTCACTTGTGGTCTTACTAGAACATACATCACAAAGCAGAGTTCCCCAAGTAGAGATGATGTAGTTCAATTGACCAATGGAAATTTAAAGATGAGTTGGGGGTCTCCAACACTGCACTTTTCCTGCTAATGAAATGTCCTTTCTGACAGGGGTTCTGTTTATGAGCAATATAAAAAGTTACCCATCACTCACCATTGCTAGCCTGAAAAGAAATCATAAAGTAGAACTAAAAGCTAAATCCTTGGTTGTCAAAAGAATCACCAGAATTAGGGTCCTAACTGGAAGATTACCCCTCTATTACTGTTATGGGGTTTGCTTAATAGAATGCAAGTTTAAAAAATATGTACTTGTTGTAAATATCCTTTACTATTAATTTTACTAGTTGAAATATTTTTATAATAAATGGAATAGATGCAAAACAACAAGGACATTCCCAATCTTCCTAATTTTAGCATTATTTCTAGAGATGAGCGAATCGAACATGACGAAGTGGAATTCGTTTCGAAGATTAGGAAAAATTCGATTCGTGCCGAATCCGAAAATTAGCAAACTTCGGATGCACGAATCGAATTTTCCCAAAAATGGCGGCGACATGTGTGGCGACGGAGCGGGGATCTCTGGGAAGGCGCGCAGACAAGGCGCGCTGACCCATAATGCATTCATTCATGACATGTGATCGCATTAGCCAATCAGCAGCCAGCCAGCCAGCACTGTGTAATGGTGGAGCTATAAATCGCGGCCATCTTAGAATTCTCCATTAGCCTCCGGTCATTCAAGAGAGACAGACCTGTCTGTATTAGGGACAGAGTTAGGGCCACAGAGACTTTAGGGCCACAGAATCGTTACTCAGGGACACAGAATCGTTACTCAGGGACACAGAATCGTTACTCAGGGACACAGAATTGTAACTCAGGGACACAGAATCGTTACTCAGGGACAGACACAGAATTGTTACTCAGGGACAGACACAGAATCGTTACTCAGGGACACAGAATCGTTACTCAGGGACACAGAATCGTTACTCAGGGACACAGAATTGTTACTCAGGGACACAGAATCGTTACTCAGGGACACAGAATCGTTACTCAGGGACACAGAATCGTTACTCAGGGACAGACACAGAATTGTTACTCAGGGACACAGAATCGTTACTCAGGGACACAGAATCGTTACTCAGGGAAACAGAATCGTTACTCAGGGACACAGAATTGTTACTCAGGGACACAGAATCGTTACTGAGGGACACAGAATTGTTACTCAAGGACACAGAATTGTTACTCAGGGACACCGAATTGTTACTCAGGGACACAGAATTGTTACTGAGGGACACAGAATCGTTACTGAGGGACACAGAATTGTTACTCAGGGACACAGAATCGTTACTGAGGGACACAGAATAGTTACTCAGGGACACAGAATTGTTACTCAGGGACACAGAATTGTTACTCAGGGACACAGAATTGTTACTGAGGGACACAGAATCGTTACTCAGGGACACAGAATCGTTACTCAGGGACACAGAATTGTTACTCAGGGACACAGAATCGTTACTTTCTGCTTCACAACCACTATTGTACGTTCAAAGAGTTAAATCCTGTTTTATGTTTGGGGTGCTTATTGAATTAAAGAGTATGTCAGACAACACGCAGAGGAGTGGCAGAGGAGGCAATGTTTCAGGAGCGAGCAGACGTGGCAGCAGAGGAAGGGGTCGAGGCAGCACTAGTCGCAGCCAGAGGCCAGTGCTCCCGGTGTCATCCAGCGGTCGTGTCTCCACCGACAACCCTGCCGCCATCGATTGGTTGACTCGGTCGTCTTCCTCTTCCCAGGTCACCTCTGACACCTACAGCCAACGGTCGGTGGGTACGTCAGACACAACCGTTAGTTGGCATGGCCCGGGAGCAAGCCCACTGAAATCACGTGTCCTCTACCTGCCCGTGTCCTTTGGTGTTCCCTCACCAAGCGAAGTATCGCATGCTGTGGGCTCAGCCCCACTGTACAGTGAGGAAGAGCTAACAGAGGGCGGTCAGGAACGGGGGGAGACATCCGCCTCTTCAGCAGCCAGGCGAAGAAGTACTGGCGAGGAGAGTGGCTCGGTAGCCGGTCTAGAGACAGGTCTGTCTCCTGACCCACACGCAGCCGAGGGGGCTAGTAGTGACGCGGAGACCCTAATTGATGATGATGAGGCTGATCGCACTTGGCAGCCTCGTCGTCATCAGGCTATTGCTTCCGCATCATCAGGAGAAGAGGGTGCCAGCTTGCCAGCGAGCAAAACAGTCGGTGGGTTGCCCAGGAGGCAGCAGGGTCGCAGCAGTGTCAGTGGAGGCAAACGGCCACGGAGTAGAGCACCAGCTCCACTGCAGCCTACCACCACGGCCAGTAGTGGTGCCGGTGTGCACGGAGGAAGTAGCAGTCAGCCAGTGAGGAGTAACGGGGGCAAAGTTTCCTACTCGGCGGTGTGGCAATTTTTCGACAAGCCGCCCGAGGAAGTAAACGTAGCCGTATGTCGACTATGTGGCCAGAAAGTCAAGCGTGGCCAGGGGGCCCATGTTGGGACTACAGCGTTGCGTCAGCATATGCAGCGTCGCCATTCGGTGGCCTGGGAAAACCGTGATAAAGATACGGCGGTTCTGCCTGCCCCAGCCCCCGCTCCATCACCCGCTCCGTTACTTGCTCCGTCACCCGACGTCAATCGCCCTCTATCAGCCAGTCAAGGCTCCAACACCTCTGCTGAGGGGAGTTGTCGCTCGTTGGCATCTTCCGCTCGTTCAGATGCTCCTTCTCCTGCTACTCCTCTTCACGGATTCCGTCAGCAGTCTTTCTTGGAATCCGTTTCCAAGAGACAACAGTTTGCGAGCACGCACCCGACGGTGCAGAAGCTGAACGTCCTCCTGTCCAAGTTGCTGGTGCTGCAGTCCCTCCCTTTCCAAGTGGTGGACTCAGCACCTTTCCGAGAAATGATGGCTTGTGCCGAGCCGCTGTGGAGAGTGCCAAGCCGGCATTTCTTCGCCAAAAAGGCAGTGCCAGCCCTGCATTCACATGTAGAAGAGATGGTGGGCCAGTCTTTGAGCATGTCGGTCTCAGCCAAAGTGCACGGCAGCGCCGACGTGTGGAGCTGTAACTACGGTCAGGGACAGTACATGTCATTTACGGCCCACTGGGTGAACGTGGTGCCGGCACAGCCGCACCAGCAACTTGGACAGGTCACGCCGCTTTTGCCTCCACGTTTGCACGTCCTTGGTCCGGCAAAGATGTCCGCCTCTACCACCTCTTCTTCCGCCGTGTCCTCAGCCGCCACCCCCGTGCCAAGTCCCATTACCCGACCGGCATATCACATGTGCAGGGCGCAACGGTGTCACGCTGTGCTGCACCTGGTATGCCTTGGCGAACGTAGTCACACAGGGGAGGAACTTCTGAGTGTAATGAACAGAGAAATCGACAGATGGCTGTCTCCGCGCAAACTGAAAATCGGAACCATGTTGACCGACAACGGAAAGAACATGGTGTCTGCTCTGCGTCAAGGAAGGTTGTGCCATGCGCCATGCATGGCTCACGTGTTCAATCTGGTTGTCAAGCGGTTCCTAAAATCCACCATCCCACTGCAAGACATCCTTAAAATGTCACGTAAACTTTGCATGCATTTCAGCCATTCCTACACCGCAAAGCACACCCTCCTTGAGCTGCAGCGGCAGAACGGAATTCCACAGCATCGCCTGATCTGCGACGTTGCAACAAGGTGGAATTCAACCCTACATATGTTAGACCGCCTTTACGAACAGCGAAAGGCCATCACCGATTTCCTGATGTTACAAGCGGATAAAGGTACTCCCCTGTGTAACTTAGATGTCAGCCATTGGCAGCTCATGCGTGACACCTGCCGCTTGCTCAGGCCCTTTGAGGAGGCCACGCTATTCGTGAGTCGGCAGGACTATGGGATGAACGACGTCATTCCTCTGTTGCACGTCCTGGAACAAATGCTGTTAACAATGGCTGGTCAGGGTGCGGTAGACGTGGCGCACAGATCTCAACGCCACATGACCCCTGTGGGGGCAGGACAGGAAGAAGAGGAGGAGGTAGAGGAGGACATTGGTGCTCAGGAATTATTGAGTGAAATGGGTGGTTTTTCCACTCAGCGGACAGGAGTGGAGGAGCAGGAGCATCTGGTAGAGGAGGAGGAGGAGACAGAGGACCCAGACGCACCGTGGCAGTATGCTGTGGAGATGGAGGCAGGGAGTCCCTCATATTCCTTGGCACAAATGGCCCATAGCATGCTCGGTTGCTTGCGTAGCGACAGCCGAATAATAACCATCAGACAGAGGGATGACTTTTGGCTGTCCACCTTGTTGGACCCTCGCTACCGTTCAAAAATGGTGGCCTTTTTCACACCTGCTGAGAGGGAGGCCAAAATAAAGTACTATAAAAACCACCTATGTAGTCAGTTGGTCTCTGCCTTTCTGCGCCAACGTCCATCCTCAGACACTGTGGGCCCTGTGCGCTCGCGTTCCGCTGCCATGGCAGCAGGGGAGGGGTGGGGTGGTAGGAGCAGTGGCAGCTCCACCAGCAGCGGCTGCCTCAGTCTGCAGTCGATGATGAGTAGCTTTCTTCACCAGCGCAGTGAGGAAACTACTAACCAGCCGCAGCAGCAGCAGCATCAGGTGGACCTGGAGCAGGACCTCAAACAACAGGCTCGGGCCTACTTGGACAGCACCCTGCCAACCGAGGTAGACAATCCCCTTGACTACTGGGCAACGAAACTTGACCTTTGGCCCCAACTAGCTGAATTTGCCCTTGAAAGGCTGTCATGCCCGGCCAGTAGCGTGGCATCGGAGCGCGTGTTTAGTGCGGCAGGAGGTATTGTAACTCCGCGGGGGACACGACTGTCCACCCAAAGTGTGGAGAGACTCACGTTTGTGAAAATGAATCAGGCGTGGATTAGTCTGGATTTCAAACCACCAGTTCCTGACACAACTGACTAAATCCGCCATGAATCATGCCCCAAACATGTTATTATTTTTAACATAGGCCTCTGTATGGCCTTCAATTTAAGCTGCTTACGCTTCGCCACTCTGCCATGGGCCCCTGTACCGCCTCCTCTTGCTGCTGCCAGGTCCAGAGTGTGTCATGGGTCCCTGTACGGCCTCCCATTGCTGCTGACTTCATCACCAGACTCTGCCATGTGCCACTTTCAGGTCTCCTTACACTGTTGGTGGGTTCCATTTTGTGATAGGGTGCTGTATGGCCTTCCATTGCTGCTGCCTCCACCGCCACCCTGCGCCATGTGCCTCTGTCGTCTGCTCACGCTGCTGACGGCTTCCGCTTTTTAACCGAGGCCTGTGTTTGGCTTCCGAATACTGCTGCATCCACCGCCACCCTGCGCCATGTGTCTCTGTCTTCTGCTCACGCTGCTGACGGCTTCCGCTTTTTAACCTAGGCCTGTGTATGGCTTCAGAATAATGCTGCCTACACCGCCACCCTGTGCCATGTGCCTCTGTCGTCTGCTCACGCTGCTGCCAGGTCCATACTGATTCATGGCCCCCTGTACCGGCTCCTCATGAACGTGGTTCAGCGGGTTTGCATCACTTAACGGCAAATCGTTGACAAACGCTGGGACGTTCAGTGTTGTGCGCAGTAAGCCAGACACCAAAGGGCAGCACAGACCTGTTATTACTCGCTCAAGCATGGCTGAACAAAACCAGTCTCTACCACAAATTGGACCCAGGCCTGCCCAGGGTCTCGTAAGTAGATTGCACGGAGGAGTAGAGTTCGTTATTGGAATTAACTGTGAGGGACTTTTAAACCTAGGCCTGTGTATGGCCTTCAATTGAAGCTGCTTCTGCTCCGCCACTCTGCCATTGGACTCTTGATAGTCGACTTTTGGCCCCGTGACTGCCCAAATGAGTGAAGTGTGCGGTGATTCTAAGATCGACGGCACTCATCTGCATGTCATACTGACTGACAGTATTAGTTCTCTTCCCCAGCAGACTCCAAGGGCATTTAAATTAAAGGTACAGTGTTCTGCACTAATATAAAGGCTCTCTGAAGCCTAGAAACACCCTTTTTATAAGTTAAATTCGCAGCGAATATATTCGCCTCGAATCGAATTTATTCCGCGAATTCGGCGAATCAGCCGAATCGAATTTTTGAATAATTCGCTCATCTCTAATTATTTCTTATAAATTGACAGGTGTGCTTTAAGACAGATTTCACAAAACCAAGTATCATTATGAGTCCAAGCTGTTATTGTGTGACAGACCTCTGAATCGGGGATTAATTTCCAAATGTGCATTTTCATCTGCAACCAATAAAGGTCATTTAGAACACAGACTGAGGCACGTAAGTATATATGTCCCTAGGGGACAAATGTGTGTATTTGGACAAACTGAAATGTGCACCAAGGCTATTCTGGTCTATAAATAATACCTATTGGAACATTTATTCAATAGGATTACATTTACGAAATGCAAATCCCCAGTATATTTTATATCTTGAAAATGTTTCAGCATTATCTTTTTAAGGGAATATTTTAGAATATAACCATGGAATATGCCATTGCTATCTTAAGTCTTAAAGCAGTCTATTTTAGGTGTAGTGCCCCTCTAGTTAGCTAAGGGGAGATAGCTAGTTTTTTTGGGGGGGTTTTGTAGATAGGAAAGCTGAGTAGCAACTGAGTTATTTGAGGTCAGGGCTGAGAACTCTGAGGGCCAGTGCACTGATACTTCCCCCTGATATAGAGACTTGGAGATGTCTCTAGAACTCAGTGGGTGAGGGTGAGGAGGGACTGGCCTGCACTCTTAAAGCGGAGTTCCAGCTGAAAAAAAAAGTCCGCAGCTACAAAAACTGTAGCTGCTGACTGTTAAAATACAGCCACTTACCTGTCCCCACCACCGCTGGTTTCACCGTCTGTCCTCTCTCCCTGGCACTGGCATCTTTAGGATGGGCACCCAGCTGTGACAGCTTGTGGCTTCACAACCGGGTGCCCACTGCGCATGTGCAAGAAGCGCTGTGCTTTGTGAATGGCCCTGTAGTCTTCTGGGACTGTCATGTGTCCCAGAAGACTACGGGGGGGGAGAGGTAGGACAACTTCCGCTTCTGATTGCCTAGGCGATTGCAACGGAAGTGGGAAACTGTCAAATTTGGGTAACCGCTCCCCAAAGGTGCCAATATTTAATGGGGAGTGGGAGACAAAGCATTAAAGCGGAACTTCCCCTTTTGGGTGAAACTCCGCTTTAAAAGAACTTTGGAAAAATTCCAAAGTAGGAGGCTTGGCATGGGGCAAGGGCAGCCCTTAAGTGTGACTGAGCCTGCTAAGCAGCAGGAGAGTTTGGGTGGAAGATGGAGTGAGAGGCTGGATACAGGAGCTTGGGAGGGGGCCCAGTGGGAAGAGGCATACCTACAGGCAGAGTTGCTGGACAGGGGCCTTCCTACAGGCAGAGTTGCTGGACAGGAGGATCGCTAAACCTCATCTGTCCCCAGAGAGAGAGGACCAGGGAGAACATGCAAACTCCAGGCAGGTGGTGCCGTGGTTGGGATTTGAACCAACAGCCACAGTGCTGCCAGGCGGAAGTGCTAACCATTTAGCAACTGTACTGCCCACAGTATTAGTGGCATCTTGGGTTCTGTGTATAATAACAGCTTGCAGCAGAGACCTCATGCTTTTTTGTGCCTGGGTAAGGGTTTTCTATACATTTGTTTTAATATGAAGATCTATTATCAATTACCCTCCTGAAGATTTACCCCCCTTCCTGACCAGGCCTCTTTTTGCTTTACAGTGCTGCACTATTTCAATTGGTAATTGCGCGGTCATGCAATGCTGTACCCAAACAAAATTGCTGTCCTTTTTTTCACACAAATAGAGCTTTCTTTCAGTGGTATTTGATCACCTGTGTGCTTTTTTTAATTTTCACGCTATAAACAAAAAAAGAACAAAACTTTAAAAAAAACACCAATATTTTTTACTTTAGGCTATAAAAAATATATAGTAAATTCAAAGTTAGTCATAAATTTAGGCCAAAATGTATTCTGCTACATGTCTTTGGTAAGAAAAATCTCAATAAGTGTATATTGATTGCTTTATGTGAAAGTTATAGCATCTACAAACTATGGTATAGCTAAAATACCAGGACACTACAAACACCCCCAAATTACCCCTTTTCAGAAAGTAGACACCCTACGCTATATGCTGAGAGGCATTTTCAGTTCATGGAAGGTTTATTTTTTTTCCACAAGTCTTTGGAAAATGACAGAAATAGTTTTTTTACACAAAGTTGTCACTTAAATGATATATTTCTCACACAAGCCAAGGGTATATGTGGAATTACACCCCAAAATACATTCTGCTACTTCTGCTGAGTATGGGGATATCACTTGTGTGAGACTTTTTGGGAGCTTAGCCACATACAGAAGCCTGAAATTCAATGACCACTGAAGGTGCGTAACTTCCTCATATCACTTTCTCACTACATATCACAGTTACGGAGGCCCTGAAATGCCAGGATAGCACCAACCCCCGTTTCCCACCAAATGACTCCTTTTTGGAAAGTAGAAACCTCAAGGTATTTAAAAAGAGGCATGGTGAGTATTTTGCAGATCTAATTTTTTCTCACAAGGTTTTGAAATATAAAAAAGAAAATAAAAATATGTTTTTGTTTTCTTTCTTCATTTTACAAAATCTTGTGGCAACAAACGAGATCTGGAACATACTTACCATGCTTCTTATCAAATTCCTTGGGGTGTCACCTTTCCAAAAAAGGGTCATTTGGGGGGTTTGGTGCTATCCTGGCATTTCAGGGCCTCTGAAACTGTGATAGGTAGTCAGGAAGTGTAAAGAGGAAATAAAGCCCTTTAAAAGCCTGAAGGTGCTTATTGAATTTTCGGGTCCTGTTCTTGGCTAGACTGGCAAAAAGTCTCTCACATGTGATATCCCCTACTCAGGAGAAGTAGCAGAATGTATTTTGGGGAGTAATTCCACATATACCCATGGCATGTGTGAGCAATAAATCATTTAAGTGGCAATTTTGTGTAAAAAAAAATTATTATTGTAATTTTCCAAAAACTTGTGGTAAAAAAATAACTTCTGCTATTGACTCAACATGCCTCTCAGCAAATAGTTTGGGGTGTCTACTTTCCAAAAAGGGGCATTTTGGGGGTGGGGGCATTTTATGCCCAGCATTAGAAGTTTATGCCATGCATCACTCACTCGTCTAACCACCTGAAGACCAAGCCTTTTCTGACACTTTTTGTTCACATGAAAAAAATCTGTAATTTTTGCTAGAAAATTACTATGAACCTCCAAACATTATATATATATATTTTAAGCAGACACCCTAGTGAATAAAATTGTGGGTGCTGGAATTTTTTATGTCACATAATAGTCATGCAGCGAATTTTCAAATGCAAATTTTTTTACTTTTAATGCACAAAAACGCAATATATTGGCCAATTATTTGGTAAACTTCAAAAGATGGTATGCTGAGTAAATAGATACCAAACATGACATTCTTTAAAACTGTGCATGCCCCATGCAATCGCGACAAACTGCATACATTTTTAATATCCATAGGCAACACTTTAATAGCCATTACAAGCTACCATTTTACAGTTACAGAGGAAGTCTAGTTCTAGAATAACTGCCCTTGATCTGATGCTTGCGGCGATACCTCACATGCATGGTGCAACCGCTATTTACATACTGGCACAGGGTCAATGCTCGCTCATGCATGTGCGCGCACGTGCGCGGGGGTGCTTTTTTTTAAGTTAATTTGATTTTTTTTTATTTTTACACTGTCCCTTTAATTTTTTTTTTTTATTTTGATCACTTTTAATGCTATCACAGGGAATGCAAATATCCCCTTTAACTTCATATATTCTTTTTTGAGAAATCTGAGATCTATCAGACTGTAGATATCTCCTCTGCCCTTACATTATCTAATCTCACCATGTTCAGTGTGATCAGATGTTTTCCCAATTAATAAATGGTGCTGTTTATATCCTGCGAAACTTAAGTGATGAAATGCTCGTAGCGATTTCTCAGACTATAGAGATGATTCTAATCAGCTCTATGGTCTGCTGGCAGAAACACCGGCTGCATTCTCAGGTTCCCCCGATGGCACGGGACTGCCCGAGAAGGCCGTGGAAGGCAGCGGGGGGGGGGGGGGGTATCTTCTCCCACTGCTTGTAAAAGCAATCCTGCAGCTAATTTGCTTCTAGGATTGCATTTACATGAAAGCCAAGTGCTGGCTGAAAAAAACGATACCAGGATGATACCTGCAGGCAAGTGATATACTAGTACGTCACTGGTCCTTGCTGGGTGTGCATGCTATGTTCTTTTTTTGTATGCAGCCTGTGGGCTCAATGAAAAAAAGAGTAGAATTCTCTGCCAGAAAAAGTGTGCGGATTTAAATATTGGGGCCGTGATGATCTCTTCCTGGAATTTTAGGAAGGATACACTTCGTCCAGTTGCTTTGTAAATTACAAGAGCGTTTTATATAGCCAATTGAAATAAATAGACACCTTTTTCTACCAGTGTCAAGCTTTCTGGGAAACTAGGTACAGATTCATCATTTGGTCGTTGAAGTCCACCCCTCCCATGTTAAGTTTATAGTCGTGGACACAGAGGGGCTTCTCAACAACACCAGATACCATGTTAATTTGGACTGTCGCGTCTGCGTGAATGGAAGACAGGACAAAAACATCCTGTTTGTCCTTCCACTTCATTGTGAGCAATTCATCATTTCTCAAGCAGGCTAAGTAGGGTATTTACAAGACATTGGGGGAAGCCCTGGCGATTAGGTCGCACGGTGCCACATAAGCCAATTCCAAGATTGTACAAATGTCTAAATAGTGGCACGCTTGTATACAAATTGTCCATGTATAAGTGGTACCCCTTACAGAACAAACATGACACCAAGTCCCAAACTATCTTGTCACTGCTCCCCATGTAGTCTGGGCAGTCTGGGGGCTCTACTTCGCTGACTCTTCCCTCATAAACCCTAAATTTGTACGTATAGCCTGTGGCCCTCTCAAAGAGCTTATACAATTTGACCCCATATCTGGCACGCTTACTGGGGATGTACTGTTTGAATGCAAAACAGCCAGTAAAGTGAATGAAGGACTCATCCACGCAGATGTTTTGCTGGGGCGTATACACATCTGCAAATTTCTCAGGGAGGTGGCTTATGAGGGGCCGAATTTTGTAGAGACTGTCATGTTCAGGCTCAGGCTGAGGATGAGAGAGTGTGTTATCACTGAAATGCATGAAGAGCATTATCGTCTCATATCTATGCCTGGTCACAGGAGCAGAGAACACGGGCATATGATGAATCAGGTCTGTGGACCAATACGACCGCAACACATTCTTTTTTGTAATGCCCATGTTGAGGGTACGGCCCAAAAAAGTTTTACATTTGGAAACCGTAATGGGTTTCCATGCGAATGGTCTGGCAAGGTTTGAATTTGGGTTTGCGGCGATATATTGTTGAGCATATAAATTGCTTTGACCCACAATTAAATTGTAGAAATCCTCTGTGAAAAACAGCTCCATAAAATCAAGGGGAATTAATTTGCTGTTTTCACCAGAATTGCAGGTTGGGCGGTGAATGGGGGAAGTACGGGTGCTGCAGAATTTGCGGGCTGCCAATCAGGATTTGCAAGCACATCCGGAAGGACACTAGGGGCTCTACGGGCCTGTGTGCGAATTCTTTGTGGATGCGGGACACTACTTGTGCTCTCCACCGCACCAGCTTGTACTGCACTTATGGGTCTCGCCACGTCACCAACTGATACTGCAGTGCTGCTATAAAAAAGACCAGGATAAAAAAGCCACTGGAGCTCGCCACGTCACCAAAAGGTAGTGCGGCACTAGTACTGGCACTTTGCTGCATATGAGACAAGTCATGCGATCCTAGCATGGGGTCAGGTACGCCTGATCTTAACAAGGACCTCTTCTCCATCGTCCGAGCTACCTGATGGGGTGCCGCTGCTGTCTACAGGTTAGTATTTTGAGGCTGATTGTATCAGGGAGTCTTCCCCTTCGTTCTCACCTGACATGCTCAGAATCCTGTAGGCCTCTTCACTAGTGTACCTTTCGTTGGACATTTTGGCCTTTATATTTACAGGTACCTGGTGTGACACACGGGGAAAAAAAGCACCTGGCTGTCAGGGACTGCTTGAACCGCTACTAAAAAAATTACCGGCAAGTGCTAACAGAGATCAGGCCTGATTCTGCGAACACTGAGGTTTTGTGTGCAATGTATTACAGATGACAGTGATCAGAAATTATACTGACACTGCACTTCTTGTTAGGGGTGGGAGGGAGCATTGGGGCTAAACGCTAGTGCTGGCAGTGAACGGGGGGTGATCCTGCTAACACTGCATTTTTAGGGACTCTAATATTAAGGGGACACTAGTATAGTTTTGTTCGTGATCAATATAGTGTGAGTGCGATAGTGTGCAATCTAATGCTAGCTGACCCTGGCTGGGAGGGACACTAACTGACCCTGATGCTATCTGACGTCGTTAGTGGCACTAATACAGTGATCAATGAAAAATACTGTACACTGTACTAATGGCACTGGCAGGAGGCAATCAAAGGGTTAAATGTGGTAATCAAGGGGTTAAAATGTCTCAACGTGTGTGGGTGCAGTGTGCTGCTTTTACTCACGTGTGATGCCTTTCTTCTCTCTGTGGAGCAAAATGGTTCCAGGGAGAGAAGAACCAGCTAGCATCTCCATTCGCTGTAGGAGATCGGCAGGGTCCCAGCCAACATCACTGGCCGAGATGTGCGCTCTAAACGGGTATGTCGCTTTGCCTGCAGCTACCGCATGTCCGCAGTACATTGTGGGCAAGAAGCGGTTAAAGACTGGACTGACAGTGTGTCAATACATGTTTTTTATGATTTGTACTTAGTCTGCTGTAGACATGTGCAAAACAAAAAAATTAGTTTTGTTTCGAAATCTAACAAATGTCAGGTATTTGGATTCGGTAAACTTATTCAATTTGTTTCGGTAACTCATATTAAAATTCAATTCGAAAACATTTTGACCAAATTTGAAAAGTGGTTCGTATTCGAAATTGATTCAGCAGAATTCGAAATTGATTCAACAAAATTCTTGTAAATGATTTCAACCGAATTCGAAATTTTTAAAAAAAATAATGGAGAGCGGGGGACCAGTCCTTAAAGCGGAACTTCCCCTTTTCAGTGGAGCTCCCCTTTAAATTATTTTTCAAATTTTTGTTCAATTTTGTTTTCACATTTGTTTTCGATTTTGTTTTCAAATTTTATTTCGATTTTGTTTTAAACATTTTTTTCGATTTTGTATTCAAATTCAAACTTGTTTTCGAATTGAGTTTAGGCCGAATTTAATTTTGTTATTTCGGATTTGTTTAAATTCGTTATTTTTGTAATTCACTATTTGGATACATCCGAATAATGAAAAAATTTGTCCGAAATGCGATACTAGTGTGCTGTGGTTTTACATGGTCATCAGCTTTCCTAAGCGCTCACTGTGGAGTATTGGATCACATATTACTTCAGGACAAACTGACCGAGGACAAATAGGCAAGTCAGATGTCCCAAACAAGCTGCATTCTTATTCCTTGGCAGCAACCTAGTAATGAAACAATGAAAAGAACAATAATATGCCAAGTTCACTAAATATGATTGTGAAGGATTGATTGATTATGAGAATTAGAAGAGATGAATGTGCATGAAAATCCCAGTAGATCAGCAGTTTTTGAAATACTCACACCAGCCCGTCTGGCACCAACAACTATGCCACATTTAAACGCACTTAAGTCCCCTTTCTTCCCCATTCTGATGCTCGGTTTGGACTTTAGCAAGTCGTCTTCACCACGTCTACATGCCTAAATGCATTGAGTTGTTGTCATGTGATTAGCTGATTAGCAATTTGTGTTAACAAGCAATTGAACAGGTGTGCCTAATAAAGTGGCTGGTGAGTATATAGTCAACAATTTGTGCAGTGCTTTACAAAATAAAGAGAGACGCTACAATTACAATACAATTTAGTACGAGGGATCAGAGTGCTCTGCTCCTTAAAGCTTAAAATATAAAAGATGGGTCTGGAGATGCAAAAGGTATTAATTGTAAGGGATGAGCTGATGAAGAAAGTAAAAATACAGTTTATAAGGTGGAGCTGGTATAAGCCTCCCTGAAAAGATACATTTTCAGGGATTGCCTAAAGGAAGACAGTGTGGGAGATAGCTGGACAGATTGTGGTAAGGAGTTCCAGAGAATGATTGAGGCTTGGGAGAAATCCTGGCTGAGAGCATGGTAGGAGGTGACAAGGGAGCTAGAGAACTGGAGGTCTTATGAGGACTAAAGAGGTCTAAAGAGGTCAGTCAGTGGAAAACAGTGGAGGGATTGGCAGAGAAGGGTTGTGGACACCGAGTGTCAGGCTCCGCCCAACGGGATCTCTAGTGGTCCACAGCACAGGGTTTCCCAGGACGCGGAGTCTTAGTCCCAGTCTGCCTTTTCACCAGGGCCCCTATGGTGGGGATGGACTTGGTGCAAGACTGGAACTAGGTCGCGCCCCTGGGCACCCCCGGCAATGGCAGAGGGGTCCCGCTGAGGGTATGTGCCCGGGATGAGCCTGCTGTGAAGGGGATGACAGGTCCGATCCGAGCGGGATGGATGGGATGACAGATCCTGATCCGAGCGGGATGGACGGATGACAGATCCCGATCCGAGCGGGATGGATGGGTGACTGCTAGGAGTGAGCAAGGTCAGACTAGCCGGGTCGGTATCGTGCGGGCAGCGTGGTACAGGGGGAGCAAGCGGAGAATGGTCGGGGTCACAAGCCAGGTTCAGCAGGAAGCGGGTGAAAGGAATGATTTTCTTTTCCCCTCAGAGACCCCCGGTCTGTGGAGAGATTCCTGGTTTATCAGCAGAATTCTGGGAACACCCCTTGAACACGGAAATCACGACAGCTTATGTTCAGAGATGTTCAAAGTTTATTAGACATTAATAAGATTATATAGACTACAGATAATCATAAGGGAGGGGGGGAGCGAGTTTCAAAACTGTAACTTGTAACTTTCCATCATGAGCTAACTACATGAAACATAACATATACATTTCTTGGTACAAATTATTTTGGCTAACTTTCTGGGAAAACAGCCAGACAAAGACATTGTCAGGGTCGTGTTAGCTTCTGTTGATACATCCTTGAACAACCAAAACCAGTTTCATTAAACTTCTAATATCTCTACAAAAAACTAACTTAATACTTAATACTTAAAATGGCGTACATAATACAAAATGGAAGTTATCTAGATCCTTTCAATCCCCTCTAAGATCATGAACATGATCTCAATTCTTTACTTCATTCATCTTTTTGTACATAGCTAGATAACCTTCATTTGTATTCTGCGGCTTGGTAGCTCTAGCAATACAATATAATGAGCATTTAAACCATAGATATAAAGATAAAACAAAAAACAATATCATGACTATGCTTACAGCGATACCTTTTATCCATGAAAAGATGGAACCAAATCCTGATCCTAACCAATCAAAAGGAGTCCATCCATCTTTCCTATAGCTCTAGCTTCTTCCATCAAACCATCTACCTGTTCCCTGTGTTGCTTTATTATTTCATAATAATCTGGAACAGTCATTGTGGTATTATATATCCAAGTACAACATTCATAATCCTCTGTCATCTCACACAAACCTGTCAGAGCAGCACTCATACTTTCAATAGCTAATTCTTGCATCTCCAGCTGTTTTCTAATAGCTCTGGTCTCAGTATTTAGCAACCCTATGTCCTTAGAGTTCCTCTCCAGTATGTCATCAATAATGTTTGTGTAATTATTTATTTTGTTCATGAGTGTTATTCCCCATCCAGTGTAAGTAGGAAACCATGACCAAACCTTATCCCCTGTAGAGAATAGATCTACCTTTTCTTGTTTGGTTTCCCTTCTCTGTCTCAGAGTTAGTTGGTATTTTGGGTATGTACTGGCTTTTACCTGGTGTTCCTTTTGGTCTATAGCTGCCATAATTGGCACTAATTGGGCTACATAGCACCAGCCCTGGACATTACTCGGTATCCAAGGGTAACAGATCTTACCACAACAGATATAGGTATTGTTTCCCAAGGAGATCGGCAATTTTTGTATTGCAGAGCGAAATTCAGGGGTGACAACAAGTGTGAAATAAAAAAGAAGTTTTCCAAACATAGTTTTCCCCACATTATCTTGTATCCCTTCTAAACTTTCATTCAGGGTTTTACCATTTACTTGCCAGAGTTTCACAGAAGAAGTTCCATCCCTCATTCCAGGATCAGATATGTTTAATATGGACTGAGAGCACATTCCCTTTCCCTTGTGGGAAGTATTCTCCAGTCTAAAACACCAATCGGGGAGTTGAGTGACTCCCAGAGTTGGAAAAGATATGGTGGCATTAGAAGTAATATTGGTCAAACCAATACTTACATTCCCTTTTATTAACAAAAATATTTTGACTGGAGCGGCCAGAAGAGGAATTTCATATGTGCTAGGATGTAACTTACTACAGATCCAACATTTATCATAACCTGACTTTTGAGCATAAGCATATTTAAACTGCATCATCAACATTTTTCCTGAAAAAGGATTGTTCTCTTCAAAACTTTCTTTTTGACTTTCTTTCACTTTTGGTTATCTGGGTCTCATTTAAAACTAGTCCTTGACCACAGATACCTTTTATTAGGCCCAAGTCCTCAGGGTGATAAATACAGTTAGTTAGGATCCATACTGGCAGGAAAAAGAGCACAGTCAGTGTGCCCAATAGGACCCAGAGTTTCAAAACACCATGAGGGGCAGTAAGGAATGTCATCTTCAGGGTCTTTCTCACCGACTTCACCCGCTCTTCGAGGATTTTCTACTTGTCCTTCACCTCCTTTTTCCGTTTCGTATTTCTCAGGTGTTTGGTTCACCTTCACTCGACTAGCATGGATCCAGGACTGGGAATTCTCCACCAGAACAGCCGTTCTGGTAACCGCTATCACCGTAGTAGGTGGTCCAAAGGGGTAGCCTTGCTTCTTGTCTTTAGCGAGTTGGCGGACCACTACGACATCTCCCACTTGGAAAAGGTGTGTTGGTTCCTGAAAAGATAAAGGAGAGGTGCGAGCAACATTTCTTTCAACCTTATCTAAAGTTTGAATCAATTTTCTCACATATTCTTGTTGTACCAGGTCAAGGTCCCCTCTTTCTAACATAAGTGGCTGTCTAGCCCAAGGAGTGGGGAACGGTCTTCCCATTAATATTTCAAAAGGAGATAACCCTGTAGTCTTATTAGGTGTCATTCTTACCTCTGCTAGAATTGCAGGTAACATCTTCTTCCAGTGGGTATAGGTTCCTCCAGTGGCCTTCCTCAACTTATCCTTAATTCTCCTGTTCATCCTTTCTACTATACCCGAACTTTGAGGATGATAGGGAATATGAAACTTCCAATCTATCTTAAGTACCTTTACCAAATCTTGACATACCTTGGCCACAAAAGCTGGTCCGTTATCAGAATTTATCTGCAGCGGACATCCCCATCTGGGTATTATCTCCTGTGTAAGAATTCTGACTACAGTTTGTGCATCTTCTTTATTAGTGACAAATTCTTCCACCCATCTGCTGAACATATCCACCATTACCAACAAAAACTCTTGCCTCTGTCCTGTTTTTGGCATATGGGTAAAATCTATTTGTAAATGGGTGAAAGGTGTAGTTGGGTACACTAGATGCTGGTGTTGTGATTTCTTTGGGTTCTGTGGATTGTTCCTTATACATGTAATGCACCTAGAAACATATTCTTTCACCAACCTAGATAAACCTGTAATGTAAAAATCCTGCAATAATGTTTCACATGTCGTTTTCCATCCTCTATGTCCTAGACCGTGGTACTGTGCAATGAACAATGGGGCACTTGACATGGGAATGCATGGTTTCCCCTCTAAGCACACTAGACCAGAAGCTGGATCTAGTTGTGCTCCAGAACCATCCCAGTCTGCTAAATCGATTTTTGTAGCAAATTTTTGTAAATCTGCATACATCTGGTCATGTGGGGTGGTTGTGATGCCTGAAGTGAGCAAAGGCATCTGCTCACTGGCCACCTGTTGTAATGCGGCTTCCTTTGCTACCTTATCTGCTAATGCATTTCCTTTGGCAATATGATCTCTGCGATTTGTATGTGCCCTGCAATGTAGAATGGCTAATGTTTTTGGTAACTGTATGGCTTTGAGTAGATCAGATATCAAAGAAGAGTGAGATATGGTTTTGCCATCAGCAGCAATGAATCCTCTTCTCTCCCAAATGACCCCAAAATCATGTACAGCACCATGGGCATACTTGGAGTCTGTGTAAATGTTGACATCCTGTCCTGCAAATAATTGACATGCTCTTGTAAGGGCAATCAGTTCAGCTGCTTGGGCTGACTGATATGGGATTGGCTTTGCCTCGAGTATTTTTTCAGGAAGTTGCACAATGCCGTATCCTGCATGGTAAATACTATCATTTGGCCTAGAACATGAGCCATCAACAAACACATCTGGGGCCCCATCAAGAGCCACAGCTGACATGTCGGACCTAGGGGAAGTGTCTTGCTGTATGTGGGTTATACAATTGTGTTCTGGTGCCACTTCATCCTGTTCCCCCTTTAGCCCCAGTAGGGCATTCAAAATTGGAATAGGACCTGAATTTGCTGAAGAATATTTAATAATCAAGTTGGGATCAGATAGAAGAATCACTTCATATCCGCTCAACCTTTGTGCTGACATGTGTTGAGTGTGTATGTTTTTCAGTAGTAAGGACACTTGGTGTGTGGTGTGTAGGGTAGTTTCATGTCCCAATGTGAAAGAAATAACCATTTCTACCACCATTACGCAGAATGCAAAAACTCTCAGACAAGCAGGCATGCCCTGAACCTGAGTTGGCACTACTTTGGAAAAAAAAGCTACAGGGCGGAGCTTGCCTCCATGTTCCTGAGCCAGGACCCCCGCCATGGTTGTACAATTTTCCCTAGCATACAGATGAAACATTTTCTTATAATCAGGTAGTCCAAGACCAGGGGCCGTTACCATAGCATTCTTTAGGTACACAAGGCATCAACCATTTCATTTGACCATGTGAGAATGTCAGGTGATTCTGAAAGGGTGGCAGGCCTCAGAGTGTGATCATAGAATGAACAATCAGGTATCCATTGGCGGCAGTAACCAATCATACCAAGAAAAGTTAGCATGTCCTTTTTTGTTTGTGGGCGGGGCAGACCTACGAGAGCCGCAGCTCTTTTGTGACTGACATTCCTCTCACCATGACTTAGAATAAAACCAAGGTATTCAACCTGTTTTTGGCACCATTGCAATTTCTTTTTAGATGCTTTGTGACCATTCCCTGACAACCATTCTAACAGAGACCAACTATCCTCCTGACTGGCCTCCTGACTTGAACTACAAATCAATAGGTCATCCACATATATAATGAGGACCGAACCATTGGGAGGGGTCCAGGACCTCAGTGTGGTCTGGAGGGCAAGTGAGTAGACTGCAAACAAATCTACATAGCCCTAGGCATTCTACACCAGCTCATCTGGCAATTTTCATAATATAAATACAAATAGCGCCCTTGTCTGGTGGTCCACAGGAACCGAAAAAAATGCATTTGTTAAATCAATCACTGTAAAATATTCTGCATCGGACGGAATGGAGGTAAGGAGTGATGGCACATCAGGCACTATTGGGCTAATGGAACTACCAAATTATTTATGGCCCTCAAATCTTGTACAAACCTGTAAGAGCCATCCGGCTTCTTAACAGAATTGATAGGTGTGTTGTAAGGAGAAACCGTTTCTCCTGCCTTCTGTTTACATGCTGTAGCAATAGGGTGGGAAGCCTTATTCTTGAAAAACCCTTTTTAATTCTGTGTCAAGCTCCTCCCACATAGTTTCTCTCCCTTCTGTGGTATTCAGTTTATAGGCAGTAGCCTGTGTATTACTTGGTTCTATGTGATTAATGCTTTTTACATTTATCCAATCCCAAGCTGGATTATTTCCCAGAATACCATCAATGATCAATCTCATATCTTCCTGTGTGTAATTTCTTCCTAAACTTGCCTTTTTTAAATAAGCAAGTGTACCTCAAGGAGATACTGTAGACTTGGGACAATGTTTAACAATCTTATTAATATCTTCTAATTCTATGGGTTTTTTTAGAATTAGTTCTCCTGCTGTGAGAAAAGGTAGTGTCAATATAGCCAACTCCTTTCCTCCTACGGCCCCCTCATCTTCTCTTTTTCCCTCTTGTTACTTATCCATGGATCTAAGCTGCATTCTAAATTCCTCCACCTCTCTGCCCTTTCTATGACTGGTGTCACTTCTTCTCCATTGACCATCCGTTTTCTGTAATTTTATTATATTTACCTGTCCCTGTTCTTCGTATTCCAACTCTCCTTCGTTGTCATTATTCTCTGTAAGGATGCCTTGAACTTGGCTACCCTCCTCTGGTGATTTTATACTAATAATCTGTTTGGGTCTAGTGGAGGGGCCTGGCTGTATTGGTTGTAGATCCGGGACGGGAAGTGGCGCAGGGACAGGGGCAGGGTGCAGGAGCTGGAACTGCAGAGACAGGAGCAGGGGCTGGAGGGGCATTAGGCTGGGGAGTAATCATCCCCAAACTAATCAAAAAATCATCATCAGCATTTTTAAAACCACTTAATGAAGGATATATATTATACGGAGGGGGTGGGGTTGGTGTCTGAACTGTTTTCAGTCCAATCTTGGGTCTGCATGTCTTTTCAGATTGATGCTTTTCCTGGCATATTTTTAATGTATCCAATTTCAACTTCCTCTTTTGTTTTAAAGAGAAAATCAAATTGAACTTTCCCTTGCTATTATCAACCCAATACGGTGACCATTTTAACCAGTTTTCTCCCCCTTTCTTGGGAATGGGTCTGTACTCCCCATAGCTTCTGTCCAGCCTGCCATACAATCCACCCAGGGATTTATTAAATAATAGTCCGTCCCACAAACTCTAGCAACATAATCCTTACAATTTTCTCCCTTTTCTGGGGGACCTGGTGGGTAACTACCTCCTTGACCCATATTTAGACAGTGGATAAAACAATTTTAGCTTAAAATCTTATTTTGTTCTACACAACAAATTATCTTATACTTCTACGCAACAGAAAGAAAAAGCAAAAGACAGATAAACCAGAATCTGCTCCACAGACTTATTAACCTCTTGATAACTTCCCAAAAGTTATCTCTTCACTGTTTTACCAAAAACAGTGTGTTCTTCCAGAGAACTGTGTTTACCAAAACACCTTTTTTTTATATTATAGTGCACTATTTTGTAACTCTTATCAAAGAGTTAAGTCTGCTTTACCAAAAGCAGCTACAGGTTATCACGGGTCTATATAGACAATACAGAATGATTCAAGACCTTCCCTCAACACAGGGCAAGAAAGAGCTTTTAGTCATAAAAAGACAAAAGGTTTACTTACCAAGTGTGGTGGGTGGTCATCCCGGACGAGCCCCCAGCTGAAAGGAATGATTTTCTTTTCCCCTCAGAGACCCACGGTCTGTGGAGAGATTCCTGGTTTATCAGCAGAATTCTGGGAACACCCCTTGAACACGGAAATCACGACAGCTTATGTTCAGAGATGTTCAAAGTTTATTAGACATTAATAAGATTATATAGACTACAGATAATCATAAGGGAGGGGGGGAGCGAGTTTCAAAACTGTAACTTGTAACTTTCCATCATGAGCTAACTACATGAAACATAACATATACATTTCTTGGTACAAATTATTTTGGCTAACTTTCTGGGAAAACAGCCAGACAAAGACATTGTCAGGGTCGTGTTAGCTTCTGTTGATACATCCTTGAACAACCAAAACCAGTTTCATTAAACTTCTAATATCTCTACAAAAAACTAACTTAATACTTAATACTTAATACTTAAAATGGCGTACATAATACAAAATGGAAGTTATCTAGATCCTTTCAGCGGGCAGCGCGGTACCGAGGGTCAGGCAGAAGGATGGTCAGGAACGAGCCGGGGTCAGAGCAGGAGAGGGTCAGCATAAATCAGAACAGGCAGAGTTTGGCAACAAGGAAACATACTTACAGGAACAGGAACAAGACCTTGCGGCAACTTGGATATGCACAGGGCAGTTTTAAATAGAGCGCCCTGTTCTTCCATCGATCGCCGCGATCGCCGAGGATTCTGTGCTCGCCGGCTTGGACGGATCGGCACTCTGCGCATGTGCGCACCGCCGAGAGCCCAGGATCCCTGACATTGCCCCCCCCCTACGGGCAACCTCCGGATGCCCAACCGACCCCTTCTTAACGGCTGGTTCCGAAAAAATTCCTGCACAAGTCTTGGGCCGTGCACATTTTGGGCCAGCTCCCATGAATTTTCCTCCGCCCCATATCCCTTCCATTTAACCAGAAACTGAGTTTGGCCTCCCCTCTTCCTACAATCTAAGATAGCTTCAAATTCCTCCTCCCCATCCACGTTCACTGCCTCCGGTGGTTTAGACCTTCGATCCGGGAAGGGGTCTGGAGTTGCTGGTTTCAACAGGGACACGTGGAAGACCGGATGAACCTTCATAGACTCGGGCAGTGCAAGCTCGTATGCTACCTCGTTGATCTTACGTTTGACCCGAAAAGGCCCCAAGAATTTTGGAGCCAATTTCTTCGAAGGGCAGGACATTTTTAAATTTGCGGTGGACAACCAAACCTAGTCTTCTGGCTGCAAACTTAATTCCCCTCTTCTTTTCCTATCAAATGCCCTCTTATTGTCACCCTGGGCCTTTGCCATTGCTTCCTGCAATACCTTGCTATTGGTTGACAAAAAGTTCAACATATCCTGCGTGGCCGGGACTGCGACCTCCGGGATCAGATCGGGCAGGAATACAGGGTGGAACCCGTAGTTTGCAAAAAACGGGGACTGTCTAGTAGCCGAGTGACTCGCATTGTTATATGCGAATTCCGCAAGTGGCAGGAGAGTAAACCAGTCATCTTGGAGGAAGGTGGTATAGCACCTGAGGTACTGCTCTAGGGTCTGGTTTGTACGCTCCGTCTGGCCATTGGTCTGTGACAGTATTTTTTGAGGCTATGGCCCTCTTGTATGACGACCCGCTGCGCACCGCAACGGCCGAGAGGGCCCTATATACACTCAGGCAGGGTCACCGGACAATGGAGGACTATGCCGCCGAATTCAGGCGTTGGCGTAGTGACAGCCAATGGAACGAGGCGGCTCTGCACCACCAGTTCCGCATAGGGTTAGCTGAATCACTGAAGGACGAATTGGCCCGAATAGACATACCTAGTACTTTGGAGGCCTTAATAGCGTTGACTATTCGAATTGACCGCCGGTTGCGGGAGTGCAGGCAGGAAAGGTGCAACCAAGGACAAGGACCAACTGGAACACCCCTTCAGGCTTCAACCCAGTCGCAGCCGGCAAGCCAGAATCAGGATGCTATGGCTACACCCAAGACCGGGCCATCGGGAAGGATACAGCCGACACAAGGTCATTCCAGAAAGTCAACAGGATCATGGTCAAGAGACAGGCCAAGATCACTCTGGAAGGTTAGTAGAATCATGGCCAGGAGACAGTTCACTCAGGAAAGTCAGCAGAATCCTGGTCAGGAGACAGGCCAAGGTCACTCTGGGAAGTCAGCAGAATCGTAGTCAGGAGAAAGGCTAAGGTCACTCACGGAAGTTACTTGAACTGTGGTCAGGAGACAGGCCAAGGTCACATTGGGAAGTCAGCGGAATCATGGTGAGGAGACAGGGTAAGGTCACTCCAGGAAGGCAGCAGAACCATGGTCAGGAGACAGGCTAAGGTCACTCTGGGAAGTCACTAGAACTGTGGTCAGGAGACAGGCCAAGGTCACATTGGGAAGTCAGCAGAATCATGGTGAGGAGACAAGCTAAGGTCACTCCAGGAAGGCAGCAGAATCATGGTCAGGAGACAGGCTAAGGTCACTCTGGGAAGTCAGCAGAACTGTGGTCAGAAAACAAATGTAGGTCATGCTAGAAGTTCAGCAGAAGTAAGCTGTAATTAGGAGCTAGCCAAGGTCAAACTGTTACCCAGCAGAAACAAGGCCATAGTTGGGAACTGGCTAAGGTCAAAAACAGCCAGATAGAGGCAAGTCCAAGATAAGACCAGGTCGGCAACTGGAACACAGATTCAGGGTTCAACTCGTAGAGTAAAAGCTGAAGACCATCCAGCAACTTTCTGAGCTCTGTTGCTTAAAGGGGCTGTCTGGAGCCAAAATTGGACTTAAGTGTGTCTGCATACGTCCCTATGTACGCACACATCCATGCACTTCCTTCCCTTACATATATTAGCATGCCCATGCAAATGTATGTTCACACAAAACTGGCTGGAAATTACCTTTGTACTGTGTATTGTTCATGTCTTTATTTAGTTTTCAAATGAACATAGAAAAGTACAATGAGAATCATAGTATAAAGAATAACTGTCAGGCTCCGCCCAACGGGATCTCTAGTGGTCCACAGCATGGGGTTTCCCAGGACGCGGAGTCTAAGTCCCAGTCTGCCTTTTCACCAGGGCCCCTATGGTGGGGATGGACTTGGTGCAAGACTGGAACCAGGTCGCGCCCCTGGGCACCCCCGGCGGTGGCAGAGGGGTCCCGCTGAGGGTATGTGCCCGGGATGAGCCTGCTGTGAAGGGGATGACAGGTCCGATCCGAGCGGGATGGATGGGATGACAGATCCCAATCCGAGCGGGATGGACGGATGACAGATCCCAATCTGATGGATGGGTGACTGCTAGGAGTGAGCGAGGTCAGACTAGCCGGGTCGGTATCGTGCGGGCAGCGTGGTACAGGGGGAGCAAGCGGAGAATGGTCGGGGTCACAAGCCAGGTTCAGCAGGTAGCGGGCAGCGCGGTACCGAGGGTCAGGCAGAAGGATGGTCAGGAACGAGCCGGGGTCAGAGCAGGAGAGGGTCAGCATAAATCAGAACAGGCAGAGTTTGGCAACAAGGAAACGTACTTACAGGAACAGGAACAAGACCTTGCGGCAACTTGGATATGCACAGGGCAGTTTTAAATAGAGCGCCCTGTTCTTCCATGCGCAGCCGCCGAGATCGCCGAGGATTCTGTGCTCGCCGGCTTGGACGGATCGGCACTCTGCGCATGCACGCACCGCCGAGAGCCCGGGATCCCTGACACCGAGTGGTTGGTAAGGTGGAGGAGTCTAGCAGAAGCACTGGACAGAAGGAGGATAGCCTGTGAAGAGGCAGGCCAATGACGAGGGAGTTGGAATAGTTAGAGCGAAAGATAACATGCGAGTATATGAGCAGCTTTGTGCTTTTGTTCGTTAGGAAGGAGCATATTTTGGAGATGTTATGATGGTTAAAATGGTAAGATTTGTACAGCAATTGAATGTGGAGCTGAAAGGAGAGACTGATAGTTGTATTTATCTTGACTGAGAAGTCTGGGGAGGGGGCACGGGAGAGGAAATATTACGAGTTCCATTTTGGAAAGATTGAGTTTCAGGAAGTGGTGTGACATCCATGCTGGTATGTCAATTAGTATATAATGATACGCTAGGAGAATGATAGGGTGAGCAGAGGAGTAGAAAGATAGATGTGGGTGTTGTTGGCATAGAAATAGTATTGGAAGCTGTGGAAGGCTATCAGTTGATCAATGGTAAAGGTGTAGGTAGAGAATAGAAGAAGTCCAAGAACGGAACCTTGGGAGAGGAGAGGAGTGGAGGAGGAGATAGAGTTGTGACACTGAATGTAATTAACCACTTCCGCGCCGCCTTATAGCAGAAATACCGCTACAGGGTGGCACGGATGCGCAAAATCACGTATATATGTGTGTGTGTGATTTTGCAGTTCCGGGTAGGGCGTGTACGCCCATTTGCGGCCTTGGCTGTCAATCACCAGATCCCGTTCAGTGGTTCCCCGCCAGCATCCGGCGATCACCAAGTATCGCAGATGAGGGAGAGACCTGTCTATAAACAACACAAATCTCTCCCCTGTCAGCACCTGCATAGCAGAGCCATACAAAGCACACACAGCACACAGTAAAAACAGCACACAGTTAACCCTTTGATTGCCCCAAATGATAACCCCTTTCTGCACAGTGCCATTAGTACAGTGTCAGTGCTTTTTATTAGCACTGATCACTGTATTGGTGTCATTGGGGATGCCAGTGACACCAAGTCAGTTCCCCCCAGTGTCAGAATGCCCGCCGCAGTCCTGCTATAAGTCGCTGATCGCCGCCATTACTAGTAGAAAAAAAATCCAGTATATATACTGCCATTTGTAAACGCTATAACTTTCACATAAACCAATTAATTTACTCGTCTTGGGATTTTTTTTTCTTAGCAAAGACATGTAGCAGAATACATTTTGGCCTAAATGTTTTTTACTGGACATGTTTAGAAGCAGAAAGTCAAAAAGATAGTTTTTTTCTCAAAATTGCCAGTCTTTTTTTTTGTTTATAGCGGAAAAAATAAAAAAAACACACAGGCGATCAAATACCACCTAAAGGAAGCTCTATTTATGGAAAGAAAAGGATGTAAATTTAATTTGGGTGCAGTGTTGCATGACCGCGCAATTGTCAGTTAAAGTAAAAAAAATGGCCTGGTCAGGTGTTTTTTATACAGGTAACAAAATGAAATTAGCAGCACTCCCTTTAAGAGACTGCTTCTAATCTCAGCTTGTTACCTGTATGAAAGACACCTGGTGGCCAGAAATCCTGCTGAATGATAGAGGATCAAATACTTATTTCCCTCATGAACATGCAAATCAGTGCATAATTTGTTAGTCATGCATTGTTCTTGAATTTTTTGTTGCTATTCTGTCTCTCAGTGTTACAATACACCCACCATTCGTTTTTTACACTGATCATTTTTTCATACGTATTTCCTTCACTATATATATATACATACACACACACACATGTGATTTTGCGCACCCATGCTGCCCTGTAGCAATATTTCTGCTATAGGGCGGTTGGGAAGCAATTAAAGTAACAGCTGTACTCAGAAAAAAATATTAAACTGTTTAGAAATATTTTGGAAATATAGCATGTTATTGTTGACAAAATTATTTGTGTTCCAGTGGATTTCTAAGAAAACTTGGAAACATTAGGCATGTATAAATAGCTTCAGCTGTCAGTGATAATTTAATCCAAGGCTAGAATTGCATTCAGTAGTATGCAGACTAGGAGTTCTCTTTAAGAAGTAAGCGATGGAAATGTTTGCCAGTCTAGCTCTTGTGGTTTCTAAATGTGATAATTGTTCCTCTCTAGTAGGCTGGAATGTGAAACATAAGGTACATTAGTATTTAGTATAGTGTGGTATCTCCAGCTGTGTTTCTTCCAGAAGAGCAATAACCACTTGTTTATTTACAAATGATGAAGGCCTTAACCAATAAAGTGGAGCTGCAAGCAAATACAAGAGATCCTTTTAATCCAGTTATGTACACAGTAACAATAGCAACTCCGTTGCTAAAACTAAAACCTACAAAAAAATGCCTCTGCAAAGAAGAACTTAGATACTCACCTTTCCTGCTATCCTGTGCCACTGCTCTATTCTATAGTAAACAGGAGTCACCTGCTGAAAAATCTTCAAAAAAATAACACTTCTGAAAGTTTTGATTTTCTGCTCTCCCAACTGTGCTCTGTGGTTCCTCCTGCCATCTCCTATGTCACTACACAGTGGTTTTGGGGACTATGTTCTCTACAGAAGAAAGTGATGGTAAGCTCTACAATTGCCACCAAAACAAGAGGTTGAGAACATGAATCTTCATACACATCTCTGTTTTATTCATATACAGGTCACAGTGGTGATCTTTGTCAGTTAAATAACAAATGCAGCTTTTTAAACATAATTTTTCTTCTAATTTTTAATTTCTTTTCTCTGAAACATTATTCAAACTTTTTTTTTATTATGTTGTTCTGCGTTTGTCTTAGTGTCACAGTAAAAAAGTGCAAAATGAAAAAACAAAAACCTTTGTTTCATTTGTTAATAACTTTGCAATGCATTGTACTAGAACTAAAATGTTGGTGTTTCTATACATGGGACAATTATAGAATAAAGTATTTCCTTTTATTTTTTTTTCCTATTTGGTTGGTGGTGGTGAGGTGGGTGATGGTGGTGGTTACTTTTTATCTAGAGTAACATGAATTATTTTAAAATGAATGCTACAAAAAGTAGAAAACAAAAGTGTTTTTTGGGGTTTTTTAAATTGTGTTACTTTTTATCTATGGATAAAGCAAGATACTATCATCAAACAGAAGCCTTGTCCTGGAAAAAACTATATATGTGTTACTTTATCTTAAACAATAACAAAGTTATGGCAGAAATGTAAAAATTGCTCTGGTCCATAAGGCTAGGTTCAAACTTAAAAGATGTTCACCTTTGGGAACATGTTATATGTTCCACCCTGATGTCCCATTTTAAAAACAGCATGGCTGCGCCATTCATAGTGTTCTGTAAATGAATGAACTACAAGTCTACACAGCCTTAGCAGCTGTTGGCTTTTAGTTCTCAATGAACTACCACAGCGCTGTGGAACGCCGTAGTAGTTCATTGAATCTTCCTGTCAGTATATCTGCTTGCCCATACATCTCGTATGGGCAAGCAGATATATTGACTGATCTACAGGAGACCTGCATGGCACCAGCGATCTGCTGATCCCTGGTGCAATGCTTTACAGGCTCCTGCAACCAAAAATAATAAAATGCAATTTTACCTGCAAAAAAATGTGCATTTAATATTTTTTGTCAAAAAGTGAACTTATCATTTAAGAATTACTGACACCTGTTCGTCTGCTAACATCAGCGTGTTTTTGCTGTGGGTGCAAAAAGTAGCTGTTAGCAGATGCGCAGGGGTGCCATAAATTCTTATTGGTAGTGGCTTCTGTATTTCTGGTATTTATCTGCCCCTGCCCAAGCTACCAGCTCCTTTGGGAAACGTAGTTTTTCCAGTCCCACATTAAGCAGTAAGAGTCCTGCTATCAGCCTACAAGTCCAACAAAGCTTTTTATTCAGCAAGTCTGTATAACTGAGCTGCAGAACACTGCCATCTTGTGTCCATTCAACATCCTACAGCCAGTATTCCTGCAGGTTGTTACAAGTGTACACTTTCCAAAAAAAAAAACAGCATCTAGAAAACCGCTCTGCAAATATGGTGTGACATATAAAAAACTGCAATGACCACCATTTTATTCTCTAGGCCCTCTGCTGGAATAAAATTTTATTTTTATATATATATATATATATATATATATATATATATATATATATATACATACAAACACAGTTGTGCTCATAAGTTTAACATACCCTGGCAGAAATTGTGACATTTTGGCATTGATATTGAAAATATGACTGATCATGCCAAAAAAATGCTCTTTTATTGAAGGATGATGATCATATGAAGCCATTTATTATCAAATAGTTGTTGGCTCCTTTTTAAATCATAATGATAACAGAAATCTCTCAAATGGCCATGATCAAAAGTTTACATACCCAGGAATGTTTGGCCTTGGTACAGACACACAAGGTGACACACACAGGTTAAAATGCCAATTAGAGGTTAATGTCCCACATCTGTGGCTTTTTAAATTGCAGTTAGTGTCAGTGTATAAATAGTCAATGAGTTTGTTAGCTCTTACATGGAAGCACTGACTAGGCTAGATACTGAGCCATGGGGATCAGAAGAGAACGGTCAAAAGTACTGCTTAACAAGGTAATGGAACTTTATAAAGATGGAAGGTGCGGTGCATTACAACAGACTTACCTGTACACGGAATCCTCCAGCGCCGCGCTGCCATGGCTCCCCGCCACCGCCATCTTTACTTGGTCTTCTTTCCGGGTTTGCGGGCTCCTACAGTATGAATGGCTGGAGCCATGATGACGTCACTCCCACACATGTGTGTGGGAGCCCTCGGCTGCGGCACAGAGCTGTGAAGGTCCAGCACACTGTGCTGTCCCTTCAGAGTGCATGCGCCGATGACATCACTAGCTGCATGTTGTATTAATATCTCCCAAACAATGCAGGTTTAGGAGACATTCACTGTACCTACAGGTAAGCCTTATTATAGGCTTCCCTGTAGGTACAACTTATAAAGTGAACCTTACTTCCACTTTAAAACACATTCACCTTCAGTGAGTATATGGTGATTGTCATATTCACTGCTTTACACATATACCCTGCAATGCAATTTAGAAATCTGGGAGAAATAATTAAATGTCTTTTCAAGCACCATTGTAGAGTTGTTATAGAATATAGTGCTTTGCAATTTTTGTATTGTAGTGGCCATGTACCATTTCTTCCTTAAATATTAAAATATAACTTTACTCTTTATGCATACGTGTTACTTTTACTAAGTGATTCTTGGTGTATGCAGGTGCCTTTTAGATAAAGCGTTATATAAAATAATGTAACCTAAAAGCATTATATGCCTATAAATATGTGTACAGAGAAGGAGCATATGAAATATTTAATTCTTCCATGTGAAACTTATATAATATTACAGTATAGTAAATGATAGCTCAGACCCAGGACCATATGTCACAGTGTTAATTTACAGATTACGGAGTTAACAATTGACTGCCATCTAGTGGGCTGCTGGTTATACACTTTTATTCACTTATTTTCTAAGGCAAATTTAAATATAATTGGTAGTTGAACTGAAAAGAAAGTTTTCAATTCTGTAAATAATTTCTTTTTTTTTTTTAACATCAGCAAGAAGCCTGCTGTGGATGTGTTTGGGAATAGGCCTTCATTAGCAAGGCTTGTCAGACTGTCAACAAAACTGAATTAAGTGGACCTATTTACTAGGGCAGTGGTTCTCAACTAGTGGGCTGTGACAGCATACACCTTTACATACAGTACATGCTGTTCACTTTTTACATGGCCCTAGTATATGGTGAGTTGAATCTGTACTGTATACTGCAGTGAGCCACGGTGCTGGAAGTGTAGAGCATTACAGGAAGAGAGGTCACTGGGGGCAGTGTGATCAGAAAATGGAAGCAGGAGGTGAAGACAATGGGGGCCTAAGGCAGGAGCAGGATAAGTGGACACCGAGGGCCGTGATATCAGAGAGCAAGAGTACCCAAACAGTCAACAAAACAGTGCTCAGATTAGGCTAAAATAAGAAGGAAGTTCAACAGTAAATTATATAAAATTCCTGATTTGTTTTTCCTAGATTATCCCCATTATAATAGCGGGTAAAATGTTCAACAGGAGAGCAATGCAAACCAATGCATCTCTTGTTCCATGTATACGTTTCTTGAAAAGCCATTCAAGAGTAGATACGATTGTGCAAGATGTGAGCTAGTTGTTTCTCTGGAAACCCAGATCCTGGATCTGAAGAATCAGCTGGCAACATTGTGAAGCATCAACAACTTGGAGTTTGGGCCTTACCCATCAGTTGGATCGTGGGGCCAATATAGAGGAAGGAGAAGATATTGAAGTGCAAAAGCAGAGGTAGGTAGCTGGGTGACAGCAGGATGGGTAGAAAGAAGAGCCTCAGAGAGGCTAGTTCTGAGTTGGTACATCCCAATAAATATGCCAAGTGGTTAATATTGGGGATATCAGCTCAGGGGCGGTGTTGCTGGAGCAGACTTCCTCTCCTAGCTGCCATGGAAATTACAGCTCTGGTAAGGAGGGCGGTATAGATACATGCAAAGTTAGGCAGACACAGGTGGTAGGGGACTCAGTTATTAGAAGGACAGAAAGGGTAACTTGTCAAAAAAACCATGATCACCGACCAGTATGTTGATTACTGGGAGCTTGGCTTCGGCACATTGTGGATCAGATGGGCAGATTGTGAGGAGGACCCAGCTTTCACGGTACATATTGATACAAATGACAAAGTTAGAGGAAGGTGGAGCATCCTAAAAATGATTTTAGGGCTTTAGGAGCTATTTTGAAGAAAAGGACCTCCAAGGCGGTATTCTTAAAAATACTACCTGTACCTCGAGACACACCAGAGAGGTAGCAGGAACGCAGAGAACTTAACACGTGGCTGAGTAATTGGTGCAAGAAGGAGGGTTTTGGGTTTCTGGAAAACTGGGCTGACTTTTCAGTCAGATACTGGCTCTATAGCAGAGACAGACTGCACCTAAATGGGGAGGGTGCAGCTCTGCTGGGCGAAGGGGGGGAAGGGATCAGAGGAAGCTTTTTCAGCCAGTGAACAAAGAGCAGAAAGTGCTAACATGATAAATCTAACTGAAGTACCTAAGACTGACACATTCGGGCTGGCAGTATCCTACTGTAGGCTCAGGACTAATAAGGATAAAATAAAATGTTAGAAATGGTGGTGAGGCATGGCAACATTATCTTCATAAGGGACTTTATTATCCCAATATTGACTGGGCAGGTGGAACTGCTTACTCTTCTAAGGCCCAACACTTCTTAAATGCCTTGTGGGACAATTTCATGTTTCAGTTGGTGGATGCTCCAACTAGAAACAAGGCTCTGCTTGACCTACTAATTACAAATAACCCAGAGCCGACAGTGGACAGATGTGGAAGTAGCGCTAATACCATGTGATAATTGACATAAAAAATTAAATAAAGAACTCAATATTAAATGGGTGAATACACAAATTGTATGAAAAAATATATAGGTGTATAGTGGTGCACCTAATGTGTATCCCAAAAACATGCCATCAAGAATGTGACTAAATATAAGTGATAGGTGATTTAAGTGAAACAAATATTAACCAAATATAAATACATGTGGTCATAAATGAACAATATGCCTAAATCATATAGCACAAAGTCCCAAACGTAAAACTGTGATGGATCAATCTTCGACCGTTAAAACTAATACGTACTCAAGTGCATCAGACCATCTGTCATCGTCTAGCGTGCACGCTTACCTCCAATCTTTGACCCTCAAGGAGGCATAAGGCATAACAAAGTATAGTTCCAGGTGGGATGAACCTCACTCTCTGGATGGACACAGGATCAGCATCCACAAAGCCCATGGTTAATCAACCATTACAATGGTAAGGCACCTTTACAAAACTCCTCCACTCTCCCAATGGCTCATAAACAGGGAATCAGAGAAAAAGCCACCATAGTGTAATAGAGTAAAGTTTATTATACCATACACATATGCAAAAGACCTACTCACACATTAAAAACGGGTCATAGACCCACCAGGCATGAACTGTATAACCCACAGTCAGGGTGCTTGCATAGGGAGTCCAAAGATGGCTGCCATCCGTGCGTAATTGCGTCACCATGTTCTAGTCCAAAATATTGCATCACGATCAGGGGCGGACTGACAACTTATGGGGCCCCCGGTCAATAAGGGATCATGGGGCCCCTGTGTCCTCGCCCACAACCAAAAAAGCCTATGAAAAAGCCAATGAAAGGTACCAGGGGCAGTGCCCGAGTGCTCGAATGGTCAGTCCGCCCCTGGTCACAATAACACGTGGCTTCTCCAGGGACAAGATGATAGTGTTAGCAACACAGCAATGAGTGTACCATTGTGGCTAACAGAAGCCAGTGTTCTTAAAAGACTTCAAAAACCTAATGTAAATAAAATCACCAGGGCTAAATGGATTACACCCGAGAGTCCCCAAAGAACTTAGTCAGGTTATTGCTAGACTGTTATTCCTAACCTTTAAGGACAGTTTTTGGACCAGAATGGTACCAGCAGACTGGCGGAAAGCCAACGTGGTGCCAATATTCCAGAATGGGCTGAGATACGTACTAGGAAACTACAGGCCAGTCAGCCTTACATCAATAGTTTGTGAACTGTTGTAAAGGATGATAAGGGACCATATCCAGGAATTTTCTGATGAAAAACAGTATCATTAGTAGTAACCAGCATTGATTTATGAAAGATCATTCTTGCCAGACCAACCTGTTAACATTCTATGAGGAAGTGAGTTGTAATCTGAATAGAGTAAGGCCTGTGGATGTAGTATAGACTTTGCTAAAATGTTTGACACGGTACTCCATAAATGCTTAATTTACAAATTAAGGTCTGATGGCGTTGACGATTGTGTACAGTATGTACTTGGATAGAAAATTGGTTACAGGGGTGTGTCCAAAGGGTGGTGATAAATAACTTCGCATCAGAATGGTCTGGAGTTGTAAATGAGGTGCCCCAGGGCTTTGTCATGGGACCAATTTTGTTTACCTTGTTCATAAATGATATAGAAGTTGGTATAAACAGTTCAATCTTGGTATTTTCTGAGTATACAAAGCTAAGCAGGGCTATTACTTTACAGCTGGATATTGAAACTTTACAAGAAGACCTGAATAAAATAGATGGGTGGGCAACTATATGGCAAATAACGTGCAATTTAGGTAAATGTAAAGCAATACACTTGGGGGCTAATAATATGAATGTAGGCTACATTCCCGGGGGAGAACCCCTGGAGAAATAAAGGATGGAAAAGGATTTTGGGCTCTTAGTTGACAATAGGCTCAGCAATAGCATGCAATTCCAAGCTGCGGCAAGCATGGCCAGCAGAATATTAGCATGCATTAAACAGGGGATATACTCAAGAGATAAATCTTGAATTCTGCCACAAAGCTCTGCTTCGGCCGCATCTTGAGTGTGCCTTGCAGTTTTGGTCACCAGTCCTCAGGAAAAATGTGCTAGAACTGGAAAGAGCTCAGAGAAGGGCAACTAAATTAATTAGGGAGCTGAAAGATCTCACTTATGAGGAAAGGCTACACACATTAAGTTTATTTTCCTTAAGAGGAGATACAGTATGACCGCAATATATAAATATCTAAATGTTGATTCTAGCAAAGGGAGAAAATGTTCAGTCTCAGGTTGTTCAAGAGGACATGTGGTGAATCAATGACATTGGCTGAGAAGCGATTTAGCCTTAAACTATGTAAGGGGTTCTTTAACTTTTAAAACAGTAAGGATGTGGAATTCCCTTCAACAAGCAATGGTGTTAGCAGGAAGTATTGACAAGTTAAAAACACTTTTAGATAGGCATCTCAGTGTAACAAATATACATATATAGATATGGGAAGTGTTAGAGACAAATATATACACCCACACACTATGGACTGGGTGGACTGAGGTCTTTGTTCAACCTTACCCCAGTATGTAACTATACTGGGTTAGGTAATTTGACTGGGAGGAGGTGCAGACAGGAGGGACGGGATGAGTCTTGGTTGTTTGACTACTGACTAAGGGATTGTGCTTCCTAGAAGGGGATCCCAGCTAAAGGGGAGCTCAGGGTAGATCCTTAAATGTACACAAAACTGATTGCACACACGCTACCATGATAAGCTGGGGAAGTGACCCTCTGCTGACAGAACATGATGTGGCCCAGAACAGGATTCAGAACTACTCTCTGTGAAAGATAAAAGCCTGAAGATCCATGCATGAACTTATGTGCAATGCATAATGCAAGGCAGATGACCACACCCCTTTAATTCATGCCCAATATGCAGTACAATGTGCCACATTTTGCCAGAACATGCTATGCACTCCGCATTTTATCTTTGCCTTCATATGTCCCTCTTTCTTACATTCTAAAGTTGGGAAGTATGTATAATATGGTGTTCTAACTTGATTTAACACAGCTATTGTGTATTATGTTTTTGCAATTTGTTACGCTCATAGGCTTATTGGCTGATATAATTGCTGTTGTACATAGAAGGTTTTGGAGCATAGAAGGTTTTGGAAAAACTTACAGGGTCCAGGTCTCCCTAGGATTGAACATCAGTGGACTAGGCGATGCCTGGATGAAAAACGTAAGTAGTTTGCATCTCAAAGTTTATTTTGTATTATTGTCTTGACCTTTAATAAGGCCTCATGCACACATGGTGTTTTTGCAGCCACTTTTAGGAGTGTCAGGCATATTTTCTACAGCTTTCAAATGCTCCACTATGTCATCCCATGAGTCCATGCACACACAGACGTTTGGAAGCTTTTAGTGGCTAAAAGCTGCTGAATGTGCCTAAATGCTAGGCTTGTTAAGCTCTTGAACATGAATTAATTTCCATGGCCAGAATAAATTATTTATTCAAATTATGTATTCAAACTGATCCATGATCCCTGGTATGCGATAAATAGGCCTAACACCGTAGTATGAGAAACATCCCCATATCATGATGCTTGCGCAACCATGCTTCACTGTCTTCAGTGTACTGTGGCTTGAATTCAGTGTTTGGGGGTCGTCTGACAAACTGTCTCCGGCCACTAGACCCAAAAAGAACAATCTTACTTTCATCAGTCCACAAAATGTTGCGCCATTTCTCTTTAGGCCAGTCAATGTGCTCTTTGGCAAATTGTAACCTGTTCAGCACATGTCTTTTTTTCAACAGTGGGACTTTGCAGGGGCTTCTTGCAGATAGCTTGGCTTCACATAGGCGTCTTCTAATTGTAACAGTACTCACAGGTAACTTTACAACTTCTTTGATCTTCCTGGAACTGATTGTTGAGTCCTTGCCATTTTGGCTATTCTTCTATCCATTCGAATGGTAGTTTTTTGCTTTCTTCCACGTCTTTCAGGTTTGGGTTGCCATTTTAAAGCATTTGCGATCATTTTAACTGAGTAGCCTATCATTTTCTGCACTTCTTTATATGATTTCCCCTCCCCAATCAACTTTTTAATCAAGGTACACTGTTCTTCTAAACAATGTCTGGAATGACCCATTGTCCTCAGAATTTCAGAGAGAAATGCACTGTAACCAGCATGTACAACATTTGATGCCTTCCTTAAATAAGGGCAATAATTGCCACCTGTTTTTCAAAGAATGAATGACCTCACTAATAGAACTCCACACTGCTATTATTTTGAACATGCCCCTTTCAATTAGTTATTCAATTACACAGAATCAGCAGCATGCATGTCATGACTGTTGGGTCTGTTGGATTTATATTACTCTACTACACTTGCTAGTAAATTATTTGCTATGTAGAAAAATCATTTCTACCAAAAACAGTGATTGATCAGGTTAGTGATGTCTGACTGCTATTATTTTGAACACAACTGTATGCAGCTTCACTTGAGTGTTTTATTACTGCTAGATATAAGGGGCAGTACTAATCAGTACTTAATTATGGATACCCTCTTGAACAATTTATGGCAGGGGTTGGCAACCAGTTGATCGCAGTCTACATGTCCACCGCGGGAGGTTGACAGGTAGCCTGTGAACAGTTCAACCCCTACCTTTTAGGTGCCAGTCCCTCCCCCCCCCCATCCCACAGCCTCATCCGCTGCTGTCATCCCCAGTGCACAGCGAAGAGCAGAAGACAGCACAGCTCAGGACAGAGGGCGGGAGGAGGAGCTGGCCAAATAAACCTTTCATATAACCTCACAGGTGATTGGTTGCTAGGTTGGTCCAAGCAACCAATAACCAGTTTGTTAATATGAAAAGTTAATTTGACCAGCTTCTCCTCCCGCCCTCCGTCCTGAGCTGTGCTGCCTTCTGCTCTTCGCTGTGCAATGGGGATGACAGCAGCAGATGAAGCTGGAGGAAGGAGGACACCATTAGTCCAAAACTATCCTGCCTTCCACACTCTTCTGTACAGAGGTAGGGTACTACTTGGGACACTACGGGAGGAAAGGGGGGGAGGCAGAGCATATTCTGGAGGGGGGGGGAGGCCAGAGGTCACTACTATGGGGGAAAAGGGGGGGCAGAGGACACTACTGGGAGGGAGGTGATGTGCAGAGGATACTGCTATGGGCAGGGCCACCCCCATAGCAGTGTCCTACACCGCCCTTCACCACATCACTCCCTTCCCTCCACAGTAGTGTCCTCTCCCCCCCCCCCTTTCCCCCACAGCAGTACAATATACATACAATATATACAACATACAAATATAATACCCATTTTTTTTTTATTAAATATGAATGATGATGTTGAGTAAATAGGTACACAACATGTCAAGTCTTAAAATTGCTTGCAACTGTGAAACAGCAACACATTTCTGCACCCTAAATTTTTCCATAGGCAACACTTTAAAAGCCCCTACAGGTCGTCAGTTTGGAGTTAACCAGGAATAATGGCCCTAGAATTATTGCTCATGCCTAAGGTGTGCTGCAATATGTAACATGTGTAGTGCAACTGATGTTTTCAGGTGTAGTTGCCCCTGATGTGCATGTTTATGTTTGTGTGTGTGTGTGTGTATGCGATAAGGGGGGAGGCTCAAGATTGTTTTGGGGGAAGGGGGATTTAGTGCTTAGGCGCAACTATGTTTTTACAATTCATTTTCAGAAAACGTTATTTTTATCACATAGGGGACAAACTAACTGGGGATGTGTGGAAGTGATTGGACGGATATATCTACCTCCTGATTGCTTTCATTTGCAGCGTCGGTGGCAGCATAAGGGTTAAAGAAGAACTCCAGTCCAGCTTGTAAGCATGCATATACCATATCTGTTCTGGAAGCTGGGACTCACTGTAGCAAGCACCACGACTATGGTAAAAGAAACAAAAAAAAAAGGTTAAAAAAATGTAAATCAAATAATAAAGTAAAATTTAAAAAAAAATTAAAAGCAAATCCATTGCTATTTGCACATACACAAATTCGAATGTGTGCACATGGCAAACACATGTATGTAAACCGTGATGGCATCAATGTGTGAGTTTCACTGTGATGCAGGCTAACATTTATTGCGTTTTTTTCTCCTAGCAGATTAAACCCACATATATTATGTACAGAACCAATTGGGACTCAGTGAAACTATTTGATCTATAAATATGTGGTAAGTAGATTGAGGGTCACCTCTGACTGTAACTTTTATTATAAAGGGGGGGGGGGGAGAGAATACGCAGTGAGCATCAAGAGCTTTACGGCCACGTACATTGCTACCTTTGGTGGGCAGGCCTGACCTCTAGTGGGGCTAACTGGCAGTGTATATCTTCAATGGTGAAAGGTAAAAGCATCTTAGATATAGCATAAAAATGGACATACAATCTCAATCTAACTGATGAATTTTACTATAGAGTGATTTTCAGAATACATGAATCCAATGGACCTACTCAACAGATATATAATTGAAGTCTGTTAATCATCTGTTTATTGAATACCTACCAGCCCTCACACTATACAAAGGCTTAACAACAATGCATTTGTAGGATTTAATGACCAATATATTGTTGAAGTCCCCGTGCTCTTGATGTGCATTTACCATTGATCAGGAATAGTTTATAGCAATTAAGATGTATTTTGTTACTCTGTATAGATTCAAACCCTTAAGGATTTTCTCAGGGTCTGACATTTCCATTCAACTTGGTCCCATGGGGATCAACATATGCCTACGTAAAGTGTAATATGATCTAGATGTAAGGTAAACTGTATGAAACTTCATATATGAATTATGCCTTCCTATGCATAATGTATGATTTCTATTCCTGTTTGAAAAAACAGAGATTATCTATGAAACTCATTACAGCTTTAACCACCACCTGTCTGTGATAATCATTGGTGTAATATGCAGTAGGCAAACGGTTTGATATGTATCACAGAATGTAAAACACCCTCAAGACAGTTTGGTTATGATGCATATATACAGCATGTATGGAAAAATTCTTGAATATTCTGATGCCATATTCCTATTTTAAATGATGATGTTTTTATATTGAAATTGTAAATAAAAACATATGGTTTAAAAGATAGATTTAATTACTGTACTTGAAATAACATACTAACGCCTCCAAAATCATTCACAAAATTTGGTTGTTTCGGTTGACCATCACTGAAAACACCAGACTGTGAGCAACATGCCTAGGGAAAATTCCCAGCTCAATTTACTGACCAGCCTGCAACCAGCTGATTTGTCCTTTCTAACAGTTTGCATTAAGAACATGGGTTTAGTTTGCACACATTTGCAAATACATGCGTAAGCTGCAGAGCCTTGTCACAGCATGCCAATATTCTGCAGTTCCTCAGTCTATAAACTTTGAGAGCCTCCATAGTAGAAGCACTGAGGTGCAATCTGGTGTTGTCGGATGGACCAAAACAGGATATTCCAGAAGTGCTGTATTGTAATTAGGTCAGACGAGCGTGGGGGCCACTCAATGAAATCAATTCCTTCATCCTCAGGGACTGGCTGCATACTCTTGCCACATGAGGCCAGGCATTCTTGTGCACCAGGAAGAACCCAGGAACCACTGCACCAGTGTAGGGTCTGACAATGGGTCCAAGGATTTCATCCCAATACCTAATGGCAGTCAAGGTGCCATTGCTTAGCCTGTAGAGGTTTGTGTGTCCTTCCATGGATATGCCTCCCCAGATCATTACTGACCCGCCACCAAAACGGTCATGCTGAACGATGTTACAGGCAGCATAACATTCTCCACGGCTTCTCCAGACCCTTTAATATCTTTTACATGTGCTCAGGGTGAACCTGTTCTCATCTGTGAAAAGCACAGGATGCCAGTGGCGGATCTGCCATTTCTGGTGTTTAATAGCAAATGCCAATCAAGCTTTATGGTGCCGGGCAGTGAGCACAGGGCCCACCCACTAGAGGACGTCGGGCCCTCAGACCACCCTCATGAAGTCTGTTTCTGAGACATTCACACCAGTGGCCTGCTGGAGGTCATTTTGCAGGGCTCTGGCAGTGCTCATCCTGTTCCTCCTTGTACAAAGGCACAGATACCGGTCCTGCTAATGAGTTTAGAACCTTCTATGGCCCTGTCCAGCTCTTCTAGAGTAACTAAGTTTTCTGGAATCTCCTCCATGCTCTTGAAACTGTGCTGGGAGGCACAGCAAACCTTCTGGCAATGGCACGTATTGATGTGCCATCCTGGAGGAGTTGGACTGCCTGTGCAACCTCTATAGAGTCCAGGTATCACCTCATGCTACCAGTAGTGACAATGACCCTAGCCAAATGCAAATCTAGTGAAAAAAACTGTCGGAAAATATGAGTAGGGAAAAAAATGTTAGTGGCCTCCACCTGTAAAACCGTTCCTGTTTTGGGGGTCATCTCATTGTTGCCCATCTAGTGCACCTGTTGTTAATTTCATTAACACCAAAGCAGCTGAAACTGATTAACAACCCCCTCTGCTACTTATCTGACCAGATCAATATCCCAGGAGTTTAATTGACTTGATGCCATACTCTGATTAATCAGTGTAATTTTTTTGAGCAGTGTATATTGTATGGTCATCGCCCATATAGAATGCTGCTTGCCTTAATGAACTTATAAAGAAAGGTATATTCCCCAAAGGGCTTTCTGGCAGCCAAAAATAAGACAAAGAAATACAATAAAGAATGTTGAAAATTGGTAATAGCTTTATTCATTACAAAAATTAAAACCAACACAATGCTTAAAATATGGAGCTCTTGTACATTTATGCCCCCGATGTAATGAAACAATGATAGCCCTAAAAGAGGCAGGCATTAAGTACATTATACAAATTTTAAGAATTTTAAAGCTTTTCAATTGTAAAGATCATTATCTTATCAGGGGGATTAGAGCTATCTAGAGGCACATAACATTAGAGTATTGCTCCAGTGAAAATTTTTATATAGATTGTTGTATGATACAATTACCTTACAACATGGGGATCAATGACATAGAGCAGGAAAAAAAAATTCAGGAGTTTTCCTTAGCCATTCCAACCACAGAACGGGCAGAGCAGTCTACTTGGGACTTTCAGAAGGCCATGCGGATACCTACACCAGGGCAGGGGGGATGACTATACACCTGTATCATTCTATTTAAACAAAATCCCACATAATGATAGAAAATGAAAATCAGAAAAACCAAAAAGTTAAAAAAAATGTTGGAACCAAAATACCATAAGGAGTTGGATGGATTATACCTATATATGTCCTGTAGATATGTGTCACATGTATTTGTTGAGGCTCTTGTTTGAGAGAAATGCACATTCACATTTTGGCGAGGGATGAGGCACAACATATCTCTCTGCCTCCCACTTTCAGGAGGCCATACAGATACATATGCCAGGGGAGGCAGGGAGACATGTTGTGCCTCAACCTACACCAATCTGTACCTGGGGGAGTGGGAATGTGCATTTCTCTTAGACAAGAGCCTCGCCAAATACACGTGCGACATATCTACGTGGCACAGGACATATAGGTATAATACATCCAACTCCTTATGGTCAGTATTTTGGTTCCATAAAATACACATACACAAACACATTTTTTTTCTGTTTTCCTGGTGCACCATACTGGAAAAAACTATTTAATTGTCAGCTTCTTAGAAAAATAGAAGAGTAATCGTAAAAAACCAAGTGGTCCATCAAGTCTGCCCATTTTTTTTTAATATATACATGTTTTTGTTTTGGTTAACGTTTTTGTCAGAGTATAGATCTAGGTTTGTTCCAAGCTTGCTGGAATCCTCTTACTGTTGACTGACTACCACTGACTTGTGGTACACCACTAAAGATTGGTCTATGTTCAGACTGAACCCCATTTACAACCACACTCTGGTATCTATCCTTTAACCAACTGCATATCCACTGAACCACCCAAGAGTGAAGTCCTGGTTTGTACAACTTTGTTATTAGATCATTATGTGGAACTGTATCAACTGCTTTGCTGAAATCAAGATAGTCTATATCCACAGCACCACCCTGATCCAAAACATTAGTGATATAGTAGAAAAATTAAATCAGATTAGTCTGACATGATTTACTTTTGGTCCAGCAAGTTGTGTGTTTTTCAAGTGATCATTGACCCTTCTTTCAGCAGCGATTCCATTAACTTGACTACAACAGATGCTAAAGTAACTTGCCTGTAATTTCCAGCTTCTACCTTGCTGCCCTTCTTAGCTGTTCTTATGTCATGGGGAACTGTTAGAAACTGTTTAAAAGGATCCATTACTTGTACAGCAACTATACCTCAAAGTTCTCTTAGAAGCTTCCTAAAGATGTGCTATGCATGAAATGCATCGAGGCTCGAGCCGCACATGTCACTTCAAGTTCCTCTAACGTCACATACGGGCAGGACAAGCAGCGTTGTGGAGGGAGAGATCCCCCTAGTGAGCTGTTTGGGTTGGTGCTCTCTGTGGCATCTATAATATGTGAGTGGATTATATTACATCTACATAATTTTAGAAATAAAATGTGCTGCACTATGATTATCTTCTTGGCCTTTTTCTGAGAATGAAGAAGTTGGTATAGTATCATTTGACATTTGATTGGAGAAGGTTGAAGGATTCTGCAGGATTGTGCATCACATCTAAGGCATAGAGGATCTGTGTTTATAAGCTTGCTGGTTACTTTGTTGGCTGAGTAGATTTGGTGAGTTCCAATTTCAGCCATACATGGTGGTGGAACACAATTTGGAGCTGCAAGAATAAGTCACCAGTTCGACTGTCACATTTGAATGATTTTTGGGATTTTGGACTTCACGTTTTTTGACACAGTATTATATGTTATGTTGATTTATAATTATTGTGTATGAGTATCACGATTGCATGATTTTAGTGAGCGCCTACTTTTAATAAATGCACCTTTGCTACCTCTGTCTCCGGAAATCCTGAAAATAAAACATCATTACTAGAACCAATATGATATTGTTATTGTTAGTACAATTTATTTCTGAGAAGGCTAAACAGAAGTAATTGTTTGAATGGTTTGCTACATCCAGGTGTCCCTCAACATAAGTGTTGTGCCCAGTTTTCATTTTGGTGATTTCATTGGATTGTTTTCCTTTCATCATTGATGTACATAAAAAAGTGTTTGTCTCTATTCTTAATAGATTTAGGCATTTCTTCCTCTTTCTGTGCTTTGGCAGAACTAATAATTTGTTTGTCTTCCTTTTGTCTATTTTTATACACTTCTCAATTAGCCATACCTCTTGTTTCCTTGAATCTTCTTTATGCTGATTTTTTTCCTTCTTTACTTTCTTACTTACAACTTTAGTGAACCATATTGTTTTTTTATTCTGTTTATTCTTACCAATTTGCCTGACATATAATCCAGTTGTTTCCAGGTTGGTAGACTTTAACAGTGCCTATGGATTACTGACTCCTGTCATTTTACTCTAACCTTTTAATAAATTTTTTTGGAAATTCCCCAATTTCTGCAAAATGTGTCCTTTTGTTTTTGAATATGATTTTTCAGTTCTTGTTTTAATATCAAGCCAAAGACATTGGTGATCACCAGAACCTGTGTTTTCTCTCACCTCAACTTGAGATAATCAATCCCCAGATCCTAGATCTAGAATACAATCACCTCAGGTTGGTCTTTTTTACGGTTTCAGAAAAACTCCACTCATTGCCTCCATCACATCTCAGCTACTGCTTGTAATAGTAATTTGAGAATTTCAGTTAATGTCACGCATATTGAAGTCACCCATAATTAAAACCTCTCCTTTCACAGTGTAAAATAAAAAATGTGGCACCTTTAAATACATATCAATTAGAAATATCTAAAAAAAAATCATAAGTGACAAAATATAATCATGAATAAACTAAATGACAGCGATGTGTTAATGATCGCCATCATTGCCATTTGAGTTATCTTGGCAATCAAGAAGTGATCATAATCTTCAGTGGTTAGTCTTCAGTATGTTTCTAACTGAGAGCTTTCCTCTCCTATAGCAGTCAGGAGAGCATGTCAGTTATCCACCCTAAGCATGTCAGCATCAACAGGGGCCTTACAACCTGACATTAAGTTGCCCTTACTGCACTAACCAGAAAGGAATACTGCGCTGACTGGTAAGGAATACAGCTAAACAACAGCAACCCACCTAGCCCAGACTGTACCATTTAAGAGTTGGTGTTTAGATTATTACAAATACTCATTCCTTATAGCATGTTCTCCATATAGAATCCAGAATGTAGTTGGCCATTCATCTTTAACCAGTTCCGCACTGGTGTGCAAAATCACATATATGTACGTTATTTTGTAGTTCTGGGCGGGGGGGGCGTACGAGCCGCGCGAGCACCCTACCCACGCCACCATTTGCGGCCTTGGCTGTCAATCACCGGGTCCTATCCAGTGATTACTCACCAGCACCCGGTGATCACTGAGTATCTCCGCTGGAGGAGAGACCTGTATGTAAACAATGTCATCTCCTGCACATTGCTTTGTATGACTCTGCTTAGCAGAGCCATACAAAGCAGTGTGCTTACAGTGAAGTACACACACAGCCCCCATAGTGAAACAGCACACAGGTAACCCTTTGATCACCCCATATGTCAACCCCTCCATGCCCAGTGCCATTAGTACAGTGTCAGTGCTTGTTATTAGTACTGATCACTGTATTGGTGTCACTGGAGATGTCAGTGACACCAAGTCAGTTCCACCCAATGTCAGAATGCCCGCCGCAGTCCCGCTATAAGTCCCTCATCGCCGTCATTACTAAAAAAAAATTCCAGTATATATACTGCCATTTGTAGACGCTATAACTTTCACGTAAACCACTTAATTTACATGTATGCGGATTTTTTTTTTAGCAAAGACATGTAGTAGAATAGATTTTGGCCTAACTTTATGCCAAAATTAGATTTTTAAATTTTTTTTTACTGGATACGTTTAACAGCAAAATGTCAAAAATATTGTTTTTTTCTCAAAATTGTCAGTCTTTTTTTATTTATAGCGCAAAAAATAAATGCAGAAGCAATCAAATACCACCGAAAGAAAGCTCTATTTGTGGGGAAACAAAAAGGACATAAATTTCATTTGGGTGCAGCATTGCATGACTGCGCAATTGTCAGTTAAAGTAACGCAGCGCCGTATTGCAAAAAATGGCCTGATCAGGAAGGGAGGTAAATCTTCAGGAGGGCAAGTGGTTAAGTTTTGATGGAAAAAACCCTAATCAGAGTCATGACGATACCTTTTTATTACCAGTCTTTGGGTACGTAAATCTCTAGTAAGAAAAACAGTCAAATGTATATCCAAGGTACAGTTAGTAAAGAGGGAGCTGTTAAAGTGGTTCTATAACATTTTTCCTTGCAATAAGGTAAAAAGCATTTAGGTTAAAGTATTGTCCCCTCACTTCCCCAATACTTAACCGAATCCAATCTTGATCCAGCACTGTGCATGAGAGCAGAGGCTCTCTCTTCTTCCTGTTTCACAGGCTTAACAGAGAGCAGAGAGAGCCATTGGTTCGCGGCTTCCTGTAGTGGCACATTAAGAAAAAGAGGGGGACCTGAGAAGAGGAGGATCGGGGCCACTCTACAACACCACTGCACAGAGCAGGTAAGTATAAACCTCTGTTATTTAAAAAAAAATTTAAGACTTTACAATCACTTTAGGTTCAAACAGGCATAATTTTTCAATCTTTCTACTAGTCAAGTTGTCATGTCAACAGTTTGTGAAATAAAACATGGAAAGATGCACTGGTAGAGTACATTAAATACAACTTTGTTGCATTAGAACCGCTAAAAAGTGGTAGATTATGTTTACTGATAAGCTCAGAAGCATGAAAGTCAATTTGCTGTGATGACATGAGCAAACTGATATGCCACATTTGTAATTAAAAAAAAAAAGGTTATAAATATAGCCAAATAAAACAATGTTTTTATACTGCCATATTTTCTCTTTTTACAATTTATAACAATTTGGCAAAAAAAGAATAGAAAAAATATATATATTTACCAAAATATATATTACATTTTTAACTGCACATCATTGATATACAGTATAAAAGCGCTATATAAATCCTGTATAATAATAATATAATAATAATAAAAAAAGAAAAATACAAGAATAGTTTCATTCGAAAATGCTTCAAATAAAATGGGCTGCATTAAATTGTCTGTGTAAGGGAAGATCCTAAAAACCCACCAGATGGCATCAAATCTTCAGTCATCAACCAATGAACCCATACTATAGAATTGGTAATACTTAATTACAATACATATATGGTGGAAATGGGGGCATATTTAAAAAAGTTTTTATAATAATGCCAGTGTTACTTTCACTAACACAATCACCTTTGCAACATTCATTGATTATATCCGTGATTTGTTATGAATTCTTATAACAAGTAGTTACGATCTATGCCATTTATTGTCATATGTACACACTCAAATGAGGATTCTACCCTAAAATCTTCATTTACTTATGCTAGCCTGCACTCAGCACTACTAAATGCAAACAATCAATCAGGACTAGGGAATTTTATATTGCATACTCAGTGCACATAGAATGAAATTCTCTAGATCAGAGGTCTCCAAACTATGGCCCTCCAGCTGTTGAAGTACTACAAGTCCCATCATGCCTCTGCCTCTGGGAGTCCTGCCTGTGGCTGTCAAAGTCTTGCAAGGCCTCATGGGACTTGCAGTTCATCAACATCTGGAGGGCCATAGTTTGGAGAACCCTGCTCTAGATGGACTTGTATTGTACTTGGCTGTTGAAAACACAAAATCTTGTGGCCTGAATGAGGAGTTCTTCTTCAAGGGAAGCCTGTCAAGAGTGAAACATAGAAGCAGCATAGCTGACCAGTCACCTCTCCTTCTGAAAGTGCTTGATTAGGCTATTTTCACACTCATCCGCCGCAAAAACGCATATGCATTTTTAGAGCGTTTTTGCCGCATTTTTTAAAGGACACGTGACTTAAAACTGCACTGAAAATGCTTCTCAGAGGTGGTTTTCAGGCATTTTCCATTGATTTCAATGGGAAGAGGCGTTTTTGGGGCATTTTTCTTTTTTTAACTCCACCAATCGTGCCCTAAAGATGCTGCAAGTAGGAGTTTTTACACTGCACCACAAGCGCAACGCCTCAGTGTGAAAACATACATAGATATACATTAACATACATAGCGAAGCAGTTTTCTTGAGCTTTTCAGGCACTTTTTGTAACTCAAAAATGCTTGTAAAACTCCTCAATGTGAAAGTAGCCTTACTGTCTGTCTGTCTTTTACTTCAATATTCCAAGTCACTGATCCAAAATAAGTATGCATTTAATGATTTCTGACTTTTTTATGATTCCATTGATTGTGTCTGGAATCCAGTGAGTCATCACCAGCTCTGACTGAGGTGCAACTCTAGTGTGTCAGGTCCCCAGAGCTATTGAAGGAGCAGATGTTGTGTTGCAGAAGACACCAATGCAACACATGGGATTGCTCATATTATAATAACAGACTTGTTCACCTGAAAGTAAGCACAGTGCTAAACCGCAGAGAACGTATGGAGGACAGGCTGGAGGTCAGCACTAGTGGCAGACAGACCTAGTATGGGACAAGCTAAGGTTCAGAGCAGACAACTCAAAAAGTGATATGTCTGTAGGCAGGTGAAGTCCCAGTTCTCCACTGCAGGTTTTGCTCGGCCAGAGCGGTACTGTAGCTGGAGAGGAAGCCGAGAGAAACTTGGTTTCTCTTCGGTTTCCTTGGTCCCCTGAGGCAACATTTTGGTTGGCTATGTTGCTTACAGGTGACTCTGGCAGCCATCTTTGGTCAGCAAAGCATTTTTAAGCGCATGTTTCCAGGATTTGGTGTGCATTTTTGAGAAGGGGAAGGATAGGGACAGTGCACCTGTCCGAGAGAGATAGTGAACAGTGTTGGGTAAAGGTTCTGGATGAGTAGGGACCAGGGGTGGACTGACCATTTGGAAACTCGGGCACTGCCCGAGGGCTCGGGGTCAGTAGGGAGCCCCAAGAGATGCCCCGGTACCTTTTTCATAGGCTTTTTTGAGTTTGGGCAAGGACACAGGGGCCCCATGATCCCCTATTGCCCTGGGGCCCCATGAGTTGTCAGTCCGCCCCTGGTAGGGACACACCATCCTTTCTTGGAATCCTCCCCATTGGGCTCAGACTGGCCAGGTCGCATTCTGCCCTCAGAGACAGATGTTGTCTGTGCATCAAAACCTACACCAATCTATTAGTTTGGGCCGTTCCTTTAATTTTGTTAATTGCAATTGGTGTGTTTACCGCCGATGCACCACACTGCACCCTCTAAGGGTCCTCTCTAATGGGGTGGACCTGTTTAGCGGATCCGCTTGCTTAGGCACCCCGATATTCTGTAGTCCTAACTCTACAAATTTTGAGAGCCCCCATAGTAGAGGCACATGTATTTAATGGATAGACCAAGGGCAGGTAGACCTGAGGGAGCCCACCGCTCCTTAAAAGGTACAGGAGTGCACTGGACACCAGCATGTAGCACAATGGCAGTTAAGGTGTCCAGTGTGCCCCTCACCAACAATTCAACACTACAAAAAATGGCCACTGCCCCAGTCTATAACTGGCTTTGACAGCAAGGAGCACATGGAAGGGCGATGCATGTTGAGCTGGAAATTTCTCTTTTGTTGTTTGACATGCGTCGCCCTTCCATGTGCTCCTTGCTGTGAAGGCCAGTTACAGACTGGGGCAGTGGCCATTTTTTGATAAATGAAAAAAAGACTGAAAAATTTGATAAAATATTTTCTGCGTTCTGTTATAAAACATATCGAATAAAATCAAATTTCTTCATAAATTTAGATCAAAATGAATTCTGCTACATGTCTTTGTTAAAACATATCAAATAAAGTGTATATTATTTGGTTTATGTGAAAGTTATAGGGTCTACAAACTCTGGTTTATATATTTGACTATTAATCAGTTCTGATGTACTGACAGCCTTTCTCCTTTCTTGAGGCCCTTAATCACTTGCCTTCCAGAGGATTTATTCCTCTTCCTGACCAGGTCATTTTTTGCGATACGGCCCTGCGCTTCTTAAACTGACAAATTTGAGTCATGAAACGCTGTACATAAATTAAATTTATGTCCTTTTTTCCCCACAAATAGAGCTTTCTTTCGGTGGTATTTGATCACCTGTAATTTTTTTATTTTTTGCACTATAAACATAAAAAGACTGACAATTTTAAAAAAAACTAAATATTTGATTTTTTTCCTATAAAACATATCCAATAAAATTTTTTTACAAAAATCAAATTTCGGCATAAATTTTGGCCAAAGTATATTCTGCTACATGTCCTTGCTGGAAAAAAAATCTCAATACGTGTAAATTAATTAGTTTTCATGAAAGTTACGGCATCTACAAATGGCGATATATATACTGGAATTTTTCATTTTGATTTTTTTTTACTAGTAATGGTGGCGATCAGCGACTTATAGCGGGACTGCTGCGGGCATTCTGACACTGGGTGGGAACTGACTAACTGCCACTGACATCTCCAGTTACACTAATCCAGTGATCAGTGCTTTTGGATGATCAAAGGGTTAACTGTGTGCTGTCTGTGTTTTACTATGTGTGCGGATTTACTAGGGAGGCATGCTGCTTTGTATTTTTCTGCTGTGCAGAGAAATACAAAGCAGCATGTCCTTGCTGGCAGGAGAGAGACTTGCGTTGTGTACACACATGTCTCTCCCTTGTCAGCTTTGCACAACGATCTCCAGGTGGGGAATCTCTGGCTAGGACCCGGTGATTGACATGCCTAGGCGCCAATGGTGGCAAGGGTAGGGCGGCGTGCACATGCCCCCACCCAGAAATGCAATCACGTGTATATACCCGTGATTTTGCGCAGCCCAGCCACCCTATAGTAGTATTTCTACTATATGGCCACGGGCAATCAGTTAAAATGCCAGCACAGTAAAAAAAATACTCTCCAAATGACCCCTTTTTTGAAAGTAGACAGTCTGAAGTATGAGGCATGGTGAGTTTTTTTAAGTTGTAATTTTTTTGTCACAATTTTTTTGGAAAATGAAGAAAATAAAATTAGTTTTTTGTTCCTTTTTTTTTTTATGTACTGTCACCAGTGCAGTATAGTGTCACCATATGACTGGTGTGGTGGTGATCAGGAATACTGACTGACTGTGACAGTATGTTAAAAAAAAAATGTATTTATTCCTTTTTTTTTAACGTTAACCACTTGTCTACCGGGCACTTTTGCCCCCTTTCTGCCCAGGATAATTTTCAGCTTTCAGTGCTGTTGCACTTTGAATGACAATTGTGTGGTCATGCGACACTGTACCCATTTTATCATTTTTTTTCACACAAATAGAGCTTTCTTTTGGTAGTATTTAATCGCCACTGGGTTTTTATTTTTTTTCACTATAATCACTGATGTGTGTTGATGAGGCTGCACTGATAGGGAGCACTGACGGGCACTCATAGGTAGCACTGATGAGGCGGCACTGGTGGGCATTGAGGAGGACGCACTGATGATGCACTGATATGCAACAATGATTATCAGTGCAGATCTCCTCTGTCACATTTGCCAGTTATCGGCTGTACTTTAGTTAAGTGCTGTCGATAACCGGCAACTGTATTTACTTTGTGATCTGCTGTGTCATTGGACACAGCTGATCACATGGTAAAAGACCGCTGTGATTGGCCTTTTACCTTGTCATGTGATTAGCTGTGTCCTTAGAACACAGAGATCACCAACAGCGCCAGGTGCGCGTCACCGGGGGCATGTTCTGGGAGGACGCCCATGGATGCCCTCCAAGAACTGGACAACCGTGCTGTAGCCGTCTTTCGGCTATAGCATGGTTGGCAAGCGGTTAATTTGTCAGAGGGATTTTTTTTTTTTTTTTTTACATATACACACACACACAGTGGACATAAAAAGTCTACACAACCTTGTTGTTAAAATGTCAGGTTTCTGTGATATAAAAAAATGAGACAAAGATAAATAATTTCAAAACTTTTTCCACCTTTAATGCGACCTATAAACTGTACAACTCAGTTGAACAACAAACTGAAATCTTTTAGGGGGAGGAAGTAAACATGAAAAAATTAAAATAATGTGATTGCATAAGTGTGCACACCCTCTTATAACTGGGGATGTAGCTATGTTCAGAATTAAGCAATCACATTCAAAATCATGGCAAATAGGAGTCAGTATACACCTGCCATCATTTAAAGTGCCTCTGATTAACCCCAAAATAAAGTTCAGCTGTTCTAGTAGGTCTTTCCTGACATTTTCATAGTCGCATCCTACAGCAAAAGCCATGGTCCACAGAAAGCTTCCAAAGCATCAGAGGGATCTCATTGTTAAAAGGTATCAGTCAGGAGAAGGATACAAAAGAATTTCCAAGGCATTAGATATACTACTGAACACAGCAAAGACAGTCAGTCATCATCAAGTTGAGAAAATATAGAACAACAGTGACATTACCAAGAACTGGATGTCCCTCCAAAACTGATGAAAAGATGAGAGGAAAACTGGTCTGGGAGGCTGCCAAGAGGCCTATAGCAACATTAAAGGAGCTGCAGGAATATCTTGCAAGTACTGGCTGTGTGGTACATGTGGCAACAATTTCCCATATTCTTCATATGTCTGGGCTATGGGGTAGAGTGGCGAGACGGAAGCATTTTCTTACAAAAAAAAACATCCAAGCCCAGCTAAATTTTGCAAAAACACATCTGAAGTCTCCCAAAATCATGTGAAAAAACATGTTATGGTCTGATGAAACCACAGTGAAGCATTTTGGTCGCAGCATCATGCTTTGGGCTGTTTTTCTCGAGCTGGAACTGGGGCCTTAGTCAAGGTAGAAGGAATTATGAACAGTTCCAAATACCAGTCAATATTGGCACAAAACCTTCAGGCTTCTGCTAGAAAGCTGAACATGAAGAGGAACTTCATCTTTTATTGTGACAGCGACCCAAAGCATACATCCAAATCAACTAAGGAATGGCTTCACCAGAAGATTAAAGTTTTGGAATGGCCCAGCCAGAGCCCAGACCTGAATCCGATGGAAAATCTGTGGGGTGATCTGAGGAGAGCTGTGCACAGGAGATGCCCTCGCAATCTGACAGATTTGGAGTGTCTTTGCAAGGAAGAGTGGGCAAATATTGGCAAGTCAAGATGTGTCATGCTGATAGACTCATACCCAAAAAGACTGAGTGCTATAATAAAATCAAAAGGTGCTTCAACAAAATATTAGTTTAAGGGTGTGCACACTTATGCAACCATATTATTGTAGTTTTTTATTTTTACTTGCCTCCACCTAAAAGATTTCAGTTTGTTGTTCAACTGAATTGTACAGTTTATAGGTCACATTAAAGGTGGAAAAGGTTCTGAAATTATTTATCTTTGTCTCATTTTTTACATCACAGAAACCTGACGTTTTACCAAGGGTGTATAGACTTTTTATATCAACTGTATATATATATATATATATATATATATATATATATATATATACACACACACATACATATACATTGTATAAATCACTACTCCCACCAAAGCTGCTGATAACTGATGGGTTGTCTGACTGTTTCCAGTGATGACTCACCCTGTAACTGGACCCAAAAAAACATGACGATACAAGAGCTTCGTTAAAGACAGAAATAAGCCTGAAAGAAAGGAAGTGGTTAAAGGGAATTACCAATAATAAATTCAGTTGCTCAATAACACCGATACAATACAATAGCACAGCAAGGTAAGTAGTTTTGGTATCCCTTTTCCTTTATCACCAGTGAAAGGCATTGCCAGAATGCAAAATGCGGTTGGATAACGATGCTGCGAGCACTAGTTAACAGCAATAAAAGCAATCAAGTCTCAAACTAAAAGTGGTACACTGACTATGGGTCTGATTACCACATTTAGAACCTAACCATCCATTGGCCAGTGGTTAAATATATACAAAGTCTGCTGACAGTAGAGTCCCTTAAAATGCTACATTGGAGTGCCCAACCTTCAAATGAAGGCATCACCAACCTTTTACTACTAACCTAGATCAAGGCATTATGGACGGTTCCAAGGCACCCTTTAAAATCATGGAAAGTCTTGAGGCACCCCATTCTAAAATGTAAAAAAAATTCTAATAGTTTTATAAAAATGCAGCAACATCCACACACGTAAGACACCCAAAGTTAGAAGACAATTTATTCTTCCAAAGCAAATACACTTTTACACACTGGTACAGACAAGTATTCTAATTTTTCACTTCTCCCTCAGTTTTTCTCCATTACTGAGCTGATGTGACCCCAGTGCTGACTGAGAGGGGCAGGGGAGGGTCAAACAAAGATGCTGTGCAGGCAACCGACATCCTCCTTATCAACTGATGATGTCATTGGTTGTTGGGACGCCGATGACTAGAAGGCCGTAATGGTGCACAATGAAAACCTGTGGCTTTGTGTAACTAAAAGGCAGGCTTTTTACACCTGCTGAACAAAAAATGGCCACTGCCCCCAGTCTATAACTGGCCTTTTCCACCTGCTGGCTTGTATACAAGTTTTGGGCAATTTTTAGACATTTTGCCAAGGTAACCCTAAAGAAACCTCAAGGCACCCTGGTTGAAAAAGGCTTGCCTAGATAACAAAAATGGCATCTTGTCATTTTAGACATAATATGATAAGAACCAACTGACCGGAAAATACAATAATACTTGGAAAAGAAAAAGGTAAAAGATGAAGAGGGCGACGAGCAGGCGAAGGCTTTATGACCCAAAAAGAAGACATTCTATTCTGGAGAAACACCTTACAAGTGGTGCTGGAAAGTACATAATAATAATAATAATTTATTTAATTTAGTGTTGTTTGTATTTGTGTTTTCCTTTTTTATCGCTATCTCTTTTTATTCTGTTAAAAATGTAAAACAATAAGCCTAAAGAGAAGCCATTTTTTGGAACAAGATAAGTCGTTTCCTACGCCATTTTTTTAAGGAGCCCACAGAGCATTGCACTTGCGATCAGCAGATTACGAGTGCAATGTCAGGCTCCTGCAGACTCTCAGGATATTTGTCTGCCCCAAACCTCGTACAGGCAGGCAGTTACTTGAGAGCAGAAAGATCAATGAAATACAAGAATGCTCAACAGCACCCTCATAGTTCATTGAGAACTGCAAGCCATCAGCCACAATTAAAAACTACCAAAATCCACCTTAATTTCATCTTCTTTACGGATTTAAACTCAACAAACTTTGCCATTATGAAGAAAATCTGCAATTTTTTTTGCAAAAATTGTTTTTAATAAAAAGAATTAAAAATTCTTAATTTCAATAGCCCCTAAAATATACAGTATATATTCACACAACAGATTATGGTTTAGAAATTTAGAAATGTTTTACACATGAAGATTTAACTAAAGCTACTCCTGAGTCAAGATCCAGTTCCATGACTCATTCAGTTTACTGTCACATGAAGAACAGAGCCTGCCTACTCCTGCTGACAGAGACCTCACCCTTTACCTGCAATTGTTTCAGAACAGGCTTGTCTGGGCTTATGAAAACAAATACGTTAAGGGAACTTGTCACAAAGCAAAACACCTGTACATTAGGTATTGATGTAAACAGATATTCCCCGATGCCTGATTCTGAGCAGTGATTAAGGCTAGGTTCACACCTGTGTAGTTTGCGTTTGACCCGTTTCTGCATTGTGTTTTGCATTGCTTTTTTGGTGCGTTTTGCATTGCTTTTTTTGGTGCATTTTTGCCATGTTTTTCATGTGTTTTGCTTTTTTTTCTTGTTGCTAGGCAGATATAAAACACTTTTCAGCAGCGTTTCCATTGAAGTCTATAGAACCAATAACGCAACGTTTTGCATTCAAAAAGGTCCCTGACCCTATCCAAAAAACACACTGGGTGAAAACACAGAGATGTGAGCATGCCTCATAGGAAAGAATGTTAAATGGACTCTAGTGCGTTTCTGCAAAACGCAAAATGCTGCGGAAAACGCTTAGGTGTGAACCTAGGGTAATGGTTTAGCTTGGTTTCCCCAGAGCTAGTATATGGTACACAAGTTAGGGAATGGCTTCCTACCAGTTGCTAATCACAAAAGTTGTTTTGCTTCAAGGAAAACCCCCTTTAAAATTGTGATACAGCTGCAGTTGTAGCTTAGGGGCATTTCTTTGCTAGAAGACTGCAGTTATAAGTACAAAAGTGGGTCATATGTGAACAGTAGGCCTTTCTTGGGACATTTCATTTTACAAGAATCCTAGAATTACTTCCATTCATGCCTAAGGTTTATCTTCCAGCTAAAATAGGTCACTCTCTCCCTATATGTGTGTTCATACATCTCCATAAAACAAACAGTGGAGAAGAACCTCCTGCCGCTGTCGGGGGGCACTTAAGGGGGAGGGTGTGTTGGAACATGTTACATATTACACCCTAAATACGGGTGTAACATGATCTAAAAAGTGAACCTATCCTTTAATTTAAGAGATTCTTTGTTTTTTTTTTAAATATTTGGTTGGTGAGATGGTGGTGTGAAAAAACTGGTCCACCCATTTGCCTTTTCTCTGTGCCCTTTTTATTTTTTATTTTTTTAGAAATGGGTCCTAGCTTTAATATGGGGTTTCTTTTTTTTAAGATGTCCCCCCCCCCCAGTTCTTGGTCTTCAATTAATCAGGAGATACTGTATGCTTGGGCTGGGTGACCGAACATCTCCAAGCCCTGCATGGCGCACCTATCATGCAGGGTGCCATGCAGACTTCTCTCTGCAGCACTGGAAAGGAGGATATTGAAGTCATGTGGGTATAACAGGTGGACTTCAAAAACAATCTGCTGATGGAAGAGAGGAAAGTGAAAATAGTATAAAAAGTGAGGGGGGTGATCCATCTATCCATGCTTTATTTTGTTGAGAAATCACTTTGAAAAACACCCCACTAGCATGCTGGCAGGAGGGTGTACTTAGCTAAGAAAGACCCGCCTCCAGATGAAAACCCCAGCGGTGATTAAATACCACCAAATGAAAGCTCTAGTTGTGTGAACAAAATGATAAACTTTTAGTTTGGGTACAATGTTGTATGACCGCGCAATTGTCATTCAAAATGTGAGAGCGCTGAAACCTGAAAATTGGCCTGGGCAGGAAGGGGGCAAAAGTGCCCGGTATTGAAGTTGCTAGTAAAAGTAGTACGATACCCTTGTTCATTCATTGAGTGCACTCAAACCAGTATAGAGCTATATTATCATTCTAAACATGTTTAGAGTTTGTAGACACTTTTCATTGCTGACTTTCTAATTGATACATTGATTCTGGCTAATGATATAGAATCTTACTTCTTTCTTTTCTACTTGGGTAAAGTACTTTTACCCTGTTTAGCAGCCTGTGTCCTAACTTGCCTGCTATGTGTTCAGTTTTGTTTAAACTTACATATATGCTCAGGCCTGAGGACTCTTGAGAGGAATGCTGAGGCAGGGCTAATATTTTCAGGAAGCCAAGTATGGCACTCTGCTGGACCCTCCCACCAGCCATATCTACCTGCACTGCATAGAGAAGCACAGAGACTCAGTGATGACAACACTGAGCCTAAATAAGGTACATAATGTAGATGGAAAGGTTTAAAAGGTTTTGTAAAAAAAACCTACATCATTAACCGCTTCCATACAGGGCACTTTTACGCCCTTCCTGCCCAGGCCATTTTTCAGCGCTCTCACACTTTGAATGACAATTGCACGGTCATACAACACTGTACCCAAACTAAAATGTTATCATTTTCTTCACACAACTAGAGCTTTCTTTTTATGGTATTTAATCAACACTGGGGTTTTTATTTTTTGCTAAATTAACAAAAAAAACATTTTGAAAAAAAAAACACGTTTTTCTTTGTTTCTGTTATAAAAGTTTGCAAATAAATAATTGTTCTTCATAAATTTAGGCCGAGATGTATTCTACTACATGTCTTTGGTGAAAATAACCCAAATTAGGATGTATTATTTAGTTTGTAGGAAAGTTATAGAGTTCACAAACTATGGTATATATCTGAATATTGATCAATCCTGAAGTACTGACAGCCAATGTAATTTCTTGAGGTCCAAGAATGTCAGAACAGTACAGATATCCCCCAAATGACCCCTTTTTGCAGAGTAGACAGTCCGACGTGTTTCATAAGAGGCATGGCGAGTTTTTTGAAGTTGTAATTTTTTTGTCATAATTTTTCGGAAAATTAAAAAATTAAAAAAATTATTTTCACTATTTTTTTTTACATACTGTCACCAGTGAAGTATAGTATCATCATATAACTGGCATGGCGGTGAACAGGGACACTGACTGGTGACAGTACGAAAGAAAAACAAATTATACATTTTTAAAAAAAAAAATTCTATTATTATTTTACATTTTTTATACATGTTTTTCTCATTTTTTAAGATTTTTTTTTCATATTTCAGTATGACCAAAGTAATATAATGTTACCATAGTAACATTGTACTACTTTGGGGAAGTGATCATTATTTTTTTTTAACACAATTTGCTTATAGCAAAGAATTACTTTGCTATAAGCAAGCATTTACCTGAATGACATCAATTACTTCAGGGTTTTTTTTTGTGCTTATCTGGGATTTGGCCACGGCAAATCACATGACACAGCTGGGCTGTGATTGGTTCAGCTTGTGCATGTGATTGCTGTGACTATTCACAGCTAGACACACTAGTATACAATGGATGGCATGAAAGGAAGCTGTCATGTGACCTGCTGTCATTGGTTACAGCAGGTCACATGGCACTGTAAACAGGGCCGGTACACAGATCTGTAATTGGCCGTGTCCAAGGTACATGGCCGGAGACGGATTGCGCCTCAGAGCGGCCCTGCTGGCAGGCGCAGTGCGCATGCCTGAAAGGACGCCATATGGCGTCCACCCGGAGGGACAAGGTGTTTTGCCGGACGCCTTTGTGCTACTGGCCGGGCGGGCACCAGTTAAAAACTGTCAGTACATGCTATATTGCATGCTCTTTCTACTCACTTAGCCACTATAGGATTAATTTTTTTGTTTTCTGCATAAAACCTGGTTGGTCGTGCTGTTCACTGTCCCTCCCTCCTTGTCTGTGTTCCCACTGCAGCCTGAGATTGTGTTCTACCGCCCAGAACTACAAGGGAGGAGCTGGTCAATGACATGAAGAGAGCTGGGACCACAGTTTCAAAGGTCACTGTCGGCAGAACACTACGCCGTCATGGTTTCAAATCATGCATTGCACGGAAGGTTCCCCTGCTCAAGTCATCACATGTCCAGGCCCGTCTGAAGTTTGCCAATGACCATCTGGATGATCCAGAGGAGGCATGGGAGAAAGTCATGTGGTCAGATGAGACCAAAGTAGAACTTTTTGGTTTAAACTTCACTCGTCGTGTTTGGAGGAAAAAGAAGGATGAGTTGCATCCCAAGAACACCATCCCTACTGTGAAGCATGGGGGTGGTAACATCATGCTTTGGGGGTGCTTTTCTGTGAAGGGAACAGGAAAACTGCACTGTATTAGGGAGAGGATGAATGGGGCCATTTATTGCAAGATTTTGACCAACAACCTTCTCCTTCAGTCAGAGCATTGAAGATGGGTCGTGGCTGGGTCTTCCAACAGTAAAGTAAAGAAAGAAAAAAAAGGGGGGGGGGGAGTAGAGGCAAGCCCTCACCACCTCTTGGGCAGGTAGACAGTCCCAAATCACAGAAAGCCCGAGAGATATCTAATCCACGCGTCCCAAGTCGTTTCAGAACGGACCATCCTATCATGAAGGATCGCCGATAGGCGTTCATTCGTCATGATCCATGTCAGCTTGGCCTTCAAAAAGGTAGAACAGAATCACAGGAGACTTCCAAGACCGTGCAATGGAAATTCTAGCTGTCATAAAAATAAATATTATCAACCGTCGCACCGGTCTGGGCGCCCCTTCGACTGGGTTGACAAGTAAGGCCTGCTGAGGGCTTTTCCTGAGATTCATCTGGGTGAGAGAATAGACAAAATAGTATGTGCATATCCAGAACCGACTGACTTTCTGGCACAACCACCAAACATGGAGCACTATCCCTGTTTGGCCACAACCACAAAAGCAAAGGGGCGAGGCATCCAGAACACAGGACGCCACCCGCACAGGTACCATATACCATCTCAGGAGAACCTTATAATTTGCTTCTATCAACGATGTGTTGTTGAGAGACTGAGAAGCATATTGAGCTAGTCTACCCCACTCAACCTCATCCATCTGCTCACCCAGATCCCTCTCCCATCTGTCCATGTACGGCAATTTAGAGGAATTGGAATATAATAGGACATAGATTTTAGATATAAATCCTTTCTGTCTATCATAGTTCTTACATAAACGTTACATTGGTGTGGAAGCAGTCAGGTCTCCTGTGCGCCTTAGTGTCGCTAAGTAATGAGCTATTTGAATATATTGGTACATTTCCGTGGTTGGGAGCTGGCATTTATTAAGTGTTGTTTTGTCAGAGCACCCTTATGGTCACATAGATCCGCAATACGGAGAAGTCCTTTATTTGTCCACCACTCAAAAGTATGCGAATTCAGACCTGGGATGAAAACACAGTTATTTCCCTGTTAACTGTATTTCCAGGATAGCTTCGCAATGAGAGATAGGCTCCTCCCAGGAAACACCCGATCCATTTTCTTTCCTATAAGTAGCCTCTCCATAGGGGACCCTCAGTACAGGAATATAACCAAAGGCCTAGGATAAAGCATAAAGATAACAGTAGGAACAATATATGTCCAGTTCACTGAATGACAGAACGCCAGCGTATAGCTATACAGTAATTGGGAGGGAGCTATGCTGTCCTGGAAGATTCCTGGAAATACAGTTAACAGGTAAATAACTGCATTTTCCCGAGTCATCTTCCAGGACAGCTTCACAATGAGAGGATTGAATAAGAATATGTACATTAGGGTGGGGCTGCCACTTCCAGGACCTTCCTGCCAAACGCCTGGTCTTTATTGGCGATCAGGTCCAACCGGTAGTGCCTGGTGAAGGTGCTGAAGCTGGACCATGTTGCGGTCCTGCAGATCTGTCCGGGGAAGGCGCCAGATCTAGCTGCAGTGGCCCTAGTCAAGTGTGCTTTCAAGCCAGGTGGTGGTGCCAGTGACACAGTTTTTTACCCTTCTGAGATGGCTTCTTTTATCCATCTTGCGATGGTGCCTTTAAAGGCATTGTATCCCTTCCTTGGTCCTTGGAATAAGACGAAGAGGCTGGATGAGCGACACCATGCCTCAGTGCACTCGATGTATGTGATTAGGCATCTTCTTACATCAATTTTGTTGTAGTCTCTTTCTTCGGCGTTGCTCGGGCTCCTGCAGAAGGATAGTATTACGATTTCTTGTGATCTATGAAAATGCGACGCGACCTTTGGTAGGAATTCTGGATCCGTATGGAGGATAATCCTGTCCAACAGGATTGTGCAGTAAGGCTCTATTACTGACAGAGCTTGCAACTCGCTGACTCTGCGAGCAGAGACTAGGGCTATCAAAAGGGTGGTTTTGAGGGTCAAGTGCCTGAGAGAGCATTCCCCCAAGGGTTTGAAGGGTTTCTGTTGGAAACTTTTTAAGTCTGTGCCCAGATCCCAGAGAGGGTATTTTGGCGTGCACGGGACTCTGCGTCTGGAGATAGCCCTCAGGAATCTGGCCACCAGGGGATCCTCTGCTAGTTTCAGCTCCAGGAAGTTGGACAGAGCAGCTACTTGCACTTTGAGTGTATTGACGGCCAAGTTCTTGTCTGCCCTGGCCTGAAGGAATTTGAGTACTGTATTACGGATAGGAGCTCCTAACAACTCGTTCCTATTTCTCCAGAAGGAAAACTTCCTCCATATTTTGACGTAAATGGAATTTGTAGACTTTTTTGCCCGTCCAAGATGGTGGCTAGCCTGCCCTGCTCAGAAGCCATGCTGTCAGGGACAGCTTTTCTGGGTGTGTGTACCACTGCCCCCTGCACTAGTAGGTCATACGTGGGTAGTATTGTCCACGGGTCTGTTAGGCTCAGTTTTTTCAGGAAGGTGAACCATGAGCTTTTGGGTCAGAACGGAGCAATCAGGATGACTCTGGCCTGAGACGACTGTATCTTTCGTACCACTCTTGGTAGTAGTCTGAATGGTGGGAAAGCGTAAAGGGGGTCCCCCTCCTATGGCTGGGCCAGTGCATCTGTCTCAGTGCTCTTTGGGTCTCTTTGAAGGCAGAAGTACTTTCCTAGATTTGCATTCCTTCTGCTGGCAAAAGAGATCTATGGAGGGAGTGCCCCATCTGCTGCAGATTTGGGTGAACGCTGTGCTGCTGAGGTACCATTCTGACTGGTTGATTTCCTCAGCTGGTCCGCTAGCAGATTTAGGCCTCACTTCAGATGGACTGCCGTGATAGATTTCAGGTTTCTTTCTGCACAGCTCAGGAGGGTTTCCTCCAGTCCCATTAGTTTGGGACTGGAGTCCCATCCTTGCCTGTTCAAGTATGCGACGACCGTCATGTTGTCGGACAGGATCTGAATCTCTTTTCCTTCTATTTTCTCCTGGAAGGCCGAAAGCGTTCTGAAAATTGTCAGTAACTCCCTGAAGTTTGATGACCTTTTTGTGGTTTCCGCGTCCCATGTGCCCTGGGTCAGGCAACCCTCCATGTGTACGCGCCACCCCCGCATACTTGTGTCTGTGGTGATTTTTGTTGGGTTGGATTGTTTACATCTTCTCCCGGCTTCCAGTGTGTGGATGTTTCCCTACCAATCCAATGACTCTCACTTTGTGTGTGAGGCGAATGCTGGAATCCAGAGATGCTTGGCTGCCATGGACGTGATTCTGAATCATTCTGGAGTGTAGTTGTGCCCATTGTACCCCCGGTATGGCTGCTGTCATGTGGCCGACGAGCTTCATGGCATTTCTGATTGTGCAAGTCATTTGAGGAGGCTCCTCATGTCTTGTTGTAGTTTGAGCGCTTTTTCTGGAGTCAGGTATAAGCAGGTGTTTGTGGAATCCAGAATATATCCCAAATATGTGATTCTGTTGGAAGGGAATAACTGCAATTTCTCTGTAATTATTAGCCACCCTAGGTTTTCCCAGAAGGATATTGTATGCTCCACTGGCATTTCAGAGCTCTTTCTGTGTCTGCGAACAAGAGTAAGTCATCCAAGTAGGGGATGACATTTATCCCTTCTAGCCTCAAAGCTTTCAGAGGTTCCACTAGGATTTTTGTAAATATCCTTGGCGCTGAAGATAGACCAAAAGGGAGTGCATTAAATTGGAACAAGATCGTTCTGTTCTTGCCCTTTACTGCAAACCTTAGGAACTTCCTTGACTCCTCCCTTATTTGGATTTGAAGGTATGTGTCCTTTAGGTCTATTGATGCCATGAATACCCCAGGCAGAAGGATTTCTTTTGTCGCGTAGATCATCTCCATGCAAAATTTTGGGGGTTTTACGAACTCGTTCACTTTCTTTAGGTTGAGTACAATTCTGTATTTCCCAGACGTCTTCCTTCTTAAGAAAAAATGGGAGTAGAATCCTCTTCCCATCTCTTCCTCCTCCTCCAGCTGACTGACCACATTCTGTTGGAGCATTTCTTCTAGGAGGTTCACAAGTGCGTCCGCCTTTCCCTCCTCCCTTGGCAGTGAAGTCGCGAAGAACCTGTGAGGGGGGAGTTGTAAAAATTCTATCCTGTGGCCATTTTGAATTGTGTTTAGGATAAATGCGTTCTGGGTAGTCTGCAGCCATTGCGTGTGGAAGTGTCCCAGTCTTCCTCCCACCTGGCTCCGGCAGTCACTTGGACTGAGTTTTTGCCTTGTCCTGATTGGGGTTGAAGAGGAAGCCTCCCTTCTCCTTTCCTCTTTTGGAGGCCCAGCCCTTCTTCTATCCCTGAAATCTGGCCTCTCTCGTTGCGTGCTGCCTGTTGGGACGAAAAAATTTGCCCGCTGAGGACTGGAAATCCTTTCCTTTTGTCCGCCAACCTCTTGAGGACCGAAGTCAGTTCTGGCCCAAAGAGGAGCTTTCCTTCAAAGGGCAGGCCACAGAGCTTAGATTTGGAGGCAACATCCCCCCTGCCAGGATTTTAACCAGATAGCTCTTCGGGCTGAGTTTATGACCGCAGTTGATCTTGCTGTATATTTGATGGTTTTAGCCGATGCGTCTGCGATGAAGGCCACTGCTTTTTCTAAGACCAGTAGTGATTTAAGGATTTCCTTTCCCCGCGTACCTTGTTCAAGGTGAAAGCGGAGCTACCCCAGCCATACATCTAGGGTTCTGGAAACGCAGGTTGTTGCTATTGCTGGTTTAAAGTTTACTGCAGACGCTTCCCACGCTCTTCTGAGAAATGTGTCGGCCTTGCTGTCCATTGGCTCCTTTAGGGAACCTCTGTCTTCGAAGGATAGATCCGTGGATTTTGAGATCTTCGAAAGGGGGGGCATCAGGTTTTGGGCAAGACTCCCACATAGACACATCTTCCTCCTTAAACAGAAATCGCCTTTTAAGGTTTTTAGGAAAAAAAGCTTTCCTTTCTGGCTTTTCCCATTCCCTCTTTATGGTAGACCATAGGGTGGAGTGGACGAGGAACGTGCGGCCGCTTCTCTTTTGTAGCCCCGCATTTAGCAGGTCGTGCAGAGAGATCCAGTTGTTCCTCTTCTAAATCCAGAGTATCGTAGATTACCTTCAGGAGGTCTTCTGTATCTTCTACTGGAAAAAGGAACCTTTGTGACCTGTGATCCTGGTCTTGCCTTCCTCCAAGTCGGAAATGCCAGAACGTTCCTCTTCTTGAACCGTGATGGCGCCCGGATCCGGTTTCCTTTTCTTAACCAGTGGAGAAATGCCTGAGGTGACGGTTTGAGCCTTGTCTGGGGCTGGTTCCTGCATCTGTTCCCTAAAGTTTTGAAAGGTTTTGGACATCTCCTGCGTCATATTGTGTAGAAAATCTTTGAAGAGGGACCCTGACTCTTTCTTGATCAAAATATCAATGCACGTCTGGCACAGCTGCTTTCTCCAAGCGCTAGCGAGCTTCTTTGTCTCGCAGAGAGTTTCCTTTTCTCTTCTATCCTTCTCATGTGGGCCCATCTAAGAACAGGGAGACACAAAGTTTAGGCCTCCTGTAAGCCGAGGGCCTTGGGGATTCGCTTAACGTGCACCCACTGGCAAACCCAAAACCCCCCAGGTGCTGGAGGAAGAAGAGGAGGAGAGGGAGGAGAAAAGAGGAGGAAGGAGAGCCCCGTACCCCCTCATGCACCCCCCCATTCCCCAAAGCCCCGACAGGATAGGAAGAGTATGAGAGGTATAGAGAGGGGGAGGGGGTTCCTGGCTCCTACCTTGCTGCTGACCTCCCTCAGCTTGGACAGATCTGCCTCCATTCTGGCCGCATCCCGCCCTCGGCACGGCTGTGTTTGAAGGGTGGTGGGGCTCCGCCCCCCCTTGGGTCCAGGTACGCCGACCTCCCCTCACGGCCGTTAGTGGACGAAGCGGCCGTGGCGTGGGGCAAACTTGCAGCCCACTGCCCATATCCAAAATGGCGGTGGTTTGCTTTCTGTTCCTCGAGCACCGGAAGTGATGCTCGCAGGTTCTGTCGCCTGGAAATAACGATCCCAGGCGTGATGTCACTAGCCCTCACCTCCTCGCCTCACCCCTATGGAGATGTCAGCATGCAGCGGAGGAAGGTAGGCTTTTCCCCACAGGGTAACGGTTCCTTCTGAACAGGTCGGTGGCGCGGGCTCTATCCCCCCTGGAGAGCCCCGCAGAACCATGAAGAGGGGTACTGTCTCCCCTAATCCCCAGAAAAAAATGGAACCCTGGCTGAGGCCACCCCGAAAGGCCTCTGTCTTGCTGAGAAGAGGAGGAAGGGGTGGCCCCAGCCAGGAGGCCTCTGTACCCCACCAGACGGCCAGTAGTAAAAAAACAAAACAAAAAAACCAGGAATAGTTTCTGGTCCGGATGAAACACTAATACTGAGGGTCCCCTATGGAGAGAGGCTACTTATAGGAAAGAAAGTGGATCGGGTGTTTCCTTAGAGGAGCCTATCTCTCATTGTGAAGCTGTCCTGGAAGATGACTCGGGAAAGTGGGGTTACCTAGTATTGGTGCAAGGGGTGTGTGTGGGGATCTAAAATTGTGTTGGGCTGCCAGTCTTACCCAGGCTAAGGAAAAATGATAACGTTGGACAGAATATGGTCGGTCTATCCCGTTCCCTCAACCACATCAAATGGCTGATTTGTTTCGTCGGAAGGGAAGAGCACTCCAACCCCATCCATTGGGGGAGGGGTCACCGTGAGTGGAAATGAATCAGTTGTGCCAGTTGGGCAGCATAAAAATATTTTACCAGATCTGGTAATCCCAAACCGCCTTTAGTTTTGGGAGTATATAGTGTGCGTCTATTTACTCTACGCTTTTTATCTCCCCACACAAACTTTACATTTCCTTTGAAAAAGGGCTAAATCAGACCGATTTATTGCTATTGGTAAGGCTCTAAACCAGGGGTCCTCAAACTACGGCCCGCGGGCCACATGCGGCCTGCTGAGGACATTTATCCGGCCGCCGGCAGGGGCGTATTTGCCGCGAGGAAGGGACACTAAGTACAGGGGCGGGCATGGGGCTGCTGTATCTTACCTGGCTCCGTGTCCCAGTCCCACGACGATCCAGTCCAGTAAGCGCTGCTCCTTCATTCACTACATTCGGCCACTCCCTCACTCGATGTTCGCGCTGCCGCTTGGCTCTGCCTCCTCACCGGTGATTGGGCGCCAGAACTGTAGCTCAGGAAAGGCACACAGGCGGCCAATCACCTGCAAGGAGGCGGAGCAGAGCGGCCCCGCGAACATCCCCCACTGACAACAATGATGGGGCACTATTCCCCCCCACACTGACACCAACGATAGGGCATTATTCCTCCCCCCACTGACACCAACGATGGGGCACTATTCCTCCCCCCACTGACACTAATGATGGGGCACTATTCCTCCCACTGACACCAATGATGGGGCACTATTCCTCCCACTGACACCAATGATGGGGCACAAATCTTCCCACTGACACCAATGATGGGGCACTATTCCTCCCACTGACACCAATGATGGGCACGTTTCTTCCCACTGACACCAATTATGGGGCACGATTCTTCCCACTGACACCAATGATGGGGCACTATTCCTCCCACCGACACCAATGATGGGGCACTATTTCGCTCCATAAGACACACTTGGGGGGAAATGTCTGTGCGTCTTATCGAGCGGCCGGCCCAGTATTCTCGCCGCCGTTGTATGTTCGCAGTCTCTGGTCATCTCCTGTACTGTGTCTGCAGTCTCTGGTCATCTCCTGTACTGTGTCCGCATTTGTTCATGGGTTTTTTTTTTTAAACTATAGTCAGGCCCTCCAACGGTCTGAGGGACAGTGAACTGGCCCCCTGTTTAAAAAGTCTGAGAACGCCTTGGGTAGAATGTTCATTCTAATAGAGTGTATTCTCCCAAACCAAGAGGGAGGACTAGAAGCCCAGCTATCCAGGTCCATCTCTTATACAACGGGGAGATCATTTTTCCGGTACAGTGTCTCTAGAGAGGGGGTCAGCTGAATACCCAAGTAGGGCAAAGAATCATGTTGCCATTTAAAGGAAAAGACCTGTTGCAAGGTACTAACAGTTTAAGTGCTAACGATTTTGTATGGTTGACTTTGTGAACCATATTTTTAAAGTTGAGGAGAGCAGGAACTGTTTTATAGTCCAGCAGAAGAAAATAGGGCACAGCTGTCAAATCTGCTTGGGATTTCACTGCAAAAGAGGGTCTGTGTTGTCCCTCCTAACTTCTGAGCAATGGCATAGAGCTGTGTTTCTCAAACTTTTTTCAGTCAAGTTTAAAATTATGGACAATCTCAAGGCACCCTCTAGAATTATAGACAGTCGCGAAGCACTTCATTCTAAAATGTAAAGAAACTATTCTAAGAGTTTTACATAATGCGTCAACATCCACACATGTAGGATACCCAATGTTCGAGGTGATTTAGTCTTCCAAATCAAACATACAATGGTACTGACTAGTATTCCAGTGTTTCTCTACTTCGTACGTTTTTCTCCATCACTCAACTAACGTGACTTCAGCACTGACGGAGAAGGGCAGGGGAGGGTCAAACAAGGATGCTGTACAGATGACCAACATCCTCCTTATCAACTGATGATGTCATTGGTTGTTGGGATGCTGGTGGCTGAGAGGTCAAAATGGTGCACAATGAAAGCCCATGGCTTTGTGTAGCTAAAAGGCAGGCTTGAGCCACCTCTGTCTTGTACACAATTTTTGGGCAATTTTTAAGCATTTTTCCAAGGAACCCCTGAAGAAACCTCAAGGCACCCCACTCTGGTTGAAAAAGGCTGGCATAGAGAGCAGAGGGTCTTTTGACTCATGAGTGTGAAAAGTCAAAAGCTTGTATGCGCCATTGAAATTTCCATGTGTAGTGCCCTCTTACCCCTTACTGTACACTTTAGACTTTTTTTTAGCAGTTTCAAATAGCACAATACCTTCCACAGGAAGTAGACAGAACTTTGTAATGTCCACCAGCAACAGCTTGTACCCAGCTCTCCAGAACACTATTTAGCAGGACACCTCTTCTCCAGTTGCTCTAGAAAGAAGATCAACATTTTCAGGCCTCACACCAAGGCCTATGTTTGGTTCCAGTCCTACCCAGTCAGCAGGCAAAGGCTGTCAATATAAAGTGCACTGTGTTGTATATACCTTCCTCTCTCCACTACTTCAGTCCTTGACAGCTTCCCATTGCTCCACTATCGGTTTACAAACCTTTATAAAAGGGGAGTTTTTGAGCTCCCCAAAACATGTTAGTGTTTTTGAGGAATAAACTTTATGATGGACTGTTGATATTTGTGTGGTCCTCTCATTCTTTTTATTTTTCAGTGGCTCCCCAAGCAGCAGACCTGGGAGGCACCACCCTTCAACATAACTTCCTCTCCTGGCAATAGCTTATGAGGCAAATACCTTTCTGAAAGGTCAAATATTTCTATCCTCCCCCAGCATACACCACTGGCAATAAATCCTCTTAGTGGTTGTATCATCTTGTTCTTTTGCAAGGGCCATTTAGCAGACAGAAGAATATAAACTGAACCTAAGAAAAACCTAATGGAAGCAGAACAATTTAAACTCAGGCTGACTACAGCCTAGCTAGGGATTCCCCTCCTTATGGCAGGGTCCCTACACATAGCACAGTGCTGTCACAAGAGCATGTTCATCCATACAACTTTCAACATGGGCATTACATTACTTGTAGAAGGAGGCGCACTAACAAATTGCAGCAAGTGCCTCCCCCATTCACCAAAAACATGGCACTGCAGCCATGCATAGGCAGAAAGTACTTTGATACAAAGCATAATAGAATAGACACAGTTGATGGCAGCCTGCAAATTTCTTAGAAAGCTGATTGGTGGCACTGGGATTCCTCCTAGACTTAGTCTGCTTGCCTGTTCTGAGTCCTGGCCACTACTACAAGGGCCAGCTGCAGTTTCCTCCAAAAAACAGGACCATCTACTGTGAGGGGGTCAAGGGAGAGCTGTGGTACTTGTGAAGTTAATGCACAACATGCTGTGTAAGCATGGATATACTGGGGACAAAGATCAAGATAAACGCCCTTCTACACTCACAAGTGTGCAATTCTGCAGTTAACATTATTGGCCATATCACACCTTCTGCACTCCTTGCACACATCTGCACTTGCACCGTGTACTTGTGTACTCAGGGCTGCTGTTAGAAACCACGGGGCCCCATACAGCCAATCTGATAGCCCCCCACCCCAAAACAAAAGTTTACTATGCTTCCGTTTTAATGAGCACGGTGGGTGATCGGTATTGATCACTCATTGTGCTCATTCAGGAAAGGAAGGGGCTGGTAAATGTAATAAATTTACCAAACCCTTCCCCCACTCTCCATCTTGAAGGATCCTACTGTGTGCTTGCAGCTGATGGTAGGAAGGATAGGAGGGAAGCCGACAGCACTGCAGGGGTGGGGGCACACAGGGGGGCCTGAGCAGCTAGGGGAAATGTATGGTGCACAGGTAGGGTGATGGGTGCACCGGGGGGGGGGGGGCAATTACTGGTACTGATCCCCTGTAAAGCTCTCCCTGCAGCAGTTGAAAGCCAGAGGGAGGGAGAGGAGAAGAAGCCAACTTTCAGCTGCTACAGAGAAAGCCATAAAGGGGATCGGTTCCAGTAATTGCCCTCCCCCATGCTGATCACCCTTCCTGTACACATCCAATTCACCCAGCTGCTTGGGCCCCCCATGCTGGCCTGGGCCCCGTACAGGTGGACCAGTGGTACCCCCTTATCCACGGCCCTGTGTGCACTCACCACCACCACACAGATGAGCACTCCTGCACTTGCCATTACTGCACCAACATGGACTTCTGCACCCGCTGCCACTACACCAATGTCCAAGGTGCAACTGGTGCACGTTTCTGTATTCATCCTGTTCAACAAGCCGAATCACTTTTTTTAGTATATGTTAATGCAGGCCATCTTACGATGAGTAAATGGCCTCCATTCTAATTTGCTCATAAAAAGCATCTGAGTTCATGAAGAAGAACTAAACTGCAGTTATGCAAACCACATTTAATTGGTCTTGCTGCAAAAATAGTTTTGTTCTCTTGCACTTAATCTAGATCTACTCACTTCTTGTCTTCCCAGTTCCTTTTAAAGTGTAACTCCACTCTTCTTGTGAAATACAAGTCCTTTCCAGGTCAATTATAAACATTTCATGGATTTTAACAAACCTTATTGTGGACCATTACTTGATCCTGCTCTGGGATTATTGATACAGGTTTTGCAGTTACTGTCCTTCCTTTTTGCCATTGGGATGTTCCAGCCTGTTATAATCCAATGATCAATCACAGGGTTGTAATGGCAAAGAACAATGATGAATATGAAGTCACATCAGCTAAGAGCTTACATTTCCATAGGGTGCAGTTTGGTGTTTCAGGGATAGTGGTGGATGAATTTACACCCAAGACCCCAGTAAGTGCTGGTTAATTAGCCTCAATAAATGAACTGTTTTTTAAAAACATATAAGATACTTGGTACAATGTTTAAATACATTTCCTGCTCAGATTTGTATTGGCTAACAAATTAAAAAAACATTTTATTTTTTTATGTACTGTCTCCTTTGCTCAGAAAAATAATTAAATACAGTTTGAGCTTTGGGTCTAAATTCAACCACCATCTGCAAAGTGTATATTAATCCTTGGACAAAAATTTTTTAGGAGTGTAACTAGATAATGCCCATGATTCTCCGATGTATAAGTCCATAAGACTGTAGCAGAGACATTACACTGCAAGCTCCTTTGGATACAGGAACTCATGATTGCAGGTGTTGTAGAAAGTGTAGAATTGAGAAGGCTATATGAATTAAGAAACTAAGCATGCCTTGTGATCACAAACAAAAAAATAGTAATCATTTGGGTGCACTGGGATATCAGCTCTGGGAGTCCTCAAGTGCAGACGGGTATAAATGAAAATTGTGAGGTTTCTGTTTACAGTAGATGTTTTCATTTCAGTGGCTTACAATAAAATAACATGCTCTTTTTAAGATTAACAATCCATAGGTATGGGATGATTATAAATTTAACATACACCCAAAAATATTTACTCCCCTGAGATATAGACATGATGGGGACGTCTGCCCATGGGACATAAAAGTGCATGATAATGTCCTAATCAATCAGAGTGTGAAATCACAGTGTACTGTAAGTGCTGTCTAGTGTGGCTAGTTTATCAGTTCACCGTGTTCTGATGTCTGTCATAAAGTATGTCTAATTCCAAACCAAAAACAAACATGCAAAACACAGTCAACTAGCTTGTTTAATGGTAGGGACAGATTTCTGTGGGTTAAAGTGTACCATGCAAAGCATGCCATAGGAGCTCATTGTTAGTTGGGCATAGTGAACAATGAATATTATATTGCTTATTGTGAGATATCTTCCAGCTTCAGCTTCCATTGTGGCTGGTGACATTTGTTCACCTGACATCTCAGACCCCCCCCCCCCCCTCTGCCACAGGGCTGTCTTAATAGCATCATAAGCCCCTAGGCAAAGTGAGGCACTGGGGCCCTTACCAGCCATCCCCAAGTTATACACCTACTCTCAAGGCAAAGGGACGCAGTACAAAGGGGATCAGGAGGGCTAAATACTGGGATCAAGAGGGCACAGTATAGGTTCTGGGCCGCTACCCGGGACACGGCCATCTTGGGACACCTTACTAAAAAGCATGACTGTCCTGGCAAATTTGGGATAGTTGGCAAGCATGATGTAATGCAAAACTATCATGGGGCCATGCACCTGGGGCCCTTGGGCAGTGCCCAAGACAGCCCTGCTCTGCCAGATGGTGAGACCACAAGCCTGAGTGAGATAGCCATTTAGACCTCATGCACATGGGATACAAATGCACATAAAACTCGGTATATGAGCCACAGATGTTGTGTACATCCACCCACAAAAATGAATGGTTAAATGCGTATATGTGTATTGATCATACACAAGATACACCTCAGTACTTGCATAAATGCACGCGTATGTATGGACATATGACCAGTGGTGTATTTAGGTTTTGTGCTGCCCTAGGCAACACATAAATTGTGCACCCCCCCCGAGAGAGCAAGAGAGATCAATGAGTGTGTGCAGGGGTGGACTGACAACTCATGGGGCCCTTGGCAATAGGGGATCATAGGGCCCCTGTGTCCTCGTCCAAACCCAAAAAAGCCTATGAAAAAGCCAATGAAAGGTACCAGGGGCATCTCATGGGGCCCCCTACTGACCAGGGCAGTGGCCAAGTGCTCGAATGGTCACTCCGCCCCTGAGTGCGTGCGTGTGTATATATATATTTCTTTCTTTTCCCTCTCTCGCTCTCTCTCTCCCCCTCTCCCCCCCCCTTTCTCTCCCTCTCTCTTTCTCTCTTCCCTCTCTCTCTTCTCTTGCCTCTCTCTCTCTCTGTTCTCTCTCTCTCTTCCGTCTTTCTCTCTCCCTTTCTCCCTCTCCCTCTCTCTCTGTCTCTTCCCTCTCCCGCCTTCTAGCACATATTTCCCCCATTCCTCCTAGCAAATACGACCCCCCCTCCCAAAATCCACATTACATTTCCTAGAAAAAGTGGAGAGGAAAGAGCCAGGAGGAGGTGAGCTGTGTTGTGTTCTCTGGGCTCTCCCTCCTGTCGTCCATGCAGCACATTAGACAGGATCACTGATAGATCGTATGGGACTGCCTGTACACACACACAGTATGATTACCACCCCCTACCTCCTCCAAGGGCTGCTGATTTTCGGGCAGCAGGAAATGTGGGTAGGGGGTGGTAATAATTCTGTGTGTGTGTGCAGGCAGTCCCATATGATCTATCAGTGATCCTGTCTCATGTGCTGCATGGATGACAGGAGGGAGAGCCGCCCCTTAAAAATTGCCACCCTAGGCAAATGCCTTGTTTGCCTCGTGGTAAATACACCGCTGCATATGGCCTTGGGTGAAAGCCCAGCATGTGTCACTGTCTGTGGGACCCACTTTGATGTTCAAATGGTAAAGTACCAGCCAAACTATCTTTTTTGTACTGATTTAGGAGGTGAATGCTCCATGCTTCACTAGCCCAGTCCTGCCTTGATTCCAAAGTGCAGTGCACCTCTACCACTATGGTCATTAAACAAGGCCCAACCTATAACTGACAGCAAAAATACAATGCATCACCCCACCTGATGTCCATCACAGATCTCAAAATATATACAAGCACTCAAAAGATTCTAGCTGCAAACTACTAGTTGAACAGTTCAAATACAAGGTTCGGGAATGCATTCACGCCAGTCAGAATTCATCTTTCATTGATCTGATCATATTAATCTGAATTCTGAGCAGCTGCTATGGCTCACTGCATATAGTACATGACTGCAATTAGCTCACATGCACACCAAGAATCAGAAAGCAAATATTCCCCATGGATGTAAGTTATTTGTGGTGAAGAGATCAAACATGACATAGGGCTCAATTCAAATCTCTGCTGCATTGCGTGAAATTGCTTGTTACACTGTATAGTGTGCTGCAATGCCTTAATGGCAACACAATGCACCTAGCCGTTACCCATGCGTTGCTTCACACCACAATGCATGGTAATATTATGGCTTATGGTGCAGCACGATTGAAGAGAGTTTATACTCTAGTTTGGAACAATTTAGATGTAGTAAGCAGCACATTCCAATGAATGTGATGTCCTACCACAACACACAGTAACATGCAAAAAACCGCCTAGCAACACACGTGCGGCGGTGCATCACACAGATGTGAACCCAACCCAAAGATCATGTTTTGCCACTCTAAAATGTTTACATATAAACTTATTCTGTCATGAAGCAGAATTAAAAAATAATGAAGGAAGCTACAAATCTTGTTACTGATCTGCTGCGTAGTTGCATTTTATCTTTGTGAGCGGAGTTCACAGACTGTGCAGTTTCTTGGCTCACACTTCTGAAAAGAACAAAGAGTGATATTAAAGATATGGATGCTAATCCCTTAAAGTGCAAAACCACTATTCTCTTCATTTCTGGTAGATGTGATTTTTGGAAACCTGACCATAAATTGGAAGATTCGACCTGCCATAAAGTTCTTCACAAAAGAAAAAAGACCAGATAAGAGATGCTGAGGCTGGCAGCCGGAGCCCCAGTAATCATACTATCAGGTTCCCAGGTATAGAAATGAGGGAGGCTTATGTGTTAACTACCTGTTTCCCAAGTCACCTCCCTGGAGTTTCCTTCATGTGTATAACCATTCCCAGCTAAAGCCTAGAGTTGTGAAAGAACAGAGCACTCCCTTTGGGTGTTGCCGTTGCCTGGGGATTCAACTAAGAGACCTATTAAGGGTAACAAAAATGCTGGATTATTAGTTATGTTTTTAGAAAATCACTGTGCACATACAAAATGTTACCTGAACCAAGTGTCCTGATACATTTATTGGTGAATGAGAGAATGGCAGTTGGCCATGCTCTGACAATGGTACCACTCTCACATATTTAGGACTGTCACAGAAATAAACACTCTTGGTTCTGTCTTGTAGTCATACAATCGATGACTAACTTCTCATATCTATGGGTAGCTTTAGCCTTACTTACATACCCTAAGCCCCACCTCTTTTCTTAGCATATTGTGACATGTACAAAAGAAGGTCTCATTATAATGTATATATGGTGCAAACTACATGACAAAGGCCTCCCAGAGCACTATGGGTTATCTAAAAAGACGCCAAATGAGTAGTTGCTGGATGAAAGACTGCTGGTAATGCTGAGAAGCTGTGATTCAGATAGATGATTTAGAATCGTAACATTAATATTTATGTCACAGATCAGGGTACACAGGGTATGGGGACAATGCAAAAATATCGTTGTCCATCCCAAGCCCTAGAAAATTGACCAATATGCTGGCAAATTAGCACGAGAACTCAAAATTTCCCATTCCAGATACAGGAAACAAATGAAAACTGCATGCACACACTAATATCTAACTGCTGCCACAAGATCACATCCACAATAACTTGCTAACCAAAGGGAGATCTTTGTATGGAGGAGGACGGATGAGAAAAGTGCTTGCTTTGGGAAAGTAGAATGAGGCTGTAAAACAGTTATCACAGTCTGCAATACCACCAGCCACCACTAAAGGGATACCATATGACTGGACACACACACGCAGGCAGATGCAAATTTTTGCATATAACCTGATGCACTCTAAGAGTTGTGTAGCAGTAAGGTGATTCCCACGTGCTTCTGTAGTTACCCAAGCTATCTTGTGTGCAAGAATCCATGTGTCACCTTTCCGTTGCCTATACACATACACCAGATACACAATTCACATTGTAGAATGCCACCATCTCCTGTTCGTCAACTGACTAGTCTGCTAGGCAACCATACACACATATATATCAATCAGCTGTAACATTATGACTACTTACCATTACATGACCACCCACATACTATTAAGTAGGTCCCCCCTTTTGCCACCAAAACAGCCCCGACTCCACTAGACATCTGAAGGTATGCTGTGGTATCTAGCACCAAGCCATCAGTAGTAGATCCTTTAAGCCCTGTAAGTTGTGAAAGGGGTGCCTCCATAGACCAGACTTGTTTTTCAGCACATCCCACAGATGCTCGGTTGGGTTGAGATCTGGAGAATTTGGAGGCCAAGTCAACACCTCGAACACACCTTCTTCCATTGATCCGTGGTCAGTTCTGCTGCTCATGTGGCCATTGTAGGCACCTTTGGCTGTGGACACAGCAACCTTTCAGTTCACTGAGAACTAGAAGCTGTCTGCTGTGGTGGCAGATGGGATTTCTAGTCCCCATTGGAGGCCCATGAAACAGGAAAACAATGTAAGAGCACAACTGGGAGACACAGTGTTGTCACCCTATTACAGGAAGTGTCATAACAAGGACTTTAATGGCAGGATCACTAGGGATTATTATAAGGGAAGCTGCAGATTTAACAGGATTGAAATAACACTTCTGAAATGACATTAGCATGATAAAGATGAAATGGGATTTTAGTGACCAGGTTTACATATACTAGTATTCTTCAGTAGTAGTTATTCCTTGAACTGACCATTAATCATTAGTAGAACGATGTCTCTTTACCGTTCAGTGATTCAACATTGCACACCGCTATGCTCATCATGGGAGTTTCCACGGTCTGTAGTTCCCCATACAACTGTGAAGTGTCAGAACAGAAACTGGTGGGAGGAAGGCAGAGCAGACTGTAAATTAGTCAATAGTAGTTGTTTTAGCTAGCAGGGTTAATGTACAATCTATGCAATCCTCTTATAGTAATACATCTCTTTGGAGATCATTTTATTATTATTATACAGGATTTATATAGAGCCAACAGTTTGCGCAGCACTTTACAAACTGAAGGTAGACATTACAGTTACAATACAATTTGCTACAAGTGGATACAGAGGGCCCTGCCCATTAGAGCTTACAAATTAATAATAAAATATGAGTAGATTTACTTTTTGTAGAAAACCAGGGAAATTTGGAGTTTTAGAATCCTGTAAAGCTGAAATCCAGAAAAACAGCCTGTACAAATTATATATGTACATAAGAACTGCTTTACCTGCCGAAAAGATTTGTTTTTCTGTTCATCCATTTCTGAGATTTATACCGCCCTGCCACACAGCATAGCCAGCTAATCTGACTATTCTCTACTTCAGTGACAGCTTGTTCACAGTAGCCGCTCATTAACCACTTCCCTGCCGGCCGTAGACATATATGCAACCTCTCAGCATGTGGGCATTAATGCCGAGCAGCCTCATATATGCGTTCCTATGCGCCCCAGTATCAGTACAGTAACCAGCAGGTAAAGGAAAGCTGCCAATGCATACTTGCGATCTGAAGCTTTTTGATCATGTGACCATTGTGACTTCCAATCACAGCTGTCACGATTGGATTGCCTGCCTCTGCCTCCTGGAATTTAGAACCTGTTAAAGGGCCAAGAGGTAGCTGCGGGAAGGGGTTAAAGTGTTACTAAACCCACAACAGTAAAATCAGTCTGTATATGCAGTAAAGCATGCTTGTTATACTCACTGTGGTACCTAAGGGGTTAATCCTCAGCATTGTGTAAAAAGGCTGTTTGATCTTGACTTCTCTGATCCTCCCCTTCTTCCAGTGTCCCCCTCTTATCTCCCCATGAGACATATCATGTGCAGTCACTCTGCACATGCTAATTTTGCTGTGTATTGCTAGAGAGGTTTTTTTTTCTTGGGAGGGTGCATGTGATCAGCACAGGACCAATCAGCACTGTCTAGGTCAGGTCCTGCATCCTCCAAGAGCAAAATGAAAACTCCTTTTGCAAGTTTTACCAGTGCTCTGCTGGACAAGGATAGAAATCACAAGATTGCTATATACTGCGGATTAAAAAAGAAGGTATTTAGTAGTTTATATTTACTAAAATAATTGCACTTCCATGTTCTGTGTACTGTGGGAGACCAGATAGAGTGGATGCAGGGCCCTGTGTTTAGTAACACTTTAAATTGATTAATTGTTGCTAGTGTCGGTTGTGTGTCGGCAGTGTCTCATGTTGTTGCAACGCAAGGCACTGTATATGTTTAGCTTTCTTTTTGTATCTTTATTAAAATGTGAAAGTGACAATTCATTTATTTCTGTAGCTCTGCTGTGGTACAAAGACAGATGGTGACTTCTGATCTGTTTGGTGAAAGTGCTGCATGTTTGAATTTTTCCGCAAGACACCTGCAAGTAGCCTTTCAGCATGAACAGGACACACAGAAAACAATTGTTTTCTATGTTCCCTCATGGTGCGTGGTATTAATCAATGAAAGAAAAATACTAGTCACTGCACACAGTATGAATGAACCTCCAAAGCCCAACTCTGGGTGAAAAACAACCCCTGAAGTGGGGTCCCTCCACACTGCAAAGGGTAAGTGCTCATTAAGTCTATTTTGCAGTAGAGATCAAATTACTTACCTAAAGCAGGCCATACATGGATCGAATTCCAAATGTTTTTTCGATTGAAAATCGGAAACATTGTCCGTTCTGTAATCTGATGGTGCCACCAATGATTTCGAAAATAGTTCGATTTTCAAGAATTTTACAGCATGCCCGATAAACGAAATGGGCAGGAACCATGAAAATTGGCCCCACTAACAGAGAGAAAATCGGTCGATTATTCTTAGGTCCAATTTTCGAACGAAAAATCGTTCGGAAATCGACCCATGTATGGCCGGCCTAATTCCTCTCTCCAGCAGGTTCCAGAGCTCTTCCCTCTCCCTGAAGGTCCGGCCTGTAGTGATCCCCCAGTACCCTGTATTGTACAAGAGGGAGCCAGGAGAGTGACTGTGGCTGGAGCAGCTTATAGAGTCTGCCGTGGACTGGTTGTTTGCTAGAGCAAGGAGGAGGCAAGTAATACAACCTTTCTAGACTGAGCTCGGGTTCACACTGATGCGGTGCGGCACATCGCATTCTGTGCAAATAACATGCGATTTCTGTGCGGTGCAATTTGAGCCATACATTTTGTATGGATCAGATCACACCGCATCCGCACCAAAATAGTGCAGGACCCTTTTTTTTCTCCGCACCAGAATCGGATCGCATGGGTATTCACACCTATGCAATCTGATTTTGCACATCGCACCGCAAACCGATTTCGGAGTGTTGTTAACATACACACCCACAGCAGTGTGCATGAATGGGGCGCGATCATGCTGCGGTGTGGAAATCGCACGGAAACCGGTGCGAATTCTGCACAGCATCAGTGTGAACCTGGGCTGAATGATCATTTAACCTTTGTGAGGGGGGTTTTGTGCCCAGGGTTGGGCTTTTTTCAGCGCACCTGGAAAACTCCCCTGCCTCCAGCCTGTGGTTGGACGGTGAAGGAGCAGCAACAGATTGATGGGGTCACCTCTCTGATCTTCTATGCATTTTTTTTGTCAGCATCAGATTGGTCACAATGGCTCCCCCTTTCCTTTCTCAGTCTATGGGATTCAACAGGTATTTTTTTAAGATATGTTCATATGTTTTTTTTTCTTTTAATATCTGCATAGAGTTCAGCTTTAACCCTTTGAATATTTTACCTATAAAGCTCCTTTTATTTACCAGATGAGCAATCAGCCACTCCCATATTTTGCATATAATACACTCCTAGCCACTTGTACCTGCAGTTACTTGTTCAGATAAATAAAGGAGAACGAGTTTGGGTGTGAATGTGGATTCACAGAATATCTTCAAAAAAATCTCTGAAAGAAGCTAAGGGAAATGAAAGCATATCTAAACCCAAGAACAAAAAATGAATGTATTGCAGCTTGCCTGTCCTTAGATGTAGTGGCTGCATTTGTTTTTTTTTTCCCTTTTATTTTACCATGGTAATCTTGCCAGTAACACACGTCCTGTACTAGGGTGGCCACTGTATTGAATTTAGGAGTATTAGGAAGGCCACCTTAGGAAGGGAGTGTGTTTGGACTATATAACATCTACTCTCTCCATACCTCAGGGGGAGGTGTTTTGTAGTCCATAAAGATAGTGGGGAACAATGCTAAATGATAACTATTTACAGAAGAAGAAAGAAAAGAAAGTTATCAGCCTACAAGTAGAAATGAGTTCCAATGTGCTTTTAACTCATCTCTAGCTGAACTTGGACCAGTTTTTTTTACTTTAAGCCTGGGTGCACACTGATGTGGTGCAGAATTCGCACCGCATCACAATTGCACCTCGTTCATGCAAACCGGTATGGGTGTGTATGTTAAGTTAATGACACACCGAGATCGGTTCACAAAACGCGGTGCGATGTGCAGAACCAGATCGCATGGGTGTAAATACCCATGCGATCTGATTCTAGTGCAGACCAAAAAAAGCGTATGTGGTGCGATTTGAGCAAATGTTTGGCTTTAATTGCACTGCACAGAATTCGCATGTGATTCGCACAGGAACCGCACTGCATTCACAGGGGCAATCCAATCAGGTCCAACCTGTCAGTTTTTCAGGCAGACCTGATCAGAAGGTCCATGCATTCCTATGCACCGATCCGGTCTGCTGCAAAACAACAAAAGGGATCCAGCCTCTTCCATTTAGAAGGTTTGGGGAGTAGTGGATGTAAATAGACAGCTGAGTTTGTTTACTCCCAGCCACCCACAGAGCAGAGCAGACAGAAACTGAGTGGACACGGATGTATCAGCCACCCACTCTGCTCTGATTAGCAGAGGATCCCCAGCTGATAGGAACAGGAATTTGCCCTATGTTAATTGAGACTAACGAGCTCTAGTCTGGGTCATTCCTGCTCTGAAACTCACGCAAGTTCACAGCTATGTGTGTTGCGATTGATGCATTCTGGCATATTTTGCTTTTATTTTGGGCCAATAGGAAAGTATTGAGTGCGACTTTGATGCAACTTTGGATGGTTGCGACTTTGACGCTACTTGAGTGCCAGAGAGTGAAAAGTTGCATCAAAGTGACAGCCATCCAAAGTCGCATCAAAGTTGCACCCTCCAAAGTCGCACTTAATACTTTAGTATTGGCAAAAAAAAATGTAAAGCACATCAAAATTGCAACATTTGCATTTTTGGTGCAGTTTCACTGAAGTCTTTTGCACCAAAAACACAATCTGCTTTGGAAAAAAAAATGTGCCTTATCCTTTCTAAAAAACACAGCAGCTAAAAATGCATAGATGTGAACGTGTCCTATAGCAAACCATGTTAAACGGACTGTAGTGCATTTCTGAAAACTGAGAAACGCACTGAAAACCACAAGGGTGAACCTAGAGCAGCTGTGCGGTGGTAATGACCAGGCCCGCAGCTCACTGGAGTAAAGAAAAAAAAGAGCACTAGTTTGGAATTCAGCTAGAGAGGAGTTCAGAGTATGCTAGAGCTTGTCTCTACTGATAAGATTTCTACTGAATCACTTCTTCTTTTGCACATGTCAAATAGATATAATAAAATGCTTTCAATGGCATATTTAAAGTGGAAGTAAACCACCGCATCAAATGCGGTATATGGCAGACTTGCCTGCCATGCGATCCCTTCCAGAGCTGCAGTATCAGCATTCTCGGTTGTCACTGGAGCTTCAGTCTTCTCCCGGCTTTCGGACCCTCTTAGACTACTTGATTAGCTGGGCCACAATGACTACACTCCCACACATGCCTACAGGCAGGGTTCCTACACAGGTTGCTAGGGGTTCCTCGAACAATGAGAAATTCTGCCTCTCAGATAAGTTTTCACTGATACCATCGGTTGTTTTAGCTATCTGTAAAGAGGGAATTCTTCCCAAAGACCACAAGTGTAAGGATCCTTTCACCCCGGCTTTTGTTTTTTTTGTTTTCAAAATCGAAGCTAAATGGATTAGGACTTCACTTTTTACCTACATTTTCATATCCGTTTACATCTATTTTTTCATCCGTTTACATCAATTTTGTTTTCATCTGTTTACATACGTTTTTCATTTGTTTACATCTATTTTTCAGTTGTCTGGGGTTTTTTACAGAAGAAAAATAGATGTTAACGGATGCGGACATTGACCGCTTCCCAACCACCATATAGCAGAACTACTGCTAGAGGGTGGTAGGGCTGCGCAAAATCATGTATATATATATATATATATATATACGTGTGTGTATATATATATATATATATATATATATATACATGATTTTGTATTTCTGGGTGGGGTGTGGCTAGAGGTGTCGATCACTGGGTCCCGGCTGGAGATTCCCTGCCAGCACCTGGCGATCGCTGACGAACACTGACAAGGGAGAGATCTGTATGTAAACAATACAGATCTCTCCCCTGTCAGCTGCAGCATGCTTTGTTTTGCTCTGCATAGTAGAGCAATACAAAGCAGCATATTTAAAACATAAAACACACACAGCACACATAATAAAACACAACACAGCACACAGTTAACACTTTGATCTCCCCAGATGTTAACCCCTTCTTGCCCAGTATCATCAGTACAGTGTCAGTGCTTTTTATTAGCACTGATCACTGTATTAGTGTCACTGGGGATATCAGTGGCAGTTAGTCAGTGTCAGTTAGTGTTAGAATGCCCGCCGCAGTCCCGCTATAAGTCACTGATCGCCGCCATTACTAGTATTCAAAAAAAAAAAATTCCAGCATATATAACGCCATTTGTAGATGCTATAACTCTCACGGAAATTTATTAATTTACATGTATTGGGATTTTTTAGCAAAGACGTGTAGCTGAATACATTTTGGCTTAAATTTATGTAACGAAATTTGATTTTTTAAAATTTTTTGTACTGGATATGTTTTATAGCAAAAAGTCAAAAATATTGTTTTTTTTTTCAAAATTGTCAGTCTTTTATTGCTTATAGCGCAAAAAATTAAAAACCGCAGATGCGATCAAATACCAGCAAAATCTATTGTGGGTAAAAAAGGACGTAAATTTAATTTGGGTGCAGCATTGCATGACCACGCAATTGTCAGTTAATTGTATCGCAAAAAATGGTCTGGTCAGGAAGAGGGAGTAAATCCTCAAGAGGGAAAATGGTTAAACATGGTATTTGTGTGTTTTTTATTTTTCTCGCTTTAAAAAAAAAAAAACCTGACAATTTTGAGAAAAAAAACAATATTGTTGACGTTTTGCTATTAAACATGTTCATAAATTTAGGCCAAAATGTATTCTGCTACGTCTTTGCTGAAAAAAATCCCCATATGTGTAAATTAATTGGTTTACGTGAAATTTATAGCATCTACAAATGGCAGCATATATACTAGAATTTTTTTGCGGCGGGCATTCTGACACTGGACAGGAACTGACTGACTGTCACTGACATCTCCAGTGACACTAATACAGTGATCAGTGCTAATAAAAAGCACTGACGCTGTACTGACACTGAGCAGGACAGGGTTAACTTGGGTGATCAAAGGGTTAACTGTGTGCAGTTTTACAGTGTGCTGTGTTTTACAGTGTAAGAATGCTGATTTGTATTGCTCTGCTATGCAGAACAATACAAAGCAGTGTGCTGGAGCTGACAGGGGAGAGATTTCTATTGTTTACCTACAGACCTCTCCCCCGTTAGTGATACTCAGCGATTGCGGGGAATCACCAGCCGGGACCTGGTGATTGACAGCTGAAGCCACCAATGGCGGCGCGGGTAGGGCATGTGTGCAATATCACACATATATATACATGTGAGTTTGCGCAGCCGTGCCGCCCTGTAGCAGTATTTCTGCTAAAGGGTGGAGGGCAAGCAGTTAGCAGATGTAAACAGATGATCATCTGTTTACATCAGTTAGTCCATAGAAATGCATGGGTGTCTGTTTTTCATCCATAAACGGACTGCTGAAAAACGGACATACGGAATGCCCGTGTGAAAGGACACTAAAGAGCATTCTTCCCACTGACCATCACACTTATGTATCATGAGCTGTAGATATAGTCACTTTTAGCAGAGATTCCCTGAGACCAGAAAGTTATTTCAAGGGTTCCTCTGTGTTGAAAAGGTTGAGTACAGGAGTCGCATCATCACGGCACAGAGCAGTGCTGTACATGTACGCTGAGCTATGCCTGAATGCAGGGCAGTGGATAAGGGGGTATTTCCAGTCCTCCTGTACGGGGCCCAGGCAGCTGGGTGAATCGGATGTGGGCAGGAAGGGTGAATGGGGAGATTACTGGAACCAATCCCCTGTATGGCTCTCCCTGCAGCAGCTGAAAGCTGGGTTCTTCTCCTCTCCCCCCCTGGCTGGCTTTCAGCTGCTGCAGAGATAAACATACAGGGGATCAGTTTCAGTAATTTACTAGCCCCTTCCATTCCTGAATGAACACAGCGAGTGATTGCTACCGATCACTCACAGTGTTCATTCATAACTGGAGCACAGTGCGTTTTTTTGTGGGGATGGGGGAGGCCCTGTTAGGTTGGCTGTATGGGGCCCCGTGGTTTGGGCTGTCAGGGGCCCCGTGGTTTCTAAAAGCAGCCCTACCTGCATGCCTCAGTGTACATAAATGCTGGCAGACAGGGAGAAGAGTTTATAAGAGAAAAGACCAACAGGAGTCTCTCCTGTGATACAAAACCTACCTGTCAGCCAGTTTGTAATTATTTGAGCTTAATTCTGCTTTGCTTTATTCTGCTTTTTACGTACACTGTTAAGGTAAGTGATTGGAGCGAGACGTAAGTTGTGTTGTATGTAGATGGTAACACCTCCACTCAGACACTGAAGCACATCACACACATTGCTTCCTCTTCTGACATTTGGCCCCCACCCACCTGTGTTCTCAGGCAGATCTCTACTACAGCCATTGAAAAGAGGAAGACGCATATTTCTGAAAAGGGAACAAACACACACGCTGCTGCGTTGCAGGTGATGAGTGCTGGGTCCTGGCCATGCTTAGGAAATGGTCTTTGGGGAAAAGTCTGATGGGCTTTTCCTGTTCCTAGTACAAGGATAACTACTCCAGTCCAGATTTGAAAGTAAGTGATCCTTTGATTTAAGATCAGCAGCTTTTATTGACTGATGTGCTTGCATACATAGTATGACTGCTTCATTTTTACCATAGACTGACCTACATTCAAAACAATGGTTTCAAAGGAGATATTAACCAAGGTTGACTTTAAAATCCTATTTTAAACATTTATATTACTCTACACACTTAGGATACATTAAGATACTTTATCATTTTAGTTGTTGGCTTTGAATATACTTTAACCTCCAGTTTCCTTTGTAATCCAGATTGAAGTTCCTTTAATTTGCAACTTCCTTTGTTAATCCTCATGCACACTGGATGTTTTGATAATGCTGGTAACATTAGCTGTGTGAATTTTTTAGCATTTTTGCATTAGTGTTTAGTGGTGATTTCCTGTGTTTGCATTTTTTAGCTGTTTTTTTTTCCCCCCAAAAAAAAATGTTGGGGGGTCATTTAAACATCCAAAAACACCAGTTTGAGGCGCTTTTGTGTTTTTCAGCATTAGAGTGTTTTTACAGCTATAAAAGCTCATCTAGAAGCCCACTAGTCCTGGGTTTTTTTTCCCTAGCCAAAAAAAGTCTCAGCCAAAAAAAATTGCAGTCTGTGTGTGCATGGACACATAGGCTAACATGCTGGGGAGCTTGCTAGCTGTAGAAAAAAATGTCAAAAAAAGCAGCTGTAAAAATGTCACGTGTGCATGAGGACTGATACAGATTGAGGATACTTTGCACCAGGGGCGGACTGACAACTCATGGGGCCCCCGGGCAATAGGGGATCATGGGGCCCCTGTGTCCTTGCTCAAACTCAAGAAAACCTATGAAAAAGGTACCAGAGGCATCTCATGGGGCCCCCTACTGACCCCGGGCAGTGTCTGAGTTTCTAAATGGTCAGTCCGCCCTTGCTTTGCACACAGGTGTTGCTTAAATCATTCCTTAAACTGGCAATACACTGTAGGACTCATTTAGGGCCAGTTCACACTATAGAAATGCAGTCCAGATGCATTTTTGCATGAGCGTTTCCAGACGCGTTGCAGTGTGTTTTTATGCATTCCAGTTAATTTTTTCCTCTCTCTTTTTCTTCAATTAAATAGGGACATGTTCGTTCAAGTGCATTTTTGGTGCGTTCCAGCACAGTTCTGTGCAGAAAAAATGCAGCATGTTCTACTTTTTTCTTCTGCAACTGGAACGCACTGGAACTGCAAGCACTAATATGAACTATGACATTGACAACCATACTTTCTGTGCGTTTTGGATGCAGAAAAGAGTAACTGAAGTGCATGTAGTGTGAACTGGCCCTTACACTTGCAGCCAGAAGAAGGTAAAAATAGGTGGTTGAGCCATGTTTTACCACCCCAATGGCTGCCCTTGTTAAGCAGCAAAGGCAGCCAGATGGGGTTGTACACTTGCCACGAACTGCATTGCTGCATTCAAGTGCATAGGGCAACTTTCCTGCCAGTGGTGTGTGATTCATAGGGTTTAAAATGAAATACCTCTGAAACTAATATCTATGAAAAGTGATCAAACGCAGCTTTTCAAAGGGGTGGCAAGGTCTGCCACAGGTGTAAACCTAGATTTATTTCTAACAGATTTCTCATTTCAAACTAACAGCACGAATGGGCGCATTCCTTGGGTTGGCTGTTGAATCCTGGCAGCAGTTGTCAAAGTATCTGTATGGGGGCTGCATCTGATTGGATGAACCCGCTGTTTTACTTTGTCAGACTGAGCAGGACTGGTAGGGACACCCACCAAGGAAACAGTAAGGACACAAATTTGCTCAGTGTATGGTTGACTTGGGTTCACTTTTGATCCAGAGAAGGAACAGACTGTGACATGCTAGTGCATTTGCTTTCTGTGTAAGACCCCATACATACATGCGCATTTTTATGCGTGTGCTCGGTGGTTGACACGCAGCAAGAGGATTGCGATTATTTTCTGTAGGGCTCTTTTGCACCTGTGTATTTCTCTTCTGTGTGTCTTGGCATAGAGGTTCAGGTGCTTTTTTTTTGGTGCAACAATGCACGTTTTTGGCCCCATAGACTTTAATGGGAGTGCATGAGAAATGCAGACATGCAAGTGTAATCCTAGCACAGAACCTGCATTCTTTCACCAAGAAAACCTTTTCTTCAAGCATTGAGGTGTTTTTTTTTTTTTTTTTTTTTGTTTGTTTTTTCCCCTGAAGCACCAAATAAATTGCTTAATCTGGAACTGCACAGCACCTGATCATCACAAACCAAAAACGCTATTTTAAATAATCTGTAATGTTCAAAGCAAACTCCCCCAGCCATCCATGTCTCCATGCTTTATGGAGAAATCATTTTGAAAAACATCCCCTGGCATTTCTGGCAGTAGCCATCTTGAGTAAGGGCAGATAATGCATCTATCATTTACTTCTTGGAATTCTTCTGCCCTTAGCTCAGTCATAGGCTGAGCTGAGAACCCTCTCTTCCTTCCTGAAGACTCCTGTGATATATAACCTCATTCGGCTAGGCGTGGAAAACCAGGAAGTAACTGAAGAAATGTTAACAACAAGTAAATATGATATCCTTTCCGGTCTATTTACGAATGCTATCGGCATAAGGATTAAAAATAGTCCATGATTGAGAGAGTGAAGTTCCACTTTGATCCTGGGCTCACACTGATGCGGTGAGGCACATCGCATGTGATTCGCACAGGAACTGCAACACATTCCTGTGCAGATCACATATGATTTCTGTGCATTGCAATTTGAGCCATACATTTTGTATGGCTCAAATTGCACCGTATTTGCACCAAAAAAAGTGCAGGACCCTTTTTTTTTTTAGTCCGCACTAGAATTGGATTGCAGGGTGTTAACACCCATGCGATCCGATTCTGCAAAGTGTTTTGCTAACTGATTTCGGGGTGTCGATCCAATTCTGCACATTGCACAACGTTTTGCAAACTGATTTCGGGGTGTTGTTAACCCACAGTGGTTCTTATGAACAGGGTGCGATTATTCCGCACCGCATCAGTGTGAACCCTTCCTGGGTTTGGTCACACTTCATGCTTGGTAAAACGTTATGTTTTATCGCGCAGGAAGTGGCTGTTCTGTTTGGTGTTGCCATGCTCTTTTAAAGCATAGAGCATTGTTTACTTTTTTACCTTTTACTGGAATGTCACAGTGTAGCATTTCATGCGTTTCTATGTGCAGTGCTTCAGCTGCTGTGCGAAACTGAGCTGCCGATGAACTGCGCTGTTGAACAGAAAAATCGCTGGTTCACCACCAGGGGCGGACTGACCATTCAAGTACTCGGGCACTGCCCGAGGGCCCGGGGTCAATAGGGGGCCCCATGAAATGCCCCTGGTACCTTTTTTTTATAGGCTTTTTTGGTGTGCTTTGAGTGTGGGCAAGGACACAGGGCCCCCATGATCCCCTATTGCCCGGGGGCCCCATGACTTGTCAGTCTGCCCCTGTTCACCACACAGATTTCTGCACCACACTACAGCTCACTCAAAGGCAGCATTCAAGTGGGAATGGGGCACATAGCAACAATTGTTTTCTGTGTGTGTGTGTGTTTTGTTTTTTTAAACTTAGTCATTGAAAAAAATTACACATACAAATTATACTTGTCAAGCCAATACAATGTCAAAATACTATGCAGCAAATAGTGTATACAAAGGGAATTGTCACAGCTCTGGAGTATCAAAGCCTGTAAACTCAACACATACTGCAGCTACAAATCGGTACATCCATGTATAAGAATAATCAGAAAAACCAAACTAGAAGAAAAAACGTACATTAACCACTTACCCTCCTGAGGATTTACCCCCCACCCCCCTGACCAGGCCATTTTTTGCGTTACGACGCTGTGTTACTTTAACTGACAATTGCGCGGTCATGCAACACTGCAACCAAATGAAATTTACATCCTTTTTTTTCCCCCACAAATTGAGCTTTCTTTCAGTGGTATTTGATGGCTTTTTTTTTTTGCGCTATAAAAAAAGCGACAATTTTGAGAAAAAAACAATATTTTTTACTATTAAACATGTCCAGTAAAATTTTTTTAAAAAAATCAAATTTCGTCATAAATTTAGGCCAAAATGTATTCTGCTACATGTCTTTGCTAAAAAAAAAAAAAAAATCCCAATACGTGTAAATGAATAGGTTTTTGTGACAGTTATAGCGTCTACAAATGGCAGTATATATACTGGAATTTTTTTTTCCATTTGTACTAGTAATGGCGGCGATCAGCGACTTATAGCGGGATTGTGGCAGGCATTCTGACACTGGGGGGAACTGACTTGGTGTCACTGACATCCCCAGTGGCATCAATACAGTGATCAGTGCTAATAAAAAATCACTGACACCGTACTAATGGCACTGGGCAGGAACTGGTTAACGTGGGGCGATCAAAGGGTTACTGTGTGCTATTTTGCTGTGTGTGTACTGCTTTCAACTGTAAGCACACTGCTTTGTATGGCTTTGCTATGTAGAGCCATGCAAAGCAGTGTGCAGGAGCTGACAGGGGAGAGAACATACAGTTCTCTCCTTTTGTCGGCAATGCCCCTCGATCACCGGGTACCGGCAAGTAATCACCGACTGGGACCTGGTGATTGACAGCTGAGGCCGCAAATAGTGCGCCCCCTCCTGGAAATGCAAAATCACATAGATATATATGTGGTTTTGCGCACCCGTGCCACCCAGTAGAAGTATTACTGCTATAGGGCGAGCGGAAAGCCGATAAAGGTTTCCGCAATCCCATGCACAGGGGTTCAGAACGTATCCAGTATAATGCAATGATCTTCCTGGTGTAGTAGAGCAGAATTTGTAAAAATCTTTTAGCTTTAGCAGTCAGTTCAGTATCCGAGAAAACACCACTTAGGACTACATAGATTGGGGAGATCAAAATGAACTGAAACAAATGCAGTAATCTCAGACCAAAATGGTCCAACCTTGGCACACGACCAAACCATATGCATAAAGTTCCCTTGTTCAGATTCACATATATGGCATGTGGGGGTGGCGCGTTTGCGCATATGTGTATACTACATTCTGTGTAAGTATCTCAATTGTATGAGCTTGTACAGTAGTAAGGAGTAAAAAGTAGAAATAAGTTGTGTGTGATTAGACAAAAGAAGTGCACGCTCCAGTTCAGAATTATTTAAACGCACCTCTCAGAGTCCCAGCTGCGCTTCTGACCAATGGCGTCATTTTAAGTACCTGGAGTGCCACCCCAGGGGGATATGTAGCTCTCTCTGCAATTGTATACCTGTGCAGAAAACTGCAGAACTCCACACAAGTATGAATAATTCCTAAATTTGCTCTCAGCCTGTCAGGGTGCTTGGGGAGCATGTGAAAGGGGTGCAGTAAAATCCTGCCACTGATGCTGTTACTGCCATTGAATGACTTTAATGATGAGGCTCCTTTTAAAGCCCAACTTCGGGAAATGTGAAAATTGCACTGCAAGGGTTAACTGCTCATTTATTGTTTTTTTTTTTTTAAAGAAAGCATTTTTACTACTCGATCCTCTGCTCCATCAAGGCAGACCGCGCTCCCCCATGCTCTGACTGTCCCTTAGCGTCCTCAAGTCCTATACATGGCTATGGATCCTGCACCAGTGTTGATGAGGTCAGAAGCTTAGATCACTGGAACACAGTGGAGAAGAGGCTGCAGGGATCACTCTAACACCACACAGGATCCATGCAGATGCAGCCCCACTCCAAAGGAACATTTTCACGTTTGCTGAAATTGAGCTTTAAAGTGGTTCTATGGCCAAAAGGTTTTTGCCTTAATATATTACCTGCATTAAGGTAAAAAAACTTCCCATCCAAATTCTTACCTGAATCCTGTATTGATCCAGCGCTGTGCCTGCATGCAGCAGCGCTGGTTCTCTCTCCTTCCTCTCACAGGCTCAGAGACAGCAGCAGGAACCATTGCTGCTCTCAACCAAATGCCATGAGCTGAGAGCAGGGGGTGGGGCTGAGCCATGCTGCAAGCCTGCACGTGTGCCACCATAGGAAGCGGCTTCTTTATGGTGGCACATGGAGAAGAGGAATAGCCAATATTACTGCCAGGGAACCCCAGAAGAGGAAGTTAGGGCCATTCTATGCACAAGTATAATATGTTTGTTATTTTAGCTTTTAAAACAAAAGCCTTTGATTCACACTTGTGTGAATGTTTTCATGTAATTTTGAAGCATTTTTGTCTTTTTTACATGTTTTTAAAGCATTGTCAGGCTTTTATTTGCCACAGGAAAGCTAGTTAACTAGGAAGAGGAGACAGTGAAATTGCATACAAATCTCATGTTACAGATGTTTTCTGCCTAGAAAACACCTATAATCTCTTGGGGCAAGAAATGTGAAATCATGCCCCAAGGAAGCTCCTGTACTTTTTTGAGTATTGAGCAACAGCACATTGCTCAGATGTGAATGGGTACAATAGAATAATATGGACATCTGGTATTGAGCGTTAGTTTTCTGGCAATGCGCTTCAAATTGCTCAGGTGTGAATGGAGGCTAAAAGTTTCACTGCTTTTACAAATGTATTGTAAATGATTGTGTTGTGTGCAGGACCCGTTTTGTATGTATAACGTTTAGGTGTTTACAACAGCAGACATTAAAAACAATTCAGACAGCCTCTCTGGTAACTTCTGACATGGTTTACTAGGTTACTAAACAGGTTGTGAAATATGTCTGAAATTCATTGCAGCTTACTAACTTTGTTACTGGGTTACAAGGGCTGTCATAGGCAGCCTAACACAGAGGGCGACAGGTGATGAGAGAGCTCACCGAAACTGAAATTTGCTGATTTTTTTTTTTTTTTCCCCCTCAGCCAATACACCTGACAGTCTTTGTGTATATGTCTACACAGTCTCAGAAATTTCCCAACAAGTTGGACCATTTAGGATTTAACCCCTGTACAGCTGATCTATGCGACCAATTTTGGAATTAAAATTCTGAAGGACCCTCTGCTCTGGTACACTGTACCAATACAGTGTACCCTTTCCAGCAGACTTTGCAAAAAAAAATAGGGATATTTAGTTCACACATATTGCAATACGTTTAAGCTGGCCAACTGCGTCAAAGTAATCCCTTGTTTGTCGATTTTGGAGTTGGTTGCATCATTTGTAAATAGTGGTATAAGTACTGACGTGATATGTAAAGTTAGTTAAATGCTAGTGGTGGAGACTGATGTTTTTTAACCGCCTCCTGACCGCCCTATAGCAGAAACACTGCTACAGGGCGGCGCAGTGCGCAAAATCATATACATACATACATACATTATGTATGTGATTTTGCATTTCCGCAGCTGCTAATCACCGGGTCCCGGCTGGTGATTACTCGCTGGCGCCCACTGATTTCCAAGGATCTCCAATGGGGAGAACTGTTTTTGTTTACTGGTTTTTGTTTACTTAGTTTTTTGGTTGTCAGTGACACCAATTCAGTCCCCCCAGTGCCAGAATGTCCGTTGCAGTCCTGCTATAAGTCGCTGATCGCCATTACTAGTAAAAATTACAAAAAAAATACAAAAGAATCGTGATATATATATATATATATATATATATATATATAATGTCAGGTCCATAAATATTGGGACATTGACACAATTCTAACATTTTTGGCTCTATACACCACCACAATGGATTTGAAATGAAACGAACAAGATGTGCTTTAACTGCAGACTGTCAGCTTTCATTTGAAGGTATTTACGGTACATCCAAATCAGGTGAATGGTGTAGGAATTACACCAGTTTGCATATGTGCCTCCCACTTGTTAAGGGACCAAAAGTAATGGGGCAGAATAATCATAAATCAAACTTTCACTTTTTAATACTTGGTTGCAAATCCTTTGCAGTCAATTACAGCCTGAAGTCTGGAACGCATAGACATCACCAGACGCTGGGTTTCATCCCTGGTGATGCTCTGCCAGGCCTCTACTGCAACTGTCTTCAGTTCCTGCTTGTTCTTGGGGCATTTTCCCTTTAGTTTTGTCTTCAGCAAGTGAAATGCATGCTCAATCGGATTCAGGTCAGGTGATTGACTTGGCCATTGCATAACATTCCACTTCTTTCCCTTAAAAAACTCTTTGGTTGCTTTTGCAGTATGCTTTGGGTCATTGTCCATCTGCACTGTGAAGCGGCGTCCAATGAGTTCTGAAGCATTTGGCTGAATATGAGCAGATAATATTGCCTGAAACACTTCAGAATTCATCCTGCTGCTTTTGTCAGCAGTCACATCATCAATAAATACAAGAGAACCAGTTCCATTGGCAGCCATACATGCCCACGCCATGACACTACCACCACCATGCTTCACTGATGAGGTGGTATGCTTAGGATCATGAGCAGTTCCTTTCCTTCTCCGTACTCTTTTCTTCCCATCACTCTGGTACAAGTTGATCTTGGTCTCATCTGTCCATAGGATGTTGTTCCAGAACTGTGAAGGCTTTTTTAGATGTCGTTTGGCAATTTCTAATCTGGCCTTCCTGTTTTTGAGGCTCACCAATGGTTTACATCTTGTGGTGAACCCTCTGTATTCACTCTGGTGAAGACTTCTCTTGATTGTTGACTTTGACACAAATACACCTACCTCCTGGAGAGTGTTCTTGATCTGGCCAACTGTTGTGAAGGGTGTTTTCTTCACCAGGGAAAGAATTCTTCGGTCATCCACCACAGTTGTTTTCCGTGGTCTTCCAGGTCTTTTGGTGTTGCTGAGCTCACCGGTGCGTTCCTTCTTTTTAAGAATGTTCCAAACAGTTGTTTTGGCCATGCCTAATGTTTTTGCTATCTCTCTGATGGGTTTGTTTTGTTTTTTCAGCCTAATGATGGCTTGCTTCACTGATAGTGACAGCTTTTTGGATCTCATCTTGAGAGTTGACAGCAACAGATTCCAAATGCAAATAGCACACTTGAAATGAACTCTGGATCTTTTATCTGCTCATTGTAATTGGGATAATGAGGGAATAACACACACCTGGCCATGGAACAGCTGAGAAGCCAATTGTCCCATTACTTTTGGTCCCTTAACAAGTGGGAGGCACATATGCAAACTGTTGTAATTCCTACACAGTTCACCTGATTTGGATGTAAATACCCTCAAATTAAAGCTGACAGTCTGCAGTTAAAGCACATTTTGTTTCTTTCATTTCAAATCCATTGTGGTGGTGTATAGAGCCAAAAATGTTAGAATTGTGTCGATGTCCCAATATTTATGGACCTGACATATATATATATATATATATATATATATAATCTCGCCATTTGTAAATCCTACAACTTTCGCGTAAACCAATTAATTTACGTGTATTAAGATTTATTTTTTTTTTTTAGCAAAGACCTGTAGCAGAATACATTTTAGCTAAATTTATGATGAAATTTTATTTTTTAACATTTTTTTTACTGGACATGTTTAATAGCAAAAAAGTCAAAATCATTGTGTTTTTTTTCTCAAAATTGTCAGTCTTTTTCTGTTTAAAAAACGCACAGGTGATCAAATACCACTGAAAGAAAGCTCTATCTGTGGCAAAAAAGGGCATAAATTTGGGTGCAGTGTTGCATGACCATGCAATTGTCAGTTAAAATAACGCAGCGCCGTATTACAGAAAATGGCCTGGTCAGGAAGGGGGGTAAATCCTCTGCAGAGGTCCAAAGACTGGCAAGAAGATGCAGTGCAGGACCATTGGTCAGGTAAGTATTAAGCCTTTAGATCTGCATTAAATGGAAATTCATCTTTCTGGGGAAAAAAAAAAGGTAAGACAAAAAATACTGAAATAACTCAATTCAAGTGTGAGATACAAATTTACAAAAAATGATGCTCACCATAATCTTAACAGTTTCCTGTAAGAGGTGACGGAATTTCATTTGTGTTTCCTCTGCAAGTCACAGCTGTTAACTGACACAGGAAGCACTTTTTCTAACCTGTGAGAAAATGATGTAATATTCCTGGCTGGTCCAGTAAAAGCCCTGCAAATATAGTGATAAATAAAAATGCAGCAGGTTTAATAATACATTGAGGGCTTTTTCGTATTAGTTGAATGTAGATCTTGTCAGTGCTACCCGTGTGCAGGTCAGATTACATCTGTGCTCTGTGGGATTGCCCATGTTGATACATATTTTTTGGCGCAGTATCCTGTGTTGCATTAGGGCAGCGCAATTATTTGAATGGACACACCAAATCGCACAAAGAAAGCGCCATTTATCTTTTTTGCACAAAACTGCATACCATGTTACTGTGTACTGCAATGCACTGGCAAGGTGTGTTTTGGGTTTCACTAGCAATGAATGGAGCTTTTTTTTTTTTTTGTTTTTGTTTTCTAGTAGACTGGATTGGCCCTGGAGGTGGTCCAGTGTAAATGGACATAGTCCATTTACACCCACCTACCCATAGTGGTGAATGGGCCATCTGATCGGGTCTGCCTTCAGGTCCCTTTTGTATGAAAGGGGCCTTGTATAGTAATGTACACATTACACAGACCAAAAGAGGTACAGCTGAGGCTGCATGAAAGACAGAAGGAATTGATCTCAACAGAGGGACAGTTCCTCCAAATAAGGGACAGTTGGGACCTAAGCCGGCCATACATGAGTCGAATTCCGAAATAATTTTCTGTCAAATCTTTTCTAAGATTTTTCGTTCGAATTTCGCACCATTAATGGGGTCACAGAAACGGTCGATTTTCGTGTGACCATTGCATTTGCGTGATCGGGCAAATTTTTTGAAAAAGGAACGAATTTCAAATCAATGAAGGGAGAATCGTGTGGGAAATGTAAACGATATAGAACTGAGCATGAGCTGTGACCTGGAAAGAAAAGAAAACTCTTGGCCACAAAAAATATTTTCTGTAGCAACATGAGGTGAAATTGAAGGCTTGGTTGGTCGAATTTCGAAATCAATGGTGTCGCCATTGGATTACAAAAATGCACGAAAATTCCGATTTTCTAAAGAAAATTTGTTCAGAATTCGACCCATGTACCATGTATGGCTTGCACTATGTCTTTTGTGTGTTACGGGACTGTGCATAATATCCCAGCACACAGCTGTGCACGGAACCTAATAATTTATCCATCTAATTATGCTAGAAAACAGGTTGATGACCTGACTTTGTTTGTGGTGCATGTGTTAACTTGTTTTAAAAGGCATTTCAGTGAAGAAATAAAACCCTGCCATTGTAAAACTTCAGCGTTGTAAAGATCTTAAAAGAGATCCGTTTTTCATTCAGAGGACTGATTGGTGTGTGTCATTTTATCATTATTTTTTTTAAAACTTTCTTTGAAGGACTTATGATTATGTATAAGGTATGTACAGTACATGGAGCAATAATTACTTAGTATATACCATACATAGGATATGCTGCTTGCTTGGCAGTGCAGTAAAATGGCGGGGAAATTTTTAAGACTAGTTAGGTTTAAGCTGGAATTCTGCTTTGAAGGATAAGTTCACCTTTTTACCAAAAATAATAAATGCACATTTTTTTTGCAGGTAAAAAATATGCATTTATTATTTTTCATTGCAGGAGCCTGTAAAGCATTGCACCAGTGATCAGCAGATGGTTGGTGCCATGCAGGTCTCCTGCAGACCTGTCCGTATATCTGTTTGCCCATATAGGATGTACGAGCAAGCAGATATATGATAGGCAGATTCAATAAACTACCACGGCACTCCACAACATCGTGGTAGCTCGTTGAGAACTACAATTTGGCAGCCGCTAAGGCTATTGGGATTTGTATTTCATTCCTTCATAGAGCAGTGTGAATAAATGACGCGGCCATGCCATTCTCTCTTCCTGCCCCGCCTCCCAGACTCTGAATGACAGTAAGTAAGAGACTGGGACTAGAAGTCATGTGTTGGGTGAAGATCACTCTGCCTGACAGAGAAGTGTAGGTTTGCTTTCTACACATTGTGGCAGGTGATCTGTGTCCACTGTTGTGCATCTTCAGCGTGGGACTTTAGTTTGGCTTGGCCTTACATGTTGTAGATCAGTTCCACCGTTTGGTATGCTTGTCATCCCCGCCCATGGGTGGGTCCTAAATCACCCACCCTCAGGATACCAGGATATTTAGGAGAGGATACAGGCATTATAGTTATTGGCTCTGAGGAAGAGGCAAGTCCTCGAAACGTGTCAACCAGTTGGAGGTCTAGGAATCCCATTATGGATATCATCCAGTGAGACTGGACCTTTCTGTACTTTATATGATGTGCCCTTGACATTGTATCCTTTTGTGCATATATTACCACTTTTATACAATAAATTATTTTTTTAAAAGGGTAATGCACTAGGCCTGTGCGCCCTCTGTTTGTTTCTTTGCATGTAATATATTTGGATTTCCCTGGTCCGTTGAGGGCAGTAAGGTGTGCATTTTCAAGGCATCCTACAAGTGGTTCTAGCCTTTGTGGAGTCCATCTTCTAGTGCAGGAGTATATGCATATGCCATTTTTGTAGATCAGAGGTGGCAGGCGTGATCAGGAGCTGGCGGCATGTCTGGTCCCGATCTACCTGTCAGATTGACACAATCGACAGGTTGCCGACCCCAGCTGTAAAACATTGCACCCGCAATGCCACCATCCTGCTGACTGTCGGTGTACTTGTCTTGTCTGCCGTACCTCTGAAGGACAGGGCAGTGAAATGGGTGGAGCGGAGGCTGGTGCATCTGTAATGTTGCATGTTACAACCTGAATATGTGGTAACATGTTACAAAAGGTGAGCCTGTCCTTTAAAATTGCCGCACCACAATGTAAAGCATCTTGGACTCGGGAGTGTGTACCCATCCAAGCAGCACGATGTCCACTATGTAGCTTGGGGAGTAGAATAAAAATACCTATGATCCGCTTGTTTTTACTGTTCCCTGGCCACACATGTGAAAGGAGCCTAAGCGTTTTTTTTCTTTTAAGTAAAACAATGCAATAATAACTCAAGATATGTAATCACTGAAACTACACATTACTTTCACTTTAAAAAGAAAGTTAAAGCACCAAAATAAAGACATGGTTATAAAATGAACCATGGGGTATGTTTGGACAGAGAGACACTTGCAAAGGCTCACATTGTTTTATGCACATGATCACATGTCGCTACCAGACCTGTTGAGGTACTATAGTGCAAATGGGCCTCTATGGATGGAGGGATAGGTAGAGAAGCTCTGATGTCACTCTCTCTTCCATTACACACTTCTAGCCATGGTGATACCGCCATTTTACAGCTCTGCGATTACTACAGCCTTTAGGAACTTGCTACTTAAATGGGAACTGAAATTTAGTGATATATCCTAAGAATGCGGGCTGAATACCAATAATGTAAAAGACATATTAACAGGGGTTGCCTGGGATTTTGTAGAACCCTTGGGATCGTCCAGGGGTGGCTAAGGGTTCTTTGAACAGTGGTGGATTATCTCTTGCCTGATGGTGCCTGCAACCAAGCACCTATGTCACTCAGCAGTGAACCAGTGGAGCCTCTACTTTCATCTTTCAAGTAAATATCAACTTACACCAATGATCTTTTAGCTGTCTGTAAGATGGGCATTCTTTCTTTTGATCACCAATTAAGGGCTTCATTCACACAGATAAAAAGAGCTTTCCTACATCATGTATACTGCGAATACCTCTGGCTGGGATGCCAAGTGTTTTGATCAATGGTGGCTGCTAAGCCTGTACAACTGATTATTAGGCTGAAAGGAGTAGCTGCTGTAAGCACATCTAGAAGTTAACTGAGGTTAGGGACAGATGTCCGCCCCGGACACAATCTTTCTGCATCCAGAGGCGGTCTTTTATCCCTAATCACAGGATATCACTGGACGTGTGGATACCTCCCAGATACTTGCTTACAGCTACTGTCAGCCCTTGTTCCTTTGAAAAAGTCATTGAGTTGCACAGGCTTGGTAGTCACTGTTGATCAGAATACCTGGGATCCCAGTTGCAGGTATTCACATTTTATGCTTGCTACAGGAATCTGCAGTGGGGCTCTTTTTGCACGCGTAAATGAGGCCTTACCGGGTGTTCTTTTTTCAGTGTTCCCCAATTTACGGGGCTCTTTTCCACTGGTCACCAAAAGGGGGCACCTTGCTTTAGACCAAGGTAACTATGCATATACCATACCTGTGGGATCCCTCAAGAACAGTAATGGCGAGCCTTTTAGAGACCGAGTGTCCAAACTGCAACCCAAAACCCACTTATTTATCGCAAAGTGCCAACACTGCAATTAAACCTGAATACTGAGGTTTTAGTTTAGAAAAAACAACCCATAGATTAACACCTTTTGTCTTAAAAGAAAAAACACAATAACACAGCTTCCACTGATCACCAGCACAAGCTTAAAATCTTGTGTTAATAAAAACAAATGTATTAAATGTATTAAAACTCACAGCCAGTCCAAAATAAATTTTATATATATATATATATATATATATATATACATACACACACGAGTCACAGCTAATGAGTCGCGGTTTGTGGCGTCATCGACACAAACTCCTATCCGAGTATGCACAAGGCCCCTCTGTGGGCTGTTATTCGATGCTCAGCTGATAGGGTGATGCTGGGATGACTTGGCTCACGTGCTGACAGAGGACTCTGCGTGCCTGCTGCGGCACGCATGCCATAGGTTCGCCACCACTGCTCTAGAAGCTAGATGTCACTGTAGTAGACACCACTATTAACAAGAGGCACATTTCCTTCCTCATGCTCCTACTCCATGAACAGTGAGTATAGATATGTAAGGATCAGGGAACTTGTCTTTTTGGACTATAGTGCAATAAATGTGTTTTTGTTTTTTAGCAGTGAGCGGCTTTTCTTACTTCGTGAGGATTACTAGGATATTCTGGACAGTATATAACACATTCCTAACCATTACTCACAGTGATTGTCACAGAATTGTAAACAGTGTTGCTCAGACATATGCAGAGCAATGTTAAAGCTCAACTCTGGGGAAAAGCAAATATTTTCTAAATACACAAGACATGTATATTCTTACTCGAATCTTGGTGTGCTTTGTGTATTTCCTCCAGATCTGAGCAATAATCCAGTGTTATCTTTGCTTTTGTGTAGAGGCGTACTATGCTTAATAAAGACTGGCCACTGCTGCTCTCTCCACTTGTGCATGGTGACTGGTCTTGTCTCCACCCCCTCCTGTAGTTTTCTGTGGGCAGCCTGTAGTGGGTAAAGCCTGCTGGATCCCTCCCACAGTTCTTCTCTCTGCACAGGCTATGTTTTCAAAGGTAATATCTGGGTTTACAAAGACATTTAGTGCATACAAAGTACATTTATATCCTTTGTGACTACTGCTTAATATATTTGGTTCTGTCTTCACTACACGTTTCCCTTTGTGTAGCTCGATATGCAGCTAAACCCTCCTATTCTGCAATAAGCCAGACTAAATGTAATCTTGAAACTTCATTAACAAAGCAGGGTGGGTATAACTAATAGGAACAAACGATAAGACATACATACTGTATAATCAATGTATGAAGTATACAAACACAATGAAATAAGCTGCAAATGGCAATATGTCCATGCTCACCAGCGATGCTGCCTATAAGGGATGTAAGTTCAGTCCATGACCTGTGCTGCAGAGAATGATGGCTTGTTCCTTTCCCTCAGTTAAGATGGAGTCGGAGCTCCCAGGATGAACCTGTTTGCTTTTCTTAGATAGGATTATGAGAGCTTTTGTTAACTAGATAGACTCTGTGTTCTGTAAAACAGTACACTTATTGTGTGCTCTATCTCACGGCCAAATTCAATATGGCAGCGAGAACACATAACTTTCCCTGCTGAAGGCAGAACCTATTTAAATGTATATTTTTGTACTCTGGTTCAGCTGGTCATACACTAGTAGAATTTAGAACCAGAAAGAGAAGGATTTAAATTTTTTCTAGAACAAAGTACTTTCTAACATTGTATGTGGCTTTTGTTGAGGACAGTGGATTCCTTCCAAAAAGTAAATGTTAAAAGCAAACCAAATATTGAAGCATGTTTTGAATGACATTTGTAAAGTCTCTGTAGGCATTATCAAATGTACCGACAGGATTTTTTGTACAATCATTAGTACAAAATTCTACCTGTGTCTGGATGGCTTAAGTCCTCAGAAAGATGGTCCGTGCAAACACAGTAGCAGAGTCAGCAGGCTGATTTTCAGAACAGGTGAAGACAGATTTTAATGACTGACAAAAGAAGAGGGAGCAACCGATGATCAGGACACAAACAAGCTGAGTACAATACAGTCCAAACAACACATAATCCAAAACCTAAACAGGCAGAAGTCATAGACAGATCTCTATCCAGTGCATGAGCAAACAGATAGACCTGCTGACCAGGCAAAGGCTTGATGTTCTGCTCTTGCATTAAAACCCACTAATGAGGTCAGGTGTACTTGGCAGAGACCTGAGCTGCAGGACTGATCAGCAGATGGTAAATAATCAAGACTGGTTGTTGAAGGAGTTGCATGTATTTAAAATATTGTTACACTAATTTAAGATCTGGGCTTAGTTTATAAGAGATTTCTGGAGTCCATTAAATGTGAAAGTTTGCATGCTTCTCTAGATGCTAATGGTAGAACAGACCGTTTTGTTGTAACGCAGAGCTTATCATTTTCTGTAGGGGACATTGATATGACTGACTGAACACCTTACTTAAGTTGTTTGTTGCCGTCTCTGACCCTGTTTGCACCAATCTCCAGAACAGGAAGTGAGGAAGAAATCTTACAAGGACACACCCAGAAGTAAAAATCTGACCAAGTGCTGACACTTCCCTACCAAAACGGTTTTGGCAATATTTCTACTGTAAAGAAAACCTGTTTTGAGAGACTTTACTTTTTCTAAAAATGCTAGTTTTCTGGCTGTTATGCTGAATCGGTGGATTGAGTACTTTGAATCACTAATCCAGAAGGAGTATAGAAATCATGAGGCAGCCAACAGTCTCCCTCATTAAAGTGGAACTTTACTCTCTCAATCAACATTGACTATTTAGAATCCTTATGCTGACAGCATTAGGAAAGTATATCATATTTACTTGTTTTAAACAGTTTTTTTACATTTCTTTAGTAACATCCTAGTTTCAGGCCTAAGCAAATGATGTCACACATCCCAGGAGATGTGAGGAGGGGTTTTCTCAGCTAAGCACACCCTCCTGCCTGCCCTAAGGGCAGATGGATTCCAGGAAGTATTTGCTACATTCATCATCTGCCCTTACTCAAGGTGGTCATTATTATAATTATTATTATACAGGATTTATATAGCGCCAACAGTTTGCTCAGCGCTTTACAATATAATGAGAGACAATACAGCAACAATACAGTTCAATACAAGAGGGATAGGAGGGCGCTGCTCCTTGGAGCTTACAATCTAGGAGATGGCCAGAAATGCTAGGGGGGTGTTTTTCTAAGTGGTTTTTCAGCTAAATAAAGCACGGAGACCTATTATTATTATTATTATTACTATACAGGATTTATATAGCGCCAACAGTTTGAGCAGCGATTTACAATATAAGAGAGACAGTACAATTACAATACATTTCAGTACAGAAGGAATAGGAGGGCCCTGCTCGTGGAGCTTACAATCTAAAGGAAGGGGGAGGTGATACAAAAGGTGATAGCTGCGGGGGATAATCTGGCAGAGGTGATTCAAGTACAGGTGGAGGTGGGGTAGGCTTCCCTGAAGAAGTGGGTTTTCAACGATCGCCTAAAGGCAGACAGGGTGGGGGCTGACCGGACATACTGTGGTAGGGAGTTCCAGAGGATGGGGGAGGCTCTGGAGAAGTTTTAGAGGCGAGCATGGGAGGAGGTGATGAGGGAGCTGGAGAGGTTGGCAATGTAGCTAGGGGCAGTGTTGTGGATGGCTTTGTATGCTGTGGTTAGTATTTTTGAATTTTATACGTTTGGTTAGTAGAAGCCAGTGAAGGGATTGGCAGAGAGAGGCAGCAGTTACTGATCGGTTGGTAAGGTGTATGAGTCTAGCAGCAGCATTCATATTAGACTGAAGGGGGGATAGCCTGTGTAACGGTAGACCAGTGAGGAGGGAGTTGCAGTAGTCAAGGTGGGATAAAACCAAGGCATGGATAAGTTGTTTTGTGTTGTCATTGGTCAGAAAGGGGCGGATTTTGGAAATGTTCCAGAGGTTGAGGCGGCAGGATTTAGCCAGTGATTGGATGTGGGGCCCAAAGGAGAGGTCAGTCTAGGAATACGCCTAGCACCCTGGCTTGAGGGGAAGGACCAATGGTTGCGCTGTTGATCTTAATGGTAAAGTCGTGAGTGGGGGATCGGGGAGGAGGAAATATTACAAGCTCAGTTTTGGAAAGATTGAGTTTATGGTAGTGATGTGACATCCATGCTGATATGTCGCTTTAGTAGATTTGTGATACGTGAGACTGAGGGGGTGAGCTGGGGAGTGGAGAGAGAGATCTCGGTGTCATCAGCATAGAGGTGGTATTGGAAGCCATGGGAGGTTATCAGTTGGTTCAGGGAGGAGGTGTAGAGAGAGAAAAGGAGAGGCCCGAGGATAGAACCTTGAGGTACCCCAACAGGAAGAGGAGCAGAGGAGGAGGAGTTGTATGTGACACTGAAAGTGTGCTGAGAAAGGTAAGAAGAGAACCAGGAGAGAGCAGAGTCACGGAGGCCAATGGAGTGGAGTTTACTGAGGAGGAGCGGGTGGTCGACTGTGTCAAAGGCAGCGGAAAGGTCAAGGAGTATGAGTATGGAGTAATGACTGTTGGTTTTAGCAGTTAGTAGGTCGTTAGTGAGTTTTAGTAGGGCAATTTCTGTGGAATGATGTGGGCGGAAGCCAGACTGTTGGGGATCAAGAAGGTTGTTGTCGGTGAGGTAGCAGTTTATACGGTTGTGAACAAGGCGCTCGAGAAGCTTGGAGGCAAACGGGATAATACTGTACACTGACACTATACTAAGGACACTGGTTGGGAAGGGATTAACATCAAGGGTTTAACTGTTTTCCTAACAATGTGTAATGTGCGCTGCTTTTAATTTCTGATCCTGCTGTTTTTTCTTGCTTTTAAGGGAGCAGAAACAGCCAGATCGCTGTTCCTAAGTACAGAGATCTGTGTGTTGGCTGAAATCTGCTACCAAACTCGTGCTGTGTTCAAACACAGCATGGGTTGGCAGGGGGTGTGCGCATGTGCACAGGGCTGGTGCTTCCACTAGACAAACTAGGCAGCCACCTAGGGAAGGGACAGCAGAGGTGAAGGAAGAAAGGACAGAGGAAGATGCCGGGTGTCTGGGTCTAGTGTAGCAGCTGAGCTGCCGGTCCTTCCAGTGTTCCTGTCAGATTCAGTCCCTTACAGGCGGCTGCTGATCACTGTGGAGTTCAAGCCCTTCTCTTTCCATTCATCAGTGAAGACGGAGCTGCGCCTGCAGAGGAAGGTAATGTCTGACTCTGATGTCTCATGTCTGTGTGATCGTGACCTGGCCGGTAGGCCATCCGTCACATGTGCAATGTGTCAGTGAATGATGACATCATCACAATCCCACAGCTTGCTCTGCTGGGCCTGCTGATCTGTGTCAGCGTTGGCGGTAGTGTGTTGTGTTGGATCTGTCACTGTGTGGGATCGCTCAGTTCAGGTGTTGTGTGTGTGTGTGTGTCTCTGGGCTGCCTGCTATTACAGCGTGTTATCTATCCCCATTGCCTGGGGAATTCCAGCCTAGGATCTGTCAGAGTTTGGGTCCATCATCCTCCACTCATTGTAACGATCACCCTGCCACTGCCTGCCAAATACAGTATTTTAGCAGTTTCATGTTTTTTTTTATTTAATATTTTCTACTGTTCTTCTTCTTTTTTTTTTTTTTTTTTGGGGGGGGGGGGGCACAAGTAGCTACTCTTGCCTAGAGCACAAAATAGTCTAGCACTGGCCCCAAACCTGGAAATAGACCAGTCACATACATAACTATGCCTGCTCACAGTATACTTACTATGAGCAATCAGCAGTTGGTTGAATTGTTTTATTTGGTTTCTTAAAAATTTGTAGGTTACACCACCACCACCACAGGAGACAAGTGTGTGTGTATATGTATGTATATGTGTGTGTGTGTGTGTGTGTGTGTATATGTATGTGTATGTATATGTGTGTGTGTGTGTGTGTGTGTGTGTGTGTGTGTGTGTGTGTGTGTATGTATATATGTGTGTGTGTGTGTGTGTGTGTGTATGTATATATGTGTGTGTGTGTGTGTGTGTGTGTGTTACCTCATCACACCTCCTACCTACCTACCTCACACCATTCCTTCTTCACTCACTTGAGAACTCCTAATAGCCCATGTTCTGTTATCCCTGTAAGAGATCTTTGGCTTTTCCCAGGCCCCACACATCCTCAAGATCTTTATAGATCTTCAGTAATCTCTACGTGCTACGCTTTCACTCTCTATTTGTAATTTTCTGTCATATTTGTATATACCTTTATCTTCATTGTACAGTACAGGACATGGAACTTGTATTCATTGACCATGGATTACATGCAGCTACCTTTCAGGCAAATAGCAGAACTAGAAAATCCAACTCCCGCAAGATTTATTATATCAAATTGTATTTTGGCCTTTCTTTAGTTTGGTCATGGCCAGCATTTGGCCCTGAATACCCTGAAAGGGCAAGTCTTTGATTTGACCTTTCTCTTCCAGGAATCTCTTGCCTCACATTTCCTGATCATGACTTTTCTGCAGGGAGTTGCTCATAAAAATACTCCATTTTGACCTCCTGTGTTGCTTTGGGATCTCAACCTGCTGCTCTGTGTCCTTTTTAGAGTCCCCCTTTTGATCCGATTAGAGACCTTTCCTTGGAAGTTCTCACATGTTTTAGGTCTGGTAAACATGTTTCGGAATTGGCAGCTCTTTCTTATAAAACACCTTTTCTGGTTTTCCAAAAAGTTAAATTAGTCTTGAGACCAAGACCTTCTTTTTGTCTTTTTTCCACCTCAATGAGGACATTGTCCCTCCTTCCCTCTGTCGTGCTAAAAAAAAAATAGACAAGGAAATGAATCCAAAAATAGTTGGTAACCGGGTGAATAAACAGCAGAGGAAATCTATTGTGTCTATAAGTGGCTTGAAGTCAGACAGTGTTTATATGCGTACCTCTTTGGTTTTGGATTTAAGGGTTACCAACCTGCCTCACACATTTTTTGCATTACAAGGAAATTGCTCTTACATTGCCTGCATGTTGCCAAGGCCTTCAGGGTCTACCTAATAGTCATGGCCTCTGTCACAGCTAAATCTCTTTTCTTTCTGTCGGTAGGTCCTGGTAGAGGAAACCCTGTTTCCCAGGCTACCATTGCCAGGTGGATCATACAACTTATTTCCAGGACCTATGCCTTTAAAGAAAGGTTCCTCTCTTCCCCATCCAAGCTCATTCCATTAGGGTTGTTGGTGTCTCTTTACCTTTTCAGCATCGACCATCTGCTTCCCAGATTTGTATGGTCATGCAAATCTGGGAAGCATATGGTCCATGCTGAAAAGTTTCACATTCTCTAGGTTTTACTAGGTAGATATTCAGGCCTCAGCTAATGCAAACTTTGGCCACAAGGTGCTTCAAGCTGTTATCTGAGTGTTTTCAGGTTCTTTAGCCCCTGTTATTTTTGTTGTCCTGTTACGAGTTCTGTTATATTGCCTTCCACACTCAGTTTATTTCTTGGGTAAGTTCCATGATCTAAAAAATACTAGTCCTTTTAGATTAATATAATAGAACTTTGACTTGCCTTTAAACTCCTTATTGTAGAATACAATACAGGGCACAGACCCCTCCCACTCTGCGTATTTGATCACTCTTTATTGCTTGCTAAAAAACAGACGTCTCATGGAGTGGATGGGGCCATGAGTGGCCCTTGCAAATGTTTTGCCAGTGTCCAATCACCAGAAGGTAGCTGCATATAATCTATGAAGTTAACCTATGCATACTGACACTACAGAATCTGACCTAGGCATCTAATCTTTAATGACCTCTAAACAGTAAGAAGGGCAACTAAAAAGTTACTAAAAACTCCCATGCAAACTGTAATTGTGCCAGCTTGTTCTATTATTGTTGCCATGAGGAAGCTGGTTCTGGAATAACGTGCAGTTGCAGATGGAGTTGGTGGGCAGGAAGTAGCTGCAAAAAAGACTGTTGGAGATTAGCAGTGCTAAGATACAAAAAAATGCAAAAACCGTTTTTCTAAAGAAAACAACAATGCAATTGTGTGATACACATTGCTTTAGCAAATTAAATGTCAGCCAGTTTTTAACCATTTTATATATAATGGTTCTTGTGAATTTACATATATAATAATATTATTATTATTGTTGTTGCTTTTATTATTTATTGTTATTAATATATATACCGTATAAGCCGAGTTTTTCAGCACATTTTTTGTGCTGAAAAACGCCCCCCTCGGCTTATACTCGAGTCAATGTCTGCAGGTGTGGGCGGGGTGACATGCCGTCCCTGTCATCTGGACACACCCCCGGGATCAATCCTCGCCGGTGATTGGCCGCCGGAACTGTAGCTCAGGAGAGGCACACAGGCGCCCAATCACCGGTGAGGAGGTGGAGCTTGGAGAGGAGGAGCCGAGCGGCACCGCGAAGATCGAGCGAGTGAAGAGGAGGATAGCGGCCGGAGAAGGAAGACATCTGACCGGTAAGTGTGTCATTAATACCAACGATGGGGCACTATTCCTCCCCCCACTGACACCAACGATGGGGCACTATTCCTCCCCCCACTGACACCAACGATGGGGCACTATTCCTCCCCCCACTGACACCAACGATGGGGCACTATTCCTCCCCCCACTGACACCAACGATGGGGCACTATTCCTCCCCCCACTGACACCAACGATGGGGCACTATTCCTCCCCCCACTGACACCACCGGCTTATACTCGAGTCAATAGTTTTTCCCAGTTTTTTGTGGTAAAATTAGGTACCTCGGCTTATATTCGGGTCGGCTTATACTCGAGTATATACGGTAATTTTTTTAAGTGGTTATGCATTCCTTGCATAAAGATAAAAAATGTTTAGGTATCGGTTTTGGCTCCTCGCCCCTCTTTTACTTACCTCAGCCCTCAATCGATCCAGCGCTGTGCATGTCTGCAGCTCTTCTCTCCCGCCGCTTCCTTGTCTCGCTGGCTTTGCTGATACAACAGGAGCCTTTGGCTCTCGCTGTTGTCAATCAAAGTAAGTAACGAAGGACTGGGGGCTGGGCTAAATCCCACTGTCTTTATCAATGGAGGCAGCAATGGGGCTCAAGAGCGAGCATGCATAAGTGCCCCCATAGGAAACTGCTTCCCATAGGGGCACTAAATGGAGAGGAAGAGCCAGCAGGAGACCCAAGAAGAGGAGGATCGGGGCTGCTTTGTGCAATGGAATTGCACAGTGCAGGTAAGTATAGAGAGGTTTGTTATTCTAATTTTATTTTTCTTTCCTTTACAATCACTTAATTTTAAAAGTTTCTTTTCAGTGTGGGGGTCACCCAGGTGTTTTTGCCATGTATGTACTGATTTTTCATAGATATTATTATTGATTGATCGAGTGAAACTTGTTTGGGAAATTTCACGTTTAGTTCATAGATATTAAAGCTGCACGACTAGCAGGGGGTTAAGTATCAACAAAAGGGAATGCTTTACCAGACTTAGGCAGGGACTGGATTGTCTACATTCTGTTTCTTTATGTTCAGTTTAAACAAAATGCTGGTCTGAATTTTCTTAAACTTTTGTTTCTTTCCCCAATAGAGCCTATTCCTCTTTTTGCCCTTCTTTGTTTTCATGCTTTGAAGGCAGCAGTTTATGCAGGTACAGCAAGCCCCAGCCCATATGCTATAAACACTTTCCCACAATTCTAAGCTTCCCCTCTGTCTTCTGCCCCTTCAGTGCCCCACATTGTACACTTACCTAAATATGGCCCTGCAGTTCTTTTCACGTTTCATGTAAATATTTTGAACACGCATATTCATGCTGCTGTAAACTATTCTATGGTTACAGACAATTTTAGGGCAAAAAATGCACTTTACGCTACTGTCACACCACTCTTTGTAACAATGCATATGTGTCTTTGCAACGTCTGTACAGCGTTCTGCACCATGGGTGCGTTTTTGATGCATTTGCTATTCATTTCAATGGGGAGGTGCATTTTTGGTGCAGTTCTTCTACTGTATCAAACATGCACCAAAAATGCAGCAAGCAGGACTTTGAAACATGAAACTGACCAGTGTGAAGTGTTCCATAGTATTTAATGGTCTTGTGTTTTTTGTTTTTTTTCTTCCGCTTTTTTTAATGCAAAAACAAAAGAAAAGCGGATCAGTGTGAAAGCAGCCTTACTGCAAATAGTAGATAATTTTCACAAGCTCCATGTGTTTATTAAAAGAGAACCCATTTCTCCCGACATGTAGGATGGGTAGGTCCAAAATATGTGTTTTTTTTGTTTATTTTTTAATGTGGGTAAATACCTGAATCTGACTTGGCATCAGTTTCCTGTGAAGCAGAAGCAGACTGGAAGAGGGAAATGCAGCTCAAGGAGTATGCTGAAAGAGAGAGCAGAGTGACAGAAATATGAGCTCATTCATCTATTTCTTTTTTGTACTGCCCAGTATCAGGTTGAGGGCGGAGAGGTGAACTGTAAGTATTATTGAACTGCAGCAGCGAAAAATCAGGTCTCTTCCCTTGCCAAACAGGACAGTGTGGTGTGGTAAATCTTAGGACTAGAAAGACAGAAATACAAGTCCTTTTGTAAAATGGCTCCTTTTTGTATTTCATATGTGTATTAGGCTGTTTGCCTGCTCCCACTGCTGCCTCCCTCCTCACTGGACAGATTGTGAGCCCATGGTTCCAGATGCTGTCAATCAAATGCTGTGACGAGGGAGCTGGGCCAAGCCCAGTCTGTGTCAATAGGGTTACTCAGGTGCGAGTCCACACGGGTGCCCCTATGGAAATCAGCTTTCCATGGGGGCTCCCAACTAAAAGGTGGAGCCTAAAGCACCAGCAGGGGACCCCAGAAGAAAATCAGGGCTGCTCTGTGCAAAACCATTGCACAGAGCAGGTAAGCCTAACATGTTTGTTATTTTAATTAAAAAAAAAAAAAAAACTGAAGGTTTAATGTTACTTTAATCTGGTGTCTGAATAAAAAAAAAGGGTACATTTAAAAAAAAAATGGGCATATTAGCTGTGTTAAATGCCCCCTTTTCGTAATAACTACATATGGCACTTGACACCACAAGCACAAATATAAGGAGCACCACACTGACCACTCTACACAGTGTATACCCCGAATATACTCCTATACTCATGACTGCTATGCTGTACATTAAATAGTTTTGACTGCTGCACTTTGTAAGCAGAGCTATATATTACATGTTCTCCTGACCATAGTGTTCTTGTCTCAACTGTTTCTGGTTTCTCAACTGATCTAATGAACATCTCAGGTTCATTGTTAAGCTCCATATTCTGTGTGAAAAAGCATATAAATAATGAAAGCTATTTTTTTTTTCTTTTGTTTAAATTAAAGAAATTCTATGGTCACCTGATACACATTTTTAGAACACCAGCATTGTAAAACAATACAAACAATAGTTATATTTGACAATATGATATAAGCTTACTTGAAAAATCTCTTTCATGTTGTGAGTTATGCCTGCCTGCTGGTCATCTCTTTCCACAACTTCCTGTATTCCCAGCATGCTTTCCAGCTTCTCCTCCATTGTTTACTTTCAATTTCTAAGGACTACAAGTGCAGCAGCTAATTGATAACTATAAAGGCACTCCAATACGCATTAAATTTGCACATGGACACAGACTAATAAACAGCTATTTCTTCAGAATAACAGAAGGTAGGACTCTGCAACAAAGTTTGTTTAAAATCCTTGCAATGCACATAGATCACCCAGAGGGAAATATTTGTTTTTCTCAACACAACTGGAGTTACTTTTTAACAAGTGCAGACTGACCAGGTCCTGAAACAGCAACGTTGCCTCACTAATATCCTTGCTCCACCATGCTTTACAGTTGAGTTGATATGTTGTGCTAGTATGCATCTTATTTTCTCCAAATATAATGTGAAGTGTCACTTTCAGATTCTGTCCCATGTGTCTGTAGATCACTGTTCCACTTTTTGATTTCAAATCCAATGGTCTGTATAATAAACACCACTCTTCCTGAGTGTTTCCCTTGTGGTTAACTTGTAAACAATATACATGGACAAGCAGAAGAGATGCCTACAGACCCTTTGCTGTTTAGCGTTCTCATCACCTGTTTGAGACATGACCCTTGTCATGTAGAGGCAGTGACAAATGTGCTGCATTTATTATTTGTAAACTCTGTGAAATGATGGAAGTCCTTAGAACTGCTGTTGTAACCTTTTTAGCCTTGTGGCCTTTAGCAACTCAGAATTTACCACAGAAGTTCTTCTTTCTATGTTCACATTGCACCATCAAATAGTTGTTTTGAAAAGCAGGTCACCAACATTTTCCTCCAGGCATCTTCCCACACAGCCCATGAGAGATGGAGGTTTCAACACTGGGATAGGGAATGCATCACCACAAATCTTTTTAAAAGGTCCTTCAGACAGAGTGGGCTATAGAACAGTTATCTCATGAGAGATTCATCCATCCCTTATAGAATCTCTTTAGGAAGAAGCATCTTGTTTTGCCCCACAGTACCCTTCTCTTCAGGGATTGATACCTTTCCTTCAGTGTTCAAAGAGGACCCGTTAGGTAAGTGACTTACCTCCTTGGTGGTCCATCACCCAGTTGTGGATTCAGCTGAAATAGTGTGTACCTTTTTTATCTTGGATGACTGTTTAGCAAACTGTGCCTCAGTCCATAATTGGCTGTTACCTTTTTTTGTTTTGTGAATCCACCAATGTTGGAGTCTCTTGCTGCACATTAGTATTGACCTAGAAAGTACACATAGAGAGTATTTTCAACCTAGGAAAAATTCTCACTTCCCTTTTAGTTTTACTTCCTCTCTTTATATGTTTTGGAGAAAGTCTTTCTTTTGTTGATTAACATTTTTACTTAGAAAAAAAATATTTTTTTTGCAATCCCTAGAAAAAAAACTGACTTTTAACTACTTTGTGTTTGTTCAAAAAAATTAATGTTACTATAGGTATAAACTATATTTTTTATTCTATTGTAGTAGAAAGATTTGCATGGTTATTTACAAATTTTGATTTTTTTTTTACTTTTTTTTTTTTTTAAAGATACTGACCAATTTAAAAAAAAAAAAAATAGTGTCTGCTCCTTTAAAGTGGTTATAAACCTCAGACATGGAGTATAAAGAAATCTTATTCCCCTATAATGCGTGCTTGTCTCAAGCCAGAGCACTAAGTGTCATTTCTGTCCACAGCCTCATTCCTCTACTATAAGCATGAATCACTTCTGATTAATTTTCCTGACGCCAAGAGAATGGTGACTGGGAGGGCATCACCTGTGATTGACAGCCTCAGCAATCTTCCTGTGTGTTCTGTGAAGGGGTTGTGTGTCTCTTCCCTCCAACTTGCTCTGAGATCTGGTTAATGCTGTAACTTCAGCTCCCCACCCCGTTTTGCAGAGCTGAGAAAACCTGTGTACATTCTGAACGTTGAATGGATGTAGAGGAAAGACAGCTGTAGATAAACAAGTACAACTACACTGGGTATATGTAAGAATTTACAATCACTTTAAATGGCAGAAAGGAATTTATATAAAAAAGTATACTTTAGAACTGGGTGGGGTAGGCAACCTGTCAATTGTGGCCATCTGGTAGATCAAGATCAAACATGCCACCAGCTCCTGACCGCACCTGCCATCTCTGTGACCTACAACATGTAAAGCTGAGCCAAACTAAAGTCCTGCATTTGAAAATGCACAACTTTGCACAGAGATCACCCCCACTGCTCAGAACACGCTGTGCACACAGTACACTTGCAGAGCTGCTGAAGGGTGCCGGCCCAATGTGTAGAAAGCATACATAGACTTCTCTGTCTGCAGTGATTTCTACCTGACAGATGACTTCTAGTCCCAGCCTCTTACTGTCATTCAGAGGCTGGGAGGTGGAACAGGAAGACAGATTGGTGCCTGCACTGCAAGGGAGCATGAATGCCAGTAAACAAGCCATTGTACTACATAGTAATTTGCATAATCCTCTGCAGGTCAATCCTTTAGCTCCTTTGTAGATCCTTTGTTTACCATCAGCTTGTAACATGTGTCCAAGAATGAAATGATGCCTGTCTGTTTTAACATTTTGGTGCATTGTCAGCTCACTAATGGGAGCACTGAATGCAAGTAAGCAATAAAAAAGCAACAGGCACTGGCTGGCAGATCTTTACTTTATATTGTAATGTGGTGTTATAGTGAGGGGGGGGGGGGGGGTCAGTGAGAGTGAAGGGGGTGAAGGAATTAATAATGTAATTAGTAATGCACAATTAGTAAAGGAGTTAATGTGCTGCCACTGGTCACTGATGCATTAGTGAACAGTAGCAGTTTAATAACCCTTTTTTGCGGCATTAATAACACCGATATCCGTGCTGCAGCATGACAGGGTTAATAAACACTGCCACTGGCCACTAATGCAGCATAAAGGGTTAATTAACACTGACACTGTGTACCAATAAGGAGGGTAGTTTGAAATAACACTACCACTAACCATCAATGCAGAAAGATTAAAGTAGAATTCCAGCTTAAACCTAACTAGCCTGGAAAATTACTCCCACCCCTTACGCCTAACACCTATGCGGACTAAGGTTCTTAGACCTAAGTGACCATTCACCAGGCCTGAACCTGACGGTCACATGTGGAGACATAGTCAACCCCGTGTAAGCTCTGACACCGTCCCACATGGAGCTTGTACAAGGTTCCCAACTTGAATTGAGCTGTGCTGAGCACAGTAAAGGTGAATAGAAGTGGGTCAAGGAAGGGAGTTCATATGACTGTCACTTTGCCCTTTAAAAATAATTTCATAATTTTGACTCCTGGCTGCAAATGTATCCCCTTTGTAATTATAAGACGTGGACCTGATACTGTGACCTTTTGAGGACTGTAAAAGCTGCGCATTTAGATGAGAAACTGCTTAGAGCCTTTTCTACTTTTTTTTTCAATAAACAGATATGATATGAGCCAGCACAATCCATGTACTGTTTGTACTGTGAACAGTAGCACTCTGCTTATCTCTATATTAAACAAAGACCATAAGGAATAAACCGCAAATTTGTGATCACCTGGATCACTGTTATTGCCGTGGGGGTGTCATGACAGTGACATTTTGTATCAAAGCTTTGTTATATACAGTATGTTCACAATCATGCGTTTCACACTTGGCAATTATTTGTAGGTCCTATAATATACATTGATACATTTCATTAATGTGAACTTGCACCATTTAAAATAATATAGTCTGTGAACGTGCATCAAAACCTATAGGTGTGAATTGGTCAAATATGTACGTTTAGCTTGTCCTTACACTGCCTGAATCTGAGTAGCAGTTCGATACAAGGAATCACTCAGGGACTAAATTAATTATGTGGTAGAACTTCTTAACAAACTAAAGTGTAAATGAAGCCGGAGTTATTTTTAGAATTGCTTGAAAACAAGTTGGCTTTGTTATCTATAGTGATGGCCCTACTAGAATACCCAGGGGGATAAACTGTCGGAAACCAACCTACTGTTTGCTAACAGAATACCATCATATGCAAAACATTTGCCTGGTGAAGGTGTCCTGCATGGTCCTTTTTTAACATTGCACTTTTTCTCTGTGATGTGATAACTTTAGAATAGAAAATTTGAATGTTATTTAAAGATCCATGGTATACTGGAAAATATGTACATTGAGTAGATGTAGGGCTCTTCTTACACCTCCTGCCCAACACTCCTGAAGGTGGTGGCATAAAATGTGAAGGTGGCACGAGTGCTGGAGTTCACAGGCTGAACCGCATTTGTGCGGAAGCCAGATATGTAGGACTAGGAGCTGAGGCTCACAAAGAAGGAACCAGGCACAGGGACAACATACCAGATAAGGAGACTGTAACATACATGTAAGATTTGAGTAGCTGAGATGTGATCTGTAGAAAATATGACAATGTAGGTTTAGCTTCATTCCATGGTAATATGTATTCAGAATTAAGGCAGAGGCATATGGTCACCAATTAGCATCTGAAAGGGACAGAGCTTCCTCTGGAAGGAGGTGACACCTGGGTACCAATAAGATTTGTCACCTTCTGGGAAATCTGGAAGGAAAAGGCTCCAGACAGTTCAGCTGCAGGAGACCAGGGGAGCTCCGATCTGTCTGGCGAGCTTTAAAGTATATACACAGATCAAAGGAATAGATTTCATCTCTCATAACAGCTAAAATATTAGTTGCAGAGGGATGAAAATACTTCCTTCTGACTGGACACTCTGTAGGCTACATCTGCATGTAAAAACTGTATTTGTGGCCTATGTAGAATGCCAGAAAAATGCAGGAAATGGTTATGTGGCGCCGGATTGCGACAGCTGAACAGTGATTGGTACTGTCGCGATCAGACTGATGTGCTGGTGTCGGAAATTCAATCCCTGACTTGGTGATTCAAACCGTTCCTGGTCCAATCGACTTTGGGCATTTCAGCACTCAGAACGTCCTGTGGGCTGGTACAGGAAAACCCCCCAGGGTTGATTGGCCAAGGACTAATGTCCAGCCCACGTCCATATTCCCATAAATTGAGGACTTGAGGTATGGACGTTGTGATTCGTATGGAGCCCGTCCTATTGACTGACAGATCGCGGACTTTCTCTGACTTGCTCCAGTCGCAGGATAAATCTTGGTAAAAGTTTTTTATTTCTGTTTTATTCCCTTTTATTTTATAGTCAATAGCCAATTGTGTGTCTTCTTGTATTTTCTGTAACTATGTATACTTTCTACATATTTTATGCACTGCCCACTTTCGGGATATTAAATCATAAAATTAATAAGTGACTTCTGGGTACTTAAGCTCGGGCTCATATCTCCGGAGAGATTGGATTGCAGTGTCTTTATATGCTCGGTCAAGTTCATTGCTAATCTGTATGCAATTGCACTGTGTGTTGGCAGATTGAAACATCGCAGATCTGCCAGACGGAGAGCTGTGTGTGTGTGTTCCAGCAGGCCAGTAAAACTGTTGGGTGGTGGCAAGCTACCGTTTGTGGTGTGTCTGGTGTGGTGGGGGGGTGTGGACAGTGGAAGAGTGATTAACACCGGGGTTCTGGCTTGTAGGATAGCTGGAGGAATCCTAGAAGAGTGTGCTGATCGCTAGGCTGCCCCTCAACCCTAATTAGTTCACCAGATTGTATGTAAGATCATATCTGCCTGTGTGTGTGGTCAGCTAGCTAGATTGGAGTGGAGTCTCCCTCCGGTGGTGGCCAGAGGTAGTGCGGGCTGCGAAAGTATATCATGGCCGATCTTATATACTTGTATATATTCAGATTAAGTCCCCCTTATTCCCTCTTACCCCAAGTCAGGGCCGCGCCTCGGTTAGCTAGTCGCTGTGGGCGTGTGCTTGTGGGTGGACCGAGACACAGAGTCCAGGAAACAAGCAGAAATCGGTAACATCCCAGCAAAAGGAGTTAGCAGAGTCCAGGAGGCAGGTTGACATCAAATGCAAGGACAAGTTGAAGACCACTCAGCAACTTCCTTCAGCAGTGCTTGAATTTATATAGGCCGCTGTGTGCTAATAGTGCTGAGCGTGCGTGCGGTGCAAACTAATTTTTCTGCATGTGCACTCTAACAGGCAATCGCCTGCTCACTGATGCACATCTGATGTGTACCCTATGTACAGGTATGGGCAACATAATGCACACATGCAACAACCAGTACTGGTGCCTTTCTACTGGTGAGAATCCAACCTTCCTTACAGAATGCTTGATGATATCAGCTGTCTTTTTTTCAATTGTGCAATTAGGTGTTAACCTGAAACACAGCTTAAAACTGATGTGAAAATGGAAAATGTATGCAAAAATGCAGTTTTAACTCTAGGCATTTCTAAGTTCTAAATCACTGTACATGTTGTACATTCTTTTCCATTAGTATACAATGTGTTTAGTACTTATTCATGCAGAACTGCATAAAAGAAATACGAGTCAAGTATTTTCAAGGGCCTGCCATAATTGTCAGATTTCTTCTTTATTCAATTTCTTCAGGCTAATGTCAGTTTTACATATTCTAAAATATCTGGTTTCTTAACTCATTCCTGCCTACATTCTGTATATTAACATTCCTCGATACAATACCCCCTGCTAAAGGATACCATAATAAATGTCCTCTGTTTGACAGCTTTCAACACACTGAGCAGTTGCTATCTATCAACCCCAGCTGTTACTGACAATTTCTGTGCCCACTAACCAATGACCGCTTTGAGTCAGTGTATGTAGATTTTGTTTATATCAATTTTGCACATCTGGGCACTGCAATGTTTCCCAATTTGTCTCTGCCTGCTCCAGCTGTCAGGTTGCATGGGTATCTTTGATGAACTGCCTTTTTTAAAGCATAACCAAAAATTCTCTATTGGCTTGAGATCTGGACTATGACTTGGCCATTCCAGAACATTAAAATTATTTTTAAGCAATTAATGTTTCATTTTGGCTTTATGGTGTCATTATCTTGCTGAAAGACAAGACTTGTCTCTAGGTCTGGGATTCTTGAACACTGCTTTAGATCTTTCCTCAGGATTTTTTCCATATATTGTATTCATTCTACCCTCCACATGTCCTCCAAGGTCTTCCACAGAAAAGCATCTCCATAGCATAATGCTGCCTCCACCACAATTCACAGGAAGGATGTTGCGTTTATGATAATGTCCAGTGTTTAGTTTAGGCAATAGAGTTTAACATGATGGCCAAAATGCTAAAGTTAGGTCTCTTCTTGCCATAAAAGCTATTTCTTCAGATCCTTCCATGTGCCTTATAGCAACCTACAGATGAGGTATCATGTGAGATTTAACAGTGGCTTTCTTTTTGACACATTCCACTAAATCTATAATTGGTGAGATTTAACAGTGGCTTTCTTTTTGACACATTCCTCTAAATCTATAATTGGTGAAACACCTACTCAGTAGGTTTATGCATACAGTGCCTTGAAAAAGTATTCATACCCCTTGAAATTTTGCACATTTTGTCATGTTACAGCCAATAACGTAAATGTATTTTATTGTGATTTTATGTAATAGACCAACACAAAGTGTCTCATAATTGTGAAGTGGAAGGAAAATGATAAATGGTTTTCAAAATTTTTTACATATAAATATCTGAAAAGTGTAGCATGCATTTGTATTCAGCCCCCTTTACTCTGATACCCCCAACTAAAATCTAGTGGAACCAATTGATGTCAGAAGTCGCCTAATTAGTAAATAGAGTCTTCCTGTGTGCAATTTAATCTCAGTATAAATACAGTATCATAGAGGTCAAGGAACACACCAGACAAGTCAGGAATAAAGTTGTGGAGAAGTTTAAAGCAGGGTTAGGTTATAAAAAAACAAAAAAAAAATCCCAAGCTTTGAACATCTCACGGAGCACTGTTCAATTTATCATCTGAAAATGGAAAGCGTATTGCACAACTGCAAACCTACCAAGACATGGCTGTCCACCTAAACTGACAGGCCGGGCAAGGGAGAGCGTTAATCAGAGAAGCAGCCATGAGGCCCATGGTAACTCTGGAGGAGCTGCAGAGATCCACAGCTCGGGTGGGAGAATCAGTCCACAGGACAACTATTAGTTGTGCAATCCGTAAATCTGGCCTTTATGGAAGAGTGGCAAGAGAAAGCCATAAGAAGTCCCATTTGCAGTTTGCGAGGAGCCATGAGGGGGGCTCGTGGAAGAGACCAAAATTTGAGACCAAAATTGAACTTTTTGGCCTAAAAGCAAAACGCTATGTGTGGCGGAAAACTAACACTGCACATCACCCTGAACACACCCTCCCCACCATGAAACATGGTGGTGGCAGCATCATGTTGTGGGGATGCTTTCCTTTAGCAGGGACAGGGAAGTTGGTCAGAGTTGATGGGAAGATAGATGGAGCCAAATACAGGTCAATCTTAGAAGAAAAACCAAAAGACTTGAGACTGGGGCGGAGTTTCACCTTCTAGTAGGACAATGACCCTAAACATACAGCCAGAGCTACAATGGAATGGTTTAGATCAAAGCATATTTATGTTTTAGAATGGCCCAGTCAAAGTCCAGACCTAAATCCAATTGAGAATCTGTGGCAAGACTTGAAAGCTGCTGTTCATAGACGCTCTCCATCCAATCTGTGCTTGAGCTATTTTCAAAGAAGAATGGGCAAAAATTTCACTCTCTAGATGTGCAAAGCTGGTAGAGACATACCCAAAAAGACTTGCAGCTGTAATTGCAGCAAATGGTGGTTCTACAGAGTATTGATTCAGGGGGCTGAATACAAATGCACGCCACACTTTTCTGATATTTATTTGTAAAACATTTTGAAAACCATTTATCATTTTCCTTCCGCTTCACAATTGTATGTGCCACTTTGTGTTGCTCTATCATATAAAATCCCAATAAAATACATTTACGTTTTTGGTTGTTAAACCCAGAGCAGTCCCAATGCCAGGAAGACACTGTCCAGGATACAAATTGGCTTACGCGTTTCAAGGGTAAGCCCCCATCCTCAGAGCTAAATCTGGCTCAGAGGAAGAGGGTTTGCCCTCGAAAAGCATAAGCCTATTTGGATCCCGGACTGTGTCTTTCTGGCACTGGATTCCTCTGGGTCTGATGATATGTGAGTATGTTGGGTTTTTTTTTTTTCTCAATCGTGAATAAAGTATCCATGGGATAATGCACTAGGTTGGTGTGGCCTCTTTTTTTGTGTTTTTGAAATGTATGTAACCTTGTTTTGAGACAATTTCTTGAATCTATCTACTGACTTCCCACTACAGTACCTTTTTTTTCACAGAGTTTTTTTTAGTGTGTGTGTGTGTGTGTGTATGTGTATGTGTGTATGTGTATGTGTGTGTGTATATATATATATATATATATATATATATATATATATATATATATATATATATTAACGTATATTCAAGCGCTCCTGTATCTCCATACACCTGCAGAGTCCAGCTGAAATCCCATACTCTCAGTATTGTGTTTCCACTTTTATCACAATCCAGAGTCTCCCTCCTGAATGTCTAGGCTTAAAACAGTAGTACTCCACAAAACAATGGTCCCCTGCAGGATAATTTCATAATGTGCTAGTATGTATTGCATACTAGCACATTATAAAAGACTATCCTAAAAATTAAGTCCTCCAGCTGTGTGCTGTCACCACTGACAGGGCTTCCATCTTTACCTGGGCTTCCATCTTTACCTGGTCTTCCCTCTGGATTCACAGGCTCCGGCTGTTTTGAATGGCAGAGCAGTGCTGACATCACTCCCACAGTTCAGCTCTCTCAAAGGATGGCTTGCCTTCCATTGTGCCGGTGCCATAGTTAGCTGCTACTAAAGTAAAAATCTCCTAAGTGGTGCATGTTTAGGAGATATTTACTGTTCCCACAAATAAAACTTATTATAGGCTTTCCTGTATTTACAAGTAAACAAGGGGGACTTTACTACGACTTTAATCACTGAACATTTTTCACTTTGCCAGTCTTATCAAAATGAGTAGTCAAACACTCCCTGTGCAAAAGGGCACAATGCATACCTATTTCATTGTGCAGATCACACAATCCATATCCAGCGTGAGTCACCTGTATTTCCTAGAGTCCCAGCTCGCATGCATTCCAAGCTTCACCCTTCCTCTGGACTGTGGACTGATCCTTGTGTAGACCAGCCTCTCCAGCAGTTGCAAACCTCTCTCCTTTAACCACCCTCACTGGAAGGTTCTCACCATTTTTCAATGTTAAACAAGGAAAGCTTCTCCTTGTGCAGTAAAAATACAAGATGGCCTTATTAACTTAAAATTAAATACTCCCAAGCATAAAATATATAGTAGATCTACATTAAATAAAGCAAACTTCCCACTGGTAACACTTGTTTGAGGCTGGCACCCATCAACACCATCCAACACCCAAGGCGTTTTGAAGGCTAAGTGACTGTCATCATCAGGAGGATAGGGAACCATCTTCCTTCACACTTTTATAAAAAATTAACATTCACTGATTTCTCCTCTCCCACGTAATACAAATTAACTGTTTCTAGAGAAGATGAGCTATCCCATTGCAAATGGCTCAGATATCATAGAAATTTATACAAAACATAAAATCTTCTATGTATCCAGAGTTTAAAAGTTTACATATTTGAAATACTGCACATGTCTAGTGGCATCCTAAAAGTTTCTTGGTCCAAGATATATAGTTATAAAAAGCAATTAAAGGCGAAGGCCACTTTCTGCAAAACATAATAAATGCACAAATATATGTAGCCACATATTGTGCATTTATTTATTTAATTTTACAAAATAAGCCTGCAAAGCATTGCAACTGTGATCAGTGGACTGCTTGTGCAATTCACAGGCTCCTGCACACCCCTCCTACAGCTCTGTCTGTACCGAAGTCAGGGGCAGACTGAACATTTGGAAACTCGGGCACTGCCTGAGGGCCCGGGGTCAGTAGGGGGCCCCATGAGATGCTCCTGGTACCTTTTTCATAGGCTTTTTTGAGTTTGGGCAAAGACACAGGGGCCCCATGATCCCCTATTGCCCGGGGACCCCATGAGTTGTCAGTCCGCCCCTGACCGAGGTACAGGCTTTCAGTTACTGAGCAGGAACAAATGTCAATAGACCTTGAGTGCAGTAATCTTTGCATTCTTCTGCCAATGATAATTACAAGTCTGTCTGCCACAGTGGCAAATGGGACCTGTTGGTGATTTCTCTGTGGTGGTTGTCTCTGAGACAACACAGCCATGCAGTAATAGCTGATTTAAAAATATAACAATAAAACCTGAAATCTTCCAAGGTTGTGAATTCTGTATATGAACTTGAAGCTAAACCTAGAGATGATCCCTTCTTTTTTTTTTTTTTTTTTACCTCCACAAAATGGGACTGGCATGGGGCTTTACATATCGAAGAAGGTAGATATATTAGAATGAAAGTAAAATATTTGCTAGGGAAAAACCATTCCAGGGAGGCAATCTCGCAGAACTACTGGGCAGACTTGCTGTCTACTGAAATCTAAACAATTCTGTCTAGGGGACTTGCACACGTATGGGAATTGCCATCGTTAACATCTTTTAAGATGTATGGTTCAGGACTGCTTTTTTTTTTTTTTTTTTTTTTTTTTTTTTTTTTTGAGTCACTGGCTTGAACTGGAACAAGCACACAGTCGTTCATGTCTGAAAAGCCTAAACTACCATCCTTCCTTCTCATTCCATGTCGTAGTTTAGTAAGCAAAGGCAGGATCAGGATTCCCTGGAGCCTGCACCTTTTTAGGAACAAACCGTTAACGACATCTCCCATACATCTACTGACAGATTTTCTTCAAAAGAAAGAGGACACATGTGATGTCATCTTCAACCTTGCATCACTACTCAGAACTAGCATATGCTTATCAGGTGGCCCAATACCTGTTATACACGTGCTTGTTCCAGGTTAATTACTCACTAAGCAGCAAAGTAAGAATATAGATGAGAGCTTCAAACCTTCAGATATATTGGCATCTCCCTTTATTCCTTTTTCAAAAATGAAAGCAGAACCTATCCTTTAAGCAGAGAAAGCGGCCATCTTCGCCTCTATTTAAACATGGTGTTGCACATGCTACCATAGTGCTAACATGACTTTCACACTTGCTAGTGTGCTTTTCACCAGAGGACGGCCTTGAACATAACTGTTTAGAAAAATGGTTACATCGGTGGGTTTAGTTCTGCTTTAATTTTATTATAACATTTATATTGTGTGTAGATGTGCTTTTAGTTTAAGAAGAGTATGGAAATTGAAGCACAAAATATTTGAGAGGAAGCTCATAATCTGTCAAAGTCTAGATGACATGTAACTGTAATAATTTAATCAAACATAATGGTAAAAAAATGTCCTGGTCTTGTGCCAGCTCTGCATATACAAGAGGCAATTCTCATCCACTGTCGGGAACGCCTCTACATTGCTGTGAAATTGTGTGAAACCGTTATCTTTAACAGAAAAAAAAGTGAGGGCTATTTCTGTTTTTTATCTTTCTAAACCTCCTCTTTCCCATTTTGGTAACTTGAGTCATTTTGTAACTTCTTTAAAATGAGAGGTTAAGCATACAGCTGTCTATATAAGCCAACCCATTAATGTGTGGTCACAGCCTAGCAGCTTCTTTACAGCAAACAATGGGCAGTGCTTGTTTCATTTTTCTATAACAGTTCTGAACAGCACAATGTTACATTCAATATTTTTCTAGTCTGGTGTATAGAGGGAATTTAGGAAAAAGAGCAAAATGGAGGAATTGGCAAGTGACGAGAAGCAGTGTACAGGTCGGTGTCACTTTATTTCCTGGTTTTCCTTTACTGGTAATGTCGTCCAAGATGAATTGCATTTTTGCCTCCTCTGGCGCATCACTTTTATAATTCTACATTATGTATTGTGCACTGTGCTTGCTTCCATGCTAGGAGTGTAGTTTTCAAGGACCCAATGGCAGAATATAAGTAGCATGCTAAAAATAACTGCCAGTTGCTGTTTGTATTTGCTAAAATTAAGTTCAGGAGTTCAGGAATGTTTATGTATTCACTATAAAATTGACATATATGAAATATAATGCTGGTAAATTTTTTAGCTTCGACCCTTTTTCTTTTTTTTAACAGCTCTGACACTGTAGTGGGCAGGTTTCTCACTGATGGAATATCTAAATACCACTGGAATAAAAAGGTTGTACTAGACCCTTCTGTCACCAAAACACTGACCGTCTCCAGAATCCCTAAACATAGATTTTCCATCCTAGAAATCATTATGCATAGTAAGGAACTGGAAGTGAAGATGGACTTTGGTGTGGTTAATAGGTATTATTTTCAAAGTTGGGCGGCACAGTGGCTTAGTGGTTAGCACTTCCGCCTGGAGGTACTAAGGTCGTTGGTTTGAATCCCAACCACAGCACCACCTGCTTGGAGTTTGCATGTTCTCCCTGTGCCTGCGTGGGTTTCCTCCAGGTACTCCGGTTTCCTCCCACACTCCAAAGACATGCAGGTAGGTTAATTGGATCCTGTATAAATTGTCCATAGTATGTGTATGTATGAATGTGAGTTAGGGACCTTAGATTGTACACCCCTTGAGGGTTAGGGACTGATGTGAATGTACAATATATATGTAAAGCGCTGCGTAAATTGACGGCGCTATATAAGTACCTGAAATAAATAAATAAATTTTCAGTATACATCAATGTGCAAAGAAAAAACAGTTAGGAAGGTTGTATTTTTGCACAGCTCAGCATATTGTAGAGCGTTACAACTCACTGCAACACTCAACAGGTAAAACAAAATCTCTGCTGTGGGGGGAAAAAAAAGAACCTCAGTGTAGTGCAATACCTTTAAAGATTATCCTGCAGTGACCAAAAAAAGAAATGAAGCACTGTAAATTACATATATCAGCATGTGTTGCAAGTGTTATGGTGTGAACTAGCTGTTCTTTGTAAATCTCATGTTCAAGCCATAAGGTATTGCTTGCATATATTAATAAGGCTTAAACTCTAAAACAGCAGTCTACAAACTTTCTAAACAAAGGGCCAGTTTACTGTCCTTCAGACTATAGGAAAGGAGGACTGTAACAAGTGGGAAAATGTGTCCGGTTTAGTGGTCAGTGGAAGTATAAAAAATTGTATAGCACCTGTGGTCAGCAGGAGGAGGAATAGTGCCCCACCACTGGTATTAATGGAAGGAATAATGCCCCATCAGTTGTGTCAGTGGGAAGAGCAGAGGACTAGTGCCTTATCGTTGGTGTCGGTGTAAGGAATAATGCCTTGTATCAGTTGGAGGAATAATGCCCTAAGGACCAGATAAGAGCAAGCAAAGGGCCGCAGTTTGGAGATCACTGCTCTAGGGCAACCTTTCTCAACTAGGGTTCCTCTAGAGGTTCCTAGGATCTCATTGAGCAATGAGCAGCTTCTTCCTCTCAGATAATTTCCCATTGACATCCAGATCCTTTTTTAGCAATCTGTAAACAGGGATTCTTTCCACTGACCACAAATGTATGCAGAATTTTTCCAACTGAACAGCATGCTAATAATCTGTGGACTGTAGATATAGTAATAACTAGCAGGGGTTTCTTTAGACCAGCCAGTAATTTCAAGGGTTCCTCCAAAAAAAGAAAAAAGAAAAAGGTTGCATAATGGGTTGTATTATTTCTGACATGATGGTTTTATCTTTTATGATCCCGTTTTACTGTTTTAGACTAATGTAATACTTCCCTGTGTAGGCTCTAAAGACAAATTTTGAATAGGTATGTACACAATGCTCACTGACCATATTGTGTTTTATTGTGAAGTCTATTGGATTGAATTGTTCCTGTATGACTTTAAATTCAAAAATAAAATAAAAAAAGTTGAGAGACTACTCCTAGAGTTTTTTTCCCTCATCAAGTTCTCATTTTGGAGGCCAATGTATTCTGCCAACATTTTTACAAAGGATGAAGATGTTCTCCATTTGAAGTTTGTATTTATTACAATTGAAGGGCAGTCATTTAAAGAGAGACAATGGAAGATTTGTGGTGTGTGTATAGGACAATACTTTCTATTTTTACTTTCTGGTTCCCTTGTCTGGTTCCATTGTCTAGCTGCATACAGTGGATATAAAAAGTCTACACACCCCTGTTAAAATGTCAGGTTTGTGTACTGTAAAAAAAATGAGACAAAGATAAATAATTTAAGAACTTTTTCTACCTTTTTAATGTGACCTATAAACTGTACAACTCAATTGAAAAACAAACTGAAATCTTTTAGGGGGGGAGTAAACCTAAAAAAACTAAAATAATGTGGTTGCATAAATGTTCACTCTCTCTTATAATTGGAGATGTAGCTGTGTTCAGAATTAAGCAATCACATTCAAAATCATGTTAAATGGAGGTCAGCAGTATACACCTGCCATCATTTAAAGTGTCTCTAATTAATCACAAATAAAGTTCAGCTGTTCCAGTAGGTTTTTCCTGACAATGGCAAAAGCCATGGTCCGCAGAAAGTTAACAATGAGATCCCTCTGATGCTTTGGAAAAAGGTATCAGTCAGGAGAAGAGTACAAACGAATTTCCAAGGCATTAGGTATACCATGGAACACAGTGAAGACCATCATCATCAAGTGAAGAAAATATGGTGCAACAGTGACATTACCAAGAACTGGACGTCCCACCAAAATTGATGAAAAGACGAAAAGAAAACTGGTCTGGGAGGCTGCCAAGAGGCCTAGAGCAACATGGAAGGAGCTGCAGGAATATCTGGCAAGTACTGGCTATGTGGTACATGTGGCAACAATCTTCCGTATTCTTCATATGTCTGGACTATGGGGTAGAGTGGCAAGATGGATGCCTTTTCTTATGCAGAAAAACATCCAAGCCTCGCTGTTTGCAAAACACATCTGAAGTCTCCCAAAAGCATGTGGGAAAATGTGTTATGGTCTGATAAAACCAAGGTTGAACTTTTTGGCCATAATTCCAAAAGATATGTTTGGTGCAAAAACAACACTGCACATCATCAAAAGAACACCATACCCACAGTGAAGAATGGTGGTGGCAGAAACATGCTGTTTTTCTTCAGCTGGAACTGGGGCCTTAGTCAAGGTAGAGGAAATTATGAACAGTTCCAGATACCATTCAGTACTGGCACAAAACCTTCAGGCTTCTGCTAGAAAGCTGAACATGAAGAGGAACGTCATCTTACAGCATGACAACGACCCAAAGGATACATCCAAATCAACAAAGGAATGGCTTCACCAGAAGAAGATGAAAGTTCTGGAATGGCACAGCCAAAGCCCAGACCTAAATCCGATCAAAAATCTGTGGGTGATCTGAAGAGGGCTGTGCACAGGAGATGCCCTCGCAATCTGACAGATTTGGAGTGTTTTTGCAAGGAAGAGTGGACAAATATTGCCAAGTCAAATGTGCCATGCTGATACTCATACCCAAAAAGACTGAGTGCTATAATAAAATCGAATGGTGCTTCAAAAAAGTATTAGTTTAAGGCTGTGCACACTTATGCAACCATATTATTTTAGTTTTTAATTTTTCTTCCCTCCACCTAAAAGATTTCAGTTTGTTCAATTGAGTTGTACAGTTTTTAGCTTACATTAAAGGTGGAAAAAGTTCTGAAATGATTTATCTTTGTCATTTTTTTACAGAAACCTAACATTTTAACAGGGGTGTGTAGACTTTTTATATCCACTGTATATGCATAGTTTGCGGTTTGTGTTACATAGACTGGTCTATATAAATGGTCTTCTCCAAAGGTGTTTTGTGTTGATACAGATATATAGACAATGTTTTTTGCTTGTAAACAAGGACATGATCCTGTCTCATTAGTCAATGTGCTGATGGTTTCTTCCCTAATAAGTAGGCTAGCTTTACAGATTGGTTATTACAGGGCTTTTTAGGGGATGTATTAAGCACAATGGTAATTTGTTTAGCTCTGTTGGATACAGATCTATGTGTTAAAGTTTACGTAAAAGCAACACTTTATTACTTTTTTTTCCCCATTTTTGTATAGAGTATTGATTGATTAGAGCTCCTAACAGGGTTTTATCGCTGTACATGTCCATATATTTGTCCTGGTGGCCAATGTCACTGGGACTGAAAGTGAGGGAAAATGTAAAATTTTGAGTTGGCACGAGGAGAGGAACACTAAGGAAATCTTTCAGTGGATACATATACTGTGATGACAACTGTGTAGGAGGAGATTTAGCTCACTTAGGAGATATTTGTTCTACATTCCTGTTGTGTCTGTAGGACAGCAAGTAAAGGAAGATATATTGAATGAAACACAAATGGCAAAAAGAAGTTTGGGATATATAAACATTGTCTAAATACCAGAGGCATGTGTATTATTACTTGAAAATGTATCCTCTGTGCAGGGGCTTTCTGTAATAAAGAGCAGCCACTGCTGTTCTCTCTCCTTGTACAGATGATTGGTCTTGTCTCCACCCCCTTCTGTAATTTTCTGCCAGCAGCCTGTAGTGGGTGGAGCCTGCTGGGTCCCTCTCACAGCTCTGCCCTCTGCACAGGCTATGAAAAGCACAGTGATTATGTTACTGCCTTATTTACAAGGCAATAGCTTGGTTTGCAGAGGCAATTTTGGTGCACACAAAGTGGATGCATCTTCTTTGTGGCTTATGAGGAATAAAAAATGTTTGTTTTGAGTTCAGCTTTAAGGCTTTGCTGTTATTGTTTTTCTATTGGAATGCTATTGTTAATTTATATAACTTTTAGAAGTCAGCTTTTGCAAGTGCAGGCCTTTGTTTCAGATAGGGAGATGAAGAATTCAAGAATAAAGGTAAATGGCACAGAATATAAGACACAGCCAATATTCTAGAACACTGTTAGAATAGACTGGAGATCATATTTAAACTAAATTCAAACCTTTTTTTGTTTTAGTTTTGAATTGTGTGCAGAGAGATTAAAACCCCATTCACTGCCACCTCTACCCTCGTTGGGGATATTCTCCCTCTCTATTTGTCTTGTTTACCATTATCAGCAAAGTTGAAAGTAAAAGAAAAAATCTGTCCCCAGAACAGTAATAGAGGGGAAATCTTTCAAGGGGGACACTAGTTCAATGGACTGCCCTAATTTGCAGGGATTTTCTAACTTCCTGCATTGGTTATGGCACAGGAAGTGAAGATAAGTCTCCCCAATTGAATACAGTGAAAAAAGCTGACAGGGGTTCCTATACTATCACCAGCCCTATCCCTAAAATAAAAATTGCCTGTAGCTCTACTTTAACAATGAAACAATACCTTTTTTTAGAAAAAAAAATAATAATCTTAGCATCTAAGGTCATTGACAAACACTGGCCTGTTTTAAATGAAAAGCTCTAAGCATCCAGAAATGTAGAGGTTTTTCCACTGACGTCATACAAACAGACTCATTCTTCATTAAATAGATAAGCCAATGACAAGCATGTAGTAGGCCCTTGGAATGACTTTGCTCATTTTGGCTAAATAAATATTTCCTGTAAATCTGTGTGGATCTCAAAGCGATTAAACCACTAACTTTACTAAGGCCCCTTTAACACGGGCATTCCGATCAGGTCTGCCTGTCAATTTTTCAAGTGGGCCTGATCGGAAGGTCCATGGAGTTCTCTGGACAGGCGGATGTAAACTGACTTGTGTCAATTTTTTTTTTTTATACCCACCTACCTCCGGGTTTGTCCAGGTCCATCAAGAAAAACAGAAAAGGAATGCATCCTTTTCTGTTTTTGTAGACCAGACTGGAGGTAATCGGTGGAAACTATTTACACCAGGCAACCCATAGAGCTGACAGGGGGCCGTCAGGCAGAAACTGAATGGACATTGGATGTGACATCCATGCCCTTCGGCTCTGATCATATACTCAGATTGCCTGCTGATTGGAGGGAAATCTGCTTGTGTGAAAGGGGCCTAAGAGTCAGGCACCTAAATATACCTGCACATATATTCTCAGTATCTTCTCCAATTCCCCATAACCTGTATCTCACTATGGCTACCTCACTGTGACTGTCAGCCTCATAGTGATGTGTAGGAATCGCAGGGAGGGACTAGGAGATAGATGGATAATTGTATGGCATTTACTGTAGGTGAATCTTACTGCGTTCTTACTGTGGTGTCCCTATGAGATGTGTGTTGGAGTGGAGGGGGTTTGGGATCATAGGAAAAATAATAAATGTTTGGATTTGGAGATTAGATGCATAAATTTACATTTTGTTTTTAGAAGTGCACCCACATCGAACTGTTATTTGCAATTGAATATGAGAAAAACTAAAAAAATAAGCTGTTTTGAAGCTCCCATGCAATCACCCACTCACCAAAGGCACCCTTTCTTAAATTTTCTATGATCTCCTTTTTCACACGATCTCAAAACATATAATGCCTCCTACTTTAAAATTAAGGGTAGACGTAGTTGCATTCTGCAGATAGCTCAGTACATGAGCACTGTCATGCTTCTAGTGGTTAGTAAATTTAATGGGAATGTAGTAGTAAAATAACGGTAGTGAGTGCTCTCTAGTAAAGCAGCTGATACACTCAGGTAACCAACTAAATGTCAAGGTCCTACCTTTTCCCTGAGGTTATGTTACTCCATGTGCTGGCGTCCATCTTGGATTTTGCTGTGCATGGTGGGAATCCTTTTATGCCTTCAGGTCTCTGAGGTCCACCCCCCAGAGGGGCGTGGCTGATGACATATAAGCCTGTGGCCCGCACATGCTCTTTGCACTTGTGTCTTGTGTCTTTGTGTTGCTATTACTCTGTTCTGACTCTCGTGACTCTCCAGGTATCTGATTTGGCTTGTGACTTGACTATTCTTTGTATTCTCCTTTGATCTGACCCTCTGTTGCTGAACCCGGCTCGTGACCTGTGATTCTCGTCTGCTGTCCTGTACTGTTTTGTCCTGTTGTTGTTGACCCCGGCCTGTCTGACTACTCTTTTTTGTCTCTTCCACCAGCTACACGCCATTGGCGGCGGCCATTACCGCAGCTGAGGTGTCTCGGGGGCCACGACCTGGTTCCTGGCTGTGTCAAGTCCATCACCACCATCAGGGGCCCTGGTGAAGGGCAGCCTGGGACTTAGACTCCGCGCCCTGAGGGACTTCGGTCTGTGGGTGGTGGTTGTCGTCAGCCAGTGCGTTACATTGTTAGGCCTGCCAGTCCGTTCCTCGGCTCCTGCCCTGACATTACACAAGTGCCATGAACCCTGACGGTGCATGCACGCCTTCGCTCCCAACGCTAGTCGCCAGACTCGATCAACAGGATCACCTGTTGGATCAGTTCGCTCAGGCGTTGCAAACTCTGCTTGCACGCACTGCACACCTTGCTCCTGGTGCTATTAGGCCGGTAGTCACTCTGGTAGTCTCTCCCGCTGCTTCTCCGCCTATTGCGTCCACCACCTCGGTGGCTGCATCAGCCGCACCCGGAGGTATGACTGGTTCTGCCCCTCTTCCACAGCGCTTTGGGGGTGAGCCGAGTCAGTGTCGTGGGTTCCTCAACCAGGTGGGTATTTATTTTGAATTAATACCCCACGCCTTCCCGCCTGAGAGGTAAAAGGTTGGGTTCCTAATTTCACTACTCTCAGACAAGGCCTTGGCCTGGGCAAATCCCTTATGGGAGAGGAACGACTCGGTGATTCAAGATTTTTCCGGTTTTGTCGATGCCTTCCGTAGGGTATTCGACGTACCGGCTCGTTCCGCCTCGGCGGCCAAGCTGCTCATGACCATGCATCAGGGTTCACGGACCGTGGCCGAGTACGCCATAGAGTTTCGTACCCTGGCGGCCGAGTACGCCATAGAGTTTCGTACCCTGGCGGCAGAGGTCGGTTGGAACAATGAGGCTCTGGTGGCTGCGTTTTCCCATGGTTTTTCTGACACACTGAAGGACGAGATTGCAGCTAAGGAACTGCCTGTGGTGTTGGAGGAGCTCATCTCTTTCCTGATCCTGATTGACACCAGGCTCAGGGAGAGGCCTTCACTCAAGGAACGCCTGCGGAGGCCTTCCAATCGACTGGCACCTGCGTTTTCTGTCCCACCCGTTCCTCCCTCTCCTCCCACGCCTCCTGGGGATAGATTGTCTGGTGGTGAGCCCATGCAGCTGGGGTTTGCTCGCCTTTCCGAGGGAGAGCGGGCCGCTCGGCGTCGGGAGGGTCGCTGCCTGTACTGTGGTCTTGGTGGGCACTTTCGGCAGTCCTGTCCGGTCCGTCCGGGAAACGCTCGCACCTGACATCCTGTCGGGGACAGATCTTGGGTGGAGTCTCCTCGTCTCCGGCGTCCCGCAGAGATAAGCCACTGATCACCGTTGTCCTCTCTTGGGCGGAGGGCTCGGTGACGGCCCAGGCGTTGGTAGATTCTGGGGCCAGCGGGTTGTTTATGGACAGCTCGTTTGCTGCCCAGCACTCCATTCCCCTGCAGGCTCGAGTTACCCCATTGGTTCTTGAGGCGATAGATGGCAGGCCCCTGCAACCACCGCAGGTTACCCACGAGACTGTGCCAGTGGAAGTAGCTATTGGGGCTGTTCACAGGGAATTGGCCTGTTTCCAGGTGATTTCTTCTCCGCACTATTCGGTGGTTTTGGGGTATCCCTGGCTCCAGATGCACAATCCAACCTTCAATTGGCAAACAGCCGAGATTCTCTCGTGGTCTCCACAGTGTGGGGCCGGGTGCATCCGTGGGCCGGTTAAGGTGCTGTGTGCCTCCTCGGACTCTGCGTTGCCCACTGATTATGGGGAGTACCAGGACGTGTTTGATAAGGTACGCGCTGGTGCCTTACCTGCTCATCGTCCTTACGACTGCGCCATATCCTTGCAACCCGGTGCCACTCCTCCGCGTGGCAGGGTGTATCCTCTCTCGGTTGCGGAGAATAAGGCCATGGAGGAGTACGTTGCGGATGCGCTTTCCCGGGGGCACATTCGTAAGTCTACTTCCCCAGCAGGAGCGGGCTTTTTCTTTGTAAAGAAGAAGGGTGGTGAATTGAGGCCTTGCATTGATTATAGGGGTCTTAATCGAATCACCACTAAGAATGCCTACCCGATTCCCTTGATTACTGAGTTGTTCGACCGCCTTAAGGGGGCAACAGTCTTTACCAAACTTGACCTTAGGGCGGCGTACAACCTCGTACGGATCAAACAGGGGGATGAGTGGAAGACCGCGTTTAACACCAGAACCGGTCACTACGAATACCTGGTGATGCCCTTCGGGTTGTGTAACGCGCCCGCAGTTTTTCAGGAATTCATAAATGATGTCCTTCGTGACTTGTTGCAGCAGTGCGTGGTGGTTTACCTGGATGACATCCTGGTTTACTCTGCCTCCATGGAGTCCCATATCCAGGATGTCAAGCAGGTGCTGCAACGATTACGTGAGAACAAACTTTTTTGTAAACTTGAGAAGTGCGAATTCCATCGATCCCAAGTTGCCTTTTTAGGCTACATCATTTCTGCGGAGGGATTTTCCATGGACCCTCAGAAGGTTTCGGCGGTTCTGCAGTGGCCTCGTCCCAATGGTCTTCGGCCCATTCAGCGCTTTTTGGGTTTTGCCAACTACTATCGGAAGTTCATCCGGAACTTCTCCACGCTGGCAAAGCCTCTCTCAGACCTAACCAAGAAGGGCAGTAATCCTCACGAGTGGCCACCCGAGGCCATCGTAGCTTTCGAGGCTCTGAAATCCGCCTTCGCGTCGGCTCCGATACTGTCTCATCCCAATCCTGGATTGCCCTTCGTCCTTGAGGTTGATGCATCCGAGACGGGAGTAGGCTCTCTCCTGTCTCAACGTCGGTCGCCCGATGGACCCCTACTTCCCTGTGGGTTCTACTCCAGGAAGCTTTCCTCTGCAGAGTGCAACTACCAGATTGGAGATAGGGAGTTGTTGGCCATCATTCTGGCTCTCAAGGAATGGAGGCACCTGCTCGAGGGCTCCGCGGTTCCGGTCCTCATTCTTACCGATCATAAGAACCTGACTTATCTTTCGGAGGCCAAAAGATTGACACCCCGCCAGGCCAGATGGGCTCTGTTCTTGTCACGCTTCAACTATGTGGTTTCATATTTGCCTGGTTCCAAGAATGTCAGGGCTGATGCGTTATCACGGCAATACTCTGAGTTGTCCAGGGAAGACTCTGAGCCAATCTCAGTTATTCCTCCAGATCAGATCCTGGCTGCCATTCGCACCAATCTGACCTCTCCTCTTGGGGAGCAGATTTTGGCGGCTCAATCTGATGCTCCTCCCGGGAAGCCGGAGGGTAGATGTTTTGTACCCGAGGGATTGTGCACCCGCCTGCTGCGTACCTACCATAACGCCAAAACTGCCGGGCATCCGGGGAAGAACCAGCTGTGTTGGATCGTCTCTCGCTTATTCTGGTGGCCAACCCTCCGTGCCGACATTGCCTCTTATATAGCGGCATGTTCGATCTGTGCCCAGAACAAGTCTCCACGGCATCTCCCTTTGGGTCTTCTGCAACCCATTCCCAATGGGGAGCGTCCTTGGTCACACCTAGGTATGGACTTTATTGTAGACCTCCCAGTGTCTCGGGGTCATACGGTCATCCTCATGATCGTCGATCGGTTTTCCAAGATGTGCCATTGCATTCCACTCAGGAAATTACAAACCGCGCAAGAACTGGCCACGGTCTTTTCCAGGGAGATTTTTCGCCTGCATGGGTTGCCTAAGGTGATTGTCTCGGACCGCGGGAGTCAGTTCATGTCCAGATTCTGGCGCGCCTTCTGCTCCCAGTTGGGTATTAGTCTCTCCTTTTCCTCAGCCTACCACCCGCAGTCCAATGGGGCTGCGGAGCATTCCAATCAGGCCTTAGAACAATTCCTTCGGTGTTATATTTCAGACCATCAGGACGATTGGGCCGATCTCCTGCCTTGGGCAGAGTTTGCCAGGAACTCGGCGGTCAACTCCTCCTCCGGGATGTCTCCCTTCATGGCCAACTATGGGTTCCAACCCGCGGTATTACCTGAGAGGTTCTCACCACAGGACATTCCGGCTGTGGAGAACCATCTTGCTGCCCTGCGTTCTTCATGGGGGCAGATCCAGAGGGCCTTGAGGGACTCAGCTCAGCGCCAGAAGTTCCAGGCTGATCGCAGACGGTTGCCCGCTCCTTCATACCAGGTCGGCGATCGGGTGTGGTTGTCTACTCGCAACCTCAATCTTCGGGTGCCCACACCCAAACTAGCTCCCCGTTTTGTCAGTCCTTTCCGCATTCTCCGCAAAGTGAATCCGGTGGCCTATGCCCTTGCCCTTCCGTCTGGGATGCGGATCTCCAATATCTTTCATGTTTCCCTGTTGAAACCTCTGATCTGCAATCGCTTCACTACCTCTCTGCCTCGGTCCCATCCTGTCCGGGTTGACGGTCATGAGGAGTATGAGGTGAGCCGGATCCTGGACTCTCGATTGGTGCGCGGTCGATTACAGTTCCTGGTTCATTGGCGCGGTTATGGTCCTGAGGAGCGTTCCTGGGTTCCTTCCGCGCATGCTCCTGCCCTCCTCCGCGCTTTTCATACCCGCTTTCCTCAGAAACCTTTTGTTGAGCCGCGGAGGGGGAGGGGCCCTTGAGGAGGAGGTACTGTCAAGGTCCTACCTTTTCCCTGAGGTTATGTTACTCCATGTGCTGGCGTCCATCTTGGATTTTGCTGTGCATGGTGGGAATCCTTTTATGCCTTCAGGTCTCTGAGGTCCACCCCCCAGAGGGGCGTGGCTGATGACATATAAGCCTGTGGCCCGCACATGCTCTTTGCACTTGTGTCTTGTGTCTTTGTGTTGCTATTACTCTGTTCTGACTCTCGTGACTCTCCAGGTATCTGATTTGGCTTGTGACTTGACTATTCTTTGTATTCTCCTTTGATCTGACCCTCTGTTGCTGAACCCGGCTCGTGACCTGTGATTCTCGTCTGCTGTCCTGTACTGTTTTGTCCTGTTGTTGTTGACCCCGGCCTGTCTGACTACTCTTTTGTCTCTTCCACCAGCTACACGCCATTGGTGGCGGCCATTACCGCAGCTGAGGTGTCTCGGGGGCCGCGACCTGGTTCCTGGCTGCGTCAAGTCCATCCCCACCATCAGGGGCCCTGGTGAAGGGCAGCCTGGGACTTAGACTCCGCGCCCTGAGGGACTTTGGTCTGTGGGTGGTGGTTGTCGTCAGCCAGTGCGTTACATTGTTAGGCCTGCCTGTCCGTTCCTCGGCTCCTGCCCTGACACTAAAACCCTTAAAAGTACAATAAAGTGCAGTGCTAAAGCAAAAACAAAGAAATGATCACAGTAAAGAACTGGATATGAATCCGTCTGTGAAGATATGATAAATCCAGGAGTTTATTACTCAGGGATTGCTGCTCTCCAAGTATAAATTGCAAGGCTTGTCCGTTACTTTTATACAGTAAGTGGTCTTGATAGATGCATCAGGAACTAGCTTTCAAACTGACAGCTGAGCCCTGCAAGTGAATTGTGGTAAAAACTGGAAGCATAAACAAACTTCCCTTGTGTTTAAAACCAGAATCTGCTTTTAATATGTACAGTATGAGTGTGATTAAAGTATTAGGAATACCTAGCTGAATTAAAGTTTGTTTTAATATTTGTCTTGAACGTCACTTTAAATTTACTACATTTGCTCCTCACTCCTAGGCCAGGAGGATTTTTCATTCAATAATGTCCATGTAGATAACAAACCTAGTATTTTATGATGTTACTGTTACTTAACCCCTTCATGACGAAGTGTAAAAAAAATCTTAATGCCTAAACACCGTTTTTCAACTTTGACACGTTCGTAAAACTGTACATGTGCAGTTGAACTGTACTATCCAGGTAAATTACTGTATACATTGTTTTTTCTTTCAAGCAAATTGGGCTTCCATTTGGTGGTGAGAGATAATGGATTTTTCCTGATTATTTATTTTTTTTAAATATTATCAAAGAAAAAGTGGCACAAAATTTTTAAAAATCCAGTTTATTAATATGTACCTGTATATTTCTTGCTTTTACCATAACCTACCAGCAAAGAGCAACCCAAAATAAATTTTCTTGCTTCTGATGATCGCAGTGATACCATGTTATTTTTTTTGTTTTGTACCCTTAGTAGGGACCAGAAACAATAGTGTGCATTTATCTTTTTTTTTACTCTACAGAAAACACACTGACACTTCAGTGATACTAAATTTAAAAACTGTTTTTGTTTTGTTTGTTTTTTTTATCCGACCTAAAATACACTGGCCCTGGCCTTTGATCCCAACCTTTGTCTCTGACCATGTCTTTTGACCCCAACTCTAACCCTGGAGAAGGGTTAAAGTAGAATTAAAGGCAATTTTTTTTTATATTGGACAGGGTTAGAGCTATAACCTGTCAGTTTTATTCTATCTATGTGCCATTGGAGAGACTTCACTTCTGTCACATAACCAAAACAGGTAGTGAAAGGAAATACTCCTATGTGAGGGAATCCTTGGTCATCAGAACTAGTGCCCCCATTGGAAATTGTCCCTGATTATTACTGTTCTAGGGACTACCCAAAATGTGGGATCTTTTTCATTTTCACTCTTGGTGATTAACAGTATAACAGGACAAATAAAGAGGGCGAATCTCCTTAACAGGGGCACAGGCAGCAATAGGCACCTTAGAGGTGTTCTAAATCCTTGCCACTCTATCCAAAATGTAGAAAAAAAATGTCTTTAGTTATACTTTGTACATATATAGTAAAACTCACTGTATATGCTATGGATAACAAAAGTAGGGTAATTCCCTTTTTGGGTTATTTTAGAATAGTATAATGCAATTACAAATAATAATGATTCTGTGTGTGTGTGTTTGTGGCTTATATTGTGGATGGTGATCACAGAACATTTTATAGTGTGGTGTTTCCCTGCTAAGGCATTGGTTCTATTCCACTCAAGGGTAGATGACATGTAGAATCAATAATATACAATACTACTAAAGAGGTTTTTGTCATGTTTTGAGTTGGCTGTAATTGCTGGACAATTATCTGTATCTGCCCATTTATTTACAATTTATCAAATTTTTCCTTATTTTGTAGTAACCATGAAGGACCGTCTGAGTGAGCTCCTTGAATATTCAAGACTTCATAGTCAATATATTGAAAATGATGAAGAAGATCTTTCTCAAGAACTTGCTATGTTTGAAACTGACCATTCTTTGGAAGTCCTCTACAATGATATACAGCTCATTCGGACAGAGAACCACTTATTAAAAGTTGATGTAAAACGACTGGGGAAGCAAACCACACGCTTTCTCACTTCAATGCGTCGCCTTAGCAGTATCAAAAGAGATTCAAACAGTATTGCTAAAGACATTAAGTTACGGGGAGAAGGCATTCACAGAAAGCTTCAAAGCCTCAAAAACCTTAGTGAAGGTGCTGAGAATGTACATGGGGAAAATGCTGTTATTGCACGTGTGGCTAAAGCACAATATATTACTCTTACACGTGCCTTCCAGAAAGCCATGGTTGAATACAATGAAGCTGAAATGGTTCAAAGGGAGAACTGCAAGATCCGCATACAGCGGCAGTTGGAAATCATGGGCAAAGATATATCTGGAAACCAGATAGAAGACATGATAGAACAAGGAAAATGGGATGTCTTCTCTGAAAATCTTCTTTCTGATGTTAAAGTTGCTCGTTCAGCCCTTAATGAAATTGAAACTCGACACAAAGAATTGCTAAAGCTGGAGACTCGTATAAGAGAGGTCCATGACCTCTTCTTACAGATGGCCTTGTTGGTTGAGGAGCAGGCTGAGACTCTGAATGTTATTGAATTAAATGTGGAAAAGGTTAAAGATTATGTTACTGTTGCCAAAGCTCAGATCAAACAAGCCGTGGAATATAAAAAGAAGAATCCGTGCCGTCAATGTTTCTGTTGTTGCTTTCCTTGCTGTAACTAAACTAAAATAATCTAAATGGCAGTGTTAAAAGACTGGATTTTCCAAGGGAAAAAAACTGTTCCAATGTTTATGGACATCATTTAAATCCAACAGAATGGATGCTACAGGCTAAACAAATATTTTTGTAGGGACCCAGTTGGTCACAAAATGTGTGAAAAATTAAATATAGTTGCATTTGAAGATGAGGTGTTCATCATCTTCTAAACGTATAAGAATTAGTAAAGGTGAAAAACTGCATGTTTCTGAGGTGGTGAGGGCCAAAGGATTCCAACTATTATAATATAATTGAAACTATGATATACTTCCGTATTTAGGCAAACATTAGCATACACATGCATGCATTAGTCACTGTGAATGGTTTTAAAGTTTATTTTTATGTTATATGCAGAAAGACATTAATAAATGGCTTGGTGTTCTGTCCTTTTATGATAATGCTGTATTATTAAAAGTGTAAAATGATCTTCTAAATGTCTGTTTGTTAAGCTTGCCATACATTTTACCATCTAAATGTACAATTTTCTTTACATCTACCCAAAAAAAAAATTGTTTAGGCTTACATAGGTTTGCTAAATATAAAATAAACTGTGCAGTTAATGTATAGTCAAGTTGTAGTATATGGTCAGCTTTAGTGTTACCAAATCTGATGTTGCACCTTTATAAATAGATAACAAACCTATCAGGATTTAAAAATTCACACGCTCGAGAAATGGCAACAAGCTACAGCACCTAAAAAAAATAATTTCCATAGGAGACACTTCAAAAGCCTTTTCAGGTTACCAGTTTAGAGTTAAACATGTGCTCTGGTAGTAGCATTATTACTCTCACTCTGACGTTCATGGTGACACCTCACGTGTGATGCAATCAATTACATATGTGTGTGGGATCCACATGCGTATTTGCATTTGCACACGGGAGTTCTTTAAAAAAAATAATTTTTTTTTACTTCCCCTTTTTTTTTTTTTTTACACTTTTTGTCATTCAAGTTGATTGCTATAACAAGGAATCTGCTACATCCCTTGCAATAGCTTGGGAAGTGACAGGTACTCTTTATTGAGAGGTTGCAAGGGCATTGGCTGCTTCCCTGGCAGATTGCTGGCCAGATAAACTCTGAACTGAAACCAGAAGTGATGAAATCCTTGTCACTTCTAGTTTAATTCAAAAGAGAGGAGTGGGAGAAAGGCATGTTCCTCCTTCTCCCCTGTGAGCAGCAAGCCCAACCGCTTGCAGCAGCCCTAGGCTCGCTGATGAAACAGAAGAGCCTGGGAACAGCAGCGGTTGGAAGAGGGGGTTGGCCCTCTCTGAGCTTTGTAACTGTGATCTGGCAACTGTAGCTGCTGCCTCTAAAAAAAATTACACCAAGATCACAGCTGCAGCCAAGACTCTGATATAGCCATTTCTCACCAAAGATGTGTGTGTATATACTGGATGGGACCAGTCTGGTTGTGTGATCCTGCAGCTATGGCTCCCCTGTTTTGACAATTCAGCGCTCAACAATGGCTGGGAATTCCAGGAGTCATGATGTCACGCCAAGGCTACCATGGCCCAGCTCTTGTCGACATTCCCTCTTCTCCCTGGCAGCTGCTGCTCACTGACATAGGGGAGTTGGAGCTGCAGGATCACATGACCAGATCAGAGTGGACTAAAAAATGTAAGTATGCAGATTTTGTACACAGGGTAGGCAGAATAGGTAAGCTGGAAAAACCATCAGCAAATATAAATGAGTGCTTAGTGGCAGCACAACTGAATATATAACATCGTTGGTACAAAACCACAAGTATTTAGCTCACTGTTACATTTTAATCTTTTTAAAACAGAGTATACAGACAGATATAAAATATATTTAACACCGTTCTGTATTCTTTTAAAATAATAATTAAATTTGGTTGTACATACAACCAACCAACATACGTACTTGAATCTCGATATCAACCTTCATCTTGTCTTGCATCAGGAGCTAATCAGACTCCTATGTATGCACATGTGTACTGACTGGGAGAGACCATAGTTATGCGGGGTATACACTAAGTTTTTTTTTTTTATTTATTTTTTGTTCGACCCAGCAAGCTGAACAAACAAACTTTCAGAGCACTGTACTAACACAAGTGATGCTAAGCTACTGTATTCTGACAGGGAGACTGCCCCCACAGAACACACTGGTTGGCGCTGGCAGCCAGTGGTCGGATGCTGGTTTTCCAAAAGGCCCGACAGGCAGCTGTACACACGGGCCAAATGTCAGCTGGTTCCTGCCGAACCGACCATTTTCGGCCAACTTTCAGCCATGTGTACCCAGCCTTACCCTACATCTCTGTGGTGCTGTTCATTTATTGTTCAGTCAGTAGGCTGTAGTGTTGCCCTCCTGGGTGTCGTGTCTGGCAGAATCACAAATGTTGCTGGACAAATCCTTTGCCACGAAAGATATTTCATATCTATTTATTTCAACTGTTTTTAGCTGTTTGCCTGCAGTTCAAGTTTAAAGCTGAACTCCAGGCATAATCGTCATTGTATACTTACTGTACATTGTGCCAAACTAGACCAATGTAGGTGTGCAATTAATATCATACCTGGAGTCCAGCTTTAATTACAAACACGGAGGGTTACAAGTAGGGATGGATCTAGCCTACTGATCTGGGAGTGCAGTAAAAAAGTCATGAGTCAATTTCAACACTGTGTGAGTCGCTGACAGTCTTTCATCTCAGACCTAGACCTGGGAAACACTAAAATGTATTAAGTTTTAATTTGATTAGGATGATTAAACAAAACCTGTGCCCCCTTATATCAGATGTCCCTATCAGAGTCTCCCTTTACATAAGGAGTACTCTTCAGGGTCCCTCTTTACATCATGACTACTCATTGGAGTAGTCCGGTTCCCATCTAAGTGCCCCCTTACATCGAGTGTCCCCATCTGAATGCCCTCTTACATCAGGTGTCCCCATCAAAGTCCCCCTTACATCAGTGTTACTAATCCGAGTGCCCCTTACATCAGGTTCCCATCAGAGTGCCCCTTTACATCAGGTATCCCCACCAGAGTTACCCTTTTACATCATTATCCCCACCACATCACCCTTACATCAGGTGTTCCTATATGAATGCCCCCTTACATCAGGCGTTCTCAACAGATTGCCCCCTTACATCAGATGTCCCCATCAGAGTGCCCCTTACATCAGTGTTCCTAATCAGAGTGCCCCTTATATCAGGTGTCCCCATCAGAGTCGTCCTTACATCAGTGTTCCTAATCTGAGTGCCCCTTACATCAGGTTCCCATCAAAGTGCCCCCTTACATCTGGTATCCCCCCCAGAGTTACCATCTTACATCATTATCCCCACCAGAGTACCCTCTTACATCAGGTGTCCCCACCAGAGTTCCCGCCTTACATCCGGTATCCCCATCTGAATGCCCCCTTACATCAAGTGTCTCCATTTGAATGCCCCCTTACATCAGGTGTTCCCATCAGAGTGACCCCTTACATCAGGTGTTCCCATCAGAGTGATCCCTTACATCAGGTGTCCCCACCAGTGTTCCCCTCTTACATCATTATCCCCATCAGAGTGCCCCCTTACATCAGGTGTCCCCACCAGAGTGCCCCCTTACTCAGGTGTCCCCATCAGTGTGCCCCCTTACATCAGGTGTTCCTAATCCAAGTGCCCCTTACATCAGGATGCCTCCTTACACCAGGTGTCCCCACCAGAGTGCCCTATACATCAGGTGTTTCCACCAGAGTGCCCCCTTACATCAGGTGTCCCCATCAGGGTCCCCCTTACATCAGTGTTCCTAATAAAGTCCCCCCTTAAATCAAATGTCTTCAACAGAGTGCCTTCTTACTGATGTATTACTGTCCCTATTAAACTGCCCCTTACATTAGTATCCTTAACAGAGTCCCCCCCCCCCCCTTTAAATATGATCAGTTATCCCTATCAGTATGCATCCTTACATCAGCTGTCTGCATCAGACTGGCTCATGGATCAGTGGATACACTCTCAGAGACCTGGGGGTGCACAGCTAAAATCTGGGGGGGGTACAACCCACAACAGCACACCCATAGATCCGGCCCTGGTTACAAGTTCTATTACTCAAAGGGAAGCCAATGGCTCACAGACTTCTACAATATTGAACACCTTTAAAAGAAAAGTATGGAGTTGCTTTTTTGTTTTTGTTTTAAAAATCATACTTAGGTGAAGATGCTGCATCTGTCCCTCTGCCGGCTATAAGGGTGAGAACTGAGCGATCAGACACCACTGATCGCTCCGTTCTCCCTGCAACTCTGAGCCCTGTCAGTCACCGCTGTCTGCTCTGCCGCCCCCCCAGGGCTCTCTGGAGCACTGGGCTGTGGAGGGGTCTGGAGTGGCTGTTAAATTGCACTGTTCTTCTTTTTTTTTTTTTTTTTTCTTGTTTTTCTTCATTTGTTTTCCAGATCTGAATGGTTGAACCTTTTTGCATTTTAGGCTTTGAACACATACAATTATACAACACATATAAGCTTATTTTATTCGGCCCTACTATGAGCAACAAATTGCACAATACAAAGAAATCCTAACACCCAGCAATGCAGAATTAATGCACAGGTTAAAGTAGTTACAAAAGCAAATAATTTTTTTTTTTAAAAGTCCCATTACCTGTTTGCTCCCCCCCATCCCCAATACTTATCTGAGCCCTCTCTTGATCCATTAGCGTGCCTGTCTGCAGCAGAGCTGCTGTCTCCCTGGTCTCACAGGACAGACTGAGAGCTGTGGGAGCCTTTGACTCCTGCTGCTGTCAGTCAAATCCAGTAAGGCAGGAGCAGGGGGCAGGTCTAGGCAAAGCTGCCTGTGTCAATGATTATACACAGCCCAGCATGGGAGCAAACCCGCACCTGTGCCCCCACTGCAAGCGGTTTACTATGAGGGCATACTAAGGAGGGGAGGAGCAGACAGCAACAGCAGGAGACTTCAGAAGAGGAGGTAAGGGAGCGCTCTGTGCAATACCATTGTGCAGAGCAGGTATGTATAACTAGTTTTATTGTAGGAAAAAAATGGAGCCTTTATAACCAATTTAAAGTGGCTCTCCACCCACCCTCTTCCGGATATTTTTTTTTCCAAACCCCACCTACCTTGTACAGGTTCTGAACATTATAGATAGTCACTTGCCCAGTGGATCCAGCATTGTCCTGCAGAATCCTCACAGTATTCTGGTCCCTCTCTGTCCCGCACTGACATCTTCCTGTGTGACCTCATCACGAGGTCCGGTGGTTCTTCTGGGTTCAGCTGCTAGGCCTCAAGATGATGTGCCGCTAGGCCGGTCCTCCCTCCTTCTTGTAGGACTATGCCTCCTGGGCAGGGGCGGACTGACAACTCATGGGGCCCTTCGGGCAATAGGGGATCATGGGGCCCCTGTGTCCTTGCCCAAACTCAAAAAAAGCCTATGAAAAAGGTACCAGGGGCATCTCATGGGGCCCCGGGCCCTTGGGCAGTGCCCGAGTTTCCAAATGGTCAGTCCGCCCCTGCTCCTGGGATATGTGACTTGCATATCCCAGAAGGCACAGCAGGCATAATGCATGTAATTTGCCTAAGAAAGTGTCGTGCATGGGGGGGGGGCAGAACTCTTTTCACGAAAAAAGGGAAATAAACCAAAAAAGAAAGTGTGCTCTGTGTGGAGAGGAAGGAACTTAAATCTGAGGCCAAAGATCCGCTTTAAGATGTGTAAAGAAAAAGCCAGACAAAGGTTGTTAAAGATATACATAGCAATACCTTCTCATTAAAGGAAACCTGTACTGACAGAATTTGGAGGCTAACGTTTCTGCCCTCTCCTCCTGAACATGCCAGTTGCCTTCTTGTCACAGATAGGCAGCACTGATGGACACTGATAGGCGGTACTGATGGGTGGTACTGACTGACGGCACTGACTGGTGGCACTGCTGAGCACTGATGGGCAGCATGGCTGGGTGGCACTGATGGGGGGCACTGCTGGGCACAGGTGGGTGGCACTGCTGGGAACAGGTGGGTGGCACTGCTGGGAACAGGTGGGTGGCACTGCTGGGTGCTGGGCACTGGTGGGAGGCACTGATCATCATGGCACTGATCAATTGACAATTGCCGGTTATCGTCAGTACTTTCCTCACGCTATGACAGCGTGAGGAAAGTGCAGCCGATAACCGGCAACTGTATTTACCCGATGATCTGCTGTGTCATTGGACACAGTTGATCATGTGGTAAAAGGCCGCTGTGATTGGCCTTTTACCACATCACGTGATCAGCTGTGTCCTTAGGACACAGTGTTCATGGAGATCGCCGGGGTGTGCGCCGCTGGGGGCGCGCATTCTGGGAGGACATCATATGACGCCCTCCGAGAACTGGACAACCGCGCTGTAGCAGTTATTCGGCTATAGCGTGGTTGCCAAGTGGTTAAAGAGGAAACTGTGTTGTAGAGGGGACTACAGTGGAGGACTGTAATGTGTTAAATCGCTAATGAGATTCAGATCTCTGCTGGCAGGACTTCCGTAAATTTGAATTCAAGACCCCTGGTATATAATGTTTCCTTGTATTAAACTTTTTTTTTTACATTTCTTTTCTTCAGTTGCTTTCTGATTTCTAGTCAAAATGATGTCATACATCCCAGGAGTCTTCATGGACATTTTTTTTCTTTCATTTGAAGAAGGCAAGGAGGGGCTTTCTCAGCTAAACTCACCCCCCTGCCTGCATACCTGAGCTATGGGCAGATGGATTCCAGAAAGCAAATGCTACATGAATAATCTGCCTTTACTCAAGATGGCCATGGCTGGAAAAGCTAGGGGATGTTTTTGAAAGTGATTTCTCAACAAAGCATAGAGACATGAATGGATGGGTGAGTTTGCTTTGAATATTAAAAATGAATTAAACAGTGTTTTTAGTTCCTTATTCTCAGATACAGTTAAAGTGGTTCTAAAGCAGGGGTGTCAAACTCCATTTCATCGTGGGCCGTATCAACATTATAAAAAGAAAAATATTCCTGCGCCAATCAAAATCAATGAATCACCCTTCTAAATTGCTGCTGTGCAAAAAATGTGTGAAAACACAAACAGTAAAATATATAGATAAACAGCGCAAAATAGACCTAAATACAAATATTAGTAAATCACACAATATAAATGTCCCATATTAAATAGTGCATATATATATCAAAAAATCTTCAGAAAAAAACCCATAAAGTCCCTTGTGATGAAAACTGAAGATTCCAAAGATGTTTATAACCTTCCACCTCTCACCCATGCACACCAACATCAAATACACTCACCAGATTTTGGTGAGTGAAAAGCCTTTAAGGATTTTTAGGGAATCCTAAACCCCCTTTTCATCAGCTCAATGATAGCCTGCCCCTCCAAGTTTAGATCTTCTTTCAGGTCCTCACCGTGGCTTCCTAGTTTGCTCCACCATATCATCAAAGAGAAAACTTATATAGTGTAATATTGCCACATCAGTATTATACCAAAAGACAAAATCCAGGCCACTCACATTTCAACAGCTTGTAACAGGCACATTTATTAAGCCCACGACAGCCTTATGATGAAAACCAGCCATCATGATCCAGGATTCCCACACCAATGCAGCCAGATAGAGCAGAGGAACAGCAGAGAACCAGCCTAGATCCCACAAAATGGCCGCTGCAATGCACCGCTCGGCGTGCGCTCCACTCACCGGAAGTGACGTCAGACATATGGCAAATCGACCGGAATTACGTCAATGCGTTTCGCCCCTCCCATCGGGCGTTCTTAAGAGGAGGATCTGGGCTGCTCTGTGCAAAACCACTGCACACAGCAGGTAAGTATAGACATGTTTGTTATTTTTTCTTTAAAAAAAATAAGCCTTTAGCATCACTTTAAGTTTTGCTTTAACCTCCCTGGCAGTATTCCCGAGTGTAGCTCGGGGTAACATTTCAGTACCAAAAGCGGTAACCCCGAGCTACACTCGGGAATACCCTGCGGCACTGCTCCGGCATGTGTTCTTCACTTACCTTACCCTGCGCTCCCACGATGTGTCCCCTGCAGCGTCCCCGGCCATCTCCTCCGGCCGATGTCCTGTCCCTGTGACGTCGGGACGTACGGGCGCCGCCGCCGGCGGCGGCGGGAAATTTAAAAATTTTAAAAAATGTCATTTTTTTTTTTTTTCATTTTACACAGTAAAACATTGCTGTTTCAACCTATTTCACATACATATTGTCCCTAGTGCTTTGTCCTGCGCCCTGCCTGCATTTTGTCTGTTCTTTCTGCCTGGAAACTGAGAAATGTCCATGGCGTCCAAAAAGTGTCCCTTTAGGTCAAAAGCGGTTTAGATCAGCTAGAGAACAGCGATAGTAAATCAGAACCACTTGCAGAATTGAGTGATAATGATTCGTGGGGGAAATTCGTCATCAGAAACTGAAAACGATTTTGCGACTGAGCTCAGCAATGTGCGAACTTGGCGCTCTATTTCACATTTCAGTGTTTTTGGTTTGATTATATTATTGAATTAAATTTTTTATTATTTTTATATTATTTTTATGATTATTTATTAAATTATAATTTATGATTTTGTGTTTCAAATTTTATCATACCCGGGATGTTTACTAGACTCTTGTTCGGACAGATTTCAGTGAGTTTTTCCTAAAAATTACAGCCTACAATAAAAAAAATACATATTTCCATGCAAAAAAATGGTACCGCTTTCAGCACCAAAAATCTGAAATAATCATACCGCCAGGGAGGTTAAGTGACACTGATTCCTGGAATCAAAATAAAAGTCTGCTGATGCGGAAAGCAGATTATCCAGCATTTAGTGTCTAGAACAGTGGTTTCCAAACTGCAGCCCTTTGATTGCCTTTATCTGGCCCTTGTGGCACTATTCCTGCCACTGATATGAGGCACCATTCCTTCCACTAACACCAATACCGGGACATAATTCCTCCCACTGATATAACTACAGAACACTATTACTTCCATTAACACTAAAGATGGTCCACTTTTCCTCCCACTGGTACCATCATTGGGGTACTGTTCTTGCCATTGACATCAACAATGGGGCATAAATCCATCCACTGATATAAAATATAGAGCACTATTAGTCCTGCTAAAACTAAAGATGGGGCACATTTCTTCCCACCGATACCATCGATGGTGCACTATTCCTGCCACTGACACCAATGCTGGAGCACCAGTCCTTCCCTGACACCAATGTTGGGGCACCGGTCCTTCCACTGACACCAGTATTGGGACAAATTTTCTTTCATTGATACCAGTGTTGGGGAACCATTCCTTCCACTGACACCAATGTTGGGGCACTAGTCCTCTCACTGATACCAATAATAGGATGCTATTCCTTCTACTGACACCAATGATTGGGCACTATTTTTTCTGCATTTTCCACTGCCACTGTTTACAATCTGGCCTCCTTAAAGTCAGAAGACCAAAAAACTGGCCCTTTGTTCAGAAAGTTTGGAGACCCCTGGTCAAGAAGAACAATCTTTGGTTTCAAACATACTGTAAAAGCTTGACAAAGAAAAAGTATTGGTTAACAGCCATTTCATGCCGGCAGGATGTGCTTTGTCAATATAGATGATGACAAAGCATTCCCTGTATGTGTGAAACAGTATTACATTACTTTCCTTTTTTGTGCTTTTATTGTGTGTAAGATATTACATTACTAGAGGACTGCAGTTGTGGACCTTGCACTACTAGTGGACTGCAGTTGCGGACCTATCTGTCTTCCTTCAACAAAGTTGACAATAATGATGTGCAGTAACCATCAAACAACATTTATTTAGTGTTCTCATTAAAGAAAACATTTTAGTGGAATGTTTGTTCATATATACAGTTGCAAGAAAAAGTATGTGAACCCCTTGGGATTACGTGGAGTTTTGCATGAATTGGGCATAAAATGTGCTCTGAACGTCATCTAAGTCACAACAATAGAAGAACACAGTCTGCTGAACATAATACTACACAAACATTAGATGTTGCCATGGTTTAATTGCACATAACATGTAAACATTCACAGTGCAGGGAGGAAAAATTATGTGAGGCCCTAGCTTAATGACTTCTCCCAGAGCTAATTGGAGCCAGGAGTGAGCCAACCTTGACTCCAATCAGTGTGATGATATTGGATGTGTTGCTGACAGCTGTCCTCCCCTTAAAAAACACACACCTGTTTTGGGTTTACTGGTTTGAAGAAGCACTGTCTGATGTGAACCATGCCTCGCAGAAAAGAGCTCTCAGAAGACCTATGATCAAGAATTGTTGACTTGCATGAAGCTGGAAAGGGTTACAAAAGTATCTCCAAAAGCCTTGATGTTCATGTGTCCACGGTAAGACAGACTGTCTACAAATGGAGAAAGTTTAGCACTGTTGCTACTCTCCCTAGGTGTGGTCGTCCTGTAAAAATGACTGCAAGAGCACAGCGCAGAATGCTGCATGAGGTAAAGAAGAATCCCAGAGTGTCAGCTAAAGACCTACAGAAATCTCTGGCACATGCTAACATTTTTTTGACGCATCTACAATAAGGAAAACATTAAACAAGAATGGAGTACATGGGAGGACACCACGGAGGAAGCCATTGCTGTCCAAAAAGAATATTGCAGCACGTTTGAAGTTTGCAAAAGAGCACCTGGATGTTCCACAGCACTACTGGCAAAATATACCGTGGACAGATGAAACCAAGATTGAGTTGTTGGGAAAAACACACAACACTATGTGTGGAGAAAAAAAGGCACAGCACACCAACATCAAAACCTCATCCCCACTGTGAAACATGGCGGAGGGAGCATCATGGTTTGGGGCTGCTTCGCTGCCTCAGTGCCTGGACGGATTGTTGTCATTGATGGGAAAATTAATTCCAGAGTTTATCAAGACATTTTGCAGGAAAACGTATGACCATCTGTCCGCCAACTGAAGCTCCGCAGAGGATGGGTGATGCAACAGGACAATGATCCAAAGCATACAAGTAATTCAACAAAACAATGGCTGCAACAGCACAGAATACGCCTTCTGGAGTGGCCCAGTCAGAGTCCTGACCTCAACCCGATTGAAATCCTGTGGCATGACCTTAAGAGAGCGATTCACACCAGACATCCCAAGAATATTGCTACACTGAAACAGTTTTGTGAAGAGGAGTGGTCCAAAATGACTCCAGATCGTTGTGCAGGTCTGATCTGCAACTACAGGAAACGTTTGGTTGAGGTTATTGCTGCCAAAGGAGGGTCAACCAGTTATTAAGTCCAAAGGTTCACATACTTTTTCCTCCCTGCACTGTGAATGTTTACATGTTATGTGCAATTAAACCATGGCAACATTTAATGTTTGTGTAGTATTATGTTCAGCAGACTGTGTTCTTCTATTGTTGTGACTTAGATGACGTTCAGAGCACATTTTATGCCCAATTCATGCAAAACTCCACATAATCCCAAGGGGTTCACATACTTTTTCTTGCAACTGTACATCATAAATTTATAACATGCATTGCCAAGCCACAGGAAACAAAGCCAGCAACATACTCTGATGCATTAAAAAAAAGTATGTATCAATAATTCTACCTCTTTACAAAACACTGGTTTGGCCTCATCTTGAATATGTGGTTGAGTTTGGTCACCAATCCCAAAGAAAGATGTTGAATTAAGTTCAGTGAACGGCAACAAAACTAATAAGGGGGATGGAGGACCTGAGCTATGAAAACTGATTACATAGATTACAGTTATTCACTCTGGAGAAGAGGCACTTAAAGCGGAGCTCCACCCAAAAGGGGAATTTCCACTTTAAGGACTGCTCCCCCACTCCCCATTAAGGATTGGCACCTTTGGGGGGGCGGGTACCCAAATTTGGCAGGTACCCACTCCCACTTCTGGTCCAATTGCCTAGGCCAGGGGTAGGCAACCTGCAGCTCTCTAGCTGTTGTGGAACTACATTTCCCATGAGGCATTGCAACATTACAAAACTGACAGTTACGGCTATGACTTGCAGAGGCATGATGTAACTTGTAGTACTGCAACAGCTGGAGAGCCGCAGGTTGCCTACCCCTGGCCTAGGCGATTGGAAACGGAAGGTGTCCTCCCTCCCCGTAGCCTTTTGGGACACGTGACAAGTCTCAGAAGACTACAGGACCATTCATGAAGCGCAGCGCTACTCTAGCATGCGCAGTGGGTACCCAGCTGTGAAGCCGCGAGCTATCACAGCCGGGTGCCCACACTGAAGATGCCAGCCTCCTGGAATACAGGATGGAAATGGGCGGCAGAGGACACACCGAGGGACAGGTAAGTGACTGTTTTTTAAAAGTCAGCAGCTACAGTTTTTGTAAATGCTTTTATTTTTTGACAGGGTGAGTGGAACTCCACTTTAAGAGCGAATATGATCACAATGTGCAAATATATCAGTTACTCCAGTAACTGTAATTAAGCTCCCTGTTCACACCAATTGGATTTTTCATGCAATTTGACAGTTAAGAACCACATGACAAGTTGCACCCTATTTGTGCCTACGGAGCAGTTCAGATCAGTGTGACTCCAACTTTGCGGTGCGACACTGATTGAAAAAAGATTCCTGCACTATTTTTGGTGATTTCATACACAACTTCCATAGACATCTGTGCATGAAGTTGCACAGATGTCAGTAGAGCCACACATGAAATCGCACTGACCAGCGGTTTTGAAATTTCAAAGCCGCATTCAGTGTGAACCAGGGCTAAAGGAGTTTCAACTTGCCTATAAATTCCATATCTTGGAGTAAAGTACAGGACACAGGCAACATATTCATACATCATGGGTCATAGGCACATACTTTCAGATGACTAGACACTGGCAAGCCTTTGAGGATACCTTCCTAGGATACCCTTGCCAGCCAGCCTGCAAAACAACCAATTGGGCCCTAACAGTTTGCGTTAAATCAGAGGGTTTTGTTCGCACAAATTTGAATAATACATGCCTAAGCTGCAGTCCCTTGTCAAGGGTCCCCTGTATACTGTGGACCTAACGCCAACATTTCCAGAGTCCTGTCATCTGAAGAAGGTGTATGCTGTTGGCAGAACAATCTCTGCTTGCACTATGGGGAAGCTGGCCACTATGTACACATATATCCCGCAAAGCTGCATAAGTGCCTGTCTATTTCTCCTGTTAGTCAGCCACTGTTGTCTGCTAGTGTGACTCATATAGCACTCCCAATCTCGTTTCAGCATCCAGGAAGAGCAATTCCAGTCATGACAATTGTTGACTCTATGGCGTGTAGCTGCCTTATCGATTTGGCCGCTCATAAGGACTTTCAGTGTACCTGGGAGACAGTTCCTGCATCAAATCAGGACTGGATACCTTGAGTACCTGTTGTTTCCCCCACTAATCATAAAGAACTGTTGAGTCTAGACACTCTTTCCTCTCTGCTATTTCCTGTCTACCGTGGCTGCGGGCACATAATTCGCATATTGACTGGATTTTTGGAAATATCAAGGTTCAATCAACCTATTGTCAGGAGCATTGTCCATAACCACCGAACTCTTCCATAACCTTGTCATGCATTGACTCTGATAGTGAGATATGCAAGATTGTGACTGAGCCATATCGTGAATATCTGGATGTATTCAGTAAATGGGGGGCTGACACTCTCCCTCCACACGGACTTTATGATTGCCTGATCAAACTACTTCCAGGCGCCAAGCTTCTTTTCGGGCAAAACTTTCCACTATCAGAATGAGAACTGGAGGCGTTGAAGAAGTATATCGAAGAAAACCAAAAAAGAGCTTCATCCATCCATCCACTTCTTCAGAAAAGACAGGAACCCTCTTTGTAGAGAAAAAGGACCACTCCCTTCAGTCATGTATGGATTACTGGGAACTTAATATGATCACTGTAAAAAACAGTTATCCTCTTCCTCTTGTACCTAAACTGTTTCAAAGATTAAGATCTGCAACCATCTTCATCAAGTTGGATCTGCGGTTGACCTACAACTTGGTCTGTATTCGAAAGGGGATATGTTAGTGCTAGAGAATATCAAGGTAGCTGTTTTGGGACTTTGTCATGACCACCCCTTGGCAGGCCACTTCAGAATTCACAAACATTTGATCTAGTGCAGTACCTTTTCTGGTGGCCAGATCTGAAGAGGAACTGTAAGGAGTATGTGAATTTAATGTGCTGTTTGTACCCAGAGCAAGAGTGCTAGGAGCAGAGCCTGGGGTCTACTCAAACCCTTGCCAGTTCCTGACAGATTTATATTTTTAACTGTGTGTAAGGCAAGGGGGGGCAGTTTTCCCACTGGTCAACAATATCAAAATGCCCTTCATAAACTGACCATTAAGATAAGGTGTCCTGCCACTGGCACTACCAATATAGGAAGGAGCTTTTCCACTGAATGTAGGGGGCACTACAATTTTCACTGCTGGTGTTTCTTTTTCTGGTTATTACTATTATTTGTTCAATTTCATGATTGTTACTGAAACAATTCTTTGTTATGGAGCATGGAGAGTAATAAAAAATGACCTGCTCTGGGTGCCAACTATGCTAGATACACAACATTCTTTATTCTTTTATGCACTATTATATTTATAATATATATTATTTATTATATATTATAACTTACTGGCCATGAAAATGTGTCAAGAGCTGGAGATGTAATAATTTAGCAAGGGTTCCCCAAGAAACGATAATTATTTCTACAGTTTCTCTGTATTAAAATGGTTGAGAAAGACCTCTCTGAAGCAACATCCTGTTATACGGTTATGGAATAGGAATTATTCTTTAAAGCCCAGCACTTGCAAATTTGTTTATATGGTTATTAAGATCCGGAGCTGGGCTTTTAAAGCTATATGATGGACAGGCAACAAGTTTTTTTAAAGATGTTAAAATGTTCAATAAAAACATTTTATAAGTGCACTTTGTAATCTAACATATCTAACCCACCCATTTTTATTGTCACTAATACACCAATATGTGTCACTCTAGCACAGTGGTTCTCAACCTTCCTAATGCCGTGACCCTTTAATACAGTTCCTCATGTTGTGGTGACCCCCAACCATAAAATTATTTACCCAGTAATTATAATTCATGAGTCTCGTTTTACCTCCAATACTGCTGCTTTCAGCACAGTAGCTGCTTTTAACAGAGTAGCTGCTTTCAACACAGCAGCTGCTCTTTACACATCGGAAATATGTGTTTTCTGATGGTCTTAGGGGACCCCTGTGAAAGGGTCGTTCGACCCCCAAAGGGGTCGCGACCCACAGGTTGATTACCACTGCTCTAGCACTTTACTTTTCCATCAGTAACATTATGCTTGTTGCATCCTAAATATATTTTGTATCCAGAATTATTACAGTAAACTTACCACCAAACCTTTAAACTCTTGTTGCATGCAAGATATCCATTTGCAAAGCTGGTAAAACCAAACCTGTTAAGCAAGAATAAACACAGAAATGCATTTGCTTGACTTGATTTTAGCAAACCCTGTATATGATGTTACACAAAAACCCACATCCCTATTTATTAATTTAATACGAAAGTTCACTGATGGCCTTTCTAAAAAATTGATTTTTCATTTTCAGAGTTATCAATCTATGGTAGCTAGTGAGATGGAAAGAGTATAGCACTATTCGCAGGGGCATTTTCCCACACTGCAATTTCCACTACTTTTCTACTGCTTCCTGCTGCTGCAATTGACGGGCTGTCGACAGCCAGGGCTATTCATCTGTAGTTTGTGTGTGTTCAGCCTCAATCACCTGTGGTGATTACTGGCTTTGTAAACAGGCACAAATAGCTGCAGCCGCCGACAGTCTGTTATTGCAGTCTATGGGCTTGGCTGCTATTACATGCCTTTACCCCAAATTAAAGCTGAAGTTTAGGTATGAATTTTGTTTCATAGATACATTAGTCCAGTTTGGACTAATGAAAGTATCATCTCACGCCTGACCAAACTGAAAATCATTGTAGTAGTCGTCACTACTACATTAATAGTAGCAGTCTTCTGGATCCATATCTCTTATGCAATAAAGAAATGCTCTTTATTGCTCCCAGTTTTTAACATTTTAGGTTAATTTTAGGTGTTTAACTACAAAAACTGCTTTAGTGCAGCCTATTTAAATACAACTTCTAAGGGCAAAATTATTGTTTTTCTTACCATCGTGAATAAAATATTTCTCAGTACATTTTTGTCTGAGTTCTGCCAGCATTATATTTAGTTTCTGCACTGCGAAGATCACAATATCTAATGAACAGTTCATTTATCTAAAGGATGCAGTACAAAAGTTACTATTGTAGATAACCGTCTTGGTTACGACAGATATTTTTCCCTTTGGCAGCAATTTTAAATCATGTGAAAATGTTTTATCCGTATGATCTCCAACTGTCATAACTTAAATTCAGCTCTATTTTTGGACATTATAAACAGCAGAAAATGCAGCTGCAAAATATTTTAAAACCAAATTTTAACAGAAAACTTATTTTATTTTACATATGCATCCCAGTCAGGTTTGATGAGAAATTAGTTAAAAGTAGAATGTTCTACATGATGTGTACTTTTATGCAGTGATAACTCTATGTTGCCATGAAAAGTTCATACAAGATGAAAACTGAAATGCATTTGGAACAGTTGTTTAGAGTAGGGGCCTCCAAACTTTCTAAACAAAGGGCTAGTTTACTGTCCTTCAGAATTTAGGGGGGGGCGGACTGTGGCCATTGGAGGTAGAAAAGGCCCTGACATCAGTGGGAAAAAACAATACCCCATCTTTCGTGTCAGTGGCAAGAATTGTCCTCTATCAATTGGTGTCAGTGGGAGGAATTGTGCCCCATAACTGGTGCAATTGTGAGAAATTGTGCCCCATCATCAGTGTCATTGAGAGGAATTATTCCCCTTCATTGGTGTCAGGGGGGATTATACCCCATTGTTGTTATCAGTGGATGAAATAGTGCCCCAAGGGCCAGATGAAAGAATGCGAAGAGCCACATCCAGCCCTGAGGCCACAGTTTAGAAACCACTGATTTAGAGATTAGAGAAAGTACAAAAACACAGACATGTATCACTGTACTCAAACTGTATACCCTACTCATCTACCCAGGTGATTTATCATATTTCTACTATCACATACTGGAAAGTAAAGTGAAAGACACTTGTGATAATATATATATATATATACAGTATATATATATATATATATATATATTATGAAAAGAAAACAGTTCTCTCTATTAACTGTTAGAAGCACTGAAGAGTTCCAGTACATATTCAGCTTCACACCCTTGTAGGCCAGTGCAACCTGGCTTTCATTCAGTAGGTAGCACTGTGCCACTACACGAACAGAGTGAGATCCTTTGTTAATATAGAGATCCTATAGTTGATACAGAGCTTAGAGTTGTATTATTGGACACCACAATTTCTGATAACCCCTGGCAGCCATCTTGGTGGAACTCTATAAATTGGGGTGCCTGGAGCGAGTGGTTAGCTGAGGGACAAAAACATCATCTTGTTAGGGAGAGTAACAGTGCAGGTAGAAATTCCTGCCCAAGCAGAGATAGTGCAGGGACACCGTCACTATTTTATACTCCAGTTCACCACCCCTCCAGAAGGAGCCAAACTCTGGTAAATAAGTTAAACCTGGAACGCGCCACTCTGCAATACTGTGTCATTGATGGGTGATATACTGCTGCAATACTATGCCCTACTGATGCAGGCCATACATTAAGCAGTTTTCTTAATGTAGAAAATTGTTACATTCTCTCATCAACACATTCATTGTTCCTCCAGTGGAGCTTTTGTATTCTGAGGTTTCCCCGTTATTAGAATACAATGATCACTGCCAGCTGCTATAGTACAACTAGCCTGCCCATGGATCAAAATTCGGCTGTTGACTGCTGAATTGGCTGAATTTCAATCCCTCTTTGGACGGCTTAAGTGTATATTGCAACTGTGTGCACATCTGACAGTTTGTTATGTGCCTATAGTTACTTTCTGCAAATACCTTTGTTAACCTTATTACAACATACAAGATGTTATACAGCTTCCCAAAATTTAAGCACAATCTCTCCCAGATTGAGTAAACCAGCCCAGGCCCCGCTTACACCTTCACGGCTCATGCAACACTTTTTTTTTACTGTTCTCCCCCTCTATGTTGCACCCCTCCTCTCCACTTTGCAATGTGTATGTTTTTACCAGTAAAAGTTTTTATTAAAGTGGTTCTAAAGGCTGAAGGTTTTTTACCTACATGCATTCTATGCATCAAGGGAAAAAGCCTTCACTGTGCAGCAGCCCCCCCTAATACTTACCTAAGCCCCCTCTTGATCCAGTGTTGTTCACTGGAGTCTCGACTATCCTGGGACTCCCTCTTCTCATTGGCTGAGACAGAAGCAGGAGCCATTGGCTGCCACTGCTGCCGGTCCTGGTAAAGGTTTGAAGCAGGAAAGTAATATTGCAGGGCACATAGCGGTGCGGTTCCTTCTGTACCTCCACTCCAAGATAGTGAAATTTGGTAATGACTCAAAGTGGAGCAAAGGATATAGCCGGTGGAGGGCCTAAGGTAAGGGGAAAAATTATCCCAATTAACCTGGAAGCCGGAAAAAAACAAACAAATCCATCAATAATTGCCAAGGCATGCTGATGAGACAAATCAGGATCCCCAAGATGCAAGAGATTATCATTGGTTTATAATGATATCCTCTCGTCCCAGTCACCTACAGGTAAACCCCGCAAGGAAGTTGCCGACCAAACAAAACATGCAAGGGGCTCAAACAAAAGAGCAAAAAGCCCAGGGGAGAGTGAAAAGCCCTGCCAAATACCACACCAAAGGGGAAAGGGAGAGGAGAGTGTAGAATAAGTACAAACCTTAGCTAGGACAAGAAAATAGGACCAAAGCCAAATTTATAGAGCAACTCCCACAGGTTAGACCACTCCACCGAGTCAAATGCCTTTTTGGCATCTAATAACACCACCACTCTGGTATCCCCCATAGGGCCAGACACAGAAATGTTAGTAAAGAGTGGCCTGATATTTATGTTCGTGTCCTTACCGGGCATAAAACCAGTTTGATCATCATGTATCAAGTTTCAGTCAAAGTACTATGTAGGTGCGGAGCTAAAGAATCAAAGTATATTCTCCAACTTTACGTCTGCTGAATTTTTCTGACATACCCCAAAGTGAATATCACATCATGGCCACTAGATGGAATTGATGATCACAGGAAGCAAGCATATTAAACAAATTACATGGGTCATTTGCAACAGCTGGGTGAATGGAGGGATAAGGTTAATATTATTTCCTGGGTTTTCTTTGGAAGGCTTTCTTGGATACCATCCACTGGTCCTGTGCCTATAAGAAGGAACAGCAGAGGGCAGTAGCCAATGTATATCTGAGTAATACTCTGTGAAAGTTCCAGATTCCAGGGTTACCCGTGAACTGCATGTCACCACTGATGCCAAAATCCAAGGTTGTCTGCCTTCCAAAGTCTTCCAGTATATAGAGGGACTGCTAGTCCACTCTGAAGATACCATCTGCTGGATTCTGCCAGCCATGGACTATGGCAAGAATACACTCTACCTATGCAGGTAGGCCAGGGCAGCGCACAAGCCTGAAATAGGGATTATGGATGTAGGTAAAGAACTGTATTTTACTTTGAACTCTGTTATGTTCAGAAATTTTCCATAAAGCCTTTAAAACTTGCCTTTTGTTTGGTGTGAAGTTACTAAAGGAGTTTAATGCAAGTAACTGGCACATACAGTCTATAACCTGAGTCAGTAAACACATTGGGGTATAAAGATAGCAAGTGGTTACCGATGGTAACAGAAGCTATTAGTCAGTCAAGCAACCTTTTGTTAAGCATGTACCTGTGACAACTGTACAGTGTTGTAGGCATATCTCCCCTGAAGGTCCGTTTCTTAAAGCAATGGGAGCAGATTAGCTCTCCGAAATTTACAGCCAGTGCACTGTGTATGGCAGAGGAAGAGTTAAGTGAGAGCAGTATGGAGTTTGTGTGCATGGCGGGATTCCATTCTGTTGCTGGGAGTGGGGTGGTGGATATGCACTGGACAGGTGGGGTGGGCATGGGCTCAGCATGTCCCTCTTAAATGTGGCACGTTGCAGCGAAGGTGCACACAGACGTAGGAACAAGAGAGAGTTAACTGGAGAACAGTTTGAATGTTTAAGTGTACACAGTGAAAAACACATAGAAAAGGCACCTCATGTGTGGGGCAGTGACCTTGATCAAGGTGTCTAGTGCAGTCTAGAAGAACCCACCACGGGATAGGTCTCCTATGTGACCCACACTTGGCAACCAACAAGGAGAGAGAACAGAAATGTCATTCGCCTACTAACCCACCCAGCTTACAAATAGACCTCTTATTATGTGCCCCTTAGATCCTCTGTTTTCCTTAAGTAGGTATTTCCCAAACAAGTGAAGTTAAATATTCTTCAGACTGGGCTCTAGTAGCTAAATCCTCTTACTTTTCATCTTTGCTGTCCATCTCCTTATTTCTTTTTATGTCTTTTTCCTCTGATCTTTTATAATTGACCTTGCTGTGGCACAGGTAATTTTAAGTGAGCCGTAGGGAGTTGAGCTTTAACAAATGCATTAAAAATTTATATTTTGCGATACAGCACTTGAATTTAGTGTTATTTTTAATGGTTTTTTTATTACAAAATTTTCATAGGCTAATACTGCACCAGAGGGAGATTGTTCTGTAAATGAAAGTGCACAGAAATATTGTGAAACTATAACAACATTCTTAGTGTGCCTTCATTCACAGAACAATCTCCCTCTAGCGCAATGTTACAAATGATTTACATTCCTGAGCTAAGGGCATAATATTACCATCCTGATACAGTTTAGGAATCTGTCACTATGACTGCAACAAATTCAAAGAGAATTACCACCAATTTGCAGATTAGAGAACTAGTGGAAATTAAGACCAACTCTGGCAATTCTCTGATATACAGATAGATGCCACTGCTCAGAGTGGGTTGAGTATGTGCTGGAAGGCTGTCATAAATGTGACAACTTCCTGTTAGAGCTAGAGGATTGCTAGGACACCAAAAACCCATGATGCCTCCCTGGCCCTATTCAGCTGCCAGCTAGATGTAAACAAAGGGCTAGAGATACTGGTTTATGTCATTACCTGAATATGGCAATGACCATATGTGATCAATGATGGGAACCTCTTGGCTGGCAGCTGAATGGGGCTGGGGATGCATCACTGGTTGACAGGACGCAATCAACTGCTCAGCAGACAGAGAATTATCACCCAATTATGCTTTGCAGTTGACAGTGACATATCATCCAGGGACACAGTGCAGCTAGGTAGCTGAGCATGCACTGAGGATTGATTGTCCTGTATGGACACTTCGGCTTCAGTGATGCCCTCGCTATGCAAACAATTAACATACAGTACCTGTTTCTGACAGGTACATGAATTTGTCATTGGCACCAAATACTTAAACATCAGCTGCGTCTCACTGGATGCAGATGCTGTTTGGCTAACAATTGTGTCAGGTTGAGTTGTGTCCACAGGACCAACCATGAAGCACATTTCAGCTGGTTCATTAGGAACCTGCCTAACTTCACTCAGTATAAGGCCAGCTTTAGCACACACAGATTGTTTGACCTCTAGGTAGTCCCTTGAGGAGTTTTTGTACTAGATATTAGATATCACCATGAGAAGTTTACTATATATCAGCAATCATCTGTTCAGGAAAAATGATCTGGGTTGCTCTACAACCACCCGATCACTTTTACCTACTGAAAAGATCTGCCTTTCCCTCAATACAGCGCATGGTGGTTCTTCCGGGGAGCCTGGAACCAAGGTACAATAGCCAAATAGAGCAGGAGATGACCAAGAAACATCAGTTCCACAATTTCCTCTGCAATGAATAAAGCTGGAAGTGATAAGCATTTTGTCATTTCTGGTTTCAGTTGTTTTCATTTTCTGGCTACTGGGGTAGGTAATGAAGCACAGTCTATGTAATAAAAAAAGTTAAAGTGGTTGTAAAGCCTAAACAATTTTTACCTTAACACATTCCTGGCATTAACCACTTCCCGACCGATCTATAGCAGAAATACTGCTACATGGCGGTACGGGTGCGCAAAATCACACACATATATATATATATATACATGATTTTTCCCTGGCTGTCAATCACTGGGTCCCGACCAGTAATTACTCTCCGGCGCCCGGTGATTTCCAAAGATCTCCGATGGGGAGAAGAACTATTTTGTTTACTAACAGTTATCCTCCCTGTCAGCTTGGGCACACTGCTCTGGATGGCTGTGCACAGCACAGCCATCCAGAGCAGTGTGATTACAGTGAAGCACACAGACACCGCCCCCTAGTAAAACACTTCCTGTACACAGTTAACCCTTTGATCACCCCTCATGTTAACCTATTCCTACCCAGTGCAATTAGTACAGTGTCAGTGCTTTTTTTTCAGCACTGATCACTGTGTTGGTGTCACTGGTGATGTCAGTAACACCAAGTCAGTTCCTCCCAGTGTCACAATGCCCGCTGCAGTCCCGCTATAAGTCGCTGATCGCCGCCATTACTAGTAAAATAAATAATCTCAGTATCTATACTGCCATTTGTGAACGCTATAACTTTCATGTAAACCAATACATTTACACGTATTAAGATTTTTTTTTAGCAAAGACATGTAGCAGAATACATGTTGGTGTAAATTTATGACGAAATTTGATTTTTTAAATTTTTATATTGAACATGCTTAATAGCAAAAAGTCAAAACTATTGTTTTTTTCTCAAAATTATCGGTCTTTTTTTTATAGCACAAAAAATAAAAAACACACAAATAGCACAAAAAAAGCTCAATTCATAGAAAAAACGGGACGTAAATGTAAGTTGGGTGCAGTCTTGCATGACTGCGCAATTGTCAGTTAAAGTAACACAGTGCCATAATGTAAAAAATGGCTTGGTCTGAAAGGGGGGTAAATCCTCAGGACAGCAAGTGGTTAAGGTAAAAAATGTTTACGTAGCAGAATGCCCCCTTACCCCCCCCCCCCATACTGAGTCCTCGATCCAGCGCTGTACCCATCTGTAGCGCTTCTCTCATCTCACTTCCTGTCCTGGTCTCACAGCCCTTGTTGAGGCAACAGGAGACATACCGATGTAAGTCAAATCCTGTGTCTATGGATGCAGGCTATGCAGCTTGGTATCAAGCTCACAGGTGTGCCCCCAAGTGGCTTTCCGTGGGGGCACACCAAGAAGAGGAGCCAGGAGTGCTGGCAGGGGACCACCATGTGTAATTCCATTGCACAGAGCAGGAAAGAATAGACCTGTTGGTTAGGGCAGAGAAGGGGAAGGGTAAAAGAGAGAGGGGGTGAGAGAGAGGGGGTGAGGGGGAGGAGAGAAAGGGAAGGGTAAAAGAGAGAGGGTGTGAGAGAGAGGGGCTGGGAGAGAGAGGGGGTGAGAGGGGGGAAAGAGAAAGGGAAGGGTAAAAGAGAGAGGGTGTGAAAGAGAGGGCGGGTGAGAGAAAGAGGGGGTGAGAAAGAGGGGGTGAGAGAGAGAGGGTGAGACGGGGAGGGGGGAGAAAAAGGGAAGGGTAAAAGAGATAGGGGGTGAGAGAGAGGGCAGGTGAGAAAGGGGAATGAGAGAGAGAGAGAGGTGGTGAGGGTGAGGTAGGGTGGGGGGGGGGGGGTGAGAGGGAGAGGATGGGAGTGAGTGAGGGTGTGAGAGGGGTGAGATAGAGAGGGTGGGGGTGAGACGGAAAGGTGGGGGTAGGAAAGGGGGTGAAAGACAGAGGTGGTGAGAGAGGGGAGTTGGGGTGGGGGTGAGAGAGAAAGGGGGGGGTGAAACAGAGAGAGGGTGAGATAGAAGGGGGGTAAAAAATAGGAGTGAGAAAGAGAGGCACCGAGGAGGGTGAGAGAGGGGTTCAGAGAAAGAGGACGTGAGAGAGAGAGATGGGGGTGAGGGGGGTGAAAGAAAGAAGGGGGTAGGAGTGGGGGTGAGAGAAAGAGGGGGGTTGAAACAAAGAAGAGGTTAGGGATAGGCATGAGAGAGGGGGGTGAAAGAGAGGGTAGGGGTGGGGATGAAATAGAGAGGGGGTTAGAGAGGGTTCAGAGAGAAGGGGGTGAGACTCTCCCTCCCCCTCTTCCCTTTCCCTCAGCTACTTCCTGCACATCCTGTCTGGGCCCACAGCCGGCTCTGCCATCCTTACTAGGGGCACAGACAGCACAGCTTGAGGAGGTGGAAGGGGGAACATGACTGGGTTTCCGTTAGGATTCCCAGCATGTGCTGTGTGTGTGCCCGGACCGAGCCGTGTACAGTTCCGGGTATCACAAGGTTGGAGGATTACTCACTCATCGGCTCCTTCTCTCTGGTCTGTTCCCGTATCATGGGCTCTTGGTCAGCTTCCATGGTTGTCTGCCTACATTATCATCAATAATGTGAGCGCCTATGAAAGGTGACAGAGGCATCTTGTGGGGTCCCCTACTAACCCTGGGCCCTCAGGCAGTGCCCGAATGGCCAGTCCGACCCTGGTACTGTAGTTTTTTTGCCATTTTACAGGCACCTGCAATTTTTAGTCTTGACATGTTTGGTATCTATTTACTCAGCACAGTCCCAGTCATACATCTATACCATATTCTGCCAAATTGGGTATTATAGTGTGTTTGTGTACACTTAAATTCTTTTTGACCTTATTTGTTCCTTAAAATCTGCGTTTGATAAAAATCGTAATGGTCACCATTTGATTCTACAGGACCTGTTTCCAGAAACTGTAGAACTGTTTCCAAGTAATTTTCTAGCAGAACAATGTAGGTTTTACATTATGTGTGAAAATATAATTATTACAAATTGTCCTGTGTGCAAAATGGTCAAGATTCCCTCTGTCCTGACCTGCCACGTGTGGGGCTCACTCTCAGAGAACCTACAGCCCCTAGGAGGAGGAGGATCATCATCCAGAGGACTCTCCTCTCCTCCTCTCCCAGCACATGCTGTCTACGAGAACTGCTCGCCTCTCTATACATTGCAGGACTTCCTCATACGTCATAGACTATCTATAGCACTGAGTACAATGAACGCAGAAGAGAACGAAGATCGAACTTGTGACATCATGGTAGGCGGAGTCTCAGCACGATGACACAGACTCAGCTCTCCCTATCAGCTCTATGGATAGGAATGTGTTTACTAGAAGCCGCCTACTTCCTGAATGTGATTTACTGCATTTATATTACAGTACTGACGATTACGTAGAATTAAACAAAACAAGCGATTCGGATAAATGTTATTCAAACACAATGTATTGATTTATAGCCTCGATACAAGTCATGGTGAGCTGCATCCTGCACACTCACCAGGATGGCCGAGTGGTTAAGGCGTTGGACTTAAGATCCAATGGACATGTGTCCGCGTGGGTTCGAACCCCACTCCTGGTATGTTCTTTTAACCGCTATTTTAATTCTTCTAAGGGTGCAGAGAAAGCAGGTGATGCTGAATTTACTTGAAGAGCATCGTGAAGCAAACCATACTGATTTATACAGATGACTTTATATATATATATATATATATATATATTTACATTTACACATATATATATATATATCTCGATCATATACTATAGCAGTATAGAAGACTTTAGCTGATTTTGTCTTAACCAGCAGAGATACATGTAGGTTATAGTAAAACAATGAAGAGAGCAGAAGTCAGCTGCGAAACTACCAGGGTTTCAAAGTTTGCACCGGGCCCTGGATTGCCGCCACTGTGGAGGGGGCCCCAAACAGTGTTGGCAGTAAAATAAGGGCAATTTTCTGACAACAGAAACTACTGTCCCTGAGTTTCTTCCACCCCCCACGCCCTCTCCTTGCGCACCTGAGCAGTGGACCACGCCCCCCCCATCCTGAGCTGAGCACAGTGGATTACTAATTGCCCATCTCCAGAACTGCACATGCATAGTATACATGCGCATTTCGGGAGCTGCCTGATTAGGCTGAGTTTGGCTCTGACTTGGCAGGATTGGCTTAACTGTTGGGGGGCTGCTGATCAGGTGTGCAGGGGCGTACTGACAACTCATGGGACCCCCGGGCAATAGGGGATCATGGGGCCCCTGTGTCCTTGCCCAAACTAAAAAAATCATATGAAAAAGGTACCAGGGGCATCTCATGGGGCCCCCTACTGACCCCGGGCCCTCGGGCAGTGCCCAAGTTTCCAAATGGTAAGTCCACCCCTGGTGACATCATGGCCCTTGGTGCCTTTGAGGCTGAATTGAAAGCATCTGCACCTTAGTGTATTCATCCTGCAGACTCTGGTGTAAAGGGGAACTCTTCGTTCGGACCCTGATGTAAGGGGGAATGTTGCAGACTCTGGTGTAACGGGAAACGCTGGTGTAAGAGGTTCTCTGGACACCAGAGCCCCCCCCCCTTACATCAGAGTTCCCACCATTCCCCCTTACAGTGCAAGGGGAACTCTGCATATCCTAAGGTAAGGAGGAACTCTGCAAACTCTGATGTTAGGGAGGGCTCTGGTAACCTGACAACCTTGTACACCAGAGTCCACAACATTCCCCTTTACATCAGGGTCCGTAGAGTTCCCTCTTGCACTGTAAGGCAAACCCTGCAGAATCTGGTGTACTGTAAATGGGAACTCTGATGTAAAGAGGGCTATGGGAACTCTGGGAATTCTGATGTAAGGGGGGATTCTAATGTAAGGTCAGGAAGAGGGCCTACTGCAGAACATGGAAAAGGGTCCAGCTACAGGCCCATAATAAAGGGCCCCACAATGGTAGTAAAGGGCCTTATGCTCAAGTCAAGGTGGGCCCTTCATGGGTTTTTGCACTGGGCCCTGAAGCTTCTAGTTACGCCTCTGGCGGAAGTAATATAATATTGTTAAATAAAGGTTGCTTTCACACCTGCACATTTCAAGAACGTGCAGAAATGCTTGTACCCATGCACATTCTGAGAACGCATGTAAAACATGTTAAAAACACAAGTCACACTTGAGCTGCTAATAATTAAGTGTTCTTGCATGGCAAGACCACTTACTGTTATCTCACATATATATTCTTATTATTATAGCCAAATTTACCACCCTAACTCCTCCCACAGTTTTTACACTACATAGACAGTAATATACCGAAACGTGCAGATTGTTCCCGATTGGTGTGCTATTACTTTGTGGAACGTTTCGCCGAATGGTTCACGAAATATCAGCGTTTTTGTGGTGAAATTGGTCCCATAGGAATGAATGGCGGAATGTTAAAAACTAGAGTGGGAGCTGACAAAAGCTAGAGTGTGAGCTGAAAAATCAGGACATGATTTCTAAACTGCCATCACTCCCTCATTTTCAAGCCCACCTACGCAAATCTTATATCAAAACGTTTAGCTATCCCTGCTGCCACTAAAAATGTCCACGGCTAAGCCATAGTCCTGATAGTTTTCACAATATGACCATTTGTTTGCAACTCACGCCGCCCATTGACATTCATTGAAACTCCACTCTAGCCACTGTCAGGGCTCCCAGGTGTGACCAGAGGTGTGTGACTGACGCAGGGAAACGCAGACTTCAGATATGTGATAAACAATATAATTTATTAACACTAACAATACAAACATAAACGCAGTGCAATACTAAAACATAACACAGTGCAAACAAACCAAACCAACCACCCACAGATAACAGTACATACAAGCAAGCGTCGTCAGGCAGGCCGGGTCAATATCAATTGGGCAGGTAGGTACAGGGGGGGCAAGCGGAGATTGGTCGGGGTCACAGGCCAGGTTCAGCAGGTAGCAAGCAGCGTAGTACAGAGGGTCAGGCAGAGGGATGGTCAGGGTCACAAGCCAGGGATCAGAACAGGTAGCAAGCAGCGTAGTACAGAGGGTCAGGCAGAGGGATGGTCAGACAAGCCAGGGATCAGAGCAGGGTCAGCAGAGAATCAGACAGGAACAAAGAGCAGGAACAGGATACAGGGCCCAAGAGAAACACAACACCAAGGCAGAGTCTGCAAGTCTGGCCATCCCTTAAATACCCCAGCATAATCAGTTCCAGGTGTTAGCTGGCTGCAAAGTTGAGTCTCTGATTGCTGGGAGCACCCGCTGGCCAGCCCTGGTACTGCAGATCAAAAGGCAGGTGAGTCCCACCATTGCTGGCTAGTCCATTCCTGACAGCCACCTCAAATTTGAAGGGCAATTTCTAAACTGCGACTGTGCCTTCATTTTTAATATTTCAGAGACATACTATGCATCAAAATGTAGGTCTGGGTCTTATGATTCTCACAATATAAAGCTCTTTGGTGTAGGATTTTAAATTTTTAAACTACAACTGTTTGAAGATGGCAATCACCAGTGAAGTGAGCAAGTTGAAGCAGTTTGTTTTTAACCGCTCATCTCTGCCCTTGCTGTAGAGTGAGTTGCCATAGGAACCCAGGTGTGTGAGCAGGCAGCAGAGTGACAAAAGCTAGAGTGTGAGCTGAAAAATCAGGACATGATTTCTAAACTGCCATCACTCCCTCATTTTCAAGCCTTAGACTACTGGTTGAGGCAAGAACACTTCACACAATTTCCCCAGAAATTGTAGCTTTTCTAGTTGTTAATGGCACCCCAAAGTTGGCTAGCAAACATGCAGTTTATTGCACAGCAAAACACATGACAAACACAGCAAAACAACACATGAATCATTGGAGAAGACATGCATTCAGGTAAAAAACGTTTTTAGCTTTAGAATCACTTTAATGCAGGATCATAGACATGGGTGCAAACACACAGTGGTTTCATCTGATTTTTTTTCTCAGGTTTGAATGCAGCTATATAGTTTTCTATGCTGCCGTACACACAGCTGTGTAAAAATCTGTAAATCCTTAAACAAATGTAAATATCTGCATCTGTGGTCCAGTCTAAGGACTGTTTTATTATGCTGCATGTGTGGAAATGTTTGTAATAATATGTGCAAAGCACTCTATTGGCGCTAACTGCGTCCCAGCAACAGAAAGCACTTTGTGCTGTAAAGTTGTACGCATGTAAACATTGCTCAAAGGCATAGGTGTGCGCATGGCCTGTGCTGGGGCACATCCTGATCACCCCATTCACCACTGGCGGAGCTTGCACTTCTCCATGTAGCAGTTGAAAGCCGCTTCTCTTTATCTCCCTCCCCTGGCTTTTAGCTGCTGCATGGAGAGCCATTCAGAGGACTGGTTCTTGTAATGCCCCCTGCTGCACCAATCACCCCTTCCTCTGTCAGCTATCAGATCCCCCCTTGCTGCCTGGGCCTCCTTGTGTGCTTCAAGCTTCTCTCCTCTCTTATTGGCTGCTGCGAGAGAACTTCAGTATGGAGAGCAGGGGAAGGGGCTGATAAATACGGGGCCCATTCCTTTTCTGAATGTACACAGTGAGTAATTGGTGCCCATCACTGACTGTGTTAATTCATATCTGAAGCATAGTACACTGTGTTGACTAAGCTTCAGTTTATGAATGAACAGGAGCCTCTATCACCTGTTCAATCATCTGCAGTGCAGCTGAGGCTGCAGGGAAAGGGACTAGGAAATGTGTATCCTCAATCCCTTCCTTTGTCATAAAAGTGAGACTTCAGGGGTCTGTTTAGACACATGATATTTCACCAAACCCCCCCCCCCCCTCAAAAAAAAAGCGCTGCAAAAATAAAAAAAATTGATTAAAAATTAAAAACTGTAAAATAAATCTAAAATGGTAAAACAAAATAATAAAAATTAAATAGAAAAATAAAAAAAACTATTTAAAAAATGTAGAGCTCATTCACAGGGGTTCCCTTGCTCATGCAGTGTGATTGAGTGGTTTGTATGTGCAGCTGGAGCTGCCTGTTACTCTATGGCGGAGGTCGACAACCCATTGATCGTGATCTACCTGTTGACCGCTGGCAGGTGACAGGTAGATTGCATTTGAGTCCCTGCCCTACCGACCCGCAAGGGCTCCCCCCCCCCCCCCGAGTGACAAAGCAGAGCTCAGACATCCTATAGTCTGAGCTCTCAAGCCAGAATACAGTCAAAGCAAGTCCTATGCAGCAGAGTCATTCCTCGCCCTGCAGCACGCCCCTTGCATATGCAGGGAATGCCCCTGCCACCTAGGATTGTTGACTTTACCAGCGCTTGGGAAAGTCCAGGCTCTTGTCCCCCTGTGTGTAGTGTGCTGATCCTTGCCCTCCTCTCCAGAAGTTTTTTGGTGACATCATGTGAAGAGAGAGGAGGGCCAGCGGGGATCAGTGCCACAGACCAGGTAGATTGGCTACAGCAGCTTCCTTGCACTGTTCTGCATCAGGAAACCACATATGGACCCTCCTGACCTCTAGTACCATGGACCTCTGATCCCTCTGTAGCGTGCCCTCCTAACCCTCAGTACCATGTCCTTCTGACACCTCCGTAATGTGCCCTCCTGACCCCCCAGGACTGTGCCTTTCTGACCTCCAGTACTGTTCCCACCTGACCCCCCAAATACCGCGCCTTCCTGACCCTCCAGTGCTTTGCCCTTCAGACTCTCTAGCCCTCCTGGTGCCCCCCTAGTTCTATACCCTACAGACCCCCCACTACTGTGCCCTCCTGACCCCCACACCTGTACCTTCTTAACCCCAGTACTCTGCCCTCCTGAACCCCCCAATAACTTACCCTCTCTCCCTCCAACATCATGCCTTCCTGACCCCCCAGTATCGTACCCTCCCAACCCCCCAGTACCTTGCCCTTCTGACCGCACTGTGCTGTGCCCTCCAGACCCACCTGTACTGTTTTTTTCTGACCTGTTCATCCTGACACCTCTATACTGTGCCTTCCTGAGCCCCTTCACACTGTCTTGCCGGCCCTCTGTCCTTTGCCCGGTTGACCCCTTGTCCTTTGCCCTGTTTGCTGCCTTCCTTGCTAACACCTGTCCTACTCACTTGTGTCATCTGCCCTACTGGTTCCTGTAAAATGCTCTATATCGTACTAACCTCTATTCAGTGCAATACATCTTACTAACTTCTGTACACTGCCCTACTGACTACTAACCTTTGGGGCCTGCTAATTAACTTCTAGTTTGTTGGAAAGAGGCCCTTGTCTTCATCAACATAGGGAGAAGGTGCTTTGCCAGGGGGATGTCCAACTGGCAAAGTAACCCCCCATGTTGAGGGCATGCACCTTCTATGGATGAAGGCAACAAAAACATTCTGTGTGTAGCAGCCTTCAGCCATCTCTAATACTTACCCAAGCCCCATCATGATCTAGTGATCAAAAGCTTCGGCTCCCAGGGGACTTTCCCACCTCATTGACTGAGACAGCAGCGGAAGCCACTAGCTCCCGCTGTTGTCAATCACAGTCAGTGAGCCAATGAGGGGAGGTGAATTGACACGTAGAGCCAGAGCTTGGGAGCGAGACTGCTTAGGTGCCCCCCGTAACAAACTGCTTGCTCTTGGGGCACATGGCAAGAGGGAAGGGCCAGGAGTGCTGGGGGGACCCGAGAAGGGGAGGTGTAACGGAAGCGTAGGCAGGACAGAACACACAAAGAAGATGGGGAACACACAAAGCTTTATTGAACTATGAAAGACACTCAATCAGGACAGTTCATGGCACTCCGCGACATGCGGCCTGTAGGGACACCCACGGTAAGCGGGCTCAGGGGGACTCAACAGGACCTTGGCGATGGGGTCTGACCTCAGCACAACTCCCACACAGCTTACTAGGGACAACATCAGGCTCATGGGGACTCAGCGGGACCTTGGCTGTGGAGTCTGGTCTCAACACAGCTCCCACACAGCTTACTAGGGACAGCATCAGGCTCAAGAGGACTCAACGGGACTTTGGCTGTGGAGTCTGGCCTCAGCACAGCTCCCACACAGCTTAATAGGGACAACATCAGGCTCACGGGGACTCAGCGGGACCTTGGCTGTGGAGTCTGGTCTCAACACAGCTCCCACACAGCTTACTAGGGACAACATCAGGCTCACGGGGACTCAGCGGGACTTTGGCTGTGGAGTCTGGTCTCAGCACAGCTCCCACACAGCTTACTAGGGATAACATCAGGCTCACGGGGACTCAGCGGGACATTGACTGTGGAGTCTGGTCTCAACACAGCTCCCACACAGCTTACTAGGGACAACATCAGCCTCACGGGGACTCAACGGGATTTTGGCTGTGGGGCCTGGCCTCAGCACAGTGCCCACACAGCTTTCTAGGGACAACAGCAGCCTCACGGAGACTCAACGGGATTTCTAGGGAGGACAGTGGCCTCATGGGGACTCAACAGGACTTTGGCTGTGGGGTCTGGCGTTAGCGCAGCGCCCACACAGCTTTCTAGGGACAACAGCAGCCTCATGGGGACTCAACGGGACTTTGGCTGTGGGACTTGGCCTCAGCACAGCGGCCACACAGCTTTCTAGGGACAACAGCAGCCTCACAGGGACTCAACGGGATTTCCAGGGATGACAGCGGCCTCACGGGGACTCAGCGGGACTTTGGCTGTGGAGTCTGGCCTCAGCACAGCTCCCACACAGCTTTCTAGGGACAACATCAGGCTCCAGGGACAGCAGCGATTAGCAGGCAGGGGCCCTCACAGCGGGAAGCTTTTCCAGTGACAGCAGCGATTAACAGGCAGGGGCCCTCACAGCAGCCAGCTTTTCCAGGGACAGCAGCGATTAGCAGGCAGGGGCCCTCGCAGCGGCCAGCTTGCCAGGAACAGCAGCAGGAGTCCTGGCTGTGGGATCTGACCTTTGAGGAGGGGAGCTTCTGCAGAGTGCTCAGCCGGGATGGCTGCGGAGGCCCGGTCCCCACCCAGACCTTTCATGACAGTGGTGGCGGTGGGCCGAGAGAGAGCGGCCGGACAGCGCAGGAGGAAGAGACCGGCCGGCTCCCGCGCCGGCCTTTTAAACTGTCCAGGATGCTTCCGGGTTGCCCCGGCAACGGCTGGTCCAGCCCCGCATTGCCCAGGCAACAAGTCGCGCCCCCTTGACTCGGGCCGCACTTCTCGTGAGCGTGGGAAGCCCCCTGTGCCCGCACTGCATCCACCTGGGCACGTGGAGACATCTCGGCGGTCTGCCGCTGGGGTCTCCTGGTGGGTGGTCACAGCTCCTCCATCTAGATTGCCAGATGAGCTTTGATCCTCGCCGCAGGGGTCCCCTCCCCCCATCCTGCACAGCCTGGCTTCAGAGGCTGTTTGCAGGATGAGGACGCGGCAAGGGGGGAGGGGGGGTGAAGGCACACCGTGACAGGAGGATTGGGACTGTGCAAAACCACTGCACAGAGCACACAAGTATAACATGTTTTTGTTTTTTTTTTAAATTGCCTTTAATATCACTTTAATCCCTGGAGTTCTCTTTTAGTTCACCTTAATCACTAAACCATGTTGATTCATTTTGGGAACTCCCATTATGTTACATAAGGTTTATTTTATGCTAAGTCTACAGTATCAGGTTGGTATAAGCAAGTCATTATTTTGAATTGTTCTATTGTTTTAGGTGTTCTTTTAAAGTGCCTGGAAAAAAAAAACATTGAAAGAAGAATCTTTGCACCAATAAGGAGAAAAACAACCAAAGACACCATCTAGTGGCTCTAGCTGAAAAACCTAGTTTTACTTGTCTGAACAACACAACATACAGTGGAATGTCAATAGGGAACAGGTGGATAACCATAAAGAACAGAGCTTTCAACTGACAACCAATACTATCTAAAGTGACAATAAACAATATCCTTATTTTACAAAAATAATCCATACTCATCCACTACTTATTGACCCCCAAAATCTAATTCAATTGTTTCTTGTGTTTTTCCGCATCCTTGTAACTTCCTCTGTGACCTCCTTAACTTCTCCTTTTTCCTCTTACTTACATTTGTCTGGAATGAAAAGTGCATGTTAGTTTCCATCATGTGCACTGCTTTCTACAAATTCCATAGTCCAAGGTCCATAGTCCATCTCGAGAACAGCAAAGGAGGGTGGCTACATTCCTACATACTGTGGAACCATAGATAATAAATGTAGCCACCCTGTAAAAGGAAGTTGGATCACAGCACCAAAAAAAAAAAGAATGCCGAGGGCCTGGAGCTTTAGAGAGAAGAGGAGAGGGTCAACTGCCTGGGTACAGTAGGCAAAAAAGAACATTTAACCATTGCAGTGCAAGTGAAGCCCCAATGCAAGGGTACTTTTTAGTTCAGCAAAGTTCATCTTTTAAGCCCAACTCAATTGATGGTGTAGAAGAATAAAGAGAAGGGAAGAATGAGTAGAGGGAGAGAGATAGTGATAAGAGGTCAGAGGAGAAATGAAGGTGTGAAGATGGAACACTAGAGGAGTAATAGGAACTGGATAAGGGAGGTAATTGGGAGGGGGGGGGGGTATGGTAAAGGGTTTGGAAAATTTATAATAAATTGTAGATGATTATGTAAACAAATGTCTTTGGATTTTGTAAGATGCAATTAATAAAAATATAATATTAATAAAATAAATAATAAAGCCCAACTCAAGGCAGAGCTGCCACCATCTTCCCCTTTAAATGGACACATGGAGGGAGACGACACTGAAGCCAGAGTGTCCATACTGTGGACACTCCTTCCTCGTTGCATATTCTTCCTCCAGTCTTTAGAGCGTCACAGGTTGGTAGGATGCTGTCAGCTACAGAGTTAGCAACAACCTAGCAACCAGTGATGCTGTGTAGCATTGTAACAACCAACGACAGGTGTGTAGGGGTCTGCCAGGGGATGTCACCTGCAGATGTAGCGTCTTCTGGTGTACTGTACATAGTTTTTCAAACACAGTCAGTGAGCCAATGAGGGGATGTGAATTGACACATAGAGCCACAGCTTGGGAGCAAGCCTGCATGGGTGCCCCCATAACAAACTGCTTCCTCTGGGGGCACATGGCAGGAGGGAAGGACCAGGAGTGCCGGGGGGGACCTGAGAAAGGTAGGATCGGGACTGTGCAAAACCACTGCACAGAGCACGTAAGTTTTACATGTTTTTGTTTTTTTTTTTAAATTACCTTTAATATCACTTTAATCCCTGGAGTTCTCTTTTAGTTCACCTTAATCACTAAACCATGTTGATTCATTTTGGGAACTCCCATTATGTTACATAAGGTTTATTCTATGCTAAGTCTACAGTATCAGTTTGGTATAAACAAGTCATTATTTTGAATTGTTCTATTGTTTTAGGTTTTCTTTTGAAGTGCTTGAAAAAAAAAAAACATTGAAAGAAGAATCTATGCACCAATAAGGAGAAAAACAACCAAAGACACCATCTAGTGGCTCCAACTGAAAAACCTAGTTTTACTTGTCTGAACAACACAACATACAGTGGAATGTCAATAGGGAACAGGTGGATAACCATAAAGAACGGCGCTTTCAACTGACAACCAATACTATCTAAAGTGACACTAAACAATATCCTTATTTTACAAAAATAATCCATACTCATCCACTACTTAATGACCCCTAAAATCGATTTCATTTAATTGTTTCTTGTGTTTTTCCGCATCCTTGTAATTTCCTCTGTGATCTCCTAAACCTCTCCTTTTTCCTCTCACATTTGTCTGGAATGAAAAGTGCATGTTAGTTTCCAGCATTTACAGTGCTTTCTACAAATTCCATAGTCCAAGGTCCATAGTCCATCACAAGAACAGCAAAGGAGGGTGGCTACATTCCAACATACTGTGGAACCATAGATAACAAATGTAGCCACCTTGTAACAGGAAGTTGAATCCCCCCCAAAAAAAAAGAATGCAGAGGGCTTGGAGCATCAGAGAGAAGAGGAGAAAAATATTTTCCTTTATGAACTAAGAACATAGCAAAGAGTATCACGCCCCTCTTTTTTTCGTGTTAACATGAAGTATATTACATTTAGCAAAAATGACCAAAATCTAAAACACTTTGTAACTGAATTGTATTGGATGTCGCTCCACTTCCTTAAACTGAACCTCTCCAAAACAGAGTTTCTTGTCTTCCCCCCAGCCCGGACTCCACCCCCCATTGACTTCTCCGTCACATCCACCATCAAACCTGCCCCGCAGGCCAGAGTACTTGGTGTCATTCTGGACTCCAACCTATCCTTCCAGCCCCAAGTCCAATCTTTAACAAACTCATGCAGACTCCACCTCCGCAACATTGCCAAAATACGTTCCTAACCCCAGAAACCACTAAACAGCTCATCCACTCCCTCATCATATCACGAGCCGACTACTGCAACTCCCTCCTCACTGGCCTGCCTCGCCGCTGGCTATCCCCGCTTCAGTCGATCCTGAATACGGCTGCCAGACTCATTCACCTTTCCAACTGCTCCATCTCCGCCACCCCCCTCTACCAATCCCTCCACTGGCTTCCGATTGCGCAACGGATCAAATTCAAAATCCTAACACTGACGTACAAAGCTGTCCACCATACTGCCCCGTACTACATCACTGACCTAATATCCAAGTACCACCCAGCACGCACACTCCGCTCCTCACAAGTCCTCCTTCTCTCTAGTTCCCTGGTCTCCTCCTCCCATGCCCGCATCCAGGACTTCTCCAGGGTGTCACCCATCCTCTGGAACTCCCTGCCCCAACCCATCAGATTATCACCTACTCTCCTCTCCTTTAGACGCACCCTGAAAACCCATCTCTTCAGGGAAGCCTACACCACCCCCTGCTAACTTGCCGACCTCCTTCACTCTTCCTACCACTCCATCCCCCACAGCTATCTCCTCCTGTACCACTATCCCCCCATCCTAGATTGTAAGCTCGAAAGAGCAGGGCCCTCGATCCCCTCATGTTTTGCATTGTATTGGTATTGTTCTGTCACATGTTCTGTCCCCCTTTGTAATGTACAGCGCTGAGCGAACCATTGGCGCTTTATAAATACTGTATAATAATAATAATAATAGTAGCCTTACTCTAATTCTGCCTGCATTTCCCAGGTCAAAGCCCTCTAGGCCACACCTACAACAAGTCATGTATACCAATGCAAGTATTGTTTGGAAAAAGTAGCAAACTTGGTTCCAGGGCACTCATACCAAAAGGTACTGTATGTGCAAACAGCCCGGGGTACTTGCTTTGAACTCACGTTTGCATTTTTCACTGCTGGTTGAAATGTATGTTTTTTCTTCAACTAAATTACCTATGTAACAAAGGAAGCAATACAAAAAGAACAGGATACTTTTTCATTGTACATGGTACAACAGGCACATATCAGGAATATGAAATGTTGGGTTTACATATTCTTTACTCATGATGCAAGGCTGGTAATGTAGTCATGAATTGGGGTAATTAATGTTTAAGTAAAGATACCGATTATGAAGGTTCATCTGAATGTCAGTTCACCAAACCACTTGCCCTCACATGTTTACTTTTAAATACACTCTTTGTTAAGGTTTCCTTTCTTGTATGTGTTGCCAACAGTCATATGTGAATTGGGAAAAGTTCAGTTTGCAGATGATTTGAAAAACCCAGGAAAGAAAAAAATGCTAAACCAAACATGGCACCATAACTGATTAAAGTCTTGGGCATGGATAGCTGGGCATTGCCATTGGGACATGCCAAAAAACAATAAATAAATAACTAAATAAAATAAATACTGTTCAGAAGGTGATGGTCTTTTAAAGCGACTTAATGGGCAACATTGAAAATACAAAGATTCTTTAAGTAACATGCTTGAGGGGTTTCCTTAAATACCAGGTGAATGCATTATGATGTACTCTTTTAAAAATTATACTTTGAGTTCAATAACAGCAGTCAGGGATCTGTCATTCAATGGTGTTAGAAACACTGCCTGTAAATGACAGATCTCTGCTGGCTTCTGTCTGTAAACAAAGTAATGAAAAATGCTGGGCGATGTCAGAAACAAAACAAGGTTAACAGAGAAGATCAAACTTCAAGAACAGCAAGGTAAGGAAACACGTTGTCAGTTATAAAATGTTCCTCCTGGCTGGAGTTCAGCTTTAAAAACACAATTAACTGCACTGTACAATATTAATATAATCACACTAATGAACATATCCATGGATCACTCTCACTGAACATCAGTGGTAATGTAAAAATAATCTCAGGAGATGTCAATTCTTGAAATCCAAGCTGCTTCAGTCAGTAGTCATTTTTAGGATGTAAACAAGTTCTCTGTCCAATATCAAAAAATCCTAGCCATCCTCTGTAAAGTTTGAGTGTATAGCAACATAAAGTCTATCCAATATGCCACAAGAAATGTAGAGCAGTGCTGTCCTTCTGTTTCAGGGTCTTCAGCCACCTTGATTGTCCTGACTGGGATGACGTAACTCCATGCTAACAGGACTTAATCCATCCTGAAACCTGGCAGATTCCTGGAATGTGCAATGAACTGCACATGACCCTTGTACAGTATATAAAGTTTGGGAGGAGGAAGGTAACAATCCTTTATTGCAGAAGTCTCCAAACATTCAAAACAAAGGGCCGGGTTCCTGCCCTTCAAACTTTAGGGGGACCCGATTGTGGCTACTGGGAGTAGAAAATCCCATCAGTTTGGTGAAAGTGGGAGTAAAAAAATGACATAATTGCTGTCAATGGGAGGAATAGTGCCCCATCATTGGTGTCAGTGGGAGGAATAGTGTGCTATCATTGGTGTCAGTGGGAGAATTATTTGCCTATTTATGGTATCAGTGGGAGGAATATTACCACATTGTTGGTATCAGTGGGAGGAATAGTGCCAGATCATTGGTGTCAGTGGGAGGAATAGTGCCCTATCATAGGTGTCAGTGGGAGAATTAGTTGCCTATTTATGGTATCAGTGGGAGGAATATTACCTCATTGTTGGTATCAGTGGGAGGAATAGTGCCAGATCATTGGTGTCAGTGGGAGGAATAGTGCCCTATCATAGGTGTCAGTGGGAGAATTGCCTATTTCTGGTATCAGTGGGAGTAATAGTACCAGTGGCGTCCCTAGGGGGGTGCGGGCTGCACCGGGTGACATCATCACAGGGGGTGCAGGAGCAGGATGCCAGCAGAGCTTCTGGGCTCTGCGAAGGTCCTGGACAGTTATTGGGGTGATCCCGGATTCCTGACACAGTGACAGGTGCCCCCGGTGTAGTGGTAAAATGAGTATCCTATGAAGATATGTATCCCCAGAAGCAACTGCGCATGTGCAGCTTTCAGGCCGAAGAAGCTGATCTCCGACTTTAGCACACAGCTGCCACAGTTAACCTCTTACAGGCTGCAAACCGCTGAAGCTGATCCCATGGATCACTATGGGTTGAAGATCAGTTAACACTGTATAGGTTGAACCTATATGGGGTTAACTGATCTTGCAGTTAACATAGAATGTGCCCATCATAGTGTCCCTTAACATAAAATGTATCCATCAGAGTGCCCCTTAACATAAAATGTACCCATCAGCATGCCCCTTATTTTGTATTAAGGGGCACTCTGAAGGCACATTTATATTAAGAGGCACTCTGATGAGCACATTTTATGTTAAGGGGCACTCTGACGAGCACATTTTATGTTAAGGAGCACTCTGACGTGCACATTTTATGTTAAGGGGGCAAAAATGGCATGTACTGTGGAAAGGGGCACTCTTATGGGCATATGTGGTGGAAAGGGGCACTCTGATGGGGAATATGATGTACAGGGGCACTCTGATGGGGAAATATGATAGAAAGGGATACTTTAAGTGTAAGGGGGCACTCTGACGGGAATATCTGATGTAAGGTGGCAATGTGATGGGGATACTTGATGTAAAGGGGCACTCTGATGGGGACAATTGATGTAAAGGATGACTCTGATGGGCACACCTGATGTGATGGGAATACATGATGTAAAGTTGCACTCTGATGGCGACACCTAATGTAAGGGGGAACCAGGGGCGGACTGACCATTTGGAAACTCGGGCACTGCCCGAGGGCCCGGGGTCAGTAGGGGGCCCCATGAGATGCCCCTGGTACCTTTTTCATAGGCTTTTTTGAGTTTGGGCAAGGACACAGGGGCCCCATGATCCCCTATTTCCCAGGGGGCCCATGAGTTGTCAGTCCGCCCCTGCCTGATACCTTTTTCATAGGCTTTTTTGAGTTTGGGCAAGGACACAGGGGCCCCATGATCCCCTATTGCCCGGGGGCCCCATGAGTTGTCAGTCCGCCCCTGGGGGGAATACTGATGGGCACACCCTATTTGGACCTCCAAATTTTAGTGACCGGACCTCCTTGAATTTTAATTCAATACCCCTGATCTATAGCATAGTTTGTAGATGCTAGAATTTGCACACAAACCAATTAATATGCAGTTATTGGGATTTTTTACCAAAGACATGTAGCAAAATACATTTTGGCCTATATTTATGATGAAATTTGAGGTTTTTTTTGGATATTTTTATGACAGAAATGAGAAAATGTAATTATTTTTCGAAATTTTTGGTCTTTTTATGTTTATAGCGCAAAAAAAACAAACCTAGAGGTGATCAAATACTACCAAAAGAAAGCTCTATTTGTGTGAAAAAAGGACATAAATTTCCTTTAGGTACAGTATTGACTGTGCAATTGTCAGTTAAACTAGTGCAGTGCTGTATAGGAAAAAATGGCGTAAATTGCAGTATCTATACCATAGTTTGTAGATGCTATAACTTTCACACAAAGCAATCAATATACACTTATTGGGATTTTTTTTTACCAAAAACATGTAGCAGAATACATTTTGGCCTAAATTTATGACTAACTTTGAGTTTGCTATATATTTTTTATAGCCGAAAGTAAAAAATATAGTTTTTTTTTCAACATATTAATTTTTTTTTGTTAAAAAAAAATTAAAAGCGCACAGGTGATCAAATACCACTGAAAGAAAGCTCTATTGTGTGAAAAAAAGGACATACATTTCGTTTGGGTACAGCATTGCATGACCGTGCAATTACCAGTTGAAATAATGCAGTGGCAAATAGCAAAAAATGTCCTGGTCAGGAAGGGGGGTACATCCTCAGGAGGGCAAGTGGCTAAAGGTGAACAAACAACAATACATGTGTAACATGATAAACATCATGGTCAGAGTCAAAGTTAGAGTCAAACTTCAAGGTCAGTGGATTTTAGGTAAGATTTTTAAATTAGTATCAGTGTCAATTAACATCAGTGTGTTTTAGGTAGGATATAAAAAGCAAAATTGTGCACTATTGTTTCTGGACCCTATTACATATTCCAAAAGACATACATGCAAAAAACATACACGATAACACACATGTGTTATCAATGTGATCAACAAGAAGAGGAGAACGTGTTTCAAGTTGTTTTTTGGTGGTATAGGTTACGTAAAGAGCAGGAAATATACAGATACGTTTAAAAAAATATTATTTTTTTTACTATTTTGTGCCAGGTTTCCTTTGATACGAAAAAAAAACATGAGGCAGTCATTACCATTTACCAGCAAATGAAAGCCCAATTTATAAAAAAATATATAAATATATAATTCACCTGTGTTCAGGTGTTAGGATTTGTTTTACCTTTGTCATGAAGGGGTTAACAAAGTTATACATATATTATATATTTTTTGGGACAAACGAGTTTCTATGCAACCTATAAACAAAAAAGATGTAAAAATAATAAATAATAAAATTAGTGTTAGGGCTCTTGCACAAGGATGCTTAAAACATCATGTTTTAGGTGTTTAGGCATTGTTTACCTATCTGCTTTCAAAAGGCCTGTACACATAGATGTGACACGTGTTGCGCAATTTTGTTTGCGCAATCGCAGCATGCTTGGCATGTGAAAAATTGCTTGGCAATTGCGGCAAAATTGCCTTGCGTTTTTAGGTGCCATAGAAATGAATGCCACCTAAATACACTAATGACATGGAAAAGTTATTTACAAATAAAACATTTTTTATTTACACCTTTAATGCAAAAAAAAAAATTTTAAAAGTTAGTAGAAATAAAAAAATAGAAAATACAGAGAGAAGGAAAGGATGGAGGTAATTAGAGCTGAATAGCTGACTGACATCATATGCAGATCAAAGATCAACTCCTTTGATCCACAGGTGAATGAAACAGAGTAAATATATTGTAACAAAAATATTATTAAATGATATCTGAATAAAACTTTTGAACAGTGTTGAGCCCGGGTTCACACTGATGTGGTGCGGAATTTGCAGCTGTTTCTGTGCGAATTCTGCTCCGCATTACAATCGCACCCCATTCATGCGAACCGTTGTGGGTGTATATGTTAAGTTCACAACACCCCGAAATTGGTTTGCAAAACGCAGTGCGATGTGCAGAATCGGATCGCATATGTGTGAATACCCATGCAATCCGATTCTACAATAGTGCTGACCAAAAAAAGGGTCCTGCACCTTTTTGGTGCAGATGCGGTGCGATTTGAGCCAGGCAAAATGTATGGCTCAAATCGCACCGCACAACATTTGCATGTTCTTTGCACAGGAATGCAGTGCAGTTCCTATGCGAATCACATGCGATATGCCGCACCGCAGAAGTGTGAAGCTAGTTTAAGGGAGTTTTTGAGAAGGAAGGTAAGAATCTTTTAGGCCTCTGACAGGTGGGAAGCCTCACTTTTGTCATTCACTTGATGTGCTGCTAGTAATACGAAGTCATGTCAGAGCTTACTGAGCTTCCAAGAGGGCAAATCGTTTGTACCCACTTAGCTGGTGCCTCTGTGACTGAAGTTGCCAATTTATTTGCCGTGCTACAAAGTACAGTATCAAAGGTTATGGCGGCATATACAGTTTCTGGGAAAACTTTGTTGGATAAGTATAAGCACGGTTGACATGGTCAATTGACCAAAAGAGACAAAAGGAAATTGTGCAGGATTGTGATCTGGAATAAGAAAACAACTGCTGCAAAAGTGACTGCAGAGCTCAATCTCAGTCTTCTAAAGCCCGTGTCCACAAAAACTGTGCGGACGGAACTCCATAACCAAAACGTTCACAGGGGAACTGCAACTGTCAAACCACTAGTGACTGATATTAATGATCAGAAGAGGAGAGAGTGGTGGAACATCCATTAATCATGGATTATCAATCAATGGAAGACTGTAATATGGTCTGATGAATCGAGCTTCACCGGACGTGTTTACATGTGGAGAACACCATCCCAAACTTGCGACCAGGACTGTCTTGTGCCAATGGTAAAGCATGATGGTGGTGCAATCATGGTTTGAGCAGCCATATCTTGGTATTCTGAAGGCTCCATCATCACCTTGAAAGGTAGAGTCACTGCCAGCGACTATGTACAAATTTTGGCTGACCATGTGCACCCCGTGGTGCAGACATTGTTTCTCGAATGCTGCAACATTTACCAAGATGATAATGCTCCAATTCACACAGCTGGTGTTGTCAAATCATGGTTTGAAGAGCATGCTCACAAAGTCTTACACCTTCCCTGGGTGCCGCAGTTGCCAGACCTCAATATCATCGAGCCACTATGATCAATTTTGGAGAACAAGGTTCGGACATGCTTTTTGCCTTTGGCATCTCTGCGAGAACTGGAACAATTTTTCCATGAAGAATGCTATCAGATTCCATGCACCATCCAAAACTTGCACAGTATTTGTCTATTCCCAGTAGAATTCAGGCTACCTTGGATGCCAAAGGTGGTCCAGCACTATATTAGGTAATGATTTTGGTCTTTTACCTGGTGTTTCCATACTTTTGTCCAACACCTGTATGATCATCAGCTGTGATCATAACTATTAATCAAAATCGACTTCCCTGTGTGTATCATATTGATCAAATGGCTTGCCTACTAAATATTGATTATGTCTATCTGAATAGAGCAATCAGAAAATATATTGATCATTTACAGAAGCGTGTATGGCCAGTATTCTGATAATAAGTTATCGACTGCACATGTTTTCACCATGAAAGTTCATAATCTGACTGATTGTAATATGATCATATGATCAGTATTTCAGTGCTGATGATTGATTTTAATATGAGCATATTTAAAGTTACTCAGTGCTGCTGATTGAGGCAAAACAATCAATAATATTCTGCACTGATCTATCAACCCAGTTTGATTGAATCCAATTGAAAATGCATCTAAATTGATTTGAAGGGAAGTTAGGGCCATTCAATTGCTTCCAGATGTGATCATTTCAATTGAATCGTACATCGTTCGGATTAACATTGAAGTGCCTAAGGCCACCATTACTATCATGTCCTAAAATCTGCTCCACATTCACTAAATTATTATCATTTCCTAACTATTGATCTGTATATAAATCGTTTGTGACATGTCGTTCATTCAGATTGTTGATTATTTCTATTGGAAGAGCTTGATTGTAAAAGAAAGTGATAATTTATTAAAATATGTATGGCTACCATAAGACTTAAGTTCGAGCAACTTTGTTCATAAATACCATCCTAGTACAGTCAAACAGATTATGAGATTATTATTATTATACAGTGTTTATATAGCGCCAAAGGGTTTGCTCAGCGCTGTACATTAGTGTGGGGGACAGAACATGAGACAAAACAGTACAATACAATACATGAGGGATTCGAGGGCCCTGCTCTTTCGAGCTTACAATCTAGGAGGGAGGGGGAAGTGGTACAGGAGGAAGTGGCTGTGGGGGATGGAGTGGTAGGAGGAGTGGAGGAGATCGGTTGTTAGGTGAGGGTGGGGTAGGCTTCCCTGAAGAGATGGGTTTTTAAGGTGCGACTGAAGGTGAGGAGGGTAGGTGACAGTCTTATGGATTGGGGTAGGGAGTTCCAGAGGATGGGGAAAGTCCTGGAGAAGTCCTGCAGTCGGGCGTGGGAGGAGGAGACTAGGGAACTGGAGAGTAGGAGGTCCTGTGAGGAGCGAACGGCACGGGTAGGGTGGTATTTGGGTATCAGGTCGGTTAGGTAGTTTGGGGCAGCGTTGTGAATGGCTTTGTATGTCAGAGTTAGTAGTTTGAAATTAATGCGTTGGGCAATCGGGAGCCAGTGAAGGGATTGGCAGAAGGGGGAGGCAGATGTGGAGCGGTTGGTGAGTTGTTTAGTAGTGTCTGGGGTGAGGAACGTATGTATCCTGGAGATGTTGCGAAGGTGGAGCCTGCATGACTTTGATAGTGATTGGACATGAGGTTGGAAGGAAAGGTTTGAGTCCAGGGTGACACCCAGGACTTTGGCATGTGGAGTGGGATTGATGGTGGCGTTGCGAGTCGTGATGGAGAGGATGGGGGGGGGCGCGGGCTGGGGGAAAACTAGGAGCTCGGTTTTGGACAGGTTGAACTTGAGGAAATGGAGTGACATCCAGTCTGATATGTCGTTCAGGAGGTGGGCGATGCGGGCGGAGAGTGAGGGGGTGAGTTGAGGGGTGGAGAGGTAAATTTGTGTGTCGTCAGCATAGAGGTGATAGTTAAAGCCGTGGGAATGTATCAGTTTGCCAAGGGAGGAGGTGTAGATAGAGAAGAGGAGGGGTCCGAGGACAGAGCCTTGGGTGACACCGACAGAGAGGGGGAGAGAGGGGGAGGTGGCAGCGTTATAGGTAACGCTGAAGGAGCGTTGGGATGGGTAGGAGGAGAACCAGGAGAGAGCAGCGTCCTTGATGCCAAAGGAGTGCAGTTTAGTAAGGAGGAGGGGGTGGTTGACTGTGTCGAAGACCGCGGAGAGGTCGAGGAGCAGGAGGACTGAGTAGTGGCCATTAGCTTTGGCGGTTAGCAGGTCGTTAGTGATTTTAAGTAGGGCAGTTTCGATTTCATGATTGAAACAGAAATGGGATTGATAACTTACTATAATTTTTTTATTTATAAAATACAAGTTATGATTGTATTTTAGATATTAAAATCGAAATCCACTTTCCTTTGTATGTCATATAATTAACCACTTGCCTACCGGGCACTTTCACCCCCTTCCTGCCCAGGCCAAATTTCAGCTTTCATCGTTTTCACACTTTGAATGACAGTTGCGCTATCATATAACACTGTACTCAAACAATATTTTTATAACTTTTTTAGACTGATAGAGCTTACTTTTGGTGGTATTTAATCACCACTGGGGTTTTTTTTTATTTTTTTGCTAAACAAACAAAAAAAACCAAAACTTTTGAAAAAAACATTTTTTTTTCTTAGTTTCTATTACAAAATTTTGGAAACAGGTCATTTTTCTCCTTCACTGATGTGCGCTGAAGACACTGCACTGATGGGCACTAATATGCAGCATGGATGGACACTGATGAAGTGGCACTGATGAAGCTGCACTGATAGGCTGCCCTGATGGAAACTGACAAGGAGGCACTGATGAGGCTGCACTGGTATGCAGCACTGATGGACACTGATAGGCAGCACTGAAGTTCACTGATAGGCGGCACTGATTGGCAGAACTGACGGACACTGACTGGGGCACTGATGGATACTGACTTATGGCACTGATGGACACTGACAGTCGACACTGATGACTACCTTTGGGACTACACTGATGGACACTGTTGGGACTGCAGTGATAGACATTGTTGGGGCTGCACTGTTGTGACAGTGTGAGGAAAGTGCAGCCGATTACCAGCAACTGTGTTTACATCAAGATCAGCTGTGTCATTGGACACAGCTGATCACATGGTAAACAGCAGCTGTGATTGGCCCTTTACCATGATCAGCTGTGTCTGACGGTCGATCACAGAGCACGCCAGGTGCACACTCCAGGGGGCGTGCGGGAGGCGCAGTTCTAGGAAGACATTATTTGACACCCTCCCACAGCTAGAAAACCACACTGTAGCTGTCATTCAGCTATAGCCTGGTCATCAAGTGGTTAACCACTAGCCTACAGGGCACTTATACCCCCTTCCTGCCCAGGCCAATTTCCAGCTTTCAGTGCTGTTGCACTTTGAATGACAATTGCGAGGTCATGCAACACTGTACCCATATGAATTTTTTATCATTTTTTTTAGACAGATAGAGCTTTATTTTGGTGGTATTTAATCACCTCTGGATTTTTAAATTTTTTGCTAAACAAACCAAAAACAACTGAAAATTTAAAAAAAAAAAGTTTTTTCTTAGTTTCTGTTATAAAATTTTGTAAATAAGTGATTGTTCTCCTTCACTGATGTGCGCTAATGAGGCTGCAGTGATGGGCACTGATAGGCTGCACTAATGGGCACTGATGAGGAGGCACTGGTAGGTGGCACTGATGGGCATTGACAGGCATCACTGATGGCCACTGAAAGGCAGCACTCATATATGGCACTGATAGGCGGCACTGACTGGCACTGATAGGTGGCACTGACGGCACTATTAGGTGGCACTGATAGGCAGCAATGACGGGGACTAATAGGCGGCACTGATGCACACTGATAGGCGGAACTGACTGGCACTGATAAGCGACACTGACTTGCACTGATAGGTGGCACTGATTGGCAGCACTGATAGATGGCACTGACTGGCATTGATAGGTGGCACTGACGGGCACTATTAGGTGGCACTGATAGGCAGCAATGACAGGGACTGATAGGCGGCACTGATGCGCACTGATAGGCGGCATGACTGGCACCAATAAGTGACACTGACTGGCACTGATAGGTGGCACTGATTGGCAGCACTGATAGGTGGCACTGACTGGCATTGATAGGTGGCACTGATAGGTGACACTGAAAGGCAGCTCAGATGGGCACTGATATGTGGCATTGATGAGCACTGACAGCTGGCATTGATGGACACTAACAGGTGGCACTGCTGGGGCTACACTGATCATCAGGGCACACTGATCATCAGTGCTCTGATGATCAGTGTACATGTCCCCTTCGACGAATGCCGATTACTGGCTCTCCTCTCCTCACGAGCTGTCACACTGACAGCTCGTGAGGAGAGAAATGCCGATAACCAACATTTCCCTATTTACATACGATCAGCTGTGATTGGACACAGCTGATCACATGACCGAGCCGACATCTTCGGCTCTTTCCGTTGATCAGGATCCGTTGTGTCCGAGGGACACCGATCGCCATCCTGCGAGCTCCCGGAGCCAAGCACACATGGTTAGAGTGCGAGGACGTCATATGACGCCCTCCCAGAACGAGAGAACCACCTTGCGCCTGTCATTTCCTTATATGGCGGATGGGAAGCTGTTAAAGTGGATGTAAAACCTTACATATATCCATTGAAGTGACCAACCTCAGGTGATACACAGGGATGAAACAAATCCTCCTATATAAGTTGTACCTGTTTATCTGCAGTATTCTCCTCTCTAAAGCTGTTAAAAGTGCTGCATTTTTTATTATTATTATTATTACTTGTCTGGGAGTTCAGAAAAAAAGGGGAGGAGAGCTCACACAATCACACAGCACACAGGAACAGAGCTGAGGCTGTCAATCAGCTGGAGATTCCAGTCACCATTTTTCTATTGGTGTCAGAAGAATGTGTCTGAAGTGACTCATGCAGAAGAACGAAGCAGCAGACAGAAATGACACTTAATACTCTAGTTTGACACAAATACGTACTATAGAGCGATATGCTTTGTTCATATTTCATGTCTGAGGTTTACAACCACTTTAAGAAAACAGAGTTCCAGACATTCTCCACAGTAGCTTCACTTCTCCTCCTCCACACCAGCAAGGGTTAATGCTCATAGAGAACAGAGAGAAGAGAGCGCTTATAGTTTAATATGCCAATAAATTTTAAACTTTACATTCAGGCATGTTTCAGCCCCTACAGGTCCAGCCAGGAAGTTGCACACAATAAGCATCATGTTGACATTGTGATTCTATTCAGATACTTTTGAGGAAATTATAAGTATAAGAAAAGCACTGCACCAGTTTTTGTATCCTAGTAAATATTTGAGTAGGTGATTAAACAGGGATGGGAGCAGCTTTTGTATTTTTGGGTTATAGTATATTGAGATTGCAGGAGAAGAAAGGGGATTTTTTTTCACATTTTTATTTGTCATATCAATTGATCGGGTTGTTGATTATAGTTTGAATATTGATCTATTGAAAGAGATTGATAGGGAAAGAAATTGATAATTTATTGAAGTGTGTATGGCCACCATAAGACTGAATTTCGAAATACCTTGTTCATGAATAAGACTGTAGTACAATTGATTGGATCATGAGATTTCATGGTGGAAACAGAGATGTGATTGATAACTTACTATCGTAGGTTACAATTGTATTTTAGATATTGATCAAAATCATTTGCGTGTCATAGTGATGGATTGGGTTGTCAACTTTAGATCGATTATTTATCTACAGGGAAAATCGGATTGCATCTTAGGGGATTTCCCTGATTATTATTATTATACAGTATTTATAAAGCGCCAATAGTTCACTCAGCGCTGTACATTACCTGATGGAGCTATTTGGATCATGCTTTATTGTTTTTTGTTTTTTTTTTGCCATTTTTTTTTATCAACTGTGGGTATAGGATAGTGTATATGGAGGGGTTTTTTCTCTGTGGATTGAACTTGATGGACTTTTCTCTTTTTTCAACAAGATTTAAGCACATGGGTCAAATATCAGCTAAAATCGGCCCATGAGTTCAGGTCCTTATTTGACAGAAGCTGATCTCACAACCGACTTCTGTTGAATGAGCTTGCTGGAAAACCAGCAGCTCATCGGCATCCGATCAGCGCTCTCAGCCAATGATTGCGAGCTCTGACCGGTGTGTTCTGGCAGAGGGGTAAGAACACAATAGCACAGCAGGGAGATCGCTGTACTAACACTGAATAGTTAGTACAGAGACCTCCTTCTGAACAGTTCAGTTTTGTTTCATTCATCCTACTGGGATGAACAAAATGAAGACTTACTATGCTTAAGCCTTGTACACACAATGAGAAAATTGGATGAAAAAAAACACATTTAGAGTGATCATCTGATAATCTATTTATTAGTACAAAACTTTCAAGAGCCGATCATTACAGTTCATGCAAAAATATTCAAAAGGACAAGCAAGAAATTTCTCTTGTAAGAAAACAGAATGAACGATTTTCGTGTATAGTATTTGTACGAGTGACGAAGACCGTACATGCTCAGAAATGAAAGAATATGTTACAATGCAATACATTACATCACTTTCAAAGTTGTATACTAACTTACGAGAATTATGTAACTTTAGTAACCTATTAATTTTCGATAGGAGAATAGCATGCAAAAATAAAGGACGATCAGTCGTTCGATATTTTCATCGTGTGTACGAGGTTTTACTGTGTAACTATTTAACCCTGGGGTCAATTCACTAAGAGATAAATACCCAGGGCCGGTGATAGACTATTGTGCACCCTAGGCAAGACCAGCTACTTGTGCCCCCTCAAAAAAAAAAAAAGGTACACAGTAGAAAATATTAAATCAACAAAACATGAAACTGCTACATTTCTTTTAATTTGTGAAAATAAGTGCCATAAGATGTCACTAGCACCAATAATAAGGACAAAATCAGTGTCATGGACAGACTGTATCTGTGGCTGGCAGTGACAGGGTGACAGTTGAAGTGAGTGGAGGATGATGGATCCACACTCTGACAGATCCCAGGCTGGAAATCCCCAGGCAATGGAGGGGAGATAACACGTTTTAATAGCAGGCAGCCCAACCCATGCACACAGAAAACACCTGAACTAAGTGATCACACACAGTGACAGATCTGGCACAACACACATTACCTTCCTCAACTGATGCAGTACTACCTTCGCTGATGAATGGGAAGAGAAGGGCTGGAACTCCACAGTGATCAGCAGCTGGCTTGCAGTAAGGGACTGAGTCTGAGAGGAACACTGGAAGGAGTGGCAGTTCAGCTGCTATGCTGGCCCCAGACAACCGGCATCTTCCTCTGTCCATTCTTCCTCAACTCTGCCGCCCCTCCCCTCAGCTGAAGGATCATTCATGATGTGGCTGCGTCCCACACAGAGAGAGTGCTGGCCTGTGCTGCGCCCATGCACACCCAGGTAGCAGTGTGCCTAGTTTGCCTAGTGGAAACACCGGCCCTATAAATACTGCGTTCATTTTTTAGTTAAATGCAATATCTATCTTAAAAGTAGTCAATTCACTAAAAAACATGCATTATTTACTGCAAGTGTTAAATATTGTGAAAACATTCTAGCATGCTTTCATTAACAGAACCATCTCCCTCCAGGGAAATGTTACAATGTATTTCCATTCCTGAGCTCAGGGCTGAACATTTCTACACTGATACATTGTATACTTTTAACTTACTAGCCAAAGCAGAGTTCCCTGTAGTGTTATGTATAAGAACAGCTCCTAAACTCAACTCCATAAAAGCCTGTGTTCATGTACACATAGGCTTTTAGCAGAGTTTAGGAGCTGTTGCGTTTAGGTGAGGTTAAACCTCCCTCTTTTGAATGCGGAAGAATCGCATTCAGGATAGGAATGTTTTGACCACCGACCGCGGGAAAATGCAAAATGCAGCAACACCGCAGCAAAATCGTGGTATCGTGGCTGCTGCGGTATTGCCGTGAGGTGCGTTTTCCCGTGGCCGGCGGACAGGGTAGGCTCATATACATGGAGCCTTATTTTGTACATTGCTAAAATACTGCTTGTCTACTGGCAGGTAATAAATAAGGAGTGTGTGTGTACTTTAGTGCAGTGTTTTTCAACCTGCTTTCAGTCAAGGCATCCTTTAACCACAAGCCTACAGGGCACTTATACCCCCTACCTGCCCAGGCCAATTTCCAGCTTTCAGCGCTGTCACACTTTGAATGACTATTGCGTGGTCATGCAACACTGTGCCCATATGACATTTTTATCATTCTTTTGTGACAGATAGAGCTTTATTTTGGTGGTATTTAATCAACTCTGGGTTTTTTATTTTTTTCTTATGCAAACCAAAAACCACTGAAAATGGTAAAAAAAAACATTTTTTCTTAGTTTTTGTTATAAAATTTTGTAAATAAGTGATTTTTCTCCTTCACTGATGTGCGCTAATGAGGCTGCACTGATGGACACTGATAGGTGGCACTGATGGGCACTGATGAGGAGGCACTGATAGGTGGCACTGATGGGCATTGACAGGCATCACTGATGGGCACTGAAAGTCAGCACTGATACATGGCACTGATACATGGCACTGATATATGGCACTGTTAGGTGGTACTGACTGGCATTGTTAGGCGGCACTGACTGGCACTGATAGGCGGCACTGATGCGCACTGATAGGCGGCACTGATTGGTAGCACTGATAGGTGGCACTGATTGGCATTGATAGGTGGCACTGACTGGCACTGATAGGTGACACTGAAAGGCAGCTCAGATGGGCACTGATATGTGGCACTGATGTGCTCTGGTAGGCACTAATATGTGGCATTGATGTGGCACTGATGGGCACTGGCACGTGGCACTGATGAGCACTGACACAAGGCACTGATGGACACTGACAGGTGGCACTGCTGGGGCTACACTGATCATCAGGGCACAACGATCATCAGTGCCCTGATGGTCAGTGTAGATGTCCCCTCTGAGGGATGCCGATTACCGGCATGCCAATTGTCAGCGTGACAGCTCGAAAGGAGAGAAATGCCGATAACCGGCATTTCCCTGTTTACATGTGATTAGCTGTGATTGGACGCAGCTGATCACATGACCAAGCCAACATCTTTGGCTCTTTCTGTGATCGGTGATCCGCTGTGTCCAAGGGACACAGCGCACCGCCGATCACCGCGCTGCGCTCTCCCTGATCCGCGCATGAGCGGTGAGAATGGGAGGACGTCATTTGACGTCCTCCCAGAACGAGAGAACCACCTTGCGTTCGTCATATTACTATATGGTGGGCGGGAGGTGGTTAAAATTCTACACAATCTCAAGGCACCCCACTATAAAATGTTAGTAAATAAACAGTTTTCCATAAAGCAGCAGCATCCACACACACAGGACACCCAACATTAGAGGTGATTTATTCTTACAAAGCAATATACACTATATTGCCAAAAGTATGTAAATGAACTTTAATGGCATCCCAGTCTTAGTCCGTAGTGTTCAATATTGAGTTGGCCCACCCTTTGCAGCTATAACAGCTTCAACTCTTCTGGGAAGGCTGTCCACAAGGTTTAGGAGGGTGTCTATGGGAATGTTTGACCATTCTTACAGAAGCACATTTGTGAGGTCAGGCATTGATGTTGGACGAGAAGGCCTGGCTTGCAGTGTCCGCTCTAATTCATTACAAAGATGTTCTGCCATTTTGAGGTCAGGACTCTGTGCAGACCAGTCAATTTCCTCCATCCCAAACTTACTCATCCATGTCTTTATAGACCTTGCTTTGTGTACTGGTGCGCAGTCATGTTGGAACAGGAAGGGCCATCCCTAAGCTATTCCCACAAAGTTGGGAGCATGAAATTGTCCAAAATGTCTTGGTATGCTGACGCCTTAAGAGTTCCCTTCACTGTAACCAAGGGGCCAAGTCCAACTCCTGAAAAACAACCCCACACCATAATCCTCCCTCCACCAAACTTTATACTTGGCACAATGCAGTCAGGCAAGTACTGTTCTACTGGCAATCGCCAAAACCGGACGCTTCCATTGGATTGCCAGACAGAGAGGTGTGATTAGTCACTCCAGATAACATGTTTCCACTGCTCTAGAGTTCAGTGGCAGGGTGCTTTACACCACTGCATCCAACGCTTTGCATTGCACTTGGTGTTGTAAGGCTTGGATGCGGCTGCTCGGCCATGGAAACCCATTCCACGAAGGTCTCTACGCACTGTTGTTGTGCTAATCTGAAGGCCACATGAAGTTTGCAGGTCTTTAGCTATTGATTCTGCAAACAGTTGGCAACTTCTGCTCACTGTGCACGCTTCAGCATGCGCTGACCCCGCTCATTTTGCATGGCCTACCACTTTGTGGCTGAGTTACTGTTGTTCCCAGTTGCTTCTACTTTGTTATAATACCACTAAAAGTTGATCATGGAATATTTAGTAGCAAGGAAATTTGACAGATGAACTTATTGCACAGGTGGCAACCACACTTGAATTCACTGAGCTCCTGAGAGCGACCCATTCTTTCACAAATGTTAGTGGAAGCAGTCTGCATGCCTAGGTGCTTGATGTTATACACCTGTGGCCATGGAAGTGATTGGAACACCTGAATCCAATGATCTGGAGGGGTGTCCCAATACTTTTGGCAATATAGTTTACCTTTGCACACTGGTACTAGTATTCCAGAGTTTCTCTCCATCACTCAGCTAACATGGCCCTAGTGCTGACAGAGAGGGACAGGGGAGGGGCAAACGAGGATGCTGTGCAATGATATCATTGGTTGTTAGGATGCCAGTGGCTGGCCCAAGCCTTTAAAGTGTTATTAAACCCAGGACCCTGCATTCACTATATCTGGTCTCCCACAGTACATAAAACATGGAAATGCAATTATTTTAGTAAATATAAACTGATAAATACCTTTTCTGATCAGCAGTTAGAGCTGTCTTGTGACTTCTATCAGTGTCCAGCAGATCACTGGTTAAAGCTTGTAGGAGGAGTTTTAATTTTGCACTGACTGTCCTATGAGGCTGCAGGACTCTTGAATCTCTGTTTGAGAGTGTTGATTGGCCATGTGCTGATCACATGGACTCTCCCAAGAAAAAAAAAAACTCTCTGGCAATACACACCAAACTGAGCATGTGCAGAGTGACTCCTAGAGCTCTGTACTATCAGCAGACGGATTGGGGACACTGGAAGAAGGGGAAGATCAGAGAAGACAGAATCAAACAGCCTTTTTACAGAATGCAGAGGAATAAAACCCTAGGCACATACAGACTTATTTTACTGATGTGGGTTTAGTAACACTTTAATTCTGTATAATGAAAAGCTATGACTTGTGTAGCAAAAAGGCAGGCTGAATCCACCCACTCTGCTTGTATGCAATTTTGGGGCAATTTTGAAGCACTTTGCCCAGCGTGTGCTCACCCCTGGGGAACTGAAAGGGCACCCTCACATTCATTATTTTACTTTGATGAATTGACTCTTTGATTGTCTCTGCAATATTTTTGAAAAATGGGTCACATGAACTTCATATCGCATGCAAAGTCGTTTAGGCCCCATTCACACTATGGCGTTTTGAATCTCGATTTCAAAATGCTTTGCTAAAATAACAAATCGCACAACAGCGTGTTCAGGTGCCATTCATTTCGATGGCATCTAAAAACGATAAATCAATAAATCACACTGCAATCATGGTAAACAACATCACATGAAACGTGTTGCCCAAAAGAATTACAAGAGCTTCTTTTGAGCGGCTAGCATCACGCAATGTGATTTGCTGAAATTGAAGAGTGATTTTCAGTAAAGCGCATCACGTAACGCATGCCACTCAAAAGCAGTGCAGAAGCTTATTTTGGGCAACACGCTTCATGGGATATGGTTTGCTGCAATTGCATTGTGATTTATCACCTGAAAATTGCAGCAGAACCGCACTGTGTTTTCTGGTGCCATTAAGACTACTTTCACACTGATCTGTAGCAAAAAAACAACAAAATTCATATACTATAAAAAGCAAATTGTGTTGCACTGCTGTTAATGCAAAATTATCGTCATACATATGTACGATCCAAAAGTGCAAATCCATTCACACATGAGTCCATATGCAGGGCCGTCTTATTAGCATTATGAGCCCCTGGGCAAAGTAATGCACTGGGGCCCCTACGAGTCACCCCCAATTTACACATCTACTCTCAAGAATTAAAGTATAAATAGTTGATAGAATTAAACATATTTATTAGTACTTTTAATAAAATCAATTTTAAACAATAAGAAACTGTGCCATAAATCAAAGACTAATCTACACAAAGGGCACAGTGCAGGGGGGATGGAGAAGGGCATAGTTTGGGGAGATCAGGAGGACATAATAAAGGTTCCGGGAAACTGCCTGGGGCATAGCCATCCTGGGACAGCTTAGTAAAAAGCATGTCTGTCCTGGCAAATCTGGGACCGGTGGCAAATACAATGTAATGTAAAATATCATGGGGTCCCCATGCACCTGGGTCTCCTGGGCAGTGCTCAGGTGTACCCATGCATTAAGACAGCCCTGCCCATTTGCATACAGAGAGCCTCTGAATCATGCCGATCAAAGTCCAAGTGCAAAATAAATCTTCCAATGATCATTAGTTAACTGCTTCCTCTCTGCTAGTAGAACTACTGCTACAGGGCGGCAGGGCTGCGCAAAATCACGTATATATATGTGATTTACATTTCTGCATAGGGGGCATGCATGCCGCCCTACCCTCACTGCCATTGGTGGCTATGGATGTCATTCACCGGGTCCCGGATGGAGATTCCCTGCCGGCACCAGGTGATCGCCTTGTAGAACTGACAAGGGAGAGACCTGTGCGTAAACACAGGTCTCCCTCCTGCCAGCAAGGACATGCTGCTGTGTATACACACAGCAGTATGTTTCCCTAGTAAAACACACACACAGCACATGATGTAAAACAGCACACAGCACACAGTTAACCCTTTTGATCACCCCAGATGTTAACCCTTTTCTTCCCAGTGTCATTATTACAGTGTCAGTGCTTTTTATTAGCACTGATCACTGTATTAGTGTCATCGGGATGTCAGTGGCTGTTAGTCACTTGCCATCAAGTGTCAACAAACCTGCTGCAGTCTAGCTATAAGTTGCTGATCGCCCCCATTTCTAGCATAAAAAAAAGAAAAATTGCAGTATACAGTATATACCACCATTTGTAGACACTATAACTTTCACGTAAACTAATTAATTTACACGTATTGGGATTTTTTTTAGCAAAGACATGTAACAAAATACATTTTGGCATAAATTTATGAAGAAATTAGATTTTTTAAAATTTTTTATTGGATATGTTTTATAACAAAAAGTAAAAAATATAGCTTTTTTCCTAATTGTCAGCCTTTTTTTTGTTTATAGCACAAAAAATGAAAACCGCAGATGTGATCAAATACCACAGAAAGAAAGCTCTATTTATGGGGAATAAAGGACATCTATTTCATCTATGTAGAGAGTTGTATGACTGCACAATTGTCAGTTAACCACTTGCCCTCTTGAAGATTTACCCCCCTTCCTGACCAGGCCTTTTTTGCTATTTGGTGCTGCACTATTTTAACTGGTAATTGCACAGTCATACAATGCTATACCCCAACTAAATTTATGTCTTTCTTTTGGTGGTATTTGATCACCTTTGCACTTTTTATTTTTTGCGCTATAAACAAAAAAAAACTTAAAATTTTGAAAGGAAAAACATTTTTTTTACTTTTGGCTATAAAAAATATATAGTAAACTCAAAGTTAGTCATACATTTAGGCCAAAATGTATTCTGCTACTTGTTTTTTGGTAAAAAAAATCATGATAAGTGTATATTGATTGCTTTGTGTGAAAGTTATAGCGTCTACAAACTATGGTATAGATACTGCAATTTACACCATTTCTTGCTATACTGTGCTGCGCTAGTTTAACTGACAATTGCACATACATGCATTGCTGTACCCAAATGAAATTTATTTCCTTTCTTTGACATAAATAGAGCTTTCTTTTGGTGGTATTTGATCACCTGTGCGCTTTTTATTTTTTGCTCCTTAAACAAAAAAAAAGACAAAAAATTTTGAAAAATAAAAATATTTTTTACTTTTGGTTATAAAAAATATATAGTAAACTCAAAGTTAGTCATACATTTAAGCATTTACTTCTGCTACAAGTCTTTGGTAAAAAAATCCCAATAAGTGTATATTGATTACATTGTGTGAAAGTTATAGCGTCTACAAACATAGGTATAGATACTGCAATTTATGCAATTTTTTGCTATACAGCGCTGCTCTAGTTTAACTGACAAATGTGCAGTCATGCAATACTGTACATAAAGGAAATTTATGTCCTTTTTTCACACAAATAGAGCTTACTTGTGGTGGTATTTGATCACCTCTGGGTTGATTTTTTGTTGCTCTATAAACAAAAAAAGTCCGGAAATTTTGAAAAAAATTATATTTTCTTATTTCTGACATACAAAATATCCAAAAAACTCACATTTCATAAATAAATTGAGGCCAAAATGTATTTTGCTACATGTCTTTGGTAAAAATAAATCCCAATAACTGCATATTAATTGGTTTGTGTGAAAGATATAGCATCTACAAACTATGGTATAGATAATGGAATTTACACAGCTTTTACTTCTGACTGTCTATCACATTTCTTGAGGTGCCAAAACACCACGACAGTACAAACACCCCCAAATGACCCCTTTTCAGAAAGTAGACACCCTAAGCTATCTGCTGAGAGGCATGTTGAGTCCATGGAAGATTTTTAGAAAATGACAAAAACATTATTATTTTTTTTTTTTTACACAAGGTTGTCACTTAAATGATATATTGTTCACACAAGCCATGGGTATATGTGGAATTACACCCCAAAATATATTCTGCTACTTCTACTGAGTATGGGGATACCACATGTGTGAGACGTTTTGGGAACCTAGCCACATACAGAAGCCTGAAATTCAATGAACACTTTGAAAGCCTGAAAGTGCGTAACTTCCTCATTTCATTTCCTCACTACCTATCACAGTTTCGGAGGCCCTAAAATGCCAGGATAGCACCCCCCGCCCCAAATGACCCCTTTTTGGAAAGTAAACACCCCAAGGCATTTAAAAAGAGGCATGGTGAGTATTTTGCAGATCTAATTTTTTTAAGGTTTTGAAATATAAAAAAAGAAAAGAAAAAATATGTTTTTGTTTTCTTTCTTCATATTCCAAAACCTTGTAGCAACAAACGAGATCTGCCAATGCCAACTGCTCGTGCCCATGCGCTTGCGCACATGTGTGCACGCCGGCGTGTGCATTTGCCACCAGACTGATGCCAGGTGGGCTATTTAAACCACAACTGCACTAGGAGTCCTTGCCTTCTGGTCTACCACATTCTGTTATCTGCTATCTGTTGTATCCTGATCCTGTTGCCAACCTGATCTGTCTTGACCTCGCATGAACTCTGCCCACACCGACCTAGCTTACCCTTGGACTACGCCTTTGCCTGTTCCCTTGCTATCTGCCTAATGGTTGCTGTCTCCTGGCCTGAACTTCGACTATCCGCTTGCCTGCTACCTGTACCTGATCTGCCTGATAGATCCTGACCCGGCTTGTCTGACTCTACTTCTCTGGCCTGTGGCTATTACTTGCTACTAATCATCTGCATTTGCTGAGTTCCTGTCGCTCTGCTGTTAGACTCTTCAGGCCGCTGCTCCTGCTGATCTGCATCCTCTGCCCACCTGCATCCGCAACCTACCTGCATCCCCAGCTCATCTGCATCTGCAACCTACCTGCATCCTCTGCTCACCTGCACTCACTGCCTACCTGCATCCTCCACTGACCTGCATCCTGGTCTTCCAGACTACTCACCTGTCGGCTGACATTGCAGACCTGGTACTCGTGCCACTCCTGGCTCTTGTGCCTTCTGTTTGCTCTATCATGGACACCAAGCAGGAGGTTTAAGAGGACACCTTCATCTCCACGTCAGGTTTTCCCACCAGGTACGTGACAATACACACCATGCTTCTTAGCAAATTCATTGGGGTGTAGACTTTGCAAAACGGGGTCATTTGGGGGGGTTTGGTGCTATCCTGGCATTTCAGGGTCTCCGAAACTGTGATAGGTAGTCAGGAAAATGGTCAAAAACACCTTTAGTGAATCTTCAATGGCTCATAGAAAAGAAGTCAGAAAGAGAACTGTCAGAGATTCCAAGTCTGTTCACACTTCTAAAAACCGAGAGTGTATTTGCTACATGATGAAACCAGCATCGAAAGGTACAGACTTAAACCACCCAGTTGTTTGTGTGTCCACTTTTGAAGAAGTGTTCAGCCTTTTTCTCTGCATACTGAGCTGTGGCCTGGTGATCTGTGTTGTGGTTCTGGCATTGGGGGCCACAGCTCAGTATGCAGAGAACAAGGAACAAGGCTGGACACTTCTTCAAAAGTGGACACACAAACAACTGGGCAGTTTTAGTCTGTACCTCTCGATTCTGGTTTAATTATCGTCATGTAGCAAATACACTGGGCCTGGGATCATCCGGTGATATAATATGTTTTATGACTCCTTGAGGGTTACATTTTTGAGGTGAGCGCACATGTGAGAAGGTGACAGATAGATTGGCACCATCTTTATGAGCACACAATATATAAAGTTGAAGAATTGAAATCTTGATTTTTATTTTATTTATTTAATTTATTTTTATTTATTTTTACACTTGGGACTTTTTGCAATTTATTTATTGTCACGGTGTATGATTTGGTCACTTTCATTGCAATTTTAATTGTCTCCTAGTCACTAGTATTAAGTTGGTTGATTAACACTATTGATTATACACAGTGTCACATTACTATTTATATTTATTCACAATCTTTTAATTATAATTTATTGCTTTCTATTATCCATTTCTAGTATATCACAGTACACACAGCGCTACACCATTCTTTTATTAATTTGTTATACATCATATTATAGCCGGGTTTTAGCAGCTACTTCACCTTCTGAGAGGATATTTGGCAGTGCATGAGTCCACCCCCCTATTTAATAAAACAGTAAAATCATAACAGTAGAACAGTAACTCGACAACAAACAACTATTTTTGGTTTTTAAATTTTTTATTTTGTTTTTGTACTTGTACTTTTTATTTTTTATGGGGTTTTTTTAACTTTTTTTTTTTTTACGTGAACTTAAACAGATTGTAGGATCTCTCAAAATGCTATAACCAGTTTCCTGACTACCTAACATCTTTTGAGACCCTGTGCAAATATGTACCCTGAACTGTGCCGTGCTGTACCCTATAATAATACTCCACTAGTGTGTGGTAGTGACAGAAGCAGTCCTTAAGGCAGAGACCAGGTTGGCCAGGACAGGAGGGACAAAAAAAGTGGGTGTCACACCTAATTTAATTTCCATTTCAAGAAACTAAGTATGGCTTCATCATCTGGTTGCTGAAGTCCACCCCTCCCATGTTAAGGTTATAGTCATGGACACAGAGGGGCTTCTCAACAATACCAGCTGCCACGGCAATTTGGAAGGTCGTGTCTGCGTGAATGGAAGAGAGGACAAAAAAATCCCGTTTGTCCTTCTACTTCACTGTGAGCAATTCCTTATTTCTCAAGGAGGCTTTTTCCCCCTTTCTAAGAGGGGTATTTACAAGCCATTGGGGGAAGCCCCAGAAAATAGGTACACGGTTCCACATGCGCCAATTGCAAGATTGTACAAATGTCTAAATAGTGGCACGCTTGAATAAAATTGTCCACGTATAAGTGGTACCCCATATGGAAAAACGATGACACCAAGTCCCAAACTATCTTGCCACTGCTCCCCATGTAGTCTGGGCATCTGGGGTGCTCCATGTGACTATCTTTTCCCTCGTAAATCTGAAACTTATATATATATAGCCTGCTGCCCTCTCACAGGTCTTATACATCTTGACCCCATATCTGGCATGTTTGCTGGGGATAAATTGTTTGAATGCAAGGTAGCCAGAAAAATTAATGAGGGACTCATCAACGCAACAGTTTTGCTGGGGAGTATAGACATTTGCAATTTTTTGGTTAAGGTGAATTTTGTGGAGCCGGTCAAATTTAGGGTCACCCTGAGGATGACAGAGTGTATTATCATTGAAGTGGATAAAACGCATTATACTCTCATATCTATGCCTGGCCATGGCAGCAGAGAACACGGGCATATAATGAATCAGGTCTGTTGACCAATACAACCACAATTCATTTTTTTTTAGTGTTGCCCATGTTGAGGGTTAGGCCCAAAAAAAATTTAAATTCGGAAACCGTGATGGGTTTCCATGCAAATGGTGTGTCAAAGTTTGAATTTGAGTTGGCGGCGATAAACTGTTGTGCATATAAATTGCTTTGATCCACAATCAATCCATACAGATCTTTCATGAAAAACAGCTCCAAAAAATCAAGGGGAGTAGTTAAATTTGCTGTTTCCACCTAAATTTTGGGTTGGGCAGTGAATGGGGGAATTACGGATGGTGCAGAATTTGTGGTCTGCCAATTGGGACTTGCAAGCACAGCCAGAAGGATACTAGGGGCTCTATGGGCCTGTGTGCGAATTCTTGGTGGCTGCGGGACACTAATTGTGCTCACCACCGCACTAGCTTGTACTGCACTTATGGGACTCACCACATCACCAAGTGATACTGCAGTGCTGGTATGTGAAAGACCAGGATGTACTAGGCCGCTGGTTCTTGCCAGTTTACCAAAAGGTAGAGCGGAACTAGTACTGGCACTCTGCTGCATATGAGAGTCTTCATACGATTGTAACATCTCAGCAACCTGGGAACAGGGTCAGGAACGCCTGACCTTAGCATGGACCTCTTCTCCATAGTCTGAGCTATTTGTCAGGGTGCTGCTGTTGTCTACAGGTTAGTATTTTGAGGTTGATTGTGCCAGTGAGTCTTCCCCTTCGCTCTCACCTGACATGCTCAGAATCCTGTAGGCCTCTTCACTAGAGTACCTTTCCATTGACATTTTGGCCACTAAATTTATAGGTACCTAGTGCGACCGCTACAAAAAAAATTCCCATCAAGTGCTAATAGAGATCGGGCCTGATTCTGCGAACACTGCGGTTTTGTGTGCAATGATTCAAGTGACAGTGATCTACTGACACTACACTTGCTTGGGAAGAAGGGGGGTGGTAAGCGTAGCGGCTAACCGTAGGTGCTGGCAGGTGCCAGGGTTGATCCTGCTATCGCTGTGTTTTTGGGGACACTATACTAATGTGAATGCTGGTATAGTGCTGATCTGATCAAAGATATTGTTCCGTTCAGACACTATACTGGCAATGGAGGTTTATTGTGTATGTGAGCATGTTCCTGGCAATCAAGGGGTTAAATGTGATAACTGGTGTAATGACGGGCAATCTGACACATCTGGGATCGACGCTACTGATGCTAACATATCTCTAATGGTTCTGGCTCCATTATTGTCTATGGGCATTCCCTCTGTTCCATTATTGTCTATAGGCATTCCCTTCGGTTCCATTATTGTCTATGGGCATTCCCTTCTGTTCCATAATATTCTATGGGCATTCCTTTCTGACATTCACTTTTGTTATTCCATAGAAAACAATAATAATCCCACCTAATCTCAATTTTTAACATCACCACTGAATTTTGAAAGTATGTCTGCTACGGATTAATGTGATATGAGTAATGGTTCTGACTCCATCATTGTATATGGGCATTCCCTTCTGTTGCATTATTCTCTATGGGCATTCCCTTCTATTGCATTATTTCCTATGGGCATTCCTTTCTGTCATTCACTATTTTTCTTCCATAGAAAACAATAGTCATCACGCCTAATCTCAATTTTTAAAATCACCACTGAACTTGGAGGGTATGTCTGCTAAGGATTTACTGTATGTGATATGTCTAATGGTTCTGACTCCATTATTCTCTATGGGCATTCCTTCTGTTCCATTATCCTCTATGGGCATTCCTTCTGTTCCATTAGTCTCTATGGACATTCCCTTCTGTTCCATTATTGTCTATGGGCGTTCCCTTCTGTTCCATTATTGCCTATGGGCATCTCTTTTCTTCCATTATTGTCTATGGGCATTCCCTTCAGTTCCATTATTGTCTATGGGCATCCCTTCTCTTCCATTATTGTCTATGGGCATTCCCTTCTGTTCCATTATCGTCTATGGGCGTTCCCTTCTGTTCCATTATCGTCTATGGGCGTTCCCTTCTGTTCCATTATTGTCTATGGACTTCTTTTCCATTATTGTCTATGGAAGTTCCCTTCTGTTCCATTATTCTTTATGGGCATCCCTTCTGTTCCATTATTGTCTATGGGCTTTTGTTCCATTATCGTCTATGGGCGTTCCCTTCTGTTCCATTATTGTCTATGGGCTTCTTTTCCATTATTGTCTATGGAAGTTCCCTTCTGTTCCATTATTCTTTATGGGCATCCCTTCTGTTTCATTATTGTCTATGGGCGTTCCCTTCTGTTCCATTATTGTCTATGGGCTTCTGTTTCATTATTGTCTATGGGCTTCTGTTCCATTAATGTCTATGGGCGTTCCCTTCTCTTCCATTATTGTCTATGGGCTTCTGTTCCAGTATCGTCTATGGGCGTCCCTTCTGTTCCATTATTGTCTATGGAAGTTCACTTCTGTTCCATTATTCTATATGGGCGTCCCTTCTGTTCCATTATTGTCTATGGGCGTTCCCTTCTGCTCCATTATTGTCTATGGGCTTCTGTTCCATTATTGTCTATGGGCGTTCCCTTCTGTTCCATTATTGTCTATGGGCGTTCCCTTCTGTTCCATTATTGTCTATGGGCGTTCCCTTCTGCTCCATTATTGTCTATGGGCGTTCCCTTCTGCTCCATTATTGTCTATGGGCTTCTGTTCCATTATTGTCTATGGGCGTTCCCTTCTGTTCCATTATTGTCTATGGGCTTCTGTTCCATTATTGTCTATGGGCATTCCCTTCTGCTCCATTATTGTCTATGGGCTTCTGTTCCATTATTATCTATGGGCGTTCCCTTCTGTTCCATTATTGTCTATGGGCGTTCCCTTCTGCTCCATTATTGTCTATGGGCTTCTGTTCCAATATTGTCTATGGGCGTTCCCTTCTGTTCCATTATTGTCTATGGGCGTTCCCTTCTGTTCCATTACTGTCTATGGGCGTTCCCTTCTGTTCAATTATTGTCTATGGGCGTTCCCTTCTGTTCCATTATTGTCTATGGGCGTTCCCTTCTGTTCCATTACTGTCTATGGGCGTTCCCTTCTGTTCAATTATTGCCTATGGGCGTTCCCTTCTGTTCAATTATTGTCTATGGGCATTCCCTTCTGTTCCATTATTGTCTATGGGCGTTCCCTTCTGTTCCATTACTGTCTATGGGCGTTCCCTTCTGTTCAATTATTGTCTATGGGCGTTCCCTTCTGTTCAATTATTGTCTATGGGCGTTCCCTTCTGTTCCATTATTATCTATGGGCGTTCCCTTCTGTTCCATTATTGTCTATGGGCGTTCCCTTCTGTTCCATTACTGTCTATGGGCGTTCCCTTCTGTTCAATTATTGTCTATGGGCATTCCCTTCTGTTCCATTATTGTCTATGGGCGTTCCCTTCTGTTCCATTATTGTCTATGAACGTTCCATTCTGTCATTCCTTTTAGTATGTCCCTAAACTCACACAAAATGTCTCACTCACACCTCATGGCGGTTCTTTTAGACTTCCCTTTTTCTAGACTGGACTTTGATTTCATGTATTGATTTATAATTTGGGGTATATCATTTTGGACTTGATTTGGATGTATGTACCACATATATGAGGAATGGTGTCGCACTGCACTCATTTTGTCTGAGTATTTCTAGGAAGGTAACACCATGTAACTACATAGTACAGAATGTATCGTTCTGTGTATGGCCACCATACAATTCTTGAGCCGTACTGACTCGATCCAGCAGGTGTCGCCCGTCAGCTGTACACGGTGTGCTGTAGCAGTGAGAGGAGAGCGGAGCGGAGTGGGCGGGGCCGTGTAGTGAGTCTGCCACGTTCTCTCAGTTTCTCGGCAGCCGCCCGCACTGAAATCCTGAGAGAAGTCGGAGTGTGAACCTGGGAGACAAAGTTAGTGGGGACGGAGGCGGCCACCATTGCGGGAGCGGAGGCTCATGTAACTTGTCCCAGAAGGAGGCGGAGAGAGCGGAGGGTCCCCGGCTGTTGGGGTGGGGGGGAGCAGTGCTGTGTCGGGGAGTGGAGGGAGCAGCACTTGGCCGGGATGTTGGGACACTTGTAGGCGATCAGTGGAAGTCGGTGACTTTTCCTGGTGACAATCCATAGACTGGATCAGACAAGGAAGAGTCCTCCCAGGTAAGATTACACTTCTCAATTATTCATCCTATGTGCACACAGCGTCACATCTGTGCGTCCGGGGAGATCGCACGCGTCCCTGCAGCGCACGAAGAAATACGCGTCCGTCTTCATTCCTAATGGCACCCCAACGCACATCGCTTAAGTAAGTGCACTGTGGCATGCTAAAAAAAAGGCGCATACACGTCCTCGGTGCGATTGTTGCATGTTGGGCAGCCTGTTAACACTGACTACATTCACATTGGTGCGTCTCCAAAGTCGCATTATTACCAGTGCAACTTTGGAGCGCCTTTGATTCAACTTTACCTTCTCTGGAACAAAGTTGCTTCAAAAGTTGCACCAAAGTAGTGCAGGCACCTTTTCAAAGTCGCTGTGGCTTTAAAGGAGACGTACAACCAATGCTCTTTTGGCTCTACTTCTGTGGATCAGAGGAGTGCAGTTCGTTCTGCACTCCTGTGACCCGTTTTCAGGTGATGGCTGCGTGTGACGTCCGCTTTCGGGTGACGTCACTCAGCTGGTCCAAGCCAGGGTGGATCCCGACTTTAAAGTCGGGATCCACCCCAGAGTGTGGAGCAGGACCTGGCTCAGCCTGTCAGTGATCTGCTGAAAGCCTGAGCCAGCCACTCCCTCCCCCTCCACATCCCAGCTCTCCAGTTAGCACAAGAGGGGCGGAGCAGACAGGGGTGACTGACAGGTACCGCTCTCTGCTCAGAGCTGCTGTGAGAACTCAGCGATCAGTGGTCATGTGATCACCGAATTCTCACACTTTGAGCCAGCGGGTGATAGATGCAGCAACGGACCGATGCTGCATCCACCTAGGTAAGTATAATTGGCAAAAAAAACCCCATACTTCTCTTTTAAGTCACACTGATATGAATGGGTGCCATTGAAAATAATGGGCTGCAACTTGTCATGCGACTTTGATGTCCAATGTCGCAGAACAAGTCACAAGTGTGAATCGAGCCTAAAGTGGAACTAAACTTACCTTTCCTCCAACAGTTCCCGTTTCTCGCTGGCATCTTGGCATCTTCTTCATTGGCCAGCCCGGGATGACGTCACACCCAGCACGCAGAGTCTAGGTCGGCGGTGTAAGCTGAGGTGCGCATGCGCGGTTTCAGTTTACATGCGAGCAGTCAGGAACACTTATCTTATTGCAGAAGAAACATTGGAGTTGATTTACTAAAACTGGAGAGTGCAAAATTTGGTGCAGCTCTGCATGATAGCCAATCAGCTTCTAACTTCAGCTTGTTCAATTAGGCTTTGACTAAAAACCTGGAAGCGGATTTCACACTCTCCAGTTTTAGTAAATCAACTCCATTGCATGTCTCACCTGTAATAAAGAGTCTGCCTGTTTGCAATTTTTATTTTTCCAGCTTTAGTTCTGCTTTAAAATGATACAAATCTGTAACACTGAGCTCAGACGTGTGCAAAATCTGGCGCAGCTGTGCATGGTAGCCAATCTGCTTCTGTCTTCAGCTTGTTCATTTAGCCTGGGTTCACACTTCTGCAGTGCGGCATATCGCATGTGATGTGCAAATCGCATGCGATTTCTCTGCGCTGTGATTTCAGCCATACATTTTGTATGGCTCAAATCACAATGCATCCGCACCAAAAAGGTGCAGGACCCTGCTTTTGGTCCGCATTAGAATCGGATTGCATGGGTATTCACACACATGTGATCCGATTCTGCACATCGCACCGCATTTTGCAAAACGATTTTGGGAGGTTGTTAACATCTGCAGCTGTTCGCATGAACGGGGTGCGATTGTGATGCGGTGCAGTATACACACAGAAACCAGTGCGAATTCCGCACCGCATCAGTGTGTACCCAGGCTTGAGGTTTGATAAAAAAACCTGCAAACTGATTGGTTTCTATGCAGAGCTGCACCAGATTTTACATTCTCTAGTTTTAGTAAATCAACCCCTTTCCATGTGTTTTGTGCAGTAAAGAGCCTGCCTGCTCACTGTTTGTGACGGCGGAACATTAGTTCTGCTTTAGGGCCGGTTCACACCAGAATCACACAAGAATGTGATCTGCATTCCTGTGCGATTCAGTGTGGTGTGGTCTCAGCCCATTCATATGAATAAGCTGAAATTATCGCAACAAAAGTAGTGCATGCACTGGGCCTTGACGCTGAGCGGCCGCATATTTGCGTGCAATTAGAAAATACATATGTGCTGAGAGCGTGCGCCCTGCATGCTCCCAGCACATATGTCCGTGACTCACGGAAAAGTCCCGATCTCCCGTTCGATTGGGACCTTTTCTGATCATGTGACGGCGAATCACGGCGGCCACATGACCCTAAAATCCCGCCCGCCTCCCGGCTTCTGAAACTCTTAAAGGAGGCGCTGGTGTGAAGTGGTTAAAAATGCTCTTCAGGCAGACAACACTGCATTTGCGATCTGTATTTGGGGGGGTGTTAGTATTATTTTGACACCCACAGCACACCCAGTGCGTTTTGAACGCAGAGCAGGAAATGCACACAGAACGCTGGTTTCCCGGAACTAGTTCCAGTGTGAATTGGCACTCAAGACGCATAGAACGCACATACACGTGTGAACCCAAGCATCGAAAGGAATGTGACCCCCCCCCTTCGTCAGGTGTGCTGGTGTAAACAGAAGTGACATATTCACTCACCCAGCAAATACAAAGTTGCCTTGCGGTGACGTGGTGTAAGCAGCTGCACTGCCCGGTCTTCTTTGTGACATCATCAGGAGGCAGCTACTAGAAGCCGGCCCACTGATGGCGCTGTGCTGGGGGTTATACTTAGCCCAGAAGCCTCCTGAGATACATGGACATGGGCAGAGGGAGAGGTCATTCACACCTAGGTCAGAAATGTGGAAACCTCCTTGATTTTTTTTTTTTTCTGTCAAGTGCTAAAGAGGGAAGGAGGCGCCTGATGAACGGAAGATATAAAAAAAAGTGAATAAAGTTTTGCTTTAACCTCTAGCCGCCCATGTAACGCATACATGCAGAGGTAAGAGGGTACGCTTTAAAGCGCGTCCATGGATAGCCGAGGTTTCTACGCTCACTGCACAGTCATGGATCCAGTTTGGTCTCTAGTAAAGATCGAGAGCTACTGAGAGGACTACTGTTCATGTGACTACAGTGACAGCCAATCACAGTGCTCATGTGATCGAGCAGTCATAAAGACCCATCTAAAGGGATGCTGGGTGAGAAGATGTTAAAGCAGAAATTCACTCTCTCAATCAACATTGACTATATCTAATCTCTCTGCTTCTAACATTAGTAAATAGATAGGAAAGTTTATTATTTACTTGTTTATTTTTTTTACATTTCTTCAGTTAACCTCCCTGGCAGTATTCCCGAGTTTAGCTCGGGGTCAGGGATGGACTGACAACTCATGGGGCCCCCGGGCAATAAGGGATCATGGGGCCCCTGTGTCCTTGGCCAGACTCCAAAAAGCCTATGAAAAAGGTACTAGGGGCATCTCATGGGGCCCCCCTACTGACCCTGGGCCCTAGGGCAGTGCCTGAGTTTCCAAATGGTCAGTCCGCCCCTGCTCGGGGTAAAGTTTCAGTACCAAAAGCGGTAACCCCGAGCTACACTTGAGCTTACCATGCGGCGTTGCTCAGGGATTCCCTGCAGCGCTTACCTTGTCCTGCGCTCCCGCAATGCATCCCCTGCAGCATCCCCGGCCATCTCCTCCGGCCGATGCCGGCATCTGGCTTACGTGTTCCAGTCCATGTGAGCGTCGGGATGTACGGGGGCCGGAACAGCTGCAAATTTAAAAATTTTTTGAAACTGTCATTTTCTTAGAAATGAATTTGACATAGTAAAACTGTATCAAACCGTTTCACATACATTTTGTCTCTACTGCTTTGTCCTGTGCCCTGCCTGAATTTTTACTGTTCTTTCTGCCTGGAAACTTAGAGAAGTCCTTGGCGTCCAAAAAGCGTCCCTTTAGGTCAAAAGCGGTTTTAGATCAGCTAGAGAACAGCGATAGTAAATCAGAACCAATTGCAGAATTGAGTGATAATGATTCGTGGGGAAATTCGTCATCAGACACTAAAAACGATGTTGCGACTGAGCTCAGCAATGTGCGAACTTGGCGCTATATTTCAAATTTCAGTGTTTTTGGTTTGATTATATTATTGAATTAAATTTGTTATTATTATATTATTATTTTTTATGATTATTAATTCAATTATAATTTATGATTTTGTTTTTTCAAATTTTATCCTACACGGAATGTTTACTAGACTCTTGTTTGGACAGATTTCAGTGAGTTATTCCTAAAAATGACAGGCCTACAATAAAAAAAATACATATTTCCATGCAAAAAACGTACCGCTTTCAGCACAGAAATATGGACATAATCATACCGCCAGGGAGGTTAATTCCTGGTTTTCAGGCCTAGGCAAATTATGTCATACATCCCAGGAGTCTTCGGGAGGGGAGAGGGGGGAGGGTTCTCAACTAAGCACAACCTCCTACCTACATGCCTGAGCTAAGGGTAGATTGATTCCAGGAAGTAAAAGCTGCCAAATCATCTGCCCTTACTCAGGATGGCCACAATCAGAAATGCTAGGGGGAGTTTTTCTCAGCAAAATAAAGCATGGGGACGTGGATTGATGGGGGAGTTTGTTTTGAATATTAAAAATGAATTAAAGTGTCATTAAACCCACATCAGTAAAATCAGTCTGTATATGTAGTAATACATGCTTGTTATACTCACTGTGGAACGTAAGGGGTTAATCCTCTGCATTGTGTAAAAAGGATGTTTGATCCTGTCTTCTCTGATCCTCCCCTTCTTCTACTGTCCCCAATCCGTCTGCTGATAGAACATAGCCTTTGGGGCAAGCTGCACATGCTCAGTTTGGTGTGTAGTTCTAGGGAGTTTTTTTTTTCTTGGTAGAGTGCATGTGATCGGCACAGGGTCATTCAGTGGTGTCCAGACAGAGGGTCTGGGGTTATGCAGCCTCATAGGACAATCGGGGAGAATGAAAACTCCTCCTACAAGCTTTAATCAGTGCTCTGATGGACACTGATAGAAGTCACAAGACAGCTCATAAAGATATTTAGCATTAGCATTTATAATTGCTAAAATAATTGCATTTCCATGTTCTGTGTGTTGTGGAAGAGAAGATATTTTGAATGCAGGATGCGGGGTTTAGTAACACTTTGAATAGAGTTTTTGGTGCTCAGAGCCCTGTTAAGGTTCTTTGGTGTCCCAATGGTATCCCATTGAGGAGATTTCCCTTTACTTCCTGTCCCATAGGCACGACAGGAAGTTAGAGGAAATCTCTCACTGTCACCAGCACTTGTGTACCCATAGGAAGTTTGGTATGAGGTTTTAGTTTAAAGTGTTTCTGTAGGCAAAACTTGTTTTTTAATTTTTATATATATTTTTCATTTTTTTTAGTTGTAGATATATTAGGAAGGGGTTAGACCCAGTGTACCAATGTGGGCACCTGAGTCACTGACAAACAAAAAAATTGACCTGGTTCCCTATTTCCTATTATGTCCAAAAAAAAAAGGTTTTGGCTATACTGTAGATATACTTTAAGGTGAACCTTCACTCTCCCCACCCACTGAACATCATTGCACTCCTTCTACACCCACACAATTAGACATTTATTTGTATTTTCCCTTAGGCTCTACTCACACTTGTGGGTGGGTCCGCCTGCGATTATCTGGGAGACTCAGCAGGGTTTCCTGTGAATAGCTGTGTATGGGAAGCCTCATTCAAAGCAATGTAATTGCAATGCTTAAGCCATAGCAGTAATTCGGCTGGCTAAGCAGGGACCGGCTAAATTTTGATCCATGTGGTTGTACAGAAGTCGATCTACCATTTGACTTCTGTACAACCACCCTGTCGGATTATTCCTGCTTGATCAGAGCTGCAGGTTATAGACTGCAACTCTGATCAGTGTATTTTGATGGTGGGAAAGTCTCCTCACTGTCAGAGTAGAATAGCTCAGCGTGGAGGATTCCCCCGTCCACATCTAGTGTGTGGATGAGGGGACCGAGTCAGGTTTTTTTTTTTTCGTTCAACCTACTGGTTGAACAAAAATAAAAACAGACTCATCTATGGGCTGCCTTACCTGCAGATGATCGGCCTGGGCAATCTGCAGGTGATCAGTGCATGTTCAGTTACATGCAAATGGCTGTGGATAGCTGAGGACAGTGGGGGGCTAATACCTATTTAGAGAAATCTCCAGGTGCTTCAAGGAAACAGTGTTCCATGTACTCACAGCCTCCTGGGATATTGCCGGTATGCATTCCAGGAGGCTTCTGGGTACTGTACAGCACAGACGCCTATGCATGTCTTCAGAGGGCCAGCTCTGTCTTCCTGGTTGTTGCAGCTGGTTCCCTAATGACACGCTGTGGGACATTCCGCACGGGGGTCGGATGCAAGAACCAACAAAAGACAGCGCCCCTTCATGATGTAAGTCAGGAGTCTCCAAACTTTCGAGCCAAAGGGCTGGTTCACGAAATATCGGCGTTTTTGTGGTGAAATTGGTCCCATAGGAATGAATGGCGGAATGTTCAAAACTAGAGTGGGAGCTGACAAAACCTTTTCACGGTTACTCCAACCACACAATAGTTACTCAAGCCACTCCACCCAGTTACTCCGCCCACTCCAGTTGTAGACTACTGGTGGAGGCAAGAACACTTCACACAATTTCCCCAGAAATTGTAGCTTTTCTAGTTTTAGAACTGCATTGAAATGTTATAAACTGTATTTCATTAAAGTGTTACTAAACCGACAACAGTAAATTCAGTCTGTGTATGCAGTAAAGTATGCTTGTTATACTCACTGTGGAACCTAAGGGGTTAATCGTCTGCATTGTGTAAAAAAAGCTGTTTGATCCTGTCTCCTCTGATCCTCCCCTTCTTCTACTGTCCCCAATCCATCTGCTGATAGTACAGAGCTCTGGAAGTCACTTGGCACGTGCTCAGTTTGGTGTGTATTGCTAGAGAGGGTTTTATTTTTTGGGAGAGTGCATGTGATCAGCACAGGACCAATCAGCACTGTCTAGACAGGGTCAGGGGTATGCAGCCTTGTAGGACAGTCAGAACAGAATGAAAACTCCTCCTACAAGCTTTAACCAGTGCTCTGCTGGACACTGATAGAAGTCACAAAACAGCTGTAACTACTGATGGGAAAAGGTATTTAGCAGTTTATATTTACAAAAATAATTGCATTTCCGTGTTGTGAGCACTGTGGGAGACCAGATATAGTGAATGCAGGGTCCTGGGTTTAGTAACACTTTAAGTTCTATTCTTCACTGCACGGTTGGGATGCGGTGGTTTGCGTTGCAACCTGTTGCGCTGAAAAAGGACTACATTTGGTACTTTCTTTTTCAGCGCACACCACTACGACACTGCCCAGTGTATTCCAACGCAAGTGGTGTGAACTATTATTATTATACAGGATTTATATAGTGCCAACAGTTTGCTCAGCGCTACAATATAAATGAGCCCTAAGTGTACGCAGTGATACCAAATACCAGCTTATCGTGATTTCTGTAGACACCACAATTGAACCTAATGTGACTCCACTGTAGATTCTGGCTTTGACGGAGCTGGAAATGTTTGTGCTTTGTATTTCACAAGATTAGAAAAGCTCTGTTTATTTTTCATGTCTAATCATGGCCACAGTTACTCCTGCCAACAACTGCAAGGAGCTCCAAATTCTCCAAAAAGTCTGATGTGATGTCACATGAGACATATGGGGACACCCTCGCCATTTATCAGCAACAGAAGACCACAGAACATATCTCCCTAGAAGAAATACACTCACTCCAAGAACTCGTATTGTCTCGCCCTGAAAAAATCTTCATCCTTTCTAAGTGCTTTTCTGAACAATAGTCTGTTGACATGGGGTTCCTCAAGAAATGAGCAGTTCTGGTCATGGAGCACCCCAGTTATTATAGACTATAGTTTTAGAAATAAAGGATCAATAGCTGATATTTAAAGCAGAGGTTCAGTCATTTATTTATATTTTTAAATCAGCACCTGGGATAGTATTGCATGAATAACTAGAAAAGCTACGAATTCTGGGGAAATTGTGTGAAGTGTTCTTGCCTCCACCAGTAGTCTACAACTGGAGTGGGCGGAGTAACTGGGTGGAGTGGCTTGAGTAACTGTGAAAAGGTTGGACTTCACTTTAGCTTTTGTCACTCTGCTGCCTGCTCACACACCTGGGTTCCTATGGGCAGAGAAGAGCGGTTAAAAACAAACTGCTCCAACTTGCTCACTTCACTGGCAGTTGCCATCTTCAAACGATTGTAGTTTAAAAATGAAGGCATAGTCGCAGTTTAGAAATTGCCCTTCAAATTTGGCTAGAGTGGAGTTTCAATGAATGTCAATGGGCGGCGTGAGTTGCAAACAAATGATGATATTGTGAAAACTATCCGGACTATGGCTTAGCCATGGACATTTTTAGTGGCAGCAGGGATAGCTGAACGTTTTGATATAAGATTTGTGTAAGTGGGCTTGAAGATGAGGGAGTGGTGGCAGTTTAGAAATCATGTCCTGATTTTTCAGCGTACACTCTAGCTTTTGTCAGCTCCCACTCTAGTTTTGAACATTCCGCCATTCATTCCTATGGGACCAATTTCACCACAAAAACGCCAATATTTTGTGAACCATTCGGCGAAACGTTCCACAAAGTAATAGCACACCAATCGGGAACAATCCGCACGTTTCGGTATATTACTGTCTATGTAGTGTAAAAACTGTGGGAGGAGTTAGGGTGGTAAATTTGGCTATAATAACTGTGGGGGTATCCAGGAGGGCAGAGGATGAAAGAATTAAAATAAAAAACAGCCTCCAGCTTACAGTACACTTGTCATTCATGTAAGTGCCGTCCCTGGTGCTGATTTAAAACAAAAAAAAAATCAGCTTAAAAAAAATGATCCAGTTTTTTTTGTCATTTTTTTTTTAAATGAATTTTTGTTGATTAAAGGTGAGGAAACAATCAGATTGCCAAATCGTTTTTTAACCAATGAGCAAAGGTATAGCTATAGTTTGTAAGATTTCATGACAACATATGGGATGTTTCTTCTATCAGAGTGGCACTGAACCCCATTCACATTTGCGCACTTGTTTCCCGGTGAATTTATTTTTTTTTTGCACATACAGTTTTTGGGCCTTTTCAGGGACTTTTATTGAAGTCTGTAGGGACCAAAAATGCATGGTTCTACCCCAAAAAAAGTTTTGAACCTTCAAGTGATGTGGTGTGAAAGGCATCAGTGAATATAGTGGGAATCCTGGGTGTTGAGTGCTGAAGCGTTTCAGGAAATACGCTTCAAATCTCTCAGGTGTGAATGGGGTCTAAAGCTATCAGCCCAGACCTTTAGGGCTCGTTCACACTTGACTGTTTTTCCAACTCTAGCCAAACGCACCTATAGCGTTTGACAAGCAATGGTCCGGCGCTCCACAAACGCTGCATGCGCGATTTAGTGGTGGTTGCTAGGCATTTGCCAAGCGTTAAAAACGCCCCACAAACGCCTATAATGAAGTTTGAATGGTGTTAACGCTCCGCAAACACCCCACAACCGCATCGCAACCACACCGCAAACGCCGGCCGGGCATTTGCGGAGCGGCACCATAGACTTGAATAGGAGGCTTCAACTACTCCTGACTCAACCAGAGGCGTCCGTTTTGCCGCGATGCTCGCGTTTGAACAGCACCATGTGCTGCAATGTGCAGAATTTTCCCAGGCGTTTGGGAAACGGTAAAAACGCTTCCCAAACGCCTGTCTGCTGCTTGCTAACAAGGCTAGTGTGAACATAGCCTTAATGTCTGCTAAACCTATTGAAATTTCAGGTACCTGACCACAGGCATCCAAAATTCTATAGGTACCTTAAAGGCTAATTCCCACCACAATTTCTGTATTCCGGATATGTTTCTGCAGGAGTGCTTTTGATGCGTTTTTAAGCATTTTTGATGCATTCCAGTGCATTTTTCCCCTCTTTTTTTTTCTTAATGTCAATTCAGGACATGTACATTCCAGTGTGTTTTTGATGCATTACAGTGTGTTTTTTTATGTGTTTTGCGTTCCATACAAAAAAAATACAGCTTGTTCCACTTTTGTTGACTACACTGGAATGCACTGTACTGTGTGAACTAGGGATACATATGTAGGAACACATGGAAAACACTGTGCATGTGTTTTTGATGTAGTTTCTGATTCACTGGAATAAATCTGGTGTAAACCAGCCCTTAGTATAGAACCTCTGGGAGTTTTCTCAACTGTTAACAGTACATGGTTTTCTTCTTTTTAAAAAATGTATCCATACTATTTTATTAAGCCGTGATGGCGCCATAAACACATTGCTGTCAGATGAACCTCTCTTTTATGGCTCAAGCAAGCTGTCAGTACGTTTTCCTGCAGGTGTGTTGCAACAGATTTCCTTGCTAGGATAGAACAAACCTTTTTCTTTCTTCACACAACTTCCAGGCCAAGTAACTTGAAACTTTCTTAACTCCAACTCCCAAAATAAAGTTAGGAGTGGAGTACAGTGTATTAATTATAGACAATCTGCTGGAATGTCTAAATTTAGATGCTGGGGGGGTGGAGATACATTTTCCAAACTAAAATTATATTTTACTTGATGTGCTGAGTTTGCAAGCTTAATTTTTCTTGTTTTCTTGATAAAGCAGAACTAAAGCTCCACGTACACTGGAACGTTTTTCTACTGGCAGCAGACAAACACTAAACATGGCAAAAACGCATGTAAACTTGGTACCATGTTTAGCTCTTGGATGTTTTTTCATTTCATTGTCCAGAGTACTTGCCATTGAAATAAATAAAAGCCCAGGCACTAAATGCAGTTAGGAGGGTTTACACGCGTTTTTCCTGCGTTTTGTTGGCCAAAATGTTCCTCTCCTGAACGCGATTCTTCAGCGTTCAGGAGAGAGTCATTTAACTGGCCCTACACTCTTCTGCTGTTAAACTCTGATAAAAGTCTGGGTGTGCATAGACACAAAGGCCTTTATTGAGTTGAGTTCTTGGGCTTTGGCAACACGGAAAACGCCAAAAGCTCTTGAACTCACATTTGAGTGCCGTGCCGTGCACATGAGGCCTAAAGGCAAAACTCTTTGTTTTCATTTTTGATGGCGTAAAGGGTGAGTTATAATACCTGTCAGTTTTTTTGCCATCTGTGTCCCATTGGGGTCCTAAAATTGGTCCTAGTTTGATGTTCTACTGAGCGTGGCAGGAGTGGCTGCTTCACCTTCTGCTTGAACAGTAGATAAAAGTGCTTTGGGTCCCTAGGTAGAGATGTGTGATAGAAATAGAAGATGAACCATACTGCAAATACTTCATTGAATATTAAAATCTGGTTTTTATTACTGTCTGTCTCTGGGTAGATTCACCCTCAGTATTGGTTCTGCGGATTTTTGTCTCTTGCCACAGAAAGTAAAGGGAAATTCCAAATTTTTGAGGTGTTACAGAGATAAGGGATGGGTAACCCTGTTCGAATGACAGCTGTCTAATGCAGTGGTCTCCAAACTGTGGCCCGGGGGCCAGATGTGGCCCTTTGCTTGGTTTGATCTGGCGCTTGGCACACTATTCCATCCACTGATACCAACAATGGGGCATAATTCTCCCTATAGACCCCAATGAAGGGGCACAGTTCCTTCCAATGACACGAACAATGGGGCACAATATCTCCCAATGATACCAACAATGGGGAACGATTCCTCCCAATTACACCAATGATGACTTACAATTCCTCCCACTGACACCAACGATTGGGTGTTATCCTGAAGACGATCTATTGGTCGAAATGCATTGAGGGCTTCTGATGCAAATTCAGCTGGCGAAACTTCCGGTATTTGGAACACACGCTGGAACACGGCGGCCATCTTAACTCCCATTCATAATTAATAAAGCTGAATACACCCAGTGCTAGGAAAGGCACTTTTTTTGTGAGTGGCATTTTTATTGTTTGACCACATATTAAAGCTCTATACGGTTTTACACGGTTTTACACGCCTGTGGAGGAGAGGAGCTTTTTAATATTGATGCAGTCCTAGTGGAGGGTTATCGGTTACCACCAGCAACCACGGTAAAGAGGGTGAAGGAATATCGGCCATCAGTACCATATTGCATACTGGGATAGTCCCAAAAGCGAGTGCAACTTACCTAGAGATAGGTGGTCATGAGATGACGGTGAGTTTTCATCTATGTGGGGCACCAGTGTGAACACAGTGAAGCACTTGTCATTTCAGTATGGAGGTTCACCGTTAGAGATATAGCACCATTGCACTAAAAATTCACATGTTGGGACTGAATACAAATATTTTATTTGAATTTTGTTCGTTGTTATCACTTTAATTTGTACACTGGATTTAGTTGATTTATGACCTTAGCGCGGTACATTTGAAATACTTATGATTTTGTGTGTAGGAGTTCACAATTAGGACTGCTGCTATATAGGTATTATAGTGTAATATTCATACATCTAATTTTTTCCTAAGCGTAACAGCACCCCCTTTTTTCGCTTTATTATCTTTATTCACATTATTCATTAATTTATATTTATGGTCTAAGTTCTTGGTCATTTATTCACATTAAGATTATGAGCACAGCTTTTTCACCTGTATTGTTTATTAGTACTGATGGATGCAGGGGCGTATCTACCGCGAGACAAACAAGGAGTTTGCCTAGGGCAGCAATTTTTAGGGAGAAGGGATTTGGTGAGCAGCGGCGGACAGAGCCATGCAGGACCGCCATCAGAGAGGTACCACCGGTACTCCTGTAGGTGGCCCGGACAGCAGGAGGATCGGTGTGGTGGGGGAGAGCAGTTGCAGAACGATGCTTGTGTATCTCTCTCTCCAGCAGCTGAAAGCCGGTTTGAGGTTTCTCCCCCTGCTGGCTTTCTGCTGCTGGAGGGAGAGACAGATCTGGCTGGATCGAGGGGGTGCCCTGCTGTTCCTGAGTGGCCACTCTCCGCTGAGCTCCTTCCCCCGCCCGCACTCAAAGCCAGGACCAAGGGACAGCCTGGAGCAGGGAGAGGAGAAGTGGCAGAGAGGAAAGAGCCTGGAGGAGGTGAGCTGTTTTGAGTTCTCCTGGCTCTCCCTCCTGTCGTCCATGCAGCACATGATACGCGATCACTGATAGTTAGTATGGGACTGCACACAGTATGGTTACCTCCCCCTGCCCATATTTCCTGCTCCCCGGAGATCAGCAGCAGCCCTTGGAGGAGGTGGGGTAATCATACTGTGTGTGTGTGCAGTCCCATACTATCTGAGAGAGAGAGGGAAAAGGGAGAGAAAGGGGGGAAGAGAGAGAGAAAGAGGGAAGAGAGAAAGAGAGGGAAGAAAGAAAGGGGGGAAGAGAGAGAGAAAGAGGGAAGAGAGAAAGAGAGAGGGAAGAAAGAAAGAAAGAAAGAAAGGGAGAGGTAAGAGAGAGAAAGAAAGAGGGAAGAGAGAGAGAGGGAAGAGGGAGAAAGAGGGAAGAGAGAAAGAGATGGAAAAGAGAGAGAAAGAGGGAAGAGAGAGAGGGGGGAGAGAGAGAAGAGGGGAAGAGAGAGAGAGGGGAGAGAGAGAAAGAGGTAGAGAGAAGGAAGAGAGAGAGGGGGGAAAGAGAGAGAGAGGGAGAAAGAGAGGGAGGGAGAGAGAGAATCATATATGCACACATTTGTTGAACGCTTTTGCTTTCTCATTGTGGGGGGGGGGGGGGGGGGGATTGATGTCTGTTTGCAGCACAACATCACTTTTACTTCATTTACTTATTTAGTTGATATTGTAGGAACCAGGGGTGGAATGACAACTCATGGGGCCCCTGTGTCCTTGCCCAAACAAAAAAGCCTATGAAAAAGGTAACAGGGGCATCTCATGGGGCCCCCTACTGACCCCGGGCCCTCAGGCAGTGCCCAAGTTTCCAAATAGTCAGTCCGCCCCTGATAGGAACACAATTGGAGTCAGCAGCAGCACCTATTTATTTGTTTATATAGTAGGTGCAGAAGTTCACTTCACTGATCTATTGCTAATACCCACCCACTGCTATAGGAATACACTAATCAGTGTCTGCAGCTGATTGGCTACATATGCCGACCAATGGAACATTTTCCAACATGTCCCTTCGACAGAAGAAGCTCTTGAAGGGCTGGGCGGCAACAGTGGGAAGGGGTTTATGTATCTTTATTTAAACATTGACAGGACAGATCAGCAGTAGTTTCTAATTGTCTCACATATGTCACATTTGTATGAACAGTATGATTTCCAGAGCCATGAAGTACACATATACTGTACAGTATATCATACCATCACACAGAGGAGATAAAGGAACTGATCATGTTTTGATAAATTGCTCCCATTGCACAAGTTACGTTATTCTTACGTTTCCAAAGTATATTTGGTGACATTATGATTTTTTTTTTGCAGGTTTTTCACAGCTGACTCAGCAGTTCTGCTCAGAAGTGAATGCCAGAGGTTTTGTATGTGTAAAGTGTGCTAAAGTTTAATCTTGAAGGAATTATCAGAAATCAGTCATTAAGGATAATCTGAAAAATGGCCAACGTTGGGGCTCAGCAGGACAGATCTGAAGGAGAACAAAACAATGAGTTTAGTGATATCATCAAATCCCGATCTGGTAGGTTGTAAACTCACTACTATGATTATTGTGCTTTGAACTTCTTATTGAGGTAAAGTGCAAACTTCAGCATTCCAGCAGCTGCTGGGCTGCTCCCTCGGGTGCCTATCTGTTCTGCTGCCAGTTATTTTCATTATAGCTGGCAACACAAAGCCTGCATTTTGTAGATTTTTGCTTGACTATACCTGAAGAACCCCTTTAAATGTGTGTAGATGTGGATTTTTCATGTGTTGTCATGTGTCAACTTGTGTTTCCTTTCTGCCTTGACATGTGTTTTGATGTGCATTTGTAAATTGAGAATTCGGAGATATTGATAACAGCCATTGGCCATGGCTTGTAAATACCCGTTGCAAATGCATCAAAATGCATGTTATATGTATTTTGATGCACTGTTCTTGACTTCTATGGAGCTCCCAATGTACTAAGGGCTTTTTCACACTGGCAGTAATGCTTACTGTTCTCTTAGTTGCCTAATTTAGCTGCAGTGGGAACCTGTATAGTGTGAGTTACTGGTATATACGGTATGTGCATAGAGAAAGTAGTGCTTAGATACAGTTTGTTCATACACAGCCATTTTGGTGGGCTGATCCATACTCTGGCTTCTCATATCTTCTGGTGGGTTGGCAAGATGTCACCACCATGTTTCTTAGATGTACTCTCACGCCTTCTGCATTCTCTTTATTTTAAGGGCCCTTTCATACCGGTGGACCGATCTGGTTCACCTGTACATTTTCTAGGCGGACCCAATCGGACCACCCATTGTTCTTTATGGGAAGGTAGATGTAAACGGAAATGTCTGTTTACACCTGCCTGTATTCGATTCGATCTGCAACAAACAGATGGATGGGGATCTGTTCCCCATCAGTCTTTCAGATCGGATCGGTTGACAGTCCGTTTTCACCCGACTACCCCATAAAGAACAGTGGGCTGTGTCTGTCTCTGCCCTGACCTGTCATCCACCTGCTCAGCAGGGATCAGCGGACAGATCCCCTACTGAGCAGGCAGATCTGTTTGGTGATGTTTGACTGTGTGAATGGACCCTAATACAGCAGAAACCTGGTTCTGTGTATCACTTGATTACGCCATCCAAACATGTTTGGCTGAACTCAGAAGTCAGCTGGCCATATTAGGTCAATGATATCCCAAGCATCTCCATAGCTCATTGACTCAGGATTGGCAACCTAATTCCTGGTTCAGACTGACCCCAAATTCATCACTAGAAAGAATGCAGTAGTTTTCAATCTTGCCGGCAGCCTGTAAAATTGTATGAAAGGCTGACAGTAGTACGAACAATTAGATCAGTGTGAACCCAATAATGAATGCCCAAAATACAGACTGCCTGAGATCCGGGCATTCATCCCTGGGCACATACTGCCTGCCACAGAGTTAATCATTTTTTACCATGGCTTATCAACTCAATCTAAATTGAATCTAAAACAATCAAAAGGGAAATTATGCCTATTGGCTTGTTTGTTTTTTCAATCACTCTGATCGAATTCCACATTGATAATAAAATTGAGGCATGTATGGCCACCATTAGATAGTTGACAGCCAAACAGGTGTTGCCATTGGGATAATTCAATTTTCTTCTTTTTCTGGTGATAGCTATTACATTTTGGATTGCCCATCTGTTTCTGTCCCAGTAACAATGATCATTAGGACAAATATAGAGTGACTAAGAGGAAACACACACTGCCAAAAAACCCTTCATCCCGAAAAAAAAGGATTGGATTTAGATATACTCTGTAATGTCTAACAGCCACTCCATTTTAATTTTTGTAAATACACCCTGATAATTGATTTTTTCCAAATTATTTGTTTATTATGTTTTTTACATCATGTTGTTTGCATTGTGTGATGAGGGAAAAGTGTTTGTTCAGTATTTAGCTTCTTAATGGCTTGGCTGTATGCTTTGAACATGACTGTCTCCAAACAGATGTTTTCACAAGTATGTGTTAAGTTAGTTGGATAGAGCTATGGAAATGACTTTTTAGCACAGATGTAAACTATTCCACACTTGTAGCACAAATGTGATTTGTTCAGCAATCCCTTTCTACAGAGATTCTTCGAAATGATAGTGTTTGTACAAGAAGGAACATTGGAGCTGAACTCCGGGATAAGCAAATATTGTCTAAATACATGTTCATGTGTATTCTTACTTGAATCTTGGTGTGGTGTGCTTTGTGTGTTTCTTGCAAATCTGTACATTAATCCAGTGTGAGTCCTCTTGCACACCGGACATTTTTACAGTGGCTGTTTTTGGCTTTTGATGTTTTTTTCTACAACCAGTAAACTCCCCAGCATGTTATCCTATGTGTCTATGCATACATAGACTGTAATCAACGTTTTTTTGGCAGGGGCGTTTTTTGGCTGAAAAACAAACCCAGAACTAATGGGTTTCTAGAGGAGTTTTTTAGCTGTAAAAACGCTCTAACACTGTAAAACGCGGTAAAATCCAGTAAAACCAGCATTTCTGGAAGTTTTGTTTGAGCATAAAAATCGCAAATGCAAAAAAGGCTGCTAAACGCTACAAAAATGATAAAAATCGCTGAAAAACTCACGTTTTTAACATGACTTTACACAGCTAACTTTACCAGCATTATTAAAATGCCCAGTGCGCATGGAGCCTTAAACTGCTTTTGTGCAGGAACGTTCTGTAATAAAGACCGATCAGTGCTGTTCTCTCTCCTTCTGCAGAGTGACTGGTCTTATCTCTGCCCCCTTCTATAGTTTTTTGCAGGCAGCCTGTAGTGGATGGGGCCTGCTGGGTCCCTCCCACAGCTCTGCTCTCTGCATAGGTTATATACAGTATGACGTCACTGCTACTTTCACAAAGTAATAACTGAGTTTGCAAAGGCATTTGGTGCACACATAAAGGTTTATTTACTAAAGCTGGTTCACTCAGAATTTGGTACTGTGCATGGTAGCCAATCAGCTTCTAACGTCAGCTTGTTCAATTAAGCTTTAGCAATAACCTGGAAGTTTAAGTGAATGGGATTCTGAGAGAACCAGCATTAGTAATTAAACCCCATAGTGTATTTATATTATTTGTAGCTATTAAAGAATATATTTCAATTAAAGCTTTTGGCACCCAGAGTTCAAATATGCAAATGCATTATTTGTAACTCTTGACACTTTTCTGTTGCATTTATACACAATTCTGGTAAAATTGTACTTTCTGTTTTCATTTTACCCTTTGCACAGCATTACAACATTAATTGGCATTTAACTTATCTGATCTATGAGCAGGGGCAGCATGGAAATTGCCTAATGGTAATATAAATATTATTTTGTGTGGATTAAAGCAGAGTGTTTTTAAAACAAACTTTAATCTACGTTTTTTTAATATACACACTTTTTTCAGGCAGTCTTTTGTCTCTTCTCTTTCTGCATAGAACCTTGGTGGGGGGTCCTTTGTAATGTGGAAAATGTGCTCATCTAGAGACCTGAGCACCATTCTCTGAAGCAGTTGTCTGTGAGCTCAGACCAGCTTGGTGATGCACCTAGGGGGACTGGTGTTGGATAAGAGAGGTATAATTAGAGGGCAGTGCTAGAGAATAAAAAGGGTGAATAATGGGTATTATATGCCCGCCCGTCTGGCTCGTTTTATCCCTTCATACTCCCCGACTTGTTTTCGGGGTTGTCAACAATTAGGCACCATGGCCCATATTTGGTGGACATGCCCCAAGGTTTGCAGACTGTGGATTAGGGTCTATGCCCTTCTCTGCACTGTTTCACACAAATATTAAGCACAACCCATACAAGGCACCATTATTTAAACCATTAGTGGGCCTACTTCGTCCTGAGCTGCAGCTGGCATCGCATCTATTTATGAGTACCAAATTAATGATCGCGAGAGCTTGGAAATCCCCTCTTCTCAGCTTTGAGGCAGTTAAGAACCGGATGAATTTTATAATGGTTAATGAAAAGCTGACGGCTTGGCTGACACCCACACAAAGTTTCTCCAGATTTGGCGTCCCTGGCTTGATATAGCCCAACCATCTAGACTTGATCAGACCCTTGTGTCAATATAAGATTTTTCTGGTGTGATCCTCTGGAGCCCTTTCTTTGTCTCTTCTTTCTCTTTTCTGTTCTGTTTGTTTTCATGATATTTGCGCTGATTGTAATTTTCCTAGAGAACCACACTGGCAATATTTTATATACCTGTCAGACTTTCTTGAGAGTCCTGGGAGTGGAGTACCAATGTGCATCCAGTGAGGCTCCGTATTCAATTTTTGCTACCTTCTGTATGTGGATTTTGTGATTGTCTTTGGCCTTCGTTTACTAATTCATTGGTCTCTACTTTTCTACCATTTTTGCAAATTATTATGTCACCTCTTTATATATTGTGCTTGTGTACTCAGTTTATTTCTCTGTCAATACCTCAGTGCATTTATTGTGTCCTTCATCAGAAGAATTGTATGTCTTATTCTTTTATGTCAGTAATCTTGCCTATGACTGTTTCTCTGATGCTGCACTATCTATAATAAAATCCATTGTAAAAGAAAGAAAAGGGTGAATAGTGAGTTGTTAGTTTCTAGTAGGGGGGCATCTACAAACAAACCTAGAACCTGGAGATGAGCTTTAAATCTTTTCTTTCCCTTTAAGGATGTAAATGGATGATTATCCGTTTACATCCGTTTGTCCATAGAAATACATTGATGTCCGTTTTTTTATCTGTCAATGGATGGATGAAAAACGGACAAACGGTCTGCACATGTGAAAGGGGCCTAAGGATATCCACTTACTCACGGCTCAGTAATGGCTAGCTACACATTTCAAATGCGGAGAGTTGAAAAAATTCCTTGTGACAATACTACTGCATGGGTTGCTTCATTTTACCCAACATATTAGAACCTTTTGTTGGGGTTTTGAATGGGTTAGAACATTGATAACTACTTGTTACCCTAATTAAAAGTAGAGTGGCATTACTTAGTACCCAGTCCTTGCTAGTGGTGGAGCTACTAGCTCAATAAAAATCTCCTATTTACAGAAACATTTAGAAACTGAGTAATTGTGGAGTATAAATACCTGAGACAGTCTCAAAGCAAGTGTGCCTGTTTGTCATAGCAACTGATTTCTTTAGTTTTCGAAGACTTTATTATCGGCACTTGAGAAATGCTTCCCTTTTCAAAGTGACCTTTGTGTCTTTTGTGTCCACTGTGAAGTTTCTGAGCCAGTGGTTTACTGTATATAGAAGATTTAAGAATGTACAGGCTCAAGGGTAAATGCGCCCCTTATGTTGAGGGTCAAATAATTAAGCACCTCCTTACAGTGATGATCAGTGGTAAACCAAACCCTTACATTGGGGTCAAATGATTTCAAATGATGAGTAAGAAATCCAGACTCAAGCTAACTGGTCTTAAAAATGCTCTCCCCCTTCCCCCAATATCTATGCAAGATGTATTTACTTACCTATTTTCAGCCTGCTCTGGTCCGGGCACTTGATCTGGCTTCCCTTTGTCAGCCAGTGGTTGCTGCATGGTAGAGGAGAGAGTGCCTGCAATGGATAGACCATGGGAGCCTATGGGTGACATCACCGCTTTCAGTCATTGTTGAGTACTCTTACATAGTTGTATAGTTAGTCTGGCTGAAAAAAGACAAAAGTCTATCCAGTTCAACAATTAAAAAAAAAATTTATAGTCCTACACCCACAGTTGATCCAGAGGAAGGCAAAAACAAACCCCAGCAAAGCATCAGCCATTTTGCTCCTGCAGGGGAAAATTCCTTCTTGATCCCCCGAGAGGCAATTGGATATTCCCTGAATCAATTTTACCTATAAATGTTAGTATCCAGTTATATTCTGTGTATCTAGGAAAGAATCCAGGACTTTTTTTAAAGCAATCCACGGAGCTGGCCAGAACCAACTCATGAGGGAGTCTATTCTACATTTTCACAGCTTACTGTGAAGAAACCTTTCCGTGTGTGGAGATTACATTTCTTTTCCTCTAGACATAAAGAGTGCCCCCTTGTCCTCTGTGATGACCTCAGGGTGAATAACTCTACACTGAGTTCACTATATGAACCACTGATGTATTTATACATGTTGATCATATTCCCCCTTAATCTCCTCTTCTCAAGAGAGAATACATTCAGTTCCTCTAATCTTTCCTCATACCTGAGCTCCTCCATGCCTCTTATCAGTTTGGTTGCCCTTCTCTGCAGTTTCTCCAGTTCCCCAATGTTCTTTTTGTGAAGTGGTGCCCAAAATTGAACTGCATATTTTGGATGAGGTCTTACTAATGATTTGTACAGGGGTAAAATGATATCTTGCTCTCTGGAGTCTATACCTCTTTTAATACACGAGAGGATTTTGCTCACTTTAGAAACCGCAGCTTGGCATTGCATGCCATTATTAAGCTTGTGATCTACCAGAACCCCCAGATCCTTCTCCACCATTGATTCCCCCAGTTGTACCCCCCCCCAGTATGTATGATGCATGCATATTCTTAGCCCCCAAGGTCATAACCTTACATTTATCAACATTAAACCTCATTTGCCACATAGTTGCCCAATTACACAGTGCATTGAGGTCGGTTTGTAAATTGTAAACATCCTGTAAGGACGTTATTCCACTGCACAGTTTGGTGTCATCTGCAAAGACTGAAATTGTATTTTTAATCCCAGACCCTATATCGTTTATAAATATATTAAAAAGTAAGGGTCCTAACACTGAACCTTGGGGTACACCACTGACAACCATAGACCATTCAGAGTATGAATCATTAACCACTACTCTCTGAAGACGATCTTTTAGCCAGTTTTCTATCCATTTACATATGGATTTTTCCAAGCCTGTAGACTTTACCTTACACATCAGCCATGTGTGGGGAACTGTGTCAAACGCTTTTGCAAGATCCAAGTATATCACGTCCACCACCACCCCTCTGTCCAAGGTTCTGCTCACCTCCTCATAAAAAGAAATCAGATTTGTTTGACAACTTCTGTCTTTCATGAATACATGCTGTCTGTTGTTTAACCTCCTTGGCGGTATTCCCGAGTGTAGCTCGGGGTAACATTTCAGTACCAAAAGCGGTAACCCCGAGCTACACTCGGGAATACCATGCGGCGCTGCTCCGGCATGTGTTCTTCACTTACCTTACCCTGCGCTCCCACGATGTGTCCCCTGCAGCGTCCCCGGCCATCTCCTCCGGCCGATGCCGGCATCCGGCTTCTGTGTCCTGTCCCTGTGACGTCGGGACGTACGGGCGCCGCCGCCGGCGGCGGCGGGAAATTTAAAAATTTTAAAAAATGTCATTTTTTTTTTTTTTCATTTTACACAGTAAAACATTGCTGTTTCAACCTATTTCACATACATATTGTCCCTAGTGCTTTGTCCTGCGCCCTGCCTGCATTTTGTCTGTTCTTCTGCCTGGAAACTGAGAAATGTCCATGGCGTCCAAAAAGTGTCCCTTTAGGTCAAAAGCGGTTTAGATCAGCTAGAGAACAGCGATAGTAAATCAGAACCACTTGCAGAATTGAGTGATAATGATTCGTGGGGGAAATTCGTCATCAGACACTGAAAACGATTTTGCGACTGAGCTCAGCAATGTGCGAACTTGGCGCTCTATTTCACATTTCAGTGTTTTTGGTTTGATTATATTATTGAATTAAATTTTTTATTATTTTTATGATTATTTATTAAATTATAATTTATGATTTTGTGTTTCAAATTTTATCATACCCGGGATGTTTACTAGACTCTTGTTCGGACAGATTTCAGTGAGTTTTTCCTAAAAATTACAGCCTACAATAAAAAAAATACATATTTCCATGCAAAAAAATGGTACCGCTTTCAGCACCAAAAATCTGAAATAATCATACCGCCAGGGAGGTTAAAATATTTTTTTCCAGCAAGAACTCATCTATGTGGTCTTTTATTGAACTCTCCAGTATCTTCTCAACTATAGATGTTAAACTAGCAGGTCTATAATTACTTGGTAAAGATTTTTACCCCTTTTTAAATATAACCACCACATTGGCCTTACACCAATCCAGTGGTACTATGCCAGTCTCTCCTCTGCCCTGCAGCCACCGCTGGTTGATACAGAGGATCATGTGACCAGAGAAGGCAGAAAATTGTAATTTCATATCTTTCTTGCACAGGTTTGTTAGTATAGGTCAGGGGTAGGCAACCTGTGGCTCTCTAGCTGTTGTGGAACTAGATTTCCCATGAGGCATTGCAACATTACAAAATTGACAGTTACAGCTATTACTTGCAGAGGCATGATGGAACTTGTAGTCCTGCAACAGCTGGAGAGCCGTAGGTTGCCTACCCCTGGTATAGGTGTTAGGAGGGGGAAAGTAGCATTTTTAAGAGTAGTTAAGTTTAGCCTACTTTAAGAAAACCCTTCCACTGATCATCAGTTTTGGAAATCATCCTTTATTTTGGAGTTCAAGTGATTTTGTACTACCTTACATTGACGATCAGTGGTAAACCGTCCCTTTATAATGGGGGTCAAGTGATTAAGCACCCCCTTACATTGATGATCAGTGGTAAACCATCCCTTTATATTGGGGGTCAAGTGATTAAGCACCCCCTCAATGGTAAAGCACCCCTTACATTGGTGGTCAGTGGTAAAGTCATTTGTTGCATGTACTGTAGGTGTAGACATGTTCTGTTCTCAGAGATGTCTGTCATCATGTTGGCAACATAGCAGTGGACATCCACTTTGAAAAAAAAACTATCAATTGTGCAGTTTAGAAATGTGGCTTTTGGCTCTAAAAGTAATACTAAAGGCTTTTTTTTTTTCGTTAAATAGCAATCGTGCTCTGTACAAGGGTTTATGACAAGTCGCAGCCCATTCATTTCACCTTTTCAAATCGGTGCAACTTAGATCCATAGAGTGTAAATTCAGATCAAAGTCACACCAAAGTCGCACAAGATATCACGCAACTTTGGAGTCAGCTAGTGTGAACCGATCCTTTCAACTACTTTAAGTCCTGCTGAAACTGCAATAACCCAGATAGAGAGTAGAAATGAACATTCACCCTCACCTTCCTGGGTTTTGTTGTTAATAGAACTACGGGATAGGCATCAGTGGTTTCGAGATGTGTAATCCTATTTAATAATTTATTTTATCACTTATACTTTTTTTTGTCTGTTTTTTGTAAACCATTTTAGTTCCACAGCCAAGAATGGCCACCTGTGATGTCTTTTTCTCCCACTTGTCTCATTATCCTGATAGAATCCAGTCTGAGAGCTGCTATAACCAGAGCCAGAGGCTGGCATTGTGCCATGGATTCTCTTGTTGTCATTAAGGATATGCTTCACGGAAAGCAGTTACTCTCTTCTCTGCGTTCAGCGATGATATCAGCACGGAACCCACATGTTCTGTGTTCATTTTTAGATCTATTTGACATGTTAAATACATGATGCCCTTTTTGTTAAATTTAAATCTCTGCTTTTTGTCCACTAAACGTTTTATGTTAAAAGAGTAACGATCTCTAACTTAGCCACACAATTTGCATTAGTTGTAAAGTTTAAATGTGCTGGAGTAAAAGTGTATATATTGTATTGTATTTTCATTATTCACGGCTATCATTGTGCCTTGACTATGGACTTAGATAGTGAAGTAGAATTAAGCATGGCAGGTAGGTACTCTAAAGGGAAGCAATGATACTACCAATAATCTGCTATCTGAAAGTGGCAAGTGATTAAAATGTTATGGGTCAGTGAAGGTAACATTTGCTGTAATATATATATATATATATATATATATATATATAAATGGTACAGAGACCAGGATTTCTCATTCAAGGCTGACAATGTATAAAAGTTAGAGAAAGGCGGCAAATGTATCAAACAACTCTTCCAACGGTTCTGGTAGCAGACAAGTAGCAAAAAAGTAGCAAATGCTTCAGTAAATGAAATGGTCACATTTTAGCATAAATATTTCTATCTGATAAAGAGTTCAAATTTGCAACAGGCATTAAAGTGGACACATTCAGTTGCCTGTACATTCTTTGAACCCCTTTTTCAAAAACAAAGGACATGCTAATATGCAAATACTGATTTGTAGCAGGAAAGCCTGTGGCTTCCCTATTGAAGGTTGTTAATCTCACCCCTCAAGGACTAGTGGTAACATCTAATAGGTGGGAGGTCAGACATGAAAATTCCTCCTGTAGTTCAGTATCTGTATCAGAGAACCCTGGATTGGGCAGCAGGATGTACATGAAAGGGTTGAAAAGTATGTGAAGACAGCTGAGTGTGTCTGCTTTTTATTACTGTTTCAAATGATCACAGTTTATCAGATGAAAAGTTTTCCTTTAAATGTTCCCATTTAATCATGTAATTTATCATAATTTACCATATTTAAAGGATTAGTTTAAGTACTGTTGCAAGTGCATTACCCTTGAAAAATAAATTGCTAGAATATAAGAAAACTGATATGTCTAGTGCTTTTAAAGAGTAAGCAGTCACTTACCTGCTGTTTGAGGGTGCCCCACCTTCCTGCTTAATGGGGTACCTGTGCAGGGCTTGGTACGTCCATGGACGCACACAGCGCTGGCAAGCCACGCCCCCGCTCCTTCCTCACAGGAGTTTGACATCAGCAGGAGCCTATGGATTTCTGAGCTGCTCTCAGAGTCTCCTGTGGATCCAGGAAGAGAGAGGAGTGATGCTGCAGCTGGGACAGCGCAGGATTGGTGAGAGGAGTCAGGTAAGTGTTAAGGGATGGGGGGGGGAGACAGTTAGTGGGGTGTTTTTTTACCTTAATGCAAAGAATGCATTAAGCTGAAAAACCATTTACGCTTTAGAACCACTTAACAATTTAGATATGGTTAGAAATAAAAGGAAACCATTTTCATGTCTAAATATGCACGATTACTAAAATCTAATTTTAACAAAATAAAAGAAATTGATAATTATCTCAAATTGCAAAAAAATTACAAGTATACAGTTATGCTGAAAACTTTACATGCCCTGGCAGAAATTGTAAAATTTTGGCACTGATATTGAAAATATGACTGAGCATGCCAAAAAACTGTCTTTTATATAACCATTTCAATACCGTGCAATTTTACACCTTCCTGCCCAGGCCATTTTTCAGGTTTCAGCGCTCTCACACTTTGAATGACAATTGCGCGGTCACACAACACTGCACCCAAACTAAAATTTTATCATTTTCTTCACACAACTAGAGCTTTCTTTTGGTGGTATTTAATCACCGCTGGGGTTTTTATTTTTTGCTAAATTAACAAAAAAAGACCAAAAATTTTGAAAAAAAAACATATTTTTCTTTGTTTCTGTTATAAAAGTTTACAAATAAATAATTGTTCTTCATAAATTTAGGCCGAGATGTATTCTGCTACATGTCTTTGGTGAAAATAACCCAAATTAGGATGTATTTTTTAGTTTGTGGGAAAGTTATAGAGTTCACAAACTATGGGATATATCTGAGTATTGATCAATCCTGAAGTACTGACGGCCAATCTAATTTCTTGAGGTCCAAGAATGTCAGAATAGTACAGATATCCCCAAATGACCTCTTTTTGCAGAGTAGACAGTCCGACGTACTTTATAAGAGGCATGGCGAGTTTTTTGAAGTTGTATTTTTTTTGTCATAATTTTTCGGAAAATGAAAAAATGAAAAAATTATTTTCACTATTTTTTTTTAACATACTGTCACCAGTGCAGTACAGCGTCATCATATAACTGGCATGGCGGTGAACAGGGACACTGACTGGTGACAGTATGAAAAAAAATATACCGTATTTTTCGCTCCATAAGACGCACCTGACCATAAGACGCACCTAGGTTTTAGAGGCAGAAAACAGGAAAAAAAAATTCTGAACTAATGGACTGCAGACATAGTACAGGAGATGACCAGAGACTGCGGACACAGTACAGGAGATGACCAGAGACTGCGGACACAGTACAGGGATGACCAGAGACTGCGGACAGCACAGGGATGACCAGAGACTGTGGATAGTACAGGGGATGACTGCTGACCTTTGGGGAGGGGGGGGAGCGGGTACCTGAATTTGACAGGTACCCGCTCCCACTTCCGCGGAGTTGTTCTTTCATCTTACCTGTTCCTCTATCCAGCAGCGCGCTGTCTTCCCGGCTTCTGTAATGGCGCTCGGCATGACAGCCGGGTGCCCAGTGCGCATGAGCGAGAAGCACTTGCGCTTTGTGATTGGTCCGGCGGCTTCTGGGATCTGTCATGTGTCCCAGGTGCCGCCTTACCATTCACAAAAAGCACCGCTTCCTGCGCATGCGCACTTGGCACCCGGCTGTCATGCCCACACTACAGAAGCCGGGAAGACCGCGCCGCTGGATAGAGGAACGGGTAAGATGAAAGAACAACTCCACGGAAGTGGGAGCGGGTATCTGTCAAATTCAGGTACCCGCTCCCCCCCCCTCCCCAAAGGTCAGCAGTCATCTCTATAAGGTCCCGCTGTAGAGCTGAGCGGCCGGCCCGGTATTCTGACACGGCGGCAGTGGAAATACCGGACCGGCCGCTCCATATTCGCTCCATAAGACGCACTGACATTTCCCCCCCTTTTTTGGGGGGAAAAAAGTGTGTCTTATGGTGTGAAAAATACGGTATATATATTTTTTAATTTTTTATTACATTTTTTTAAATTTTTTTTTAAGATTTTTTTTCATATTTTACTATGACCAAAGTAGTACAATGTTACCATAGTAACATTGTACTACTTTGGGGAAGTGATCAGTATTTTTTTTTTTTTACACAATTTGCTTATAGCAAAGAATTACTTTGCTATAAGCAAGCATTTACCTGAATGAAATCGATTCATTCAGCTTTTTTTTTTTTTTTTTTTTGTGCTTAGCTGTGATTTGGTCACAGCTAATCACATGACATGTGCATGTGATTAGCTGTGACCATTCACAGCTAGGCACTAGTATACAATGGATGGCATGAATGAAGCCATCCATTGTATACAACTGTCATGTGACCTGGTGTGATTGGTCACAGCAGGTCACATGGTACCAGCAACGGGAGCCGGTACTCGGATCCGTCATCGGCCGTGTTCGAGGTACACGGCCGGTGACAGATCGCGCTGCTGCGCCGCTCTGCATTAGCGCAAACTGCGCATGTGCAGGAGCACGCCAAATGGCGTGCACCCGGAATGCAGCAACACTTTTGAAGCCGCCAAACGGCCATTGGCCGGGCGGCTAATGGTTAAGGATAGTGATCATATTAACCCATTTATTATCACATAGTTGTTCGGCTCCTTTTAAAATCCTAATTAGTGGTGCACCAAAATAAAAATTCTGGTGCCGAAACCAAAAATTCAGGATGTACTTAGCCTAAAACTGAAACTGAAAATCTCTATTTTTTTCAAAAGCAATTGTTTTGGAAAAAAATACACTTTAATGAATAAAAAAAAACAAAACACAATATATACCCAATGTTTTGTAAAATATGAAAAATGATGTTATGTCGAGTAAATAGATACCCAACATGTCATGCTTTAAAACTGCGCACAGTCGTGGAATGACGCTAAACCATGGTACTTAAAATTCTCCATGGGTGACGCTTTAAAAACTTTTATAGGTTACTGGTTTGAACACTGTTTACATATATGGGCGTGGCCTCGGTATGCATTCACCAATGCGCATGAACATGGGGGGATGGGGGCAATTAAAAACATTTTTGAAAAATGTATTTTACTACATATTTTACATTGTCCCTTTACAATTTTTTGTTATCACTTTTAGTCCTATCACAAGTAATGTAAACATCCCTTGTGATGGAAATAAGCAGTGACTGGTACTCTTTGTGGAGGGGCGGTGGGAAGCAGGGCTATTTTCAGCACCTGTATTGGTGCCTATTTTCATATCTACAAAAGGCCAATAGGGGTATTTTTGGCTGAAACGTTTCAGCTGCCCAAGATTTCAGTGCATCCCTAATCCTAATGATAACAGAAATTACCCAAATGGCCCTGATCAAAAGTTTACATACCCTGGAATATTTGGCCTTGACCCACAAGGTGACACACACAGGTTAAAGTGGCAATTAAAGGTTTCCCACATCTGTGGCTTTGTGGGTATTGTTATTGGGTACACTACATTAACCACTTACCCTCCTGAGGATTTACCCCCCCCCCCCTTCCTGACCAGGCCTTTTTTTGCGTTACGGCGCTGCATTATTTTAACTCACAATTGCGTGGTCATGCAACACTGCATCCAAATGAAATTTATGTCCTTTTTTTCCCACAAATTGAGCTTTCTTTCTGTGGTATTTGATCGCCTGTGCGTTTTTTATTTTTTGTGCTATTAAAAAAGAAAAACCAACAATTTTGAGAAAAAAAACAATATTTTTGACTTTTTACTATTAAACATGTCCAGTAAAAAAATGTTAAAAATCTAATTTCATCATAAATTTAGGCCAAAATGTATTAATCTACGTGTCTGCTAAAAAAATCCCAATAGTAATAGTAATAACTGGCTGGGACCTGGTGATTGACAGCCGCGAATAAAAAATCACGTATATATACCTGTACCCGTGCTGCCATGTAGCAGTATATCTGCTATAGGACAGTCGGGAAGCAGTTAAATTGCAATTAGGGTCTTTATAAAAATAGTCAATAAGTTTGTTAGCTATCACATTGATGCACTGAGCAGGCTAGATATACTGAACCATGGGGAGCAGAAAAGAACTGTCAAAAGACCTGCATAACAAGGTAATGGAACTTTTATAAATATAGAAAAGGCTATAAAAAGATATCCAAAGCCTTGAAGATGCCAATCAGTACTGTTCAGTCACTTGGAAGTGGAAAATTCGGGGTCTCTTGATACCAAGCCAAGGTCAGGTAGACCAAGAAAGATTGCAGCCACAACTGGCAGAAGAATTGTTTGGGATACAAAGAAAAAGTCATAGGTAATCTTAGTAGAAATATAGGCTGCTCTGGAAAAATACAGTGTGGTTGTTTCAAAGAGCACAATACGATGATACTTGACCACACACCTAACAGGCTTTTTTTGTGGCATTAGTGCAGTAAAGGCTTCTTTCTGGCATCTCAACCATGCAGCTCATTTTTGGTCAAGTATCATCATATTGTGCTCCTGGACAAAAATTACAGTCAGGTCCATAAATATTAGGACATCGACACAATTCTAACATTTTTGGCTCTATACACCACCACAATGGATTTGAAATGAAACAAGATGTACTTTAACTTCAGACTGTCAGCTTTAATTTGAGGGTATTTACATCCAAATCAGGTGAACGGTGTAGGAATTACAACAGTTTGCATATGTGCCTCCCACTTGTTAAGGGACCAAACGTAATGGGACAATTGGCTTCTCAGCTGTTCCATGGCCAGGTGTGTGTTATACCCTCATTATCCCAATTACAATGAGCAGATAAAAGGTCCAGAGTTCATTTCAAGTGTGCTGTTTGCATTTGGAATCTGTTGCTGTCAACTCTCAAGATGAGATCCAAAGAGCTGTCATTATCAGTGAAGCAAGCCATCATTAGGCTGAAAAAACAAAACAAACCCATTAGAGAGATAGCAAAAACATTAGGCGTGGCCAAAACAACTGTTTGGAACATTCTTAAAAAGAAGGAACGCACCGGTGAGCTCAGCAACACCAAAAGACCCGGAAGACCACGGAAAACAACTGTGGTGGATGACCGAAGAATTCTTTCCCTGGTGAAGAAAACACCCTTCACAACAGTTAGCCAGATCAAGAACACTCTCCAGGAGGTAGGTGTATGTGTGTCAAAGTCAACAATCAAGAGAAGACTTCACCAGAGTGAATACAGAGGGTTCACTACAAGATGTAAACCATTGGTGAGCCTCAAAAACAGGAAGGTCAGATTAGAGTTTGCCAAACGACATCTAAAAAAGCCTTCACAGTTTTGGAACAACATCCTATGGACAGATGAGACCAAGATCAACTTGTACCAGAGTGATGGCAAGAGAAGAGTATGGAGAAAGAAAGGAACTGCTCATGATCCTAAGCATACCACCTCATCAGTGAAGCGTGGTGGTAGTGTCATGGCGTGGGCATGTATGGCTGCCAATGGAACTGCTTCTCTTGTATTTATTGATGATGTGACTGCTGACAAAAGCAGCAGGATGAATTCTGAAGTGTTTCGGGCAATATTATCTGCTCATATTCAGCCAAATGCTTCAGAACTCATTGGACGCCGCTTCACAGTGCAGATGGACAATGACCCAAAGCATACTGCAAAAGCAACCAAAGAGTTTTTTAAGGGAAAGAAGTGAAATGTTATGCAATGGCCAAGTCAATCACCTGACCTGAATCCGATTGAGCATGCATTTCACTTGCTGAAGACAAAACTGAAGGGAAAATGCCCCAAGAACAAGCAGGAACTGAAGACAGTTGCAGTAGAGGCCTGGCAGATCATCACCAGGGATGAAACCCAGCGTCTGGTGATGTCTATGCACTCCAGACTTCAGGCTGTAATTGACTGCAAAGGATTTGCAACGAAGTATTGAAAAGTGAAAGTTTGATTTATAATTATTATTCTCTCCCATTACTTTTGGTCCCTTAACAAGTGGGAGGCACATATGCAAACTGTTGTAATTCCTACACCGTTCACCTGATTTGGATGTAAATACCCTCCAATTAAAGCTGACAGTCTGCAATTAAAGCACATCTTGTTCATTTCATTTCAAATCCATTGTGGTGGTGTATAGAGCCAAAAATGTTAGAATTGTGTCAATGTCCCAATATTTATGGACCTGACTGTAAGTGGAAACCCCTTTGTTGAAAGTTTCCAGAGCAGATATGGGTACATTTTTTTTGTGACAGCTGTCAAAAGTGGGATTTCCCCTCAATTTGCTGAGTGTCCCTTTCCTTTGTTTTTGTGTCTCTGGGACAGGAAACAAGGTGAAGTTTCCTCAACAGAAACCAAACAGATATAAAAAACTTACAAAGGTTTTTCTCCAATGTCTATGAGATGACTTACTAGTTCTCCAGCTGTTGCTGGCCTTTCTGTTTAGTAGCATTGAGAGGTTCACACTCTTACAGCCTCTGTGTAAGCAAGAAACCACAATTATGTTTGAACAGATGAGCCTTCAAAAATAGATACACCAGGTGGTGCTGGCAGTAAAATGTGCAATGAAGACTTCTGGCCCCAGTAGGACTAGGAACTGCAGGACACCAATCTAAGCTACTAGGCTGAGGAGACATCGGCATTTCCCACCATCTCCCACCATAGGATCAGTTCAACACTTTCCATGGCTGATATATACTCATCAAAATTCATATTGTCTCAACTGACCTCTCTTTCAGGTAAATAGAGCGAGGAGTACAGCCCAGCCAAAACATGACAACCATATCATCTTCTTTATGTGGATAATTTGTATTTCATTTTTTAGTGTCACCAGAAGGTTGTTGAACCTATTGTGTTTATTTAACCATTGCTATCTCTCTGAATTGCTGATAACTCTTATTGCATTGTCATAGACTGGTTCATTTTTATCTATCGTAGGATCTCAAAACTATTTTTATAGCTTCAATATCAATGTCACAGTATTTGCGTTATGGTCAATGACTTATAACTGCTATGGATCAGTTTAAAGTGATCCTAAAGTCTTTTTTTTTTTAGAACAAATATGTCATACTTACCTGCTCTGTGCAGTGGTTTTGCACAGAGCAGCCCGGATCCTTCTCTTCTCAGGTCCCCCACCGACACTCCTGGCCCCACTCTTCTGTCAGGTGCCCCCACAGCAAGCAGTTGCTTCCGTCCATTTACACTCAGTGCCACAGCTCTGCCCCGCCCCCTCCCTCTTCTGATTGGCTGTGATTGACAGTAAACTCAGCCAATCACGAGTGAGAGTCCCCATAGATCCGAGGCTCTCGTGGACATTGCTGGATCGGTATGGGGCTCAGATAAGTGTTGGGGGGGGGGGGGGGGGAGGAGCTGCTACACATAGAAGGTAAAAAAACCCTTGATGTTTTAGAACCACTTTTAAGTCTGCATTCACTCCTTAGCAGAGCATATTCCTGGTTGTTTTGAAGCTTTTTTCAGGCATTTTACAGGTGTACCAAACTTTAGGAGTTTGTTTTCTGGGATGGGCAATGGAAGGAGAACAGTTCTATACGAAGAGAGGAATTCTTCAGGCGAAAAAATGTGCATATTGTGCCTTTATAGGAATTCCTACTAAAATCTAAGGGATCAAAGACGCTTGAATATGCCAGTTTGAAAAAAGCTCATGTACTTTTTTTGAGCACAGGGTTTAGACAGTGCCTGTGCTACCATTAGGCAACCTAGGCAGCTGACTAGGGCGCACTGCTGCCTAGGGAGCAGCCATGGTCGTTGGTTTCCCTACTCTTCGCCCTTGCCAGGTCTAGGAATTGAAGGGAGGGGATTTGTGCTGGGAGGGGGGATTGGGGGGATTTGGGCTAAGAGAAAGGATCAGGGGGATTTGTAATAGGAGGAGGGAATGGGTGGGGGATTTGTGCTAAGAGATGGGTTGGGGGAGGTTGCGCTAGGAAGGGGAAAATGGGGGGGGGTCATGCTACAAGATGGGATTGGGGGAAATTTGTGCTAGGAGAGGGTGATTGGGTGCTAGGAGGGAGGATTGGGAGGGGTTCTGCTAGGAGAGGGGATTTGTGCTAGAAGGGAGCATTTGTGTGGGGAGGAAGGATTTGTGCTGGGAAAGGTACTTTAGAGGGGCTGTGCTATGAGGAGGGATTTAGGGGGATTTGTGCCAGGAGGCGGGATTGGGGGGATTTATGCTAGGAGGGGGGTTTGAGAGAGAGGATTGTGCTAGAGTGGAAAATTTGAGGGAAAAAAGGATGTGACTTTTTTGGGTGGGGATGTGCAAGCAGCTGATCTTGCCTAGGGCACAAATAGTCTAGCACTGGACCTGGTGTAGGACAACTGAGCTCACAAGTGTGAACAGGCACAATCAGAAAGAATAGATTCTGCTTAATCAGGTGTAATCATGCATAGGGTAATGAGCTGAAAAACGCTCAAGCATGAAAGGGGGTCAAGATGGGCTTGACCAAGCCATGAACGTGAAGATTTTCATTTGTGTTGCATCAGCCTAGGCAAAGGATTGGCTTGGTCACATAGCATAGCATAACATTTTGCCATTTATCATTGGTCTTTGCACTATTTTATGTTGCCAGGCCACCACCAGTCAGATTCAGATTTTTTTTCTGTCATTTCCCAAGACAGGTTTTAATTTGCTGACGTAAAAAAATCTCTCTCGGTCAGTTACATAAATTTTAGGTCCCACTCAAACCTGTAGCTGCACTACAACACAGTCGCTGCTGTGCGATGGGATGGTCGGTGCTGATGTGCTGATTCCAGTGCATTACACTGTTTACTTTTTTTACTTTTAGGGCCAGTTACACTACATGCGTTTCAGTTGCTTTTTTTCTTTGCAAAACGCACAGAAAGTAGGTTATATGGTTGTCAATGTCATAGTTCACATCAGTGCTTGCAGATCCAGTGTGTTTTGGTTGCATAAAAAAATGTTGCATTTTTTCTGCACATAACTGTACTGGAACATGGCAAAATGCAACGGAAGCACCAAAAACGCACTGGAATGCACATGTCCCTATTTTAATTGAAGAAAAAGAGAGGGGAAAAAATGAACTGGAATGCATAAAAAATGCACTGGAACGCGTCAAAAACACACATGCAGAAATGCCTCCGGAATGTATTTGGACTGCGATTCTATAGGGTGAACCGACCCTTAATCTGTTTTATTAAAAATAAACAAGACAAGGAACAGTACAGTAGTTTCCACATATCAAAAAAGTCAAAAGATACAGACAGTATATGACAATCCAGGGAATTGCAATACCTACGGCCAAAACAACATAGCCCATCAATCAGAGGATAACTGTAAGGATGACTACTGTCCCAGGGAACCCAACTTAAGGTAGCTTTCCCATACATCAATAAAGGTAGAAGATACTGCAACCCAGGGGAGGACTGACAACTCATGGGGCCTCCGGGCAATAGGGGATCATGGGGCCCCTGTGTCCTTGACCACACTCAAAGCACACCCAAAAAAGCCTATGAAAGGTACCAGGGGCATTTCATGGGGCCCCCTACCGACCCTGGGCCCTCTGGCAGTGCCTGAGTGCTCTAATGGTCAGTCCACCCCTGCTGCAACCTATCATGGCAATCAAAAACATCACAAGTAAACTATGCCCAAAGAGAGAAGAGTCCTCAAATAAAGTGAAAAGAGAAGGAAATAAAGGAGAGAGAAAGACTGTTTACTTTTTTATGCAAACTTTACTGAAATGTCATAAAGTAACATTTACACCTGGTTCACATCTGTGCGGGTCGTGCCGCTGCGGATCTGCACGAAAATCAGTGCAGTTGCACCACTCGCACAGAGGAATACGGACCCACGGGCGGGTGTCATTATTTCTAATGGCACACTGCCCGCACTGGAAATCGCAACCGTACTGGGAACCGAGGTTCCCATGCGGGCTGCGTTTTCTGAAGAAGTGCAGGGACCACTAAAGAACCCTGCATGTCCCGGGGCATGGGAGTCCATTCAAATGAATGGGCACTCGTGCCTGCGCAAAACGCAGCCCGCAGGAACACGAAGATGTGAACCTAGCCTTAAATATGTTCTGTCACCTGCAGCAAGGTAGTTTGCTTCCCACTGTACTGCATCAAAAAAAATATGGCCTGCCATACTCCTTTTCAGAGCATACCACTGCAAAGCGGTGGGCTTAAAGGTTAAGTTCAACCTGTTTTTAGGGCGCAACATGTTCCCACTCCTTCAGCAACTCTTGTCCCCATACCAACTGTTACTTTTTGAAAAGAGCAGGGCCGTGCGTGTCATTAATTCACAGATTTCTGTGAATGAATCAACTACAAGTGCAGACTTCCTTTGCAGATGTCGGCTTGTAGTTCTCAATGAACTATCATGGTGCTCTTGAGCTCTGTGGTAGGTTATTAAGGGTCCATGTACACGGGGCATTTGGAAAACTCTTCTGAACGATGGAAACTGACTGCTGAAAAACATAGGTTAAAAAACGGCAGTTTAGATGTGTTTGCATACCGCGTTTATGTGCGTTTGCGTTTAGAAGTGTTTTTAAAAGATAACCTTAGGAGACCTTCCCAAACGCCCAGAATGCACTGAAAATTAACTATTTCAGACATTTTGAGAGGAATAGAGAGCAGAAGCAGAGCGAGCAGTATGTATTGAGATAACCTGTCTTTTGTATTCACTATGGATCCCATCATGAGCATAATGCAGCACGTTCTATCATTTGTTCCTTCACGCAAAACCTGGAACTGACTGCGCTGGTGTACTAGGTCCATATGAGTACCTGGAAAACGCTTTGCATGCATTTCTGATGATGAAAAAAGGCTCTGGACAGCATCTGGACATGGAACAGTTAAAAAACACTTCTAAACGCAAATGCTTCTAAACGTGGGTAACCATGTTTACAAGCATTTACACGCATTTACAAGCACTTGGTGTTTGAAACACTGGTAAAATTTACTCCTGAAAGCAAGTTTGGTGCGTTCAAAAAAACGTCTGTAAACTCAACTGCCTGTAAATGACTGTAAACTCAAATGCCTGTAAACGACTATGTGTACATGGACACATAGGAAAACATTAGGGTGAATTCAGGGGCTGCTGAAAAAAACGCTGAACAGCTCCAGAACGTCAGTTTATCAGCTGCAGTGTACATGAGCCCTAATTCTATGATGTGCAGTCTGCAGGAGTCCTGCATGGCCCCAGCGATCTATGGATCGCTGGTGCAAAGTTTTGCAGGCTCCTAAGAAAAAATAGTAAAAGAACATTTTTTTTTTACCTGCAAAAACTGTGCATTTATTATTTTTTTTAAGTTGAACTTATCCTTTAACAAGCCTGATAGGAAAGAAGGCGTTTTGCCTTGAGTTGGGGCTGAGCTGCTGGGCACAATCAGGGCTTTAAAGATTTTTGCTAATTTAAGTTTAGTTCTTCTTGTTTTTGTCTGTCACACATACCTACAGTATTCTGCTCACTTCCTACTTCCTCCTGCTTACTTCCAGAGTGCCGAGCGTGATGATCCTACTGCTTTGGTCACATGATTAGTCCTTGTATTGTAATAGGAGAACAGCTGGCAAAAGCTGCAAGCTAATCAATGATCAGAAAGAGATTATTTCTGGGTGAAAGTTGATTACCATCGCTGTACAAGGAAGCAGTGTTTGCCTGCTTTTTGCCATTTTTAGGAAATTGCAATTGTCTGTAGGTTGAACTTTTTTTAATTTTTGCAACATTAAAATCCAAAAGGTTCATGTAGCAATTACTGTATTTTTCGTTCCATAAAACGTACTTTTCCCCCCCCCAAAAATTGGGGGATAATGTCTGTGCAACTTATGGAGCAAATATAGAGCGGCCTACCAGGTATTACCACTGCTGTCCCCTCGGCTCTTCTGTACAGCAGAACCTGTTCCTCGGTCCAGTGGTGTCCTCACCATCTTCTCTCCCTGGTGCCATCTTTAATGTGGGCACCTGGCTCTGATAGCTTGTGGCTTCACAGCCGGGTGCCCACTGTGCATGTGCGGGAAGCGCTGCGCTTTGTGAATGGTCCGGCAGTCTTCTGGGACCTGTCACGTGTCCCAGAAGACGGGGAGGGAGGACAACTCTGCAGAAGTGGGAGCCGGTACCTGTCAAATTCAGGTACCCGCTCCCCCCCCTTTTGCTCCTCAAATGTCTGCAGTCTCTGGTCATCTCCTGTACTATGTCCGCAGTCTCTGGTCATCTCCTGTACTATGTCCGCAGTCTCTGGTCATCTCCTGTACTATGTCCGCAGTCTTTGGTCATCTCCTATACTATGTCTGCAGTCTCTGGTCATCCCCTATACTGTGTCCGCAGTCTCTTGTCATCTCCTGTACTATGTCCGCAGTCTCTGGTCATCCCCTGTACTAAGTCTGCAGTCTCTGGTTATCCCCTGTACTGTGTCCGTAGTCTCTGATCATCTCCTGTAGTATGTCCGCAGTCTCTGGTCATCCCCTGTACTGTGTCCGCAGTCTCTTGTCATCTCCTGTAGTATGTCCGCAGTCTCTGGTCATCCCCTGTACTCTGTCCGCAGTCTCTGGTCATCTCCTGTACTGTGTCCACAGTCTCTGGTCATCTCCTGTAGTATGTCCGCAGTCTCTGGTTATCCCCTGTACTGTGTCCGTAGTCTCTGATCATCTCCTGTAGTATGTCCGCAGTCTCTGGTCATCTCCTGTACTGTGTCCGCAGTCTCTGGTCATCTCCTGTACTGTGTCCGCAGTCTCTGGTCATCTCCTGTACTAAGTCTGCAGTCTCTGGTTATCTCCTGTACTAAGTCCGCAGTCTTTGGTCATCTCCTATACTATGTCTGCAGTCTCTGGCCATCTCCTGTAGTATGTCCTCAGTCTCTGGTCATCTCCTGTAGTATGTCTGCAGTCTCTGGTCATCTCCTGTTGTATGTCCTCAGTCTCTGGTCATCTCCTGTAGCATGTCTGCAGTCTCTGGTCATCTCCTGTAGTATGTCCTCAGTCTCTGGTCATCTCCTGTACTATTTCTGCAGTCTCTGGTCATTTCCTGTACTATGTCTGCAGACTCTGGTCATCTCCTGTACTACTATATGTCTGCAGTCTCTGGTCATCTCCTGTACTACTATATGTCTGCAGTCTCGGGTCATGTTCTGTACTATGTCTGCAGTCCATTGGTTCAGAATATTTATTTTCTTGTTTTCCTCCTCTAAAATCTAGGTGCGTTTTATGGTCAGGTGCATTTTATGGAGTGAAAAATACAGTACATGTATTGATATATATTTATTTTTAATTACATGTACCTCTGGGCTATATAGTGGAGCAAGAGAGTGTGAGTCAAAAGAGTGGCCAAGAACCCACATTTTTTCCTAGCTGTAACATTAACAGTATCAATGCAATACTCTATCCTCCACATTTATGTAACATCAGTTATGTACTTATTAATGATATTGCGTTTGTATTTTCTATACTTCCAATCATTTGTTGTACAATTATATTATCGCTATATTATAGAATATTGTAATACCTGATTGTTTTCAAAGATCAGTTGCACAAATTAGATTATTCGTTGTCTTAATTGTGTACTTTTGCACAAAACTCGGTAAAATAAGATTGATCCAAAGAGTGGGCTGAGCAAAACATATATTTCAGTAAGTTAAAAAGTTGACATGGACGTATTTAAACTAAGTATTTGGCTAGAGTTCTGCCTTAATGACAAAAGGAGTCTAATTCATGCACAGTTTTTGTTCCTCAAAGTCTCATGACTTTAGTTCATTTCTATTTTTAAATCAACACCTTTCTACTTGCGTACAGTTTGCTTAACATTTGTTAGGCAAATGCAGATGTTGGGACTATTTTGTAACAGGTAAAGTGATGGTAGCTAATTATAAAGCAAAAAAGCTTAAACCCAAAACCAAGAATGTAATATATTGCAGCTTACCAATCATTAGATGTGGTGGCTGCATTAGTTTTCTTTTTTTGGGGGGGCTTTTTTCTCTCTGTTTTCACTTCATGATCTGCTCAGTAACACAACTCCTGTATTAGGCTAGGTTCACATCTGTGTGGGTGGTGCCGCTGCGGATCCGCACACACCTCCCGCACAGAGGAATGCGGACCCCCGGGCGGGTGCCATTAGTTCTAATGGCACACCACCCGCACTGGAAATCGCAACAGTACTGGGAACTGAGGTTCCTGTGCGGGCTGCGTTTTACAAAGAAGTGCAGGGACTTCTTCCCTGCATGTCCCCGGGCATGGGAGTGCATTCAAATGAATGGGCTCTCGTGCCCACGCAAAACGCGGACCGCAGGATCGTGGATATATGAACCAGGGGTTAGAGTGCCTTCACTCTGAATGAATGAGCACAGGGGGCACCTTTTGGACACAGCATTGTCTGTAGGGGGGGGAGTCTTACACTGTGTGGTTGATTTACTAAAATTAGAGAGTGTACAATCTGGTGCATCTCTGCAAATATACCAATCCGTGTGCAGGTTTTATTGTCAAAGCTTAATTGAACAAGTTGAAGTTTGATGCTGATTGGCTACCATGCACAGCTGCACCAGATTTTGTACTCTTCAGTTTTAGTAAAGCATCCCCTATATGTTCTTGCAGATTTAAATACACTAACAAATGGAAGCTGAACGTCAGCTAATACTTTATAAGCAGTTTTTAGCAATAAAGAGTTTACACAGATAAATAAACGCTGATCATTGTAAGAACTCCTGTCAGAGGTAAATGGTATGTCCCAACCCCCAAACTGCTGCATCTGCAGAATAGCTTGTTACTAACCGGCAGGATCACCAGGTGAAAATAAAAGCAATAAAGCCTAAAAAAAGAAAATTAAGTGCTGATTCACACATGTGCAGTGTGGCTTGAAGTTCAGGTTCTACAGCTAATTGATACAGTCGTTGTTCAGCGGCTCATGTCAGGTTTACATCAGGTTCAGGACAGGATTAGGTCAGGATTTATCCTGTTCACACATGTGTGGTTTAGAAACGGTTCCCATAGAAGTCAATAGCCTGTAATCCACACCTGAACCAGACTGCACTGCTCAGAAATTGGACAGGACTCTTTTTCAAACCACGCTGAATCTGCACCGCCAGTGCACCACAGATATGTGAACAGGCACCATAGGAAGCAATGTTATTTCATATGTCATGCAGATTGTATGCAAATATATGAACTGCCACTTAAACAGTCTCCAGTAAGCTTCTTTCATTTGGTTTATTTTTTTTTTAACATGGCAACTGAAAGAGCAGATCTAAAGTGCCAAGTGCTAACCCACAGCAACCTGTTATGAAATTGCACTTATTTAATCAACAGATATTTTCTGGCACGCCTTCCCCTGAAGTGCAAACATTTTGTTTAAAGAGAAACTTCACCCTTTAAAAAACAATAATAATACAAGTCAGCAGCTACAAATATTGCAGCTGATGACTTTTTAAAATGATGTACTTACCAGTCCTTGCAGTCCAGCACTGTTTTCCTGCTACTGGGTTGCCATCTTGGATTTGGAATCCAGCTGTGATTTCTTGAATAATCACAGTTGCTCCCCACTGTACATGTGCAAGAGCGTGCCCTGGTCCCGCAGCCTCCTGGGATGTGTGACATGTTCTAGGAGGCTGTGGGAGTGACGAGGATTTCGCACCTAGGCGATAAAAAAACTTTAAAAAGGTTTTAAAAGAGAAGTATTGGTTTTAGTAAAATAAAACAAATATATACTCACCTAGGTGGATGCAGCCCCACTCTGATACTGAATCTGTCCCCCGCTGGCTCTAAGACCTAGAAATGAGTGATCACACACCACTGATCACTCAGTTCTTGGTCTTAAAGTGTAAACCCACAACAGTAAAATCAGTCTGTATATGCAGTAAAGCATACTTGTTATACTCACTGTGAAACCTAAGGGGTTAATCCTCTGCATTGTGTAAAAAGGTTGTTTGATCCTGACTTCTCTGATCCTCCCCTTTTTCCAGTGTCCCCCTCTGATCTCTTAATAAGACATATCATGTGGAGCCACTTTGCACACACTCAGTTTGGTGTGTATTGCTAGAGATGTTTTTTATTTTTTCTTTGGAGCGTGCATATGATCAGCACAGGACCAATCAGAACTGTCCAGACTGAGGTCAAGCATTCTGTATCCTCCTAGAGCAAAATAAAAACTCCTCCTACAAGCTTTAACATGTGCTCTGCTGGACAATGATAGAAGTCACAAGACTGCTCTAACTGCTGATGAGAAAAGGTATTTAGCAGTTTATATTTACTAAAATTATTGTATTTCCATGTTCTGTGGAGGATCAGATATAGTGAATGAAGGGTCCTGGGTTTAGTAACACTTTAGGGCTGCAGAGAGCTGTCTGTCTGTCACTGGCTCTCTGCTCTGCCCCTCCAGCGCTCACTGGAGTGCTGGGCTGTGGAGGGGGCAGGAAAGGCTCTCAGTGGGTCGCTAAGTGACTGAGCCAGATGCCAGTCTAGGCATCTGGGTGGATTCTGACCATATGGTCTGGATTTTTTCAGAGCCTGGACTAGCTCTGTGTTGTCACGTCACATTTCAGGCTTCGACTTACTGTCGGCTGGAAACAGGGCAACGATCATGCAGAACAAACTGCACTTCTGAGATCCATAAGAAAAGCACAGCCAAAAAAGCTTTGGCTGTACGTCTCTTTAATTGTATTTCACAAGGAAGGGAATGTGCTAAACAGTTTACATTAGCAACTTATGTTACTTGGAGCAAGAAAAAACTATCAGTATTTGAAGTCTCCTTTGTAGCTGTGACCAGTGACACTATCTAAATTCTTGGATCAGTTCCTGTGTGACTTTCTAACCTGTTAGCTTGCCCTCCTTGCTTGGGATACTTTGCTTTAGCTTAGCACACACGTGGCACTGGCAGTTGCCCAGATCTTGAAACAATGAATACAGTAGGTCTTGCTCTGAATGGACTGTTTCCGTGCCAGAATGTCTTTGCATGAGGCCCAACGAGTACAAAAGCAGTTCAACCAGATCAGGCTGACATAGCTCAGTGAACAAAATAACTGTCCCTGAAAGTGTGGCTGGTTAACATTTCAATTCTTTAAAGGAGTACTAAGGCTTCCCAATAAATATATACTTGTTACAACCATTAATAATGAATTTTCTGTACTTAGAGTTTTTTTTTCAGCTGGGCAAATGTGGCTAGATTTTCATTTGAACATTTGTAGAAAAATGGTTTCAAATTTTCTTGCCATCTTTAAGTCAACTGATTATGTTCAAAAGATCTTAAAATGTCGTCCAGACCTACTAATGGAATCCTGGACATATTAAACTGGTTTCATGGGCAGCACAGTGGCTAAATGGTTAGCACTTCCACCTGGCAGTACTAGGGTCGCTGGTTCAAATCCTAATCACGGCACCACCTGCCTGGAGTTTGCATGTTCTCCCTGTGCTTGCGTGGGTTTCCTCCGGGTACTCCGGTTTCCTCCTACACTCCAAAGACATGCACGTAGGTTAATTGGATCCTGTATAAATTGTCCATAGTATGTGTATGTATGAATGTGAGTTAGGGACCTTAGATTGTACACCCCTTGAAGGTTAGGGAATGATGTGAATGTACAATATATATGTAAAGTGCTGCGTAAATTGACGGCGCTAAGTACCTAAAATAAATAAATAAAAATTGCAATATGTTTTACATATTTTGTTCAAAATTACAAAGCGATTAGACATAAAATGTTGGTTTCATTCAAACACAAGGAGATGGGATCAAAACTGTCATGGCTGTATGCTATGAAAACATCTTTTACTACTTTTACTCCCATTTCAATGCTGCCTTTCAATAAAATGTATTAAATGTGACAATTTAGTGTCTAGTTTGATTGCACTAATGACCAAATTCTGTTGGTCAATGCAATATGTGGGTATTGCTTAACCCCTTCACGCCGACGTAACACGAATATGCGGCCTCACAGAACTGGGCTTTTTTCCGTGGGGCCGCATAGTTGCGTACCTGTCTTTGTGCTGGGAGCACGCCGCACAGCACTCTCCCAGCTCAAAGACCAGGGTGTCACTGAAAGCCCCGGATCCCATTCTAACGATTGGGACCTGGGACTCCCAATTCTGGGTCACATGATCGCTGTGATAGCCTCTGATTGGCTATCACAGTGATCAGTCACTGTACAGCCCACCCCTGTTTGCTTTTTTTTTTCTCTCTGAATAGAGGACAGAGATACATTGTATCTCTCTCTCTCTCTCCTTGCCTAGAGGAAAAAAACAAAAAAAAACTGTTTGTTCAAAAAAAAAGATAAATACATAAATAAATAAGTACTAAAAATTAAAATAAAAAATAAAGAAATAATACCTAGATCAAGGTTTGATCTAGTTCAGTGCCTGGGTTAGTGTTTGGGTCAAGGTCAGGGTAAAAGGTCAAGACCAAAGGTCAGGATTTTTTTTTTATAATTGGTATCAGTGTCAGTTAGTCAGTGTCAGTGTGTTTTAGGTAAATAAAAACCCCAAAATGCACACTATTGTTTCTGGGCTGTACTGTGGATACAAACAACAAATAACATACGCATATATGGTATTGCTGTGATCGTAAAAGAGGTATAAAATTTATTTTGGGTTGTTCTTTGGTGGTAGGTTATGGTAGTAACAAGAAACACACAGCTAAATTTATAAAAAAAAAAAAAAAAAAAAAAATTCTACTATTTTGGGCAAGTTTTTCTTTGATAATGAAAAAAAAATCTGGAGCTATCCATTTTTTTAACCACCAAATGAAAGCCCAATTTCTCCTAAAAAAACAAGGTATAATCCACCTGGATGTAAAAAGTAGTTGTGATGATATGTACGGTTTTACTAAGACTTGTCGAAGTTGCAAAACTGTGCTTAGGTGTTAAGATTTGTTTTACCCTTAGGTGTGAAGGGGTTAATTTGTAGCAGTTACTATTGAAGGTGGCTGAAATTGACTGAAGAGAGCTTGAAGTCCTCATTACTCCTTAGATTCTCATTGGGTCATTCTGGATTTGGGAGTTGGCTGTGCTCCCTGATGATTCACAGCTGGCTCCCCACTGTGCATATGCAAAATTGGCCAACTGGTTTTGACTGGTCCTGTAGCCTGTTGGGATGTGTAACAATGTCCAAGGATCCTGTGTGGACGGGAGGCTCTGGCTGGCTTAGCTTGGCGTCATCCTCACCTAGGCAAAGAATAAGGATGTGGGAGCACGTTCTTGCTGAAAAAGCAGGCTCCCCCTAAAAAATGAGGATTACAATATGTGCACCATTGTTAGAGTCAGACAAAGATCCTGGCAGGTGCTGGTACTTGTGTGGTATTCAAGGATGGTCCACCTTCGGCTGTCCAGAACCACCATCGGGCTCCAGTTCTCTAGGTTGAACAGACAAAATCTAGCGCTACACAGTGCGCATGGACAAGTCTCCCACTGCTGCTATTATATTTTCCCAGGCGACCAGTCAAAATACCCTGTGACTGCCTCTAATTGGATGCAGGCACTTTTTAGCAGACAATTTTTCACCCAGATTCTTCATCCATTCATTTTGTTTCCAATCAGGCAGGCCCTTGCATCATGGTGATGGTAGATCAAAAGCAGATTGTACAGTTAAACTGGCCATAGATAGTTTGAATCTCGGCCAGTTCAACATGTCCTGGCCGAGATTCGATTCATGTTTGTGCAGACTGTACCCATGTCGTTCCATCAACTAACTTGTCGGATTTCTAGCATGCGATTATTGCCAGCTGCTATAGCTGCTAGCAATAATCACAGCGTTCTCCCGGCAGGGATGGCTCCCCGCGAACCCCTTGCTGGGAGAACGCAATAGCTCTGCAAGAAGGGTTCCCTCCCGAAAGAAAATCGCATCATCTATGGCCTGCCTTAGATTGTATACTATATGGTTAGATTTACACTTAACAATGCATTATTAATGAGAGCACCCATTTTTTGTCTGCATTGTTACATACTTTTTGTACATTTAACACTTTTGGACTACTGTTACTAGTGTGGGTGTAGTTCACGGCTTTTTAATGTGGTTTCCACATGCGCATTTCAACAGGTATTAATAGTACCATTTGTGAAGGGCAAATACACACAAAAAACCAAATGAAATGACAGAGCTGTGAATTGCCACTTACTGTTACATATATTTTGAAAATGCAGCTACACTCACATCTGAGAATTGGTACAATGCTCTTATTAAATGTAGAAATGCATGACTGGAAGGAGTGAATGTAAATGATTACAGATGGTGAAAGTACGGTTGAAAATTAAAAGCAGTCTGTAGAACATTAACATGGAGGTCTTACTAAGAAATTGGACTTGAAGTACCATAGTACATTTATTTTATTTAGCTGCCAAACGCAGAGTGAGACCATAAAGTCTGTGTAGTAGCGAACCTACTACCTAGTCCATACATGAGCACTGCGAGAGGTGTAAAGTCTTCCCTCTAAATATGCCTGTTGTAGTATTTACTGGAATTTTGGTGGCATTTGCTAGACATAATATATATATATATATATATATATGATAGTCTACACCAGAGTTGTCCAACCTTTTGATGTTCCTAGGCTACATTGGATGAAGAGGAATTATCTTGGGCCACACATAAAATACACTAACAATATGGCTAGCTGATGAGCAGAAATAGTCGGGCAGATCACAAGTTAAGGATCACTGATATAGATAATGTACCTATCTGAGTAATAAAACATCATCTGTTTTTGTAATTTTTTTTATTTTAAAAGTAAAAGAGGGCATCATAAAACTAGTACGATATTTGACATTGTTTTTGATAAACTAAAGCATCAATGTCTGGTTCAATGAATGTAGAAGCAATTCTCGATGAATTCTCAAGGTCCGCATCAAATATTTTTGTTCTAATTTTGCCCATAATGGGCTCCACCAATGAAAATAGTTGCCCACAAATATAGGTGCTGTCGAAAACTGATGACATGAATAAGGCATGATTGTGAAGAGTGGGATACTTTTCTTTGGAAAGATAAAACTTATGAAAGTCCAGTAGAGACACTGCCACATGTGTTTGCTAAGTGTATTCTTACAAAAAGCCCCCCACCCCGCCAAAAAAAAAATCAATATTTCTAAGTAAGTTTCTGATTTTGTGTTGGGCTGCATTCATAGCTGTCTTGTTCTGCATGCTGGACACCCCTGGGCTACATCTTGGAGCTGTTTGTTTTTGGCTTGGGAGATTTGGCATTTGAATCATTAGCACACAATATGTTATGCACTGTTAGCTTTTATTCTATACCAGTGGTTCTCAACCTTTCTAATGCCTCGACCCTTTAATACAGTTCCTCATGTTGTGGTGACCCCCAACCATAAAATTATTTTCGTTGCTACTTCATAACTGTAATTTTGCAGTGGGAGGAGTAGTGCCACATCATTGGTGTCAGTGAGAGGAGTAGTGCCACATCACTGATGTCAGTGGGAGGAATAGTGTCCCATCGTTGGTATCAGTGGGAGGAATAGTGTCCCATCATTGGTATCAGTGGGAGGAATAGTGCCACATTGTTGGTGTCAGTGGGAGGAATAGTGCCCCATCATTGGTGTCAGTGTGGGAGGAATAATGCCCCATCATTGGTGTCAGTGGGGGGGGGGGGATAGTGCCCCATCATTGATACTAGTGTGGGGGGTAATTGTGCCCCATCATTGGTGTCAGCGGGGGGGGGGGTAGTGCCCCATCGTTGGTGTCAGTGGGGGAGGAATAGTGCCCCATCGTTGATGTCAGTGGGGGGGGGGAGGAAATAGTGCCCCATCATTGGTGTCAGTGGGAGGAATAGTGCCCCATCATTGGTATTAGTGACACCAATGATGGGGCACTAATCCTCCTACTGACACCAATGATACCTTGCTGACTCCTGCTCCAGCCTGGGCTCGCTCCCTCCCTCCCTCTCCCATCTACAGCCAGCATACCTGGCTGCAGCAGCACCATCTGCACGCTACAGACACTTACCTGTCAGCTGTCTTCCTTCTCCGGCCGCTCCCTTGCTCGATCTTTGATCTTCGCCCTGCTGCTCGGCTCCTCCTCGCCGGTGATTGGCCGCCTGTGTGCCTCTCCTGAGCTACAGTTCTGGCGGCCAATCACTGGCGAAGAGGCAAAGCTGTTGAGTGATCCCGGGGATGTGGCCAGATGACAGGGGCGGCATGTCATCCCGCACACACATCGCGTCTAGGGAAATGTGGACGTATCTGCATGTGGGCAGACCCACCTGGAGACTGATAGAGGAGCGGTGTCTCGGTTCCTAAGACCATCGGAAATATGTGTTTTCCGATGATCTTAGGAGACCCCTGTGAAAGGGTTGTTCGACCCCCAAAGGGGTTGCGACCCACAGGTGGAAAACCGCTGTTCTATACGCTTGTATCCAAAAAATGTATCACACCTGAAAAACAAAAAATTTACTGCCTTTCCCTAAACTTGACCCTAAACGTAAGGGAGTTTTCACACTAGGTGCAGTGATGGCTGTTTTTTTAGCACTTGAGCAATGCTAGTGATTTCAAAGGCACATAGTAAACAATTGTTTTCTGTGTGCCCCATTCACCCTTCTATTCTGCCTTTAGGAGAGTGTCAGCGCGTTGTAGAAAAGTGCAAACATGCTACATTTTACCGCGTATGGCAGAGCTTGCCAGAAATCACTGCAGTTTTGCTCTGCAGCAGAGCTGCAGTGCATAGGGATGAATAAATAGTCGTTTTCACAATTCAATAAAGTAAAAGAAAAGGTAAACAGTGCCTTCCATTGTTAGATTCATTTTACCCTTATCGTGATCCTGACAAATTAATAAAATAATATAATGTTTAAGTCAGCCATAGCTGTACCGAAATTGTATGGGCAGGCTGGTTGTACTGGAGTCGATCTCGCGTTCAACTTCAGTGCAATCTTTTTTTTTTTTTTGCACAATCATTGCCAGCAGATTTATCCACCAGCAGTGATCATTGTATTCTGCTGGCCAGAGGTATTCTGTCTGCCTTTAGGCCTTGTTCACACGGACATACTTAAGTGTACACCCGTGTAAAGGCCATGTTTTGCCTGGATATCAAATTGGGAGCAGCTGTTTTGTCCATGCAGCCAGTGCAACCCAATTGACATGTGCATCCTGTGCAGACAAAACATGGCCCTCACACAGTTGTACGCCTAACTACGCCCATGTGAATGAGGCCTTAGCCGATTCATGAAAACCAGGGTGTATAAAAATCGATGATTTTTAAAAAAAATTTTTTAAAAATCTGATTGTTTTTAATTTACTGCAAATTGGATTTTTTTTATTTTTATCAAATTTATTTTAATAAAATGCTTTTGGCATAAAAATCTATCTAATGGTAGTTTCTATTTAAGATACATCAATAATTATTTAGTTTATTCAGCATGAAATGGAGCTTAGTTATGTAGCATGAGGCTGCATATTCTGCAATATTTACATTTTTGGTAAACTCATTCAATGAATCCAAGCTCTGCAAGCTGAGATAACATGAACTGCATTATTGAATTCACACAATTCTACAGTAACCATGAGAAAAAAACATGAACTAAAAGAATTTGAGTAGTTCAACTATGTGTGATTAACCTATTAACCTAAAATCGGTTCTGATATCGCTGTTTTACTAACCTGACAGCTTATTATTCTAAAAAGAAAACCTTAATTTGGTTTGCAAATATTAAAGATTCTAACTACCAGCAAGAATAAGACAGATTCCTTACATTTAAAGAGCACCTGTCATTTTAGATCCATCATGGCAGTGCCTGTTAGCGGGCATCCACTCCCCTGCTGCTTCTACGTCCCTCACCTTGTTGTGTCACTGCCGCATCACCAGTTGTCCCATTAAAGTGAATGGGACTGTCGGTGAGTCAACAGCAGGTCAGATGACAGTTGCTCTTTAAAAATTATGATTTAAATCGAGTCTTTTCACTAGTGATTTAAGTCAATTTCATTAAAATCAAATCCATCCTGATGAAAACTCATGTCTAATAAATCTTACCATCTTCTACCTAAAAACTTTGCTTCTATATTCTTTATCAGCTCATACCTCACAATTAATGTCTATTGCATCACTTGTCCCTCTCTTTAGATTGTAAGCTCTCATGAGCAGGGCCCTCTTAACTCCGTTGTATGCAATTGCATTGTAAATGTATTGTGCTTTGTGTTTTAAAGCACAGCACATACTGTTGGTACTATAAAAATCCTGTAATATAATATTTTGCCATTGCAGTCTGCTTATTAAAATAATGAAAATAAGAGTACAAAGGTGCTCTTTGAGAGTGGGCAGCATGTTGATTTGGTAGTGTCATAGAAACACTTGCTGAGAATGTATGAAGTGGAATGAACCCTACACCCTTTCTAGGTAACCACTTGTTAATACTTAGATCTTTATTTTCAGATGTTCCGGAATATAGCTATATTTTAATTAGGTGGATACATGTGGTTTCATAATGGCATAGGTATGGAAGCAAAGTAAATGGGTGCATTTGGTGAGCATACATTTTGGGGGTCATGTTAATAATTCCATGCCTTTGAATGTTTCTACATTTACACTGCTCAAACAAAATTAAAGGAAAATTTTTTAGTATAGTATAAAGTCAAATAAACTTCTGGGATATTGATCTGGTTGGTTTAGCAGAGGGGGTTGTTATCAGTTTCAGCTGCTTTGGTGTTAATGAAAATAACAACAGGTGCACTGGATGGGCAACAATGAGACGACCTCCAAAACAAGAATGGTTTTACAGGTGAAGGCCACTGACGTTTGTTTCCCTACTCATCTTTTCTGACTGTTTTTCACTAGTTTTGCACTTGGCTAGGGTCAGTGTCACTATTGGTAGCATGAGGCGATACCTGGACCCTACAGAGGTTGCACAGGCAGTCCAACTCCTCCAGGATGGCACATCAATACCTGCCATTGCCAGAAGGTTTGCTCTGTCTCCCAGCACAGTCTCAAGAGCTTGGATGAGATTCCAGGAGACAGGCAGTTACTCAAGGAGAGCTGGGCAGGGCCGTAGAAGGTCCTTAACCCATCAGCAGGACCGGTATCTACTTCTTTGTGCAAGGAAGAACAGGATTAGCACTGCCAGAGCCCTACAAAATGACCTCCAGCAGGCCACTGGTGTGAATGTCTCTGTCACGTACCTGATGGGAGACTGAATTGACGAGGTCGGCCTCACTTGTGTCAATAGCCATGACCCCGCTGAAGTTGGAACAGAGGGAGTCTAGGGACCAGGGGGACAAGAGCGCCCGTGGTTGTTGTTTGCAGCTCTTGCAGATGATGACCTTGGAAGGCTGATGATCCTCTGATTTGGGCACTGTAGTAGTAGGCAGAGCAGGTTTTGTTGATTGCCAGGCGTGCAGCAGAGCAAGGCAGGTAGTGAGGACAAGAGACAGGAGCAGTCTCGGAATAGCCAGGGTCATCAACAGTCGGGCAGCACGGTACAGAATCAGAAGCAAAAGCCAAGGTCAGGAACCAGTATCAGGAGAGTAATCGAAGTCGGGTCAGGAACAAGCCGGGTCGGTAACGGAGGACTCATACAGGAACAAGCAGGAAAAAGGGGGGAGCTGAAGACCAGTCAGCACTGAACATGAGCAGAGGCACTCCTTAAATAGGCCGTCTGGCGCCAATCTTCGCTGTGCGTGTGCACGTGCGCGTGTGCAATTGCGCATCCCTGCGCGCATGCGCACAACCAGCAATTCTTCTCTGGGAATTCCTATGCGCATGCGCATTTTCGATCATGATTCTTCTTGCCGGAAATCCCTTACAGTCTCTGACCAAACAAACAGAAACAGACTTAATGAGGGTGGCTTGAGGGCCCGACTTCCTCTAGTGGACCCTGTGCTCACTGCCCGGCACCATAGAGCTCGATTGGCATTTGCCATTGAATACCAGAATTAACAGGTCTGCCACTGGCGTCCTGTGCTTTTCAGATGAGAGCAGGTTCACCCAGAGCACATGTGACAGACGTGAAAGGGCCTGGAGAAGTCATGGAGAATGTTATGCTGCCTGTAACATCGTTCAGCATGACCGTTTTTGTGGTGGGTCAGTGATGATCTGGGGAGGCATATCCATGGACAGACACACAGACCTCTACAGGCTAGACAATGGCACCCTGTGTGCCATTAGGTATCTGGATGAAATCCTTGGACCCATTGTCAGACCCTATGCTGGTGCAGTGGGTCCTGGGTTCCTCCTGGTGCAGAATGCCCGACCTCATGTAGCAAGAGTATGCAGGCAGTTCCTGGAGGATGAAGGAATTGATATAATTGAATGGCCCCTACACTCGTCTGATCTAAATTCAATAGAACACCTCTGGGATATCATGTTTCGGTCCATCCGACGCCGCCAGGTTGCTCCTCAGACTGTCCAGGAGGTCAGTGATGCCCTGGTCCAGATCTTGGAGGAAATACCCCAGGACACCATCCATCGTCTCATTAGGAGCATGCCCCGACGTTGTCAGGCATGCATACAAGCACGTGGGGGCCATACAAACTACTAAGTACCATTTTGAGTTGCTGCAATGCAATTTCAGCTAAATGGACTAGCCTGCTGCATCATTTTTTTCACTTTGATTTTCAGGGTGTCTTTGAATTCAGTTCTCCGTAGGTTGATAATTTTCATTTCCATCAAATAATGGGATATCCTTGCGTTCCTAACACATTGAAAATAAAAAGGTGCAGCGCTGCACCTTTTTATTATGTTTGTGGAGGTTTTACTTGGTTACCTTTGTGTGCATCAGCAGCTAATTTTTAAGCGCTCACTGATCTTATTCCATTTTATTTGTTCCTAACACATTACCCAGTCCATATCAGTATAGATATCCAGCATGATATTTTTCCCCATTGAGATCTGATGTGTTTTCAAAGTGTTCCTTTAATTTTATTTGAGCAGTGTATAGTAGTGTATTTATAGACAATAAATAGAAGCACATTTCTTTACGGCCTATTTACACAAAAAAACTGTGCATTTAAAAAAATAAATAAATACCTCAAACCTTGCCTCTGATGCTTCCAGGAGACACAAGTGACATCACCGTGACAGACGCAATACTTACCATATCCCCAAGCAGAGTAAGGAGCTTGATAGCATGGGAGAATGCACTCCAGCACATTACAAGAGTGCATGGAGTGACATGAAAACATATGACTTCAGCTATAGCATTTCTACAGCTCTTGCTTGGTTTGGTGTCCGCCATCCTCTTTGACAGTAGAATTATACAAGTGTATGTAATGTGTTACAGGTTTCCATGGAGATTTTACAATACCCCTATGCTTCAAATGATAGTACACTCTGTTAAAATATATGTGAACATAACTATGACATTTGTCAGACTTTTCTGGACAGACAATGTATGTCTGTCCATCATGTAGATCATTTACTGGAAAAATGCGCTTGATGTTTCTTTGCAAATGTTTTTTGCTTGAGCTGTGTCTATTAATGTAAAGACAGAGACTACTTTCATTTTCACATGGCGCAAGGAAAACTCAGTGAATACACAGAGGTATAGAATTCACTGGCAGGTAAATTAGCAAATTAGAATATACAGTGCCTTGAAAAAGTATTCATACCCCTTGAAATGTTCCACATTTTGTTTTTGTTACAATCAAAAATGTAAATTTATTTTATTGGGAGTTTATGATAGACCAACACAAACTGGCACATAATTGTGAAGTGGAAGGAAAATGATAATTGGTTTTCAAATTTTTTTACAAATAAATATCATCAGTATAAATACAGCTTTTCTGCCCTCTTTACTCTGATACCCCTAACTAATCACTTCACAAATCTAGCCTTTATGGAAGAGTGGCAAAAAGAATGCCATTGTTAAAAGAAAGCCATAAGAAGTCCCATTTGCAGTTTGCGAGAACCCATGTGTGGGACACAGCAAACATGTCATGTGGACATTTGGTCAGATGAGACCAAAATTGTACTTTTTGGCCTAAAAGCAAAATGTTATACGTGGTGGAAAACTAACACTGCACATCACCCTGAACACACCATACTTTTCTTCAGCAGGGATAGGGAAGCTAAACAGAGTTGATTGGAAGATGGATAGAGCCAAATACAAGGCAATCTTAGAAGAAAAACTGTTAGAGTCTGCAAAAGACTTGAGACTGGGGCAGAGGTTCACCTTCCAGCAGGACAGTGACCCTTAGCATACAGCCAGAGCTATAGTGGAATGGTTTAGGTCAAAGCATATTCTGGTGTTAGAATGGCCCAAAGTCCAGACCTAAATCCAATTAGGAATCTGTGGCAAGACTTAAAAATTGCTGTTTTCAGATGCACTCCTTCCAATCTGACAGAGCTTGAGCTATTTTGCAAAGAAGAATGGGCAAAAATGTCACTCTCTAGATGTGTAAAGCTGGTAGAGACATACCAAAAAAAAAGACTTTTAGCTGTAAGGTGGTTCTACAAATATTTGACTTAGGGGGGCTGAATACAAATGCACACCACACTTTTCAGATATTTATTTGCAAAAAATGTTGAAAACCATTTATCATTTTCCTTCCACTTCACAATTATGTGCCACTTTGTGTTGATGTATCACGTAAAATCAAAATAAAATAAATGTATGTTTTTGGTTGTAACATGACAAAATGTGGAAAATTTCAAAGAGTATGAATACTTTTTCAAGGCATTGTATGTATTTTCAGTTTACCTGGACCAAGAGATGATCATGGACTGTGGACATGCTACACGAGATGATCATAGACCCTGGGTGCTCAATCTTCTGAGCACTCTGATGTGGCCCTCGACCTCAGACCAGGGAAGTGCATGCCGGGGATCGACAACCAACCCGCCATGCCAGAGCATCAGACTGCAGTGAGCCGGTGCCGGCAGCGGAAGGAGCAGGTGACCGCAGGGGGAGCAGGAGGGCATATTTGCAACTATAAAAGGGTTAACAACTGCTGCTTTCTCACTGATCGGTGGGTGTAGAACAGTTGTGGTTTGGGTGGCAGTAAAATCCCATCATTTATTGTGGCTCGCGACCGGTTACCAAATTACTTAAGTGACCCTCGCTCTTCAAAAGGTTGCGCACCCCTGTCATAGACTGTCCACAAACTACAGGAGATGATTATAGACTGTGGACATACTAGAGGAGACAGTCAGAGTCTGTGGACATGCTACAGGAGATGTCAGAGATTGTGGACATGCTATTGAAGGTGGAAAGAGACCCTGGACATGCTGTGGAAGATAGTCAGACTGTGGCCATGCTGTGGACATATACAGGCAATGGTCAGAGACTGTGGACATGCTGTAGGAAATGGGCAACCATTGCTGCTACAGAAGTTGTTGGAGACAGTCAGAGACTGGAGACACATTACATGAGAATTGCTGCTATGACAGCAACTTTACAAATCAATTCTTTCACATTTGCGCTTCCTACAGCCACCTTGTAATTACTTGTGCCACATTGATATTTCTCTCAGTCACCCATCTAAGGCATGATAAGCTGCAGTGTATTCATTTTTTCACTCTTGGGTTTATGTTCTTGGATAGTTGAGATAGGAGAGTGCTCAGGCGTTGGCTTGTCTCAGAAGAATACAATAGCAATTAGCCAGCAAAATGCATCCCTGCCAAATCATTCTCTGAGTAAGCTTGGCCAAGGAATGTCAAATAGAGACATGGAAGGCCCACAGACCCCAAACTCTTTAGTCAGTGACTGTCTGGACTAGGCTAATGTTCTCTTAAGATTTAACTGTGAAATGCTCGTGCAAGAAGAGTCTATTTTACACAACAGCTGACTGTCATATGTTTAATTAAATTAGCTAGTTGGAATGGGGAAATTTCTGTCATTCAGTTCCATGACATTTTTCTTGTGCTCCGAAACATTGCTAGTAATCGTTTATCAAACATTCAATGATTCATGCTTACCCGTACATTGCTGGAGTTTGAGTAGTTATACCAGGATCATGCCTGCAGTTGGAGACATCATCCTGGTAACATTTTCTAGAGCTGACAATGGCTAACTAGTCACTTGATTGCTATTACAAGCATTGGGAGGGGATCTCCCATCCCACTGAGAGTCCCGATGGACCAACTAACGCTTCCGTTGGCTGATCACAGAGCCAAACAATGACCGGATCAGCATTGTTTGTCTCTATGATATAGTAACCTGCAAGCGATGACTTTACATTGCTTTCAGTTTACTCGGATGTAAATGGTTCCATTTTTAAAAAAAAAAAGCATTTGAACACACCAATCTTGGTGTGATGACATACGTTTAAGGAAAGAGGAGGGATTTGGTCTCTTATTGAAGGTGCATGGTCTCTCCATAATCTGTCATATGCCTATTGCTGTCACAAGGGATGTTTACAATCAGTGTTAATATTTGGTACAGAAGCCTTTGTTTGCAATTACAGAGGTCAAACGTTTCCTGTAGTTCTTGACCAGGTTTGCACACACTGCAACAGGGATTTTGGCCCACTCCTCCACACAGATCTCCTCTAGATCTGTCAGGTTACGGGGCTGTCGCTGAGCAACACGGAGTTTCAGCTCCCTCCAAAGATGTTCTATTGGATTTAGGTCTGGAGACTGGCTAGGCCACTCCAGAACCTTGATATGCTTCTTACGGAGTCACTCCTTGGCTATCCTGGCTGTGTGCTTCGGGTCGTTGTCATGTTGGAAGACCCAGCCACGACACATCTTCAATGCTCTGACTGAGGGAAGGAGATTGTTGCTCAAAATCTCACAATAAATGGCCCCATTCATCCTCTCCTTAATACAGTGCAGTCGCCCTGTCCCCTTCGCAGAAAAGCACACTCAAAGCATGATGTTACCACCCCCATGCTTCACAGTAGGGATGGTGTTCTTGGGATGCAACTTATCCTTCTTTTTCCTCCAAACACAACAAGTGAAGGTTAGACCAAAAAGTTCTACTTTGGTCTCATCTGACCACATGACTTTCTCCCATGCCTCCTCTGGATCATCCAGATGGTCATTGGCAAACTTCAGACGGGCCTGGACATGTGATGACTTGATCAGGGGAACCTTCCATGCAATGCATGATTTGAAACCATGACGGCGTAGTGTTCTACCGACAGTGACCTTTGAAACTGTGGTCCCAGCTCTCTTCATGTCATTGACCAGCTGCTCCCTTGTAGTTCTCGGCTGATTCCTCACCTTTCTTGTCATCAGTGATACCCCACGAGGTGAGATCTTGCATGGAGCCCCAGTCCGAGGGAGACTGACAGTCGTCTTTAGCCTCTTCCATTTTCTAACAATTGCTCCAACAGTTGATCTATTTTCACCAATTTGCTTGGCAATTGCCCCGTAGCCCTTTCCAGCCTTGTGGAGGTCCACAACTTTGTCTCTGGTGTCTTTTGACAGCTCTTTGGTCTTGCCCATGGTAGTAGTTGGCGTCTGACTGACTGTGGGGTGGACAGGTGTCTTTAAAGAGCTCAGACAGGTGCTACTAAGTTAGATTAAAGAGTGGAGTAGAGGTGGACTTTTTAAAGGCACAGTAACAGGTCTTTGAGAGCCAGAATTCTTGCTGTTTCTTAGGTGTTCAAATACTTATGTTCAGCAGTGCAAGACAAATAAATTCTTTAAAAATCATACAGTGTGATTTCCTCAATTTTTTAAAATTCCATGATTTCTAAGTGGGAGAACTTGCAAAATCGCAGGGTGTTCAAATACTTCTGTTCCTCACTGTACATATATATTGTACATTCACATCAGTCCCTGACCCTCAAGGAGCATACAATCTAAAATCCCTAACATACATTCATGCATACACATACTAAGGCCAGTTTAGACAGGATCCAATTAACCTACCAGCATGTCTTTGGAGTGTGGGAGGAAACTGGGGTACCCAGAGGAAACCCACACAAGCACAGGGAGAGCATGCAAGCTCCAGGCAGGTGGAGCCATGATTGAGATTTGAACCAATGACCCTAGTACTACCAGGCAGAAGTGCTAACCATTTAGGCACTATGCTGCCCTAATAAAAGTGATTAAATGTTTAAGCAACAGTGTAAATTTAAAATAAATTTATAATTTAAAAAAATTAAAGTACCCCCGTACTTGCACACAAAGGCAAACACACGTCAGTTCCATATGCAAACAGTGATCATTCCACACATTTGTGGTATCAACATGTCAAATCATGAGCAGTAATTCTAGCAGCAAACCTGCTCTGTAAATCTAAATTGGTAACCTGTAAAGGCTTTTACAGCAACATCTATGGATAGTAACATTTACGATGTTTGTTGCCATTGCATGGGTGTGCACAGTTTTAAAGCGTGACATGTTTGGTATCTATTTACTTGGTATAACATCAAAATATTGGGTTATGTATTGTGTTTTTTGCATTAAAATAAAAAAAAAAGTGTATTTGCTCCTAAAATATTGCATTTGAAAAAATGCTGTGCAAATACTGTGTGACATAAAAAAATTGCAAAACCCACCAATTTATTCGCTAGGGCCTGTGCTTTAGAAAAAAAAATAATGTTTGGGGACTGCAAGAAATTTTCAAGCAAAAAAATACTGATTGTTACAAGTAAACAAAATGTGCCCGAAAAGACTCGGTCTTCAAGGGGTTACTGTATCTGGAGCCTTTTTAATTTCTAACTGATAAATCCTGATCTGCACCCATACGGATCTTTTTTAGGCTTCATGCACATGGGGGCATTCGCTCATACATTGACACTGGTGTATTTTGATGCCTGGGAGACCCTGGTGCTCCGAATAGCTGCCCATAGACATGACTGGGTGAAGACGGCTGTGTGATGACCACTTTATATAAGTAACTGTCCATAGGTATGTACAGCCGCCTTCATGCATTCATGTCTATAGGCAGTTGTTCACAGCACAGGATATCCCAGACACCAAAATACACTATGGGGTTGATTTCGGAAGCTGATTGACTGTTCATGGTAGTCAATCAGCTTCTAACTTCAGCTTGTTGACATAAAAAAAAAATGGAAGCCGATTCTATGCAGAGCTGCACCAGATTCTCCACTCTCCAGTTTTTGCAAGTGTGTTTATGCTGTATGGGCAAATTCACCAAGCCCTTATGGTCTCCTTTTTTTAAATCCATTTTCTTTTCTTTGTGAACATGTAAACTAAATAATCTAATCAAAGTCCTGTATACGATCTACATAATAAAAATAGAGTGCTCCGGAGGATTCTGCTTGGTGTGTTCTGCCAATGTGAAAACAAATCGAATCTTGCAATTCAGGTCAGTGAGGATTCCTAATATTCTTGACATCAAAAGCAGAGGAAACACCCAGATGTTTTCTAGTAGAAGTAGAGGGAAAAGTTAACTTCTGTAAGACAACAACTAATATTTATAGGAACATCTTGTGGGTCATCTTTTTATCCAGCTAATGAAAGAGAACGCTGTGCTCCCAACCATGTCTCCTATTTATTGCCTTGTTCTGCTCATAAAGCGTGACGAGCCTCTTTATCAGTCAGTATTAGTGGCACACACAAATGTCATTCTTTAACAAGTTTGTGTTTTATGATCTCTTTTAAATGTTAACAGCCTTTAGGAATTGACTGTCAAAAAGGGCCATTTATGTGCATTGCCCATTGCGAAGCTCACCAAAGTCTTTATAAGATAAACTCAAGATTGTATTAAACAGCTAATATGTCCTTTGCAGACTTTCTTTATTGAAAAAGTTAAATATCAAAACCCAAAAGAGGAGGAAATGTAATATATTGTAGTTAACCAATTATTGGATGTGGTGGCTGCATTAGTTTTGTTTCGTCCCTTTATTTCCACCTGGCGATCTGTCCAGTAATGGCTAGCATAGTGGCTAAATGGTTAGCACTTCCACCTAGTAGTATTAGGGTCATTGGTTAAAATCCCAACCATTGCACCACCTGTCTGGAGTTTGCATGTTCTCCCTGTGCCTGCATGGGTTTCCTCTGGGTTCTCTGGTTTCCTCCTACACTCTAACGACATGCTGTAGGTTAATTGGTTCCTGTCTAAATTGGCCCTAGTATAGATATGTATGTGAGTTAGGGACCTTAGATTGTATGCCCCTTGAGGGTTAGGGACTGATGTGAATGTACAATATATATGTTAAATGCTGCATAAATTGACAGCGCTATGTAAGTACCTGTAATACATTATATAGTCTGTCTGCGCTCTATGAATGAGCAATAGAGACACCCTTGGACAGCAGCATTCTCAGTTTGAGGGAGAGGATAGTGTTAAAGTGGTATTAAACCCAAAAACAAACATTTATTATATTGCAGCTTACCATTTCTTAGATGTGATGACTGCATTAGTTATCTTTTTTAGGCTTTCTGTTTTCATCTGATGATATTTAGTGTGCAGTTTGCCATCCCTAATACTTACCTGAGCTCTCTGGGGTCTCTCTCTTCTCATTGGCTAAGACACAGCAATGGGAGCCATTCTCCCACTGCTGTCAGTCACAGCCAGTGAGGAAGAGCAGGGCAGAGCCACACTCTGTGTGTCTTATGGACACACAGAGCAGTGCTTGGGCACAAGCAAGCATGAGTGCCCCCATAGCAAGCAGCAAAAAAATACAATTTTATAAAGCAAGTTTAGTTTATTTACGGAATAAGCTGTACTTTTATTTCAGGCATAGCACATTTATATACACTGCATTTCACGTTTCCACTGTAATAAAATGACTTTCAATTTGTAGAACTACTCCACACTGAATTTTTTATTCAGTTTTTCCAAAAATGTCTTTTTTCTGGAAAAAAACTGTTGTTTCTCATTACTTCAAAATTTCCAGAAATTTTACATCTCTATGTGGTAGGAGGGAGGAGCCAGGAGCGCTGATGGGGGACCCCAAAAGCAGTGGATTTGGACTGGTTTGTGCAAAACCATTGCACAGAGCAGGTAAGTGTAACATGTTTGTTATTTTAAAGAAAAAAACTTTACCTTTAAAATCACTTTAACCACCTCCTGTCCAGCCATTGTATATAAACGGCCGGACGGTGGCAGTGCAGGGTCAGGTGGCCCTTTATAAAAGGCCTCCCTGCCCCTTGCTTGCGTGCCCTCCCTGGGAGTGTGCAGCACCGCAGACACAGTGGAAACCCAATCGTCGTACGGGACCTCTGTGCGAGGTATCGATCATGTGATCACTGATTGGCCAATCACATGAAGAGTAGTAAGCAAGATGTCACTTCTGACATCAGTGCTTACTACGTGTGAAATCTGTAAATGATCACAGAGGTCACATGGTACAAGGCCATTCACAATAGCCTTGTGCCATGTGACAAACTGTGACTAATCAAGCTCACACAGTAGTTCTCAATGGCTGCAAGAGTGCAGCCAGAGAAAAGGAGAAATGATTGCTTTTACAGCCTTTATGGGTGTAAAAGCTATCAGTGTAAAAAAAAAAAAAAATCTTCATCACCCCCCACAAGTAGTACAGTAGTAGTCACATGGTGACACTGTACTGCTAGGGTGATAGTATGTTAAAAAAAATAAAATAATAATAATATAATAAAATAAAATAAAAATGTAAAAAAAATGTTTAAAAATTATAAATTTTGGTTATAAACTAATTTGGGTTTTTTTTTTTTATTACAAAGATAATGGAAAAAATTTTGGCCAAGATTTTTGATGAAATATTATTTATTTGCAAAATTTTATAAGAAAAACACTTTTTTTTCAAAATTTTTGGACTTTTTCATTTACACAGCAAAAAAAATAAAAGTGGTGAATAAATACCACCAAAATAAAGCTTTATCTGTCTCAAAAAAATGCTAAAAAATTCACTTGGGTACAGTGTTGCATGACCGCACGATTGTCATTCAAAGTGTGATTGCACTGAAAGCTGAAAATTGGCCTGGACAGGAAGGTGGTAAAAGTGTCCGGACTTGAAGTCGTTAAAGTAAGTTTAAAAATACCACTTACTCGCCTGATCACCAGTTAAAAAGAAAGAACATAAAAATGAAAACACATGCAGCCACCACATTTAGTGATTGTCCGCTGCAATAAAATCCATTTGTGCTTTAGGGTTTCGATACACTTTAATTTGGAGTTTTCGTTTTGTCAAGGTATTTTATTTTCTTCAATTTATATATCCACACATGCATTCTTTCTTTTACCTTCTTTTACTATGATTGGAGACGGAGAATCATTGCATTCTCTGGTTTTGAGAAATAAAAGCGATATATGTGATTCTTATGCATTTGATTCATATGTAGAGAACTCTGCCCCACTTCTGTCCAGTGTCTCATTACACAGTTCTCTACTTTCTCAAAACCTGCTGTTCAATTGTCTGTTCAGTTCTTTTGTTCTTGAGAAGAGAAAATTGAATTGAATGGTTCTTCCCACCCAAGTTTGAGAAACATTAGCCCCTCCAGGGGTGTCCATCTATGGAGGACTTTTATTCAGCCCATTGTAACTTGCACACAGTGAATAGTTAGTGTATGTGAGGCAATGAGAAATGTTTGTGTAATCTGTCTGCACATTTGGCTTGTCTGATGATCATCCCACCTGTGAAGAGATAGCACCTGAAGTCATCCTTGGGGACCTCCTCACTTTGTGTGTAGGGTGGAATTATATTGGTCTTTGTCCTCAGGCATTGCCTTCTGAGCACAGTTAGAAGCCACCAGAGTAAAGCAGCCCAAAGATTATGCATTTATTTATTTTTTAACACGGGTGGGAGAAAAGGAAATTTCTTGATTGCCTCATCAACACAGTCAGTATTGATGGGGGAATCCCTCCTGCAGTGCTATTGTGTTCTGCTGGTGGGAACCGCAGGGAACACAATGATCGCTGCTGATGGCTATAGTCACTGGCAGTGAGGGCTTGAAAAACATCAGACCGGCTCGTGGTGCTGGATTGACTTCAGTGCAACCAGCCTGCCCATAGAGGGATCAGATATTGGCTGGTCCTTGCTGAACAGGCTGAGATTCCATCCATCTATGGCTGGCCTAAAGCAGGCCATTCATTACGCATTTTTTTTTTCTTACAATACGAGTGAAAGGAAAGAAAATTGTTTGATTCCCCCATCAACACAGTAAGTGTTGAAATGGGAATCCTGACTGCAGTGCTATTATATTATTCTGGTGGGGAGCCTTTCCTGCCGGCAGAACATAATGATTAGTGTTGCCGCCTATAGCTGGGAAAAACCTGACAGGCTGGTTGAACTCAAGTCGATCGATAGATCGACTTGTGTACAAACAGGGTGCCCATACATGGATCGAAATTTGGCCAGTCCCTACTGAACTGGCCGAATTTTGATTCATGCATGGCCGGCTTAAGTACATGGTTCAAATTATGTTCAATTTCTGATGTTTTGGCAGAAATTTGAGCTACAGGCAGTTCTGTCATCACCACGCAGCTCAGCAAACTTGAACTGAAAAATTGAGCCGTGTAGAAAACGTATGCATTCTGTCGGGTGTAAGGAATTGTTCAGGTATTCAGGCAACCTCGGGCATGCAGCTGTCTGAGTATAATAGCTTGCACCTCTACGTGTGGCTAGGGGAATCTATTAGATGTGGGTGGCCCTGCCAACACCACCCAGCGTGGCAAACTGTGATTGAGAAATTGAAGGAGCTGGCCAAATTGTGATTGCAGCCAATCAGATGCAGTAACTATTTGGGTATTTTGACAGCCACAGGTGCAGAATGCAGTGCTCAACAGTGGGGGAATCGTCCATCTATATTGTTTAGCATTGATGTGGGAATCTATGGATCTCTACCATTTGGTCCAGTAGAACTGTGTAAGGTCAGTTTAAGACCTGCACAGTGTGAAGACAGTAATAAACATATTGATTGCCTCCCAAAGAGATCATAGGATCACAGCTTGTATCTTTCAGGGACTTCAGTGAGTTAACCTCCTCTAGGAGATCTCACATCTGCTCTACTGTAGACATTATTTACTCAGTCTGTGTCATCACTACATTCTGCAGAGGAATATGTAGACAATATAGATGTGACCTGGTGACTTTTCTACTCTGCCTGAAGCCCAGCATAGTAAATCACAGATTACAGTTTTAAGAGGTTTTAAAGTGGACCTATAGTAAAGCACATGTGTATAAAATCAAGCACCTAGGCATGCAGACTGCTTCTACAAACATTTGTGAAAGAATGGGTCACTCTCAGGAGCTCAGCGAATTAAAGCGTGGAACTGTGATAGGTTACCACCTGTGCAATAAGTCCATCTGTGAAATTTCCTTGCTGCTAAATATTCCACTGTCAACTGTTAGTGGTGTTATAACAAAGTGGAAGTAACTGGGAACAACAACTCAGCCATGAAGTGTTAGGCTGCGTAAAATGACAGAGCGGGGTCAGCGCATGCTGAAGTGCCAACTGTTTGCAGAGTCAATAGCTAAAGACCTCCAAATTTCATGAGGCCTTCAGAGTAGCACAACAGTGCATAGAGAGCTTCATGGAATGGGTTTCCATGGCCGAGAAGCTGCATCCCAAGCCTTACATCACCAACTGCAATGCAAAGCATTGCATGCAGTGGTGTAAAGCACGCCGCCACTGGACTCTAGAGCAGTGAAGACATGTTCTCTGGAGTGATGAATCACGCTTCTCTTCTAGCAATCCAATGGGCATGTCTGGGTTTGGCGGTTGCCAGGAGAACGGTACTTGCATGACTGCATTGTGCCAAGTGTAAAGTTTGGTGAAGGAGGTGTGGGGTTATTTTCAGGAGTTGGCTTTGGTCCCTTAGTTCCAGTGAAGGGAACTCTTAAGGCGTCAGCATACCAAGGCATTTTGGGGAGTTTCATGCTCCTAACTTTTTGGGAACAGTTTGGGGATGGCCTACCTGTTCCAACATGACTGCGCACCAGTGCACAAAGCAAGGTCCATTAAGACATGGACGAGAAAGTTTAGGGTGGAGGAACTTGACTGGCCTGCACAGAGTCCTGACCTCAACCTGATAGAACACCTTTGGGATGAAGTAGAGCGGAGACTGCAAGCCAGGCCTTCTCGTCCGACATCAGTGCCTGACCTTACAAATGTGCTCCTGGAAGAATGGTCAGACATCCCCATAGACACACTCCTAACCTGGTGGATGGCCTTCCCAGAAGAATTGAAGCTGTTATAGCTGAAAAGGGTAGGCCAACTTAATATTGAACCCTATGGACTAAGACTGGGATGCCATAAAAGTTCATGTGCGTGTAAAGGCAGGCCGAACAATACTTTTGGCAATATAGTGTATGTAACGCCACCACCACTTCCATTACTCGTTCTGCTCTGTATGTGATGACATCATCTGCACTACTCAAAAACGTAAGCTGTTTCTTACGACCAGATGGCCAGTGGGAAGGTAGACTAGAGGAGCAAGGAATAAAGTAAGTATTCTTCTGCATTTCTCTAGACTAAACAAACATCTTAATCTTGCTATTTGGGGTAAGCTGGCACATAATACAGTTTTTTTGGCTGACTTGAGATCATATTTAACTGTACAGTCTTGACAACTGTTGTCTTCCTTTCTGCTTCCAACTGTTTGCTCTCTGTGTGCGGCAGTTCAGCCCCGCTTTAGCAGATTGTTTTGGATGAACTGACCCTCAAAAGTACAGACAGACAGATGTAAGGAAGATTTGATAATGTCTTGTGATATGATGAACCATGACTACTAAACAATTTAAAGCGGAACTAAAGGTAGTAATACTTAACCTCTGTTCTAACGATTTTCGGCTGTCTTGATTAGCTGGAGTGGGATGACATCACTCTTGTGCATGTGCAGGAATTCAGTCGTCTCTACACATGAGCAGTGTGCCAGAATGTGAACTGAGCTGCAGATGCACAGCTCAGTGTACATTCTACAAGGAATTGCGAACAGGCAGGTAAGTGTATTTTATTGCAACATAGACATTAGGGGGTTTATTTAATAAAACTGGAGAGTGCAAAATCTGGTGCAGCTGTGAATGATAGCCAATCAGCTTCTAACTTCAACTTGTTCAATTAAGCATTGACTAAAAACCTGGAAGCTGATTTCACACTCTCCAGTTTTACACCCCGGTCACATCGAGTGCGACTTGACATGCAATTTGCATGCCATGTGACTTGCAAATCGTATGCCAAGTGCGGTTCCGACTTAGTTGGACCTGCACTGATTTCTAAAGTAGTACATGCACTACTTTTGTTGCGATTTGCATATACAGTGGGGATCTAAAGTTTGGGCACCCCAGCTAAAAATTTGTATTAATGTGCATAAAGAAGCCAAGGAAAGATGGAAAAATCTCCAAAAGGCATCAAATTACAGATTAGACATTCTTATAATATGTCAACAAAAGTTAGATTTTATTTCCATCATTTACACTTTCAAAATAACAGAAAACAAAAAAATGGCGTCTGCAAAAGTTTGGGCACCCTGCAGAGTTAATATCTTGTACTGCCCCCTTTGGCAAGTATCACAGCTTGTAAACGCTTTTTGTAGCCAGCCAAGAGTCTTTCAATTCTTGTTTGAGGTATATTTGCCCATTCTTCCTTACAAAAGTCTTCCAGTTCTTTGAGATTTCTGGGCTGTCTGTCACGCACTGCTCTTTTAAGTTCTATCCATAGATTTTCAATTATGTTGAGGTCAGGAGATTGTGAAGGCCATGGCAAAACCTTCAGTTTACGCCTCTTGATGTAATCCCCTGTGAATTTCGAGGTGTGTTTAGGATCATTATCCATTTGTAGAAGCCATCCTCTCTTTAACTTCAGCTTTTTCACAGATGGCATTAAGTTACCATCCAAAATTTGCTGAAATTTTATTGAATCCATTTTTCCTTCTACTCGTGAGATGTTCCCTGTGCCACTGGCTGCAACACAACCCCAAAGCATGATTGATCCAACCCCATGCTTAACAGTTGGACAGAGGTTCTTTTCATGAAATTCTGTGCCCCTTCTTCTCCAAACGTACCTTTGCTCATTCCGGCCAAAAAGTTCAATTTTAACCTCATCGGTCCACAGAACTTGTTTCCAAAATGCATCAGGCTTGTCTATATGTTCATTTGCAAAGTTCAAACGATGATTTTTGTGGTGAGGACGTAGAAGAGGTTTTCTTCTGATGACTCTTCCATGAAGACCATATTTGTACAAGTATCTCTTTATAGTGGAATAGTGTACCACAACTCCAGTGTCTGCCAGATCTCTCTGGAGGGATCGTGCAGTCAAACGTGGGTTTTGAATTGTTTTTCTCACAATCCTGCGAGCTGTTCTGTCTGATATTTTTCTTGGTCTTCCAGATCTTGCTTTAACTTCCACTGTTCCTGATGACTGCCATTTCTTAATTACATTCCCAACAGAGGATATTGTCATCTGAAAACGCTTTGCTATCTTCTTATAGCCTTCTCCAGCTTTGTGAGCGTCCACTATTTTCAGTTTCAGTTTTCTAGACAACTGCTTAGAAGAACCCATGGTGCTGATTGTTGGGGCAAGGTCAGATGAGTCTGGGCATTTAAAACCTTGGCAATTGACATAACCTGGTCTTTCCAGATGATGATTGTGAACAATCCATGACACTGGCAGGTCTCAGCTTGGCAAAGGGGGCAGTGCATGCTATAAATTCGGCAGGGTGCCCAAACTTTTGCAGACGCCATTTTTTTGTTTTCTGTTATTTTGAAAGTGTAAATGATGGAAATAAAATCTAACTTTTGTTGACATACAGTTGTGACCAAAATTATTCAACCCCCAATGCTGTAAAGGGGTTTAGGGACTATAGTGTACATTTGGAATTGTATTCAGAATCAAATCCTACAAGGACGTTGTAACTACCCAAATGCAACTAAAATGACATCAATTGTTTATGTAATACAGTAGTAAATGGTTCTTATGTGGTTTCTTCATTGCCACAATTATTCAACCCCTTAAAGACTACCACTCTGAAGAACAGAGGTTCATACAGGTGCTTTCCATCAGGTATTGAAAACACCTGTGGATGTCACCGAGCAGCAATCAAGCATAATAAGCACCAATTAGGCAGCTTTAAAATGACTGTGATACTCAGCTCCTTCTAGACATTTACTGGTGTGGTTACAAACATGGTGAAGGCAAGAGAATGGTCCAGGAAGACAAGAGAAGAGGTGATTTCTCTTCACAGGAAGGGCAATGGCTATAAGAAGATTGCAAAGATGTTAAACATACCAAGAGACACCTTAGGAAGCATCATTCGCAAATTCAAGGCAAAGGGCACTGTTGAAACGCTACCTGGTCGTGGCAGAAAGAAGATGCTGACTTCGACTGCTGTGCGCTACCTGAAGCGTAGAGTGGAGAGAAGTCCCCGTGTGACTGCTGAGGAACTGAGAAAAGATTTGTCAGATGTGGGTACAGAAGTTTCAGCCCAGACAATAAGACGCACACTGCGTAATGAAGGCCTCCGTGCCAGAACTCCCAGGCGTACCCCCTTGCTGTCTCCAAAGAATAAGAAGAGTCGACTGCAGTATGCCAAAAGCCATGTGGACAAACCACAAAAGTTGTGGGATAGTGTTCTGTGGACTGATGAAACAAAATTAGAACTGTTTGGGCCCATGGATCAACGCTATGTTTGGAGGAGGAAGAACAAGGCCTATGATGAAAAGAACACCTTGCCTACTGTGAAGCATGGTGGAGGGTCAATCATGCTTTGGGGCTGTTTTGCTTCTGCAGGTACAGGGAAGCTTCAGCGTGTGCAAGGTACCATGAATTCTCTTCAGTACCAGGAGATATTGGATGGAAACGTGATGCAGTCCGTCACACACCTGAGGCTTGGGAGACGTTGGACCTTTCAACAGGACAATGATCCCAAGCATACCTCCAAGTCCACTAGAGCATGGTTGCAGAGGAAAGGCTGGAACATTTTGGAGTGGCCATCGCAGTCACCAGACTTAAATCCGATTGAGAACCTCTGGTGGGACTTAAAGAAAGCAGTTGCAGTGCGCAAGCCTAAGAATGTGACTGAACTGGAGGCCTTTGCCCATGAAGAATGGGCGAAGATACCCGTAGATCGCTGCAAGACACTTGTGTCAAGCTATGCTTCACGTTTAAAAGCTGTTATAACTGTAAAAGGATGCTGTACTAAGTACTAAGATTGAATGTCACTTGGGGGTTGAATAAAACTGATAATGCTGTGAGCACAGAAAAGACATTTGTGGTTATTTCATTATAACTGTTATGTTATATTTGTCTGACCTACAAGTGCCTCTTTAATGTAAATGTAAGCAAGATGACTGAATGATCAAAAGCAATGTCAAACTGGCCAAAACACTCAATTTCAGTGGGGGTTGAATAATTTTGGTCACAACTGTATTATAAGAATGTCTAATCTGTAATTTGATGCCTTTTGGAGATTTTTCCATTATGCACATTAATACAAATTTTTAGCTGGGGTGCCCAAACTTTCAATCCCCACTGTACATCTGTGTCAGATGTCTTGCGAATTGCAACTGAAATCAGCAGGTCACCCGATTTTGAAATTGTGCGACTTCACCGTAAGTGATGTGACCGTGGGGCTTATTAAATCAACTCCATTGCATGACTCTCCTGTAATAAAGAGTCTGCCTGTTTGCAATTTTTATTTTTCCAGCTTTAGTTCTGCTTCAAAATGATAAAAATCTGTAACACTGAGCTCAGACATGTTTCAGTGAGGTGGCAGATGCCTTTATTTCAATCATAAAATCATATGCAGTACTAGCAACTGGCCAAGATGTAGGAATGGTCATTTTGCTGCGCAAACAATAGGATTACATTGCAGGAGCAGAATAGTTTGTAGGGAAATAAGTGTGAACCCTGCAGGGTGCTGCGTCTTTTGTTGTTATCATTCGAAGACCTACCCAAATGTAGCCAGCATTATTCCTTAAAATGACACTAAACAATCTATTCAACTATATATTGTTAATTCAGTGAAATGCCTTCTGTTGCTCTCAGCCTCCTCCAAATTCCTTTTTTTAGTGCTGTAATGTGTCTTCCTGTTAGAGGATGGCTACGTTCATTCTCCATGGTCCCATTGTATGTAGGAACCACCTTCTCCTGCTTGGTCCTGAGATGGACTATGGGATTTGTAGTGTGCTTAGAGCAGTGCATGTGACCATAACTAACATACGCTGCTCATTCCAAACAGAATTGAGGGGGAAAGAAAGAGGCCTGGGAGTTCAAATAGGACATTATAAGGAGGCAGAAAAAAACAAAAACCATTTAATGAAAAATAGATCATAGGGCTATTAAATAGTAGATGCATATGGATTGTTTTGGGGGAATAAGGATATAATTTAGTGCCACTCTGAATTTAGCAATAATGAAGCAAAACTCAAGTCTGTAACTATTTATCCGCCTCCCACCTGCCGTATAGGGAAATGAGGGATGGGTGGGAGTCCTCTTGTTCTGGTAGGACGTTGTATGATGTCCTCCCACTCTAGCTGCACAGCGTGGCAATCAGTGGTGCGCTGTGTCCCTCGGCTGATCAAATATCATGGTAAAGAGTCAGTGACATAGGCTCTACCATGTGATCAGCTATGTCCAATCACAGCTGTTCACATGTAAACAGGAAATGCTGGTTATCGACAGTCCACTCCTCATGCTGACAGCTCGAGAGGAGAGCCGGTAAGCGACATTTTTCAGAGGGGATATCTACACTGATAATCAGAGCACTGATTATCAGTGCAGCCCCATCAATGCTGCCGATCAGTGCCCATCATTGCCGCCAATCAGTGCCCATCAATGCCACATATCAGTGCCCATCAATGCCACATATCAGTGCCCATCAGAGCTGCTTTTCAGTGCCCAGTAGTGATGCCTGTCAGTGACAATCAGTACCTCCTCATTAGTGCAGTCTATTAGTACCCATCAGTGTCACCTATCATTTCCAGTCAGTGCTGCCTATCAGTGCCAGTCAGTGCTGCCTGTCAGTACCCATCACTGCTGCCTATCAGTGCCAGTCAGTGCTGCCTATCAGTGCCAGTCAGTGCTGCCTGTCAGTACCCGTCAGTGCTGCCTCTCAGTGCAGCCTCATCAGCACACATCAGTGAAAGAGAAAAATTACTTATTTACAAACTTTTAGAACAGAAACTAAGTAAAACTTTTTTTTTTAAAAATGTTTTTCATTTTTAGTTTGTTTAGCAAAAACAACCATGGTGATTAAATACCACTAAAAGAAAGCTCTATCTGTCTAAAAATAATGTGGCTTGGGTACAGTGTTGCATGACCGCGCAATTGTCATTCAGAGTGCAAGAACGCTGAAAGCTGAATATTGGCCTGGACAGGAAGGGGGTGAAAGTGCCCAGTAGGCAAGTGGTTATACAATTCTAAATATTATCTTAGCGCTCCTTCCGTTGAGCTGCTTTGATCTCCATAGATCAACACAGGCTAAACAGAAGTGTTTTCTATGTGCCCTGTTCACACTGCAATGCTGTGTTGAGGTCCTGCATAAAAATGCAGCTTGTCACCGCAGTGCATAGACTTGAATGAAGCGTCATTCTTACAAAAAGTAAGCAGCACGATGCATTGTAACAATGCATCACATCGTCCCTGGTATGAATGAGCCATTAATGTTTCTTTACTACAGAAATGTGTTTTTTTTAATATATAAATGTGTTGTTTTATTGCTGTTAGAATTTGAAGTCTGCAGCTGACAGTGGCAACCCTGTACTAACCTGTACACACTTGCCCTTTGTAATCCAGTATTGACAAGCCTTAAATGAAAGGATGGCAAAGATCATTGTGAAAATGTAATCCATCCTATGAGATGTGAACCTGTGACCTCTCATTTATCCCACAGTGAAAAGGAGATTGGGAGGCAAATAACCGCTGTTACATTAGTTGGATGAGCATGCTTGCCTGTTATTTACCTATGATTACAGTAGCTTTTCAGTGATCTAAACTCTTAACTGATGTAAGTTTTCCGTGAGTGGATGACTCTTACTTGTTTTTAGCAGAATATGAAAGATTTCTGTTGTATTACTTGATTCCTGTGTGTGTTTGTGTATTGTGTATTTTGACTATAGTCTAAATTAGTGGTGCTCAACATGCAACCATGGCCCATCAGTACTCAGCCCAAGGCCCACTGTGCTCCAGACCTCATAGCGGAACTTCCCCACCATATCCATTCCCACCTCCCATCCCTCTTCTTCTGCCATCTTGAAAAATCTGGTGCGTGCATAAATGTTGCCGGTCTCTGCCAGTTCCCAAAGACCGGCAGCACATCTGCAAGGATGGTTTTCCGCATATACATATGTACGGTACACTTCTCCTGGGATAGCTGGGACTTAAGCCAGCCATAGATGGATCCATCTATGGGTAGGCTGGCTGTACTGAAGTCAAGTACAACCAGCCTGTTAGGTTTCTTTCGCTCGATCACTGCTGGAGGCTTTAGCCACAAGCAGTGATCATTGTATTTTGCCGGTGCGGAAGGCTCCCTGTGCTCACCATCAGCAGAACACAATAGCTCTGCGGGAGGGATTCTCCCATCAACACTGACTATGTAGATGGGGGAATTGAGCAATTTTCTTTCCTTCAACCGTAGGTTGAAGGAAAGAAAATTGCATTATGTATTGCTTGCCTTAGAAATCCCAGAAGGCAGTTAGGTCTGGCCTAGGCCGAAAAGCAGGAAGTGCTGCCTAGCAGTACAAAAAACGCCCAAAGGTACACATTTTAGTACGTTTTCACATTTTTGTAAGGGGGAGGGGGGAGGACCAAAAGGAAAAAAATGTTGTTATAAGTAGTTAAGTTATGCATTAAAATATAACTAAAGGCAAAACTTTTTTAGTATTGGATGGAGTGGAGAGGGATTAGAATGCCTGTCAGGTTTTTATTGCTGTCTGTGTCCCCGTAGGGAGATTCACCTTCTTTGTATTTCCTGTTTTCATATTCACCGAAAGTGAAAGAAAATCCCGAATTTTGGGTTGTCCCTCGACCAGTAATAGAGGGACTATTCTACTGAAGCCATGATGAGTCCTGGCACACTTACAAAGGATATGCTATTACCGGATTTCCACCTTGTGAATTGTTGATTGTGGTGGCTCCTTGCAGAAAGACACCCTGCCATAGGACGAGACCCATTCCTAATCCAGAGAAGGAATCTCTCATCCTGGGAGCAACACCCGCTTAACCCCCTTAAGGGGAACTCTGGTTGATGTTGATCACCATTAAAGCCCCAGAATCCTGTTTGATGACCATCCATCCCTTAGAGGGAAGACATCTTAGTTCCTGACTTACCTTGATGACTTCTGGAGTAATATTTACAGGCGCATTTTATATGCGCGTCCGGTGAGTGCGCATTGCTTGCACAACTATTGCACGGACACCGGTTTCCAGAAAAACAAGCACTTAAAGAGCACTAGTCACTTTGAACTGTTTTTACTTTTGAATTTCGCACTTGAATATATGTATTTTAGTTGATTTTATACAATTAGCGCTGCACCTCCTTTTATGGTGCACAATCTAAGGTCCCTAACTTACATTCATACATACACATACTAGGGCCAATTTAGACAGGATCCAATTAACCTACTATTATGTCTCTGGAGAAACCGGATTACCTGGAGGAAACCCACACAGGAACAGGGAGAACATACAAACTCCAGGCAGGTGGTGCCATGGTTTGTATTCAAACCAACATCCCTAGTACTGCCAAGAAGAAGTTCTAACCGTTTAGCCACTGTGCTGCCCAATGTTCCATGTGCATTTTCTTTCAAAAAACACTGCAGATGCGATATGCAGCGGGTGTCAGTAGAAAGTTAATGACACTCCAAATGCAGGTTTCAAATGCTATGCATTTCCCCACACCCTTTCGCATGGTACAAAAGTACTATGCAATCCGGTTGCAGTGTGTTTCTGAAAGTAGTGCCTGCACAGAACTGCATGTGAATCGCACAGGAACGCACAGTTTGCGTGGTATGAACTAGCCCTACGAGTCACAATTTAGCCTATGAGCAACTGTCTAGCTTTCAGTAATATGTAATGTACTTAGTGTATTTCTGTTTAAAAGATTATATAGAACATGGGTTTCTTGTACATTTCAGGAATATTTACTTGTTACTTTCTCCTAAAAGAGCTTGCCATGGACCTCTGAGCAGTAATGGATTGTCTTTCTGTTTTGCGCTCTGTTCCTGTTATAACCATGCTGTTGATCTGCATTTTTTTTTTGGCTACGCGTGGAATAATAAGGGACCTAGGCAACCAGCCAGAGGCTGTTGGGCAATAATAGATCCATTGGTATGTACAAAATGTGATTACTGCTGTCAACACCACAGACAACCAAATGGAGAGTGAACGCAGCAGACAGAGAGTGACCAGAAAAACAGATTATCAGGCTCTGTGATAAGAATGGAGCTGCATCTTCCCAAGACAAATTGAGTTTATGGTTGTAAGCTTTTGAGGAGCAGAAACTAAAATAAACTGATGTGCTATTTCTGCCAGTAAGCAGTTGAACCCTCAGCTTTTGGATCTTTTGGTTACATGCTGCTATTAAAAATAAACCTGTTTTCTCCTTTCTGTTTTCTCCTGCTAGGAGAGGAGAGAAAGCTCAGAGATTTCAAATCCCCAGACCCATGAAGTGGCTTTCTCTCCTCTCCTTACAGGAATGATAGTATGGGCTAGATGGCTTCTGATTGGTCAGCACCGTGACGGTGCTGACCAATCAGAAGCCATCTAGCCTGTATTGTCATCCCTGCACTGAGCGGAGAGAAAGCTGTGGGGGTTTCAAATCCCCAGCTTTTCCCTCTGTGACAGCATGGGTCTGGTGCAGGGAGGTTTCCCGTGGGAAAACGGCATGCAATTCGGACAGGAAAGGTATTCTTGTTAAAATCGCATGTTATTCTTTGCTGTTCAATTTGCATTCATACAGTTGTGACCAAAATTATTCAACCCCCAATGCTGTAAAGGGGTTTAGGGACTATAGTGTACATTTGGAATTGTATTCAGAATCAAATCCTACAAGGACGTTGTAACTACCCAAATGCAACTAAAATGACATCAATTGTTTATGTAATACAGTAGTAAATGGTTCTTATGTGGTTTCTTCATTGCCACAATTATTCAACCCCTTAAAGACTACCACTCTGAAGAACAGAGGTTCATACAGGTGCTTTCCATCAGGTATTGAAAACACCTGTGGATGTCACCGAGCAGCAATCAAGCATAATAAGCACCAATTAGGCAGCTTTAAAATGACTGTGATACTCAGCTCCTTCTAGACATTTACTGGTGTGGTTACAAACATGGTGAAGGCAAGAGAATGGTCCAGGAAGACAAGAGAAGAGGTGATTTCTCTTCACAGGAAGGGCAATGGCTATAAGAAGATTGCAAAGATGTTAAACATACCAAGAGACACCTTAGGAAGCATCATTCGCAAATTCAAGGCAAAGGGCACTGTTGAAACGCTACCTGGTCGTGGCAGAAAGAAGATGCTGACTTCGACTGCTGTGCGCTACCTGAAGCGTAGAGTGGAGAGAAGTCCCCGTGTGACTGCTGAGGAACTGAGAAAAGATTTGTCAGATGTGGGTACAGAAGTTTCAGCCCAGACAATAAGACGCACACTGCGTAATGAAGGCCTCCGTGCCAGAACTCCCAGGCGTACCCCCTTGCTGTCTCCAAAGAATAAGAAGAGTCGACTGCAGTATGCCAAAAGCCATGTGGACAAACCACAAAAGTTGTGGGATAGTGTTCTGTGGACTGATGAAACAAAATTAGAACTGTTTGGGCCCATGGATCAACGCTATGTTTGGAGGAGGAAGAACAAGGCCTATGATGAAAAGAACACCTTGCCTACTGTGAAGCATGGTGGAGGGTCAATCATGCTTTGGGGCTGTTTTGCTTCTGCAGGTACAGGGAAGCTTCAGCGTGTGCAAGGTACCATGAATTCTCTTCAGTACCAGGAGATATTGGATGGAAACGTGATGCAGTCCGTCACACACCTGAGGCTTGGGAGACGTTGGACCTTTCAACAGGACAATGATCCCAAGCATACCTCCAAGTCCACTAGAGCATGGTTGCAGAGGAAAGGCTGGAACATTTTGGAGTGGCCATCGCAGTCACCAGACTTAAATCCGATTGAGAACCTCTGGTGGGACTTAAAGAAAGCAGTTGCAGTGCGCAAGCCTAAGAATGTGACTGAACTGGAGGCCTTTGCCCATGAAGAATGGGCGAAGATACCCGTAGATCGCTGCAAGACACTTGTGTCAAGCTATGCTTCACGTTTAAAAGCTGTTATAACTGTAAAAGGATGCTGTACTAAGTACTAAGATTGAATGTCACTTGGGGGTTGAATAAAACTGATAATGCTGTGAGCACAGAAAAGACATTTGTGGTTATTTCATTATAACTGTTATGTTATATTTGTCTGACCTACAAGTGCCTCTTTAATGTAAATGTAAGCAAGATGACTGAATGATCAAAAGCAATGTCAAACTGGCCAAAACACTCAATTTCAGTGGGGGTTGAATAATTTTGGTCACAACTGTACATTTTGTATGGATGCAAATCGCACCGCAAAGTATTAAAGCATTCACAGGGGTGTGAATTTTTTTTAAAAAACTACTTGTCCAGGGACTAAATTGGGGTTCCAATCTACTTGTTCTTCATGGCAATCTACTGGTCCAGATTAAAAAAAATACATTTTAATAAAAACCGTATTTAAATCGGAGGTGATTTTAGGAATGTCTGGGGCTTTTAAAAACAAAAGAGGCTTTATGGCGACTTAAATGTGTAATAATTTTAACATTGCTATGTTTATCTCCTCCTCCCCTCCCTGCCTGTCTCCAGCACCACACCCTGGGACTAGCTGAGAGACAAGAGACCTTGCAGTGTAATGAGCACTGACTGGCTGCTCCTCAGGGAAGGGGAGTGTTGGGCTTATCCTTTATCCCTTTCGCTGCCAGAGCTGTTTTTGTGTTTTTTGCACAAGATTAAAAAGTCATTTTAGACCTGAAGATTACACAAAACCCCCAAACATGATATATTTTCTGAAATCAGAGATCCTAGAGCATAAAATAGTGGTAGTTCCAATTTTTCATGTCACACGATATTACCGCAAAATTTCAGTAAAAAATACAAGTAAGTTAATTGTAGGGCACAACAAAAGCAATAAATTACCCTATTTTTTTGTAAAACATAAAAGATGAGGTTGCCCTGAGTAAATAGATATCCAACATGTCAAACCTTAAATTTGTGTGCGCTTGTGAAATGATGAACTTCAGTACCCTATATTTTCTATAGGTGATGTTTTTAAATCCCCTTATAGGTCATCAGTTATGGAGGATGTCTCGTGCTTGAATTATTGCTCTCATCCTAGCGTTCACGGTGATATTTAACATGTGTATTGCAATCAACGTTTTCATGCATAGGCGCCCCACCATGTGCTTTTAAATTTGTACGTGGGGGTGGGGAGGCTCAATTTTTTTTGGGGGGGGGGAGTGTTATGTGCTTGGGCGTAACTTTTTTTTTCTTTAACTTTTTTTTTTAAACTTACTTTTTTTTTCATCACATAAGGGACAAAGTCCCCAATATGCTGCTTTTTGCTGACAGGTTCTCTTTATTGAGACATCAAGGGTTTAAAATACCCTGCATGTCTCCCCTGTACTCCACTGAATGTAATGCAGTGCACATCGCACTGCATTACATTCTTTTCTGGCCTCCATGGCCAGGAATCTGTCAACGGGGATGACATCACTTCCGGGTCAGGACAAGAAGGGGAGAGGAGCAAATGTGTCCACTCTCCTCCATCCCCTCTAGCCAATGGCAGTGAACAGGTCCTGGGACTGCAGATGGGCAAGCAGAGCTTGGGAGTCCTCATGCTAGGGGGAGGTTCATGCGGGGAGAGGATGACACGGGGGGGGGGGGGGAGAGGTTAGCACTGTGTGGAAGCAATCGGTGGCAGCACTGCTGCCCGAATGCTTCCACTTGACAGGTGAGCTGCTGCTTGCCCGGGCTGACGGTTGAAAAAAAAACTACCTGCCCAGCACCCGGAACTACATGTCCAGGGAATTGGGCGATAAAAATTTAACATCCCTGATTCAGCTTCAGGTTTCTGGAGCAATTTCACGAGTACTCATGAAAATACTCAGTATCGACATTGATACCGGTATCAGTGTCAGTGCATCCCTAATAGTTACTTTATGTATGTACACAAATTCAGTTAAACTGTATGTCAGGGCAAAATGGAAATACACATTCATGACATCTATGCCACAAATACACATTTCACCATGTTCTCTTATAAACCATCCATGCATTTTGAACCTTCCTATCTGCACTTTGTGTTTTTCACGTTAATAAGATTTGCATTGATCATGTAGCTTTGGGGTGTTATTTGATGGCCTGTATGTAAAACCTATAATATTGTAAATCAGTGTCAAAGTTTTTGTTTACGTTCAAACATGGCATGCTGCATGGCACTGAAAAGGTTAATACACGACCTCTGTCTATAGTCTAAGAACTGACACTTCCTTTGAAAAAACTATATATCCCACAATCCCTGGGTCTCTGTCTGGGGCTCTGAAGGTGAGAATTACACAGCAATTAGATCTGACAGACACAAACAGGGATCAACGTGCAATCTTCAATCTCCGACCGAATTTTGATCCATCTATGGGCAGCCTAATATCTAGTTAAAACAACAAAACATTTGAAAGTATACAGTGCCTTTAAAAATTCCTCTTGATCTGCGAGAATTCCAGTGTCCTGCTAAAGTCCTCTTTGGACTGCTTTTGCTGCAGTGAAATCCCAGCCAGCATTGTAAGCCCTCCCTGATGGAATACAGAACCTGTGCCCTACTTCTCTCTGTCCTACTCCACATTTATACATTGATTGTATTTTCCCAGCAAGACAGTGCTGTTGCTTTGACCCTGCTTACACTCTTTGGGGGAGATTTACTAAAACTGGAGCACACAGATACTGGTACAGCTGTGCATAGTAACCAATCAGCTTCTAATTGCAGTTTATTCAGTTAAGCATTGACAATAAAACCTGGAAGCTGATTGGTTACTGTACACAACTATACACAACTACACTACATTCTGTGTGCTTCAGTTTTAGTAAATCACAGACACTGGTCCTGCAAAATGTAAACTTGCAATTTATCTGGATGATCTGTTTATGTATGTAGCTCCTGCAACCAGTCATCCAAGGAATCCAAAAGATTTGGAGACTGGAGTAATTTAACCACTTGCCCTCCAGAGGATTTACTGCCCCTTCCCGACCAGGCCATGTTTTGCATTACAGCGCTGTGTTACTTTAACTGACAGTTGCACGGTCATGCAACACTGTACATTAATTAAATTTATGTGATTTTTTTCCCCACAAATAGAGCTTTCTCTCAGTGGTATTTGATCACTTCTGCGTTTTTAACTTTTTGCGCTATAAAAAAAAAAGACAAACAATTTTGAAAAAAAAAAACCCATTATGTTTGACTTTTTGCTATCAAACATATCAAGTAAATAAACGTAAAAAATCAGATTTCTTCATAAATTTAGGCCAAAATGTATTCTGCTGCATGTCTTTGCTAAAAACATTCCCAATAAGTGTATATTAGTTGGTTTACTTGAAAGTTGTAGTGTCTACAAATGGCGGTATATATACTGGAAGTTTTATTTATTTATTTATACTAGTAATGGCGGCAATCATCAACTTATAGCGGGACTGTCACTGGGTGGGAACTGACATTCCCAGTGACACTAATACAGTGAACAGTAAAAAGCACTGACAGTGAACTAATGACACTGGGCAGGAAGGGGTTAACATCTGGGGCAATCAAAGGGTTAACTGTGTGCTATGTGTGTTTTACTTGGGAGACATGCTGCACAGCACAGAGATACAAAGCAGCATATCAATGCTGACAGGAGAGAGATCTGTGTTGTTTACACAAAGACCTCTCCCCTCTCAACCCTGCCGACAATATCTGAGCCGAGACCCAGTGATTGATATCTCCAGCAGGCAATAGTGGCATGGGTAGGGTGCACGCCCCCTACCTGGAAATGCTAATCACGTACCGTATATGTACTTGATTTTGCACAGCCGTGCCACCCCGTAGCAGTACTTCTGCTACAGGGCGTGGGGGCAACTGGATGAAGGTAAACTTCAACACGTCTGAACTTAACTTCCTAAAGTGATATTAAAGTCAATTAAAAGAAAACCAAACAAACATGACATACTTACCTGATACATGTAATGGTTTTGCACAGAGCAGCCTGGATCCTCCTCTTCTTGGGTCTCCCGTCAGTGCCCCTGGCCTTTTCTTTCTGCCATGTGCCCCTAGAGCAAGCAGCTTGCTATGGGGGCCCTCAAACAGGCTCGCTCCTGGGCTACTGCTCTGCAGATCCATTCACACACAGATTGTGGCTTGGCCCTGCTCTCTCCCCCTCTTTCATCACATTGGCTCACTAGCTATGATTGACAGTAGCAGAAGCCAGTGTCTCAGCCAATGAGGAGGTAGAGTCCTGGGAGAGCTGCTGCACTTGTGCACATTGCTGGCTCAAGAGGGGGCTGGGGGGCTTCCGCACACAGAAGGTTTGTTTACCTTTATTCGTAGAATGCAGGAAGGTAAAAACCTTGAGCCTTTACAACCATTTTAATGGACTTCTTAATATATATTTTACAGCTACAGTTGTAGACACCATAATTGCCTCTTTCCTTGTTAAATGGTAAGGCACCTCATTGAAATATTTTGGGGTGTTGATTCCATCCAATCTTTCACAGTTGTTTTCTCTGAACTTCATGAGAATGCTCAACTCCTTCAAATCTGATTTACAGAACTGGACATCTTTACCATTATCATAGTTTGTTCGAACAAATGTCCTTAAAATGATCCTCATCCCCCCTACCTAGAAAATTCCCAGAGAAATTACAGCCTATAGCCAACAAATTATCATGGCAATGGAACCACTCTAGAATAAAGTCCACAACTCTCACACACTGCAAAGGATTGGAGGAACTCGGCCTCCAGATTTCACCTTATACGACAATACAGCATTTTACTTCTATGTAATGGAAATGAAGAAAAGAAGATGGTTTGCAGTTCAAAGAGAGAAGCTTAGGGTGACAACCATGGCTCCTTGATTGATGCAGGGAGTAAGGATAGTCACCCTAGGACAGGATGTGTGTTAGCACAGGATTACCCGTTTAAAAGAAAGAAAGGAAAACAAATGCAGCCAACACATCTAAGGACTGGTAAGCTGCAATAAATTATGTTTTTGTTTTAGGGTTTAGATATGCTTTAAAGTGGTTCTCAAGGTTTTTACCTTGATGTATTGTATGGATGAAGGGAAAAAACCTTCTCTGTACAACATGCCCCCCAGCCCCTCCTAACACTCACCTAAGCCCCCACTCGATCCAGCGATGGGCACTGGAGTCTCGGTTATCCCAGGACTCCCTCTTCTCATTGGCTGAGACAGAAGCGGGAGCCATTGGCTCCCACTTCTGTCAATCACAGCCAGTGAGCCAATGAAGAGAGAGGGGGAGGGACTGAGCCATGGCTCCGTGTGTGAATAGACACACGGAGAAGTGGGTGCCCCCATAGCAAGCTGCTTGCTGTGGGGGCAAATGACCGGAAGAAAGGGCCAGGAGAGCTTGCGTGGGGACCCGAGAGGAGGAGGATTTGTGCGGCTCTGTGGAAAACCACTGCACACAGCAGGTAAGTATAGATATGTTTATTTTTTTTTCGTACAAAAAAAAATTAACCTTTAGAATCACTTTAACCGCTTCCCGACCGCTCTATAACAGAACTACTGCTACAGGGTGGCAGGGCCGCTCAAAATCACCTATATATACGTGATTTTGTATTTCCGGGTAGGGGGCACCGCCCTACCTGCGCTGCCATTGGCAGCTACAGATCTCTCTCCTGTCAGCACTAGCATAGTGAAACAGCACATAATGTGAAACACACACAGCACACAGTTAACCCTTTGATCGTTTCATTAGTAGTGTCAATGCTTTTATTAGCACTGATCACTGTATTAGTGTCACTGGGGATGTCAGTGACAGTCAGTTCCCACCCAGTGTCAGAATGCCTGCTATAGGTCGCTAATCGCCGCCATTACCAGTATAAACATTTTTTTAAAACATTTCTGTATATATACCGCCATTTGTAGATGCTGTAACTTTTGTGTAAACCAATTAATTTACACGTATTGGGATTTTTTTTTCTAGCAAAGACGTAGTAGAATACATTTTGGCCCAAATTTATGACAAAATGTGATTTTTACAATTTTTTTTACTGGATATGTTTTATAGCAAAAGTAAAATATATATATATATATATATATATATATATATATTGTTTAAAAATTATCGGTCTTTTGTTAATAGCGCAATAATAAAAACCACAGAGACGTTCAAATACCACCGAAAGAAAGCTCTATCTGTGAGAAAACAAGGACAGCATTGCAAGACTGTGCAATTATCAGTTAAAGCAACGCAGCACCATAACGCAAAAAATGGCCTGGTCAGGAAGGGGGGTAAATCCTCAGGAGGGCAAGTGGTTAAGGAAAGGGATGCATAAGGCACCACAGCACAACTTCAGCTTTTGGTTAAAGTAGAACTATAGGCAGAGCTTTTTTTTTTTTCATTTTGGATAGAGTAAGGGAGGGTTATAACTCCTGTCGGTTTATATTTTGCCATCTGTGTCCCATTGGGGAGATTTACCTTCACTTTCACTTTTCCCATAGCCAAAACAGAAAGTGAGAGATAATCTCCACAAATTAAGGGAATTTGTTGGGGAGCCCCAGGTCACCAAAACTAGTGTCCCTATTGGAAAATTTCCCCTCTATTACTTTTATGAGGGCAACCCAAAATTGTTATTTTTTTTTTATTTTCCCTGTCGAAGATAATGGTAAACAGATCAAATAGGGTTGATATCCCTAACGGGTGGCACATACTAATAAAAACTGACAGGGCTTCTAATCCTCCACTCAATCCAAAACGGAGAATAGAAAAGTTTTGCCTTTAGTTATAGTTTAACTTTATTAGCTTTTTGGACTGTTTACAGCATCGGGGGTGGGGGTAGGAGGAGATAAACTCAGCTTTTCACTATAAGTGAGCCTTAAAGCAGAAATCTGACCTCTACGAATAGGTATGCGTTTTCTTTGTGTCCTTTGTATATTTCTTCCAGATGTGTGCAGTAAGGCTCTATGTACATGAGCCTACGCTGACCGGTGGCTATGGGAAAACACAAATCGCAGCAAAACTGCGGTACCGCGATTTGCGTTTTCCTGTGGTCGGCGGTCAAAACGTTTTTATCCTGAACGTGATGCTTCCGGGTTCAGGAGAGGGAGGTTTAACCTCACCTAAACGTGGCAGCTCCTAAACTCTGCTAAAAGCCTATGTGTACATGGACACATAGGCTTTTGTGGAGTTGAGTTTAGGAGCTGCTCATATACACGAAGCCTAAGGGCCCATATACACTGCAGCTAATAAACTGATGTTCAGGAGCTTTTCTGCGTTTTTTTCAGCAGCCCCTGAACTCTCCCTAATGTTTTCCTATGTGTCCATGTACACATAGTCGTTTACAGGCAGTTGAGTTTACAGTCGTTTTTTGAACGCACCAAACTTGCGTTCAGGAGTAGATTTGATCAGCGTTTCAGACGCTAAACGCGGCTAACCGAGTTTATAAGTGTTTGCGTTTAGAAGCATTTTTTAACTCTTCCATATCCAAATGCTGTCCAGAGCCTTTTTTCATCAGAAATGCATACAAAGCGTTCCATGTATTCAAATGGTCCTAGTACACCAGCGCAGTCAGTTCCAGGTTTTGCGTGAAGGAAAAAATGGTAGAATGTGCTGCATCTGTCCCCCTTTCTACTGTACAGCGCTGAGCATACCCTTTGGCGCTATATAAATACTGTATAATAATAATAATTATGCTCATGATGGGATCCATAGTGAATACAACCAGAAAAGATATGCAATCTCAACACATACTGCTCTCTCTGCTTCTGCTCTCTCTATTCCTTTCAAAATGTCTAAAATAGTTCATTTTATTCAGTGCATTCTGGGCATTTTGGAAGGTCTCCTGATGTTATCTTTAAAAATCGCTTCTAAACGCAAACGCGGTATGCAAATGTGGCTAAACAGACATCTTTAACATACGTTTTCCAGCACTCAGTTTCCATCGTTCAGAAGTGTTTTCCAAACATCCCGTGTACATGGAGCCTAATTCAGCTTGAAACAACTCCAGCATTATTCTCTGCATGAGTTTTCTGTAGTAAAGACCAGTCAGTACTGCTGTGTCTCCTTGTGCAAGGTGACTGGTCTTGTCTCCGCCCCCTCCACTAGTTTTCTACAGGCAGTCTGTAGTGGGTGGACTTGATGGGCCCCTCCCACAGCTCTGCTCAGGCTATATACAGGTCAATGATGATGTCACTACTATATTTACAAGATAATATCTGTGTCTGCAAGGGCACTTGGTGCAAACAAAATGTATTTTTATGTTTTGTGACTATTGTGGTCAAAGTTTCTATGCCTGAAATTCTTCTCTAAGCAGCCTGTCACAGCTGAATGACAATAGGGAAGATTTTTTCCTATGCATTTAGGACTTTCTGTCTGCAGGCGAACTGACATTGCATCCTTGTGTAACTTGAAATTGCTGTCAAATAATCAGACCTGTGTATGTATAATTCATACGGCTTACAAACAATATGCGGTGCTCTTCGTTCTCCTCGTCCTTCTAACAGCTGCAGTTAGTACCTAAACTGATTTTAATGCCCAGATGAATAATGGATTTGTGATGCTAGGAAACTGCCAATTGTTTTCTTTGGCAAGTCCAGTCACTATTTTGTGACTGTTTTCTTTTTTTTTAAATTCATATTCCTAGATGAACAAAGCAAGGGAGACTGACTTGGTTCCCACACAAGCGAAGGGCCGGTTTGTTTTTGTTTTTGACCCCCGAGGGAAATGATGGGTTTTTCTCAGAGTTGTAGCAGTATGTCATGTAGGAAATGCAGGGAGGACAGAGCCCGCCCATGATATAGTTGTCTGCAGATCTTACTTTGTATCCGTTTCCTCTATTGCTGGCTGTGAAGTATGAGTGTGAGGGGACATTACCTGCAAACAAGATGGAAAAATCCCTCTCCGGCTCTTCAGGGCGGCTGGAACTTCACAGCCACTTCTCGGAGAAAAGGTAAGTCTCTGGCCTGGGTTGTTCACTTTGTCCTTGCTGCAATGATTGTTTGTTTAATGGTGACTTTCAAGAAAGTAATCAGGATTAAAGGATTATGATGCATTTCTTATAGAAGAGGCAAATATACAGTTGTGTCCAAAATTATTCAACCCCCACTGAAATTGAGTGTTTTGGCCAGTTTGACATTGCTTTTGATCATTCAGTCATCTTGCTTACATTTACATTAAAGAGGCACTTGTAGGTCAGACAAATATAACATAACAGTTATAATGAAATAACCACAAATGTCTTTTCTGTGCTCACAGCATTATCAGTTTTATTCAACCCCCAAGTGACATTCAATCTTAGTACTTAGTACAGCATCCTTTTACAGTTATAACAGCTTTTAAACGTGAAGCATAGCTTGACACAAGTGTCTTGCAGCGATCTACGGGTATCTTCGCCCATTCTTCATGGGCAAAGGCCTCCAGTTCAGTCACATTCTTAGGCTTGCGCACTGCAACTGCTTTCTTTAAGTCCCACCAGAGGTTCTCAATCGGATTTAAGTCTGGTGACTGCGATGGCCACTCCAAAATGTTCCAGCCTTTCCTCTGCAACCATGCTCTAGTGGACTTGGAGGTATGCTTGGGATCATTGTCCTGTTGAAAGGTCCAACGTCTCCCAAGCCTCAGGTGTGTGACGGACTGCATCACGTTTCCATCCAATATCTCCTGGTACTGAAGAGAATTCATGGTACCTTGCACACGCTGAAGCTTCCCTGTACCTGCAGAAGCAAAACAGCCCCAAAGCATGATTGACCCTCCACCATGCTTCACAGTAGGCAAGGTGTTCTTTTCATCATAGGCCTTGTTCTTCCTCCTCCAAACATAGCGTTGATCCATGGGCCCAAACAGTTCTAATTTTGTTTCATCAGTCCACAGAACACTATCCCACAACTTTTGTGGTTTGTCCACATGGCTTTTGGCATACTGCAGTCGACTCTTCTTATTCTTTGGAGACAGCAAGGGGGTACGCCTGGGAGTTCTGGCACGGAGGCCTTCATTACGCAGTGTGCGTCTTATTGTCTGGGCTGAAACTTCTGTACCCACATCTGACAAATCTTTTCTCAGTTCCTCAGCAGTCACACGGGGACTTCTCTCCACTCTACGCTTCAGGTAGCGCACAGCAGTCGAAGTCAGCATCTTCTTTCTGCCACGACCAGGTAGCGTTTCAACAGTGCCCTTTGCCTTGAATTTGCGAATGATGCTTCCTAAGGTGTCTCTTGGTATGTTTAACATCTTTGCAATCTTCTTATAGCCATTGCCCTTCCTGTGAAGAGAAATCACCTCTTCTCTTGTCTTCCTGGACCATTCTCTTGCCTTCACCATGTTTGTAACCACACCAGTAAATGTCTAGAAGGAGCTGAGTATCACAGTCATTTTAAAGCTGCCTAATTGGTGCTTATTATGCTTGATTGCTGCTCGGTGACATCCACAGGTGTTTTCAATACCTGATGGAAAGCACCTGTATGAACCTCTGTTCTTCAGAGTGGTAGTCTTTAAGGGGTTGAATAATTGTGGCAATGAAGAAACCACATAAGAACCATTTACTACTGTATTACATAAACAATTGATGTCATTTTAGTTGCATTTGGGTAGTTACAACGTCCTTGTAGGATTTGATTCTGAATACAATTCCAAATGTACACTATAGTCCCTAAACCCCTTTACAGCATTGGGGGTTGAATAATTTTGGACACAACTGTAACACACTTTCCATCTCCTATTTCCAAGGACAGACGTGGGTTTTCAAGATTTATCTCTTCAGATTTTCAGCCCTTGGCGCTGTAAGCGATAGCATGATGATATATCAAGAGCTCATTCACATGGGCGCAGGGGGGCGTTCAGTATTTATGCAGCTAGGAGGTGTCCAGGTGATTGCGTTCAGCCGCCTATACAAATCAATGGCTGTGTACCATCAAATGTTTATCTGTGAACAGGGATGGATGAAAGGCCCTGTACACAGACCTCTGTCACTCCTGGGGGTCTCCCAGTTACATAAACACACAGCTCTTCACACTGTACGGCCTTCTGTACCCATGTGAATGAGCCCTATGGATGATAATATGATATTAAAGTGGAATTAATCTCCTTTTTATTGTATTAAATGGATCCCCAAATGGTTTATGCCATGATGTGTTAGTATGCGCAGTATACATAATCAATCTTGTCTCCAAATATCACCCAAACCATACTCTGCGCTCCTCACACGACCTCCTGCTCTCTAGCTCCCTTGTCTCCTCCTCCCATGCTCATCTCCAGGACTTCTCTAGAGCTTCCCCATCCTCTGGAACTCTCTACCCCTATCTATTAGACTATCGCTTACTCTGCTCACTTTTAGGCGATCTCTGAAAACCTATCTCTTCAGGGAAGCCTATCCTGCCCTCAGCTAAAAATGGAATCTTCTACTCTTCCTACCAGTCCATCCCCCACAGTTACTACCTTTTGTACCACTAGCCCCTCCCTCCTAGATTGTAAGCTCCAAGGAGCAGGGCCCTCCTAGCCCTCTTGTATTGAACTGTATTGTTGCTGTATTGTCTCCCGTTATATTGTAAAGTGCTGAGCAAACTGTTGGCGCTATATAAATGCTGTTTTATAATAATTATGACAGACTTACCTGTCAAACTAAGCCCTCCAGCATTGCACTGTCAGTGATCCCATTGGTCCCAGGAGCTTACATCTTCTCCTTGTCTTGCCAGGCTGCGATGGCTGATTGCCAGGCCTCGATGATGTCACTCCCGCACATGCACATTGGTGTCACATCATCATGGCACAGAGTAGTACCATAAATGTATGCTGAGCTGGACTTGCGTGGATCAGGGTACATTGCAGCTGAAAGGCAGGGGGAAACATTTATGACAGAAGAGACCAATACCTGTCAGCGATTAAAAAAAATATATATATATTTTTTTAAATACAAATGTGAGTTTATTCCACTTTCTAAGGGCTTGTTCACAAAAGGTGTGTTGTCACTGTGCTGATGAGCCTTAGCCAGCACAGTTCCAATGTGAGACAAAAAGCTTTGTTTCCTATGAGGCTCTTTTCTCCTCTCCAAAATAAAAACAAAAACAGTTAAGAAATCACTACTTAGGCCTCTTTCACGCGGGCGTTCCGTATCTCCGTTTTTCATCTGTCCATTTACGGATGAAAAATGGACCCCATGTATTTCTATGGACTTGCAGATGTAAACGGATGAACATCTTTTTACATCTGTTTTTTTGAACAGAAGAAACCCCTATTATTTTTCTTAAAAAAAAAAAAAAATGACAAGAAATGGATGTAAAGAGATGTAAATGGATGAAAAGTGGATATAAACGGATGAAAAACAGATGTAAATTGATCTAAATGGATAAAATGGATGTAAACAGATGAAAAATGGATGTAAACAGATGAAAAACAGATGTAAATTGATCTAAACGGATAAAATGGATGTAAACAGATGAAAAACGGATGAAAAAAAATTTAAAAAAGGAATGTAAATGGATGAAAAAACAGATGTAAACGCATCCATTTATTCTTTGAAAAAATGTGACTGAACTGAAGAAAGAAAATGGAACGCCTGTGTGAAAGGACCCTAATTCTCTCCATACTCCAGGATTGTTCCCCCATCCTCCCCTATTGTTAACTGCCAGTCTTCTGAGCATGTGCACACCATCAATTAGGTCAGTACACTACCTAGATCATTATATTTTTGCTGTGGGTGTGGCCAACTGTATCTGATTTTATAAAAAGTTGGTAATCTGCAGTATGCTGTTGATACAAAATTGTAAAGAACCAGCAAATACAAGAAACATTATATTTGTAAAGCTTTCTGAAAGCTTGGATAAGACTACTGAATACATAGGTGGTCCATATAGTGAACTTGGTAAAGAGCAGGGGTGTCAAACTGCCACTGTCATACTGTCATTCTTTTCTATGTCCCCTAGACATAAATGAGCACGTAAACCTTGCAAGTGCGGGCGCAGCACCACGGCAAGGAATCATTTTTACAATTCCAGGAGTTGGACTTTAGGAATCTAGAGCAGAGCTCCCCCAGGGTTCTACAGACTCCTGACTGTATAATTATAATAAAAGACTACAAGTTTTACACTTGATTGCAGGCATACATTGGTAGATTTTTGTGTAAATGACTGTGTGAAATTTCTCGTTGATACATTCAATAATGCCAGCATAGGCTTGATGAATGTTGTTTGAAAGCACTTTACAATTCCATTTTAACAATCTGTTTTGGAATGAATGCAATTTCTGGAGCAAAAAACACATTCACTCTTAGGCTCCATTCACACTGGGCAGCACAGTGGCTAAATGATTAGCACTTCTGCTTGGCAGTACTAGGGTCACTGGTTCGTATCCCAACCCCGGCACCACCTGCCTGGAGTTTGCATATTCTCCCTGTGACTGTGTGGGTTTCCTCCCACACTCCAAAGACATGCTGGTAGGTTAATGGCTCCTGTCTAAATTGTCCCTAGTATGTGTATGTATGAATGTGAGTTAGGGACTTTAGATTGTATGCTCCTTGAGGGTTAGAGACTGATGTGAACGCACCATATATGTATGTAAAGTGCTGCGTAAATTGACGGCGCTATATAAGTACCTGAAATAAATAATAATGCGTGTAACGTCACAGTGCAAAGTCACATTTTTGTATTAGCGTTTAGTGGGCTTTTGCCGCGTTTGTTTTGTGTTTGCATTTTTTAGTGTTTTTTTAGAGTTTTTTTTTACCCAAAAAAATTTTTTAGTCAAAAAAAGTCCAAGTCCAGCTGGATTACTGGGATTTACTGTGTTTTATCGTGTTTTACCATGTTTTGCCGCCTTTGTCAGCGTTAGAGCATTTTTACAGCTAAAAAACTTCTCTAAAACCCCACTAGTCCTAAGGTTTTTTTCCAGACAAAAAACACCCATTACAGCCTATGTGTATGAACACATAGGATAACATGCTGGGGAGTTTACTGGCTGTAGAAAAAAAATATCAAAAGCCAAAAACAGCCGCTGTAAAAACATCCAGTGTGCATGAGGACTTAGAATTTCGTTTATTCAAGAAACAATTTTCATCCTGGTCCTTCGATCAAAAACTGTCAAAAACTATTGTTGATTTGACTTTATTACATGTTTGAAAATTGAACGAACACTCTGACATAAAATAGATTCTAACAAATTCTACCAAGCTTTAAAATATCAGCCTCTCTTACCTCATTTACCGCCCCCCAACTTGCTCTTTCCTGCAGCGGAACGGAAAAGGTTTTACCGGTGTAGTAGAATATCAGAGGGAAGACTCTTATTATTATATTATTATACAGGATTTATATAGCGCCAATGGTTTGCTCAGCGCTTTACATTATAGTGGGAGACAATACAGTAACAATATCTAAAAGAATGTGGCGCTACTCATAAATCCCAAAGACACTAAAGTGAAAAAGTGCCACACTAAATAAACCTTAATAAAAAATATATGCAATAAGCCACGTGAATCAATAATAAATATGATAATCAAGTGGTCATGGTGGTCAAATAAAGCTTCTAAATATATACCATAACATGAAATAGTGCATAAACTCAGTGTATTGACAATCTTATATTATACAAAAACAAATAAAGGTGAATGATTCTCGATGTTATAACCCACACATAAATACGATATAAAAATAAGTAGTAATAATGATGAAAAACTGTGGTAACACGTGCAAATACAGTGCAAATACCACACTAAAAAACAACTATATAAATATAATGTGTTAAAAAATAGTCCTATAACTGGGTGACACCACTACTGCAATTCCAAACACATGTGACCATACAATGAAGTGACTCCAGGTGCAGAAACTCCAACAAATTGCTAGATTAGCCTCTCACCTCCAGGCTTCGACCCGTAAGGGTCAAAGCGTATAGTGGAATCAAACCCTCAGATCCTTTCAGCATATACTGGTGTCCACTGGTCCGCTCTCCCCATACACAGATCTCCTTCTCTAGGGGTCGACAATCAAGCGGTGGCTCCTCTTATGGGGTATGGGTATGTGCCAGTAAAGACATAAACACAATCTCCCATGGTGTAGTAGGTTAATTTAATAAAGATCCAAACATATACATCAAAAAACGACTCACATAAGTTCTCGAAGGTAACAGCTTCACAGCCCTATGCTTTTGGGTGTACTCTGCATGGGTGTAAAGGAATCAAGGGTGCACCAAGATGGCCACCACGTGTGCCTCACCACATCAGGCTGACGCGTTGCGTCACAATGTCATGTGACTTCCTCAGTATAGTAGCGCAGGAGGTTCACACCATCCTTGTTAATACAGTAACAATACAGTTCCATACAAGAGGGAATTGAGGGCCTTCTCCTTAGAGCTTACAATCTAGGAGGGAGGGGTGAGTGGTACAATGGGTAAAACTGTGGGGGATGGAGTGGTTGGAAGAGTAGAGGATTCCAGTATTAGCAGAGGGCGGGATAGGCTTCCCTGAAGAGATAGGTTTTCAATGATCGCCTAAAGGTAAGTAGAGTAGGTAATAGTCTGATAGATTGGGGTAGGGAGTTCCAGAGGATGGGTGATGCCCTGGAGAAGTCTTGGAGATGAGCATGGGAGGAGTCAGTCACTCAACCAAAGTCGCACTCATCCAAAGTCGCATCACAGTCAATACTAAAGGCAAAAAAATAGCAAAACATGTAAAAAACACGTGTTAATAAAAACTCAAAATGCGTTGCAAAAACTCATCAGTCTCAACACGCAGAGGTGTGAACCTAGCTTTAGGTCTGTTTGAATAAGGTAAAAAAATGTAGCAGAAAATAATTGACAGCAGTGACATGCCTTATATTATATGCCTTATTTTATATCCTTAGTGGAGGATGGGAAGGGAACTAAACAGAAATAGTAGGCTAATAAGTAATCCAAAAGACAACAGACCCACAGAAATGTGAAATTATCCAATTAAAAGCGCACTGACAACTATTGCTGGAGTTTTTTATCTTCAGTTTATTGACCACACTGATGTACCCTGAGCTGCAGATCTAAGAAATGAAGGTTCCTTCAAGGTAAAAAGGTTGCGAAAGGCAAATATAAAGTAACTTGATGCACTTGTGTTTTGGAAACCAATGACGTTTATTCAGCATGAAGGACTGATTGCTGCAGATCTTCTTTCCATACAGCCACAGATAAACTTGGGACGTGGGATGAGTAGTTCATTGGTAGAAGATTTCCTGCTTCACCAGTGTTCTACTGTATAAGTGAGATATTAAACATAACCTCATTCTACGTACATCGGCTTATGTAAAATAAAATAGGCTGTGCATGTGCTGAGTATACCATACTTTCTTGGTTTAGCTCTTTTTTTACCAGTAAAAGAAAGTTGATTATGGTATGAATGCTTTTCACCATGATGTTAATGCATAGAAACACACCTTATTCTTGCTCTGACATTTAGGAACAATGGTTCATCAACTGATTGTAGACCTTTCCCACACTGGAGGTTGTCTGAGGATAACTGCAGTATATTTTAGATTTGATTTTGTACCCTTTACATTGATCTTCTTGCTTACTGAAATTCAAGACAGTGCATATAAAACATTGCAAAACACAACCTAACAGACAGTTATGTCATATTTGCTGTGTCAATGACATATTTGTTTATAGCTCACTGTGACAGCTCAGCATGTGTTGACTCTGAGGTTTGGTAATCACCTGTTGTGTAACAAACTAGCAAACATGCGCCTGTTCGTGAACTATTTCATTTAGGCTCCGCGTGGATTTTGGCTAATACACTGGTATGTATGCCATCTCATAAATTCGATCATGAGTGGAAATAGGAGGTTTACAAGGGGAAGAGCATGAACAAGGAGGTACAATAGGGAAGGCACAATGGCACCTGTATATGGACATGAAGAAGAGAGATAGAGGAACAAAGGGGCACTACAAATGGAAGCTGACCATGGCTGGGGATGGAGGGGAAATGAAGAGTAAAGAGTAAAGCAGGCCATACATGGGTCGAATTCCGAACAATTTTTAGATCAAAAATAAAAAACATTGTTCGTTCTGTAATCCGTTGGTGCCACCATTTTGAAAATCAGTCGTTTTTCAAGAATTTTCCAGCATGCCCGCTAAACGAAATGGGGAGGAACCACGAAAATCGGCTGATGCCATTGCCCCACTAACAGAGCGAAAATCAGTCAATTATTCTTAGGTCCAATTTTCGAATGAAAAATCTTTGGAAATCGACCCATGTAAGGCAGGCCTAAGCCTGGGTTCACATATATGCAGTGCGGTGTATCGCTTGTGATTTGCACAGGAACCGCACCGCATTCCTGTGCAAATCACATGCGATTTGCTAGCGGTGTGATTGGAGCCATACATTTTGTATGGCTCTAATCTCACTGCACCAAAAAGGCGC